>NC_141693.1:2003979549-2004609549 GCF_964263255.1 Lissotriton vulgaris | reverse complement strand
AGGAAACTATGACAATTGTGGAGGTGATGACAGAGACTGGGGCCCACTGGAGGGCTGTGAACAAAATTAACTGATACAGGCGAACTTAAATGGAATGCAAATATCGGACCCCACCAGAGGGGAAGAATCGGGACTGCCACGCCCAACATGCATTTCACTGGGGAAAGCATGCGACAGATGGGAGAAATACTCGTGCTAGTCCATTCCGGTATTTTGCAGTGAGCCCAACCCCATGATTAAGGTGCAGGTGTGCACAGAAACGCGTCGGGGATTCTACTTTACCAGCCTGTTCATTCACCTCGTTTTGAAATAAAAGTTTGTTGAACAAGTTCCCTGTGGAGTGCTGCTTTAAAGCTTGGAGGCTTTTTGGGTGATATATATATATATATATATATATCACGAGCAAATGTCCCAAGATGAGACGAGCGTCCAAGAGCTGGTGCCGGCGGCAAGGTTCAGGACACCCTCGCAACAATACTTTCAGCAAAGACGTTTCTATCAAGAAACACGCCGCACACTACTCCGTTTGTTAAATGCTTTGGTTTATTTTCTGTAGGTTCCCCACCTACGCGTTTCGGACATGAAGCTGTCCCTGGTCACGGTACAAACATTAGTCCATCATTGCTTTTCACATTAAATACCTGTGGTCACCACATGGTGATTATGGTGCATTGTGGGCCCAGTAGTTTTTATGGAGTATTGTCATTCCAAACCATGCAGTATGAGATACCGGACCCAAGCATACTTGCGACACCTGTCAAACTCTATGTAGTATAAGAGGAGGTGAATGACAAATGCGCACTGGTGGGTCAAAGGAGACCGTTAGTGATGTGGCTGGGTTGGCTTGCATCGTGTGGCGCATTTTAACACCTGATTATGCAAAGTAAAGGACTGAGTGTCCATGTTGGATGTATTGGCTAAGTGCCCTGGAGTTTGACTGTATCGTTTTTTGCTTTAGATCAACAGTAGTCATAATGCATAGAAAAATTAAAAAACAAGTTACATTTCTTAATGTCACATACATTGAATTCATGTTGTTAACATGAAAAAGCAATTACTGTACTGCTGGTCTACACTTGTTCATTTAACTTGTGTGTTTTTATGTTTTTAACTGTAATCAAAGACTTTATAAGTGTACATAAAGTTCTTCATCGGCGTTGAGACCCCAAGGGCTTCTGGTTTTGAATCTTATTATTAGTTTTGACTCAAGCCGTCTCAGACTGGTTATTCGATCACCTCCTCTTTCATTTTCACCAACCAACGCTATGCCCGAGTATTTCATGTCATTCCAAGTTTTTCCTGGATGTGAACTCAAATGTTTGGCTGTTGCATAGGTTGGATCATTGTTCTGAATTGCTCTGGTGTGTTCGAGAATTCTTTTCTTTAGTGGACAGATTGTCGAGCCAATATATTTCTTGCCGCAGAAACACTGTATTTGGTACACAACAAATTGAGAGTCACATGTTATTTTGTCCTTAATAACAAAAGTTCTTCCTTTGGGATCAGTTAGTGATTTCAAGTTCAGACCAATTTTACATGCTTTTCATGTCATGCATTTGGTGAAGCCTAGTTGTCTTTTTTCCAGCCAACTTTCAGTTCTTTTTTGCTCGAAATGACTGTTCACCAGTGTGTCTCGGATTGATGGAGCTTTACGATATGTCACCAGCGGATCATCACCAGTCAGACTGCCTATCTCATTATCTTTCTTGAGAACGTTCCAATATTTAGATAGAACCTGTCGGATTTTGTAGCTCTCCTTAGAGTATGTAAGTATTAGTCTCGGTTGATCATCATCTGTGTTGTTGACCCTTGGTTTCTGTCTTGTTATTAGCATTTCTTCTCTTGTCTTGGCTCTTGCTTTTTGTTCTCCTTTGATTATGTCAGCATGTTTGTATCAACGTTTGGAGAAGCGATCTTTGGTCTCTTTGAATTTGTTCTCCATTTCATTCTCTTCCGAACAATTTCTCTTCATCCTTAGGAATTCCCCATAAGGGATGCCTTTTTTCAGAGAGGTGGGGTGGAAACTGGTTCCATGAAGTACACTGTTCGTTGACGTTGCCTTTCTGAATACAGTTGTTTCTAGTTTGTTATTTTTAACATAGATTTTAGTGTCCAGAAATTCTATTTCTTCTTTCTGAATGTTTGACGTGAATTGTAGTCCAACTACATTGTCATTAAGAATTTCGATATATTCCAGCAGTTTCTGTTTCGTGCCTTTCCACAGGAGGAACAGGTCATCTATGAACCTAAGCCATATAACCACATCCGTGGTATATGGTTCGTTTTCATCTCTCCAAGCTATGTTTTTTTCCCACCACCCCATGGTGAGATTGGCATAGCTTGGAGAGAATGAAACACCCAGTCAAACTCCAGGGCACTTAGCCAATACATCCAACATGGACACTCAGTCCTTTACTTTGCATAATCAGGTGTTAAAATGCGCCACACGATGCAAGCCAACCCAGCCACATCACTAACGGTCTCCTTTGACCCACCAGTGCGCATTTGTCATTCACCTCCTCTTATACTACATAGAGTTTGACAGGTGTCGCAAGTATGCTTGGGTCCGGTATCTCATACTGCATGGTTTGGAATTACAATACTCCATAAAAACTACTGGGCCCACAATGCACCATAATCGCCATGTGGTGACCACAGGTATTTAATGTGAAAAGCAATGATGGACTAATGTTTGTACCGTGACCAGGGACAGCTTCATGTCCGAAACGCGTAGGTGGGGAACCTACAGAAAATAAACCAAAGCATTTAACAAACGGAGTAGTGTGCGGCGTGTTTCTTGATAGAAACGTCTTTGCTGAAAATATATATATATATATATATATTAAGCTGCCGATCGCCATGCGCAGCGTGGGGAGGAGATACAGCCTGGCCTGCGGTCAGACCGGTGCAGCTTCAAGCTTTGGGCTCCAGTAACAGCCCCTGCAAGCTCCCCTTCATAGCGCCGGTGCAGACCTCGAGCCGGTATCTGCCCCCTTCGCTCCCTCCCTATCGCACAATACTGCCCTCCAACCCTTGCCACTCAGCTGCGTTGAGCCACCACCGCCACAGGCCCGGGCATCTCCAGCCATCGAGCTGCAGCCGCTGGACTGCGCATCGCCCTGCCCACTGCCCACTGCCCTCACCGCAGCTGTGCTGAGCCCCGCCACTCACCTTGTCTCCTGCCCCTCCCAGTCCCACCCCCTCTCCTGCCCTCACAGCCGCCCCAGGCCGCGCGCTCAGCAACTGTGATGAGTGCTGCGCCCGTCGCAGCGCTGGGAAAGCCGCCCCGGCTCCCCCCACCTATCTCCCCCCCCCCCCCCCGGCCCCCGCCGTGAGCGGAGCTGTCAGAGAGGGGTCGATACATGCTAATGCGCCTTTGAAGACTCCGAGCCCCGGGGGCAGTCGAGGCGCTCCCTAAGACCCCGATAATGCGAGGATCCCCACGGAGCCCCTCAGAGCTGCGATAGAGATCGAGCAGAGCGGGGGCCGACGCTGCGCACATTACAAGTAGCCCCCCCCCTCCCCCCCCCATGGGGCAGACTTCTGGAACTTTCCGTGAGTGAGGAGGGCTGTGAGAAGCAGGCCTCGCCCTCCGCAGCGCTACCTGAGGCCAAGGGCCCGGGAGCTGGACAGCACAGAGGGCAGGAGTGAGGGTGCGGAGGCAATGAGTGAGGGTGCAACACTCCAAGAGGGCATGAGTGAGGGTGCGGAGGTCAGGAGTGAGGGTGCGGAGGTCAGGAGTGAGGGTGCGGCACTCCAAGAGCTCATGAGTGAGAGTACGGCACTTCATGAGGGCATGAGCGAGGGTGCAGAACTCAAAAAGTTCATGAGTGAGGGTGCTGGAACTCCAAGAGGTCTTGAGTGAGGGCGCAGCACTCCTATAGGTCACGAGTGAGGGTGCTGCACCCCTAGAGGCGACAAATATTAAACGTGGAAAATATGGGCAGTGCACTGAGTGGTTTTAGGACAGTAGGCATCACGGTGTCCAGTAACGCTGGCTGGTGGTGGAGTCTACAATTTAGTAGCACTGATAAAGAGGATTGCGCCATCTCTTGACCAAAAGATGCGCCCACCTCCTCACGGTGAAATCAACCCTTGCCACACAGCCCTAACACATGGCATACCCTACAAATAAGTGTGTGCTCTCCAATATTGAAATCACTTGAAGTCACAAATGTGTTCATATCCGGAGCACCGGTTGAAGAATATACAACAACGGCAACTGTCATCATCATCTCAGAAATTAATCAATCAATCAAGCATTTGTAGAGCGCACTAATCATCTGTGAGGGTCTCAAGGCACTGAAGGTGGGGGCGGGAAAGGGGAGGCAGCTATTGCCACAGCTGGGTGGATAGAGTGTTCTATATCTTGGCGGCGAGGTTGGAGAAGGATCTTCTGCCGGTGGAGGTCCTATGGATGGGTTGGACGGTGGCGAGGGTGAGGTTGGTGGAACAAAGCTGGCGGTTCGGGGTGTAGAAGGTGAGACGATTGCTGAGGTATGCTGGTCCGGCATTGTGGAGTGCTTTGTGATCGTGGGTGAGGAGCTTGAAGGTTATCCTCTTGTTGACTGGGTGCCAGTGTAGGTCTCTCAGGTGGGCTATGATGTGGGTATGGCGGGGATGTCGAGGATAAGACGTGTGGAGGCGTTCTGTATGTGTTGTAGTCTTTTCTGGAATTTGGCCGTGGTTCCTACGTAGAGGGCATTGCCTTAATCCAGTCTGCTGCTGATAAGGGCCTGGGTGACCGTCCTTCTGAATCCGGTGGGGATCCATCTGTTGATCTTGCAGCGCATGCGGAGAGTGTTGAAGAAGGAGGAGGAGACAGTGTTAACTTGTTGGGTCATTGAGAGCGATGAGTGCAGGATGAATCCCAGGTTGCGTGCGTGGTCAGTGGGTGTTTGTGCGGCTCCCAAGAGTCATCCCAGGTGGAGGGGGTGGTGCCCAGGCTGAGGACCTCTGTCTTGTCTGAGTTTAGTTTCAGGTGACTGTTCTTCATCCATTTGCTAACAGTCTTCATTCCTTCGTGGAGGTTGGTTTTGGCGGTGGCGGGGTCCTTGATGAGTGAGAGGATCAGCTGGGTGTCATTGGCGTAGGAGACGATGTTGATGTCGTGCAATCGGACGATATTAGCGAGCGGTGTCATGTAGACGTTGAAAAGGGTGGGCTGAGGGATGATCCTTGGGGCACGCCGCAGGTGATCTTTGTGGCTTCCGATCGGAATGGGGGGAGGCAGACCCTCTGGGTTCTGTTTGTGAGGAAGGAGGTGATCCCTTCCAGGGCTTTGTCGCGGATCCCTGCATCATTGAGGCGAGTACGTAGGGAGTGGTGGCAGATGGTATTGAAGGCAGCCGAGAGGTCCAGGAGGATGAGGGCCGCGGTTTCGCCCTTGTTCAGTAGGGTCCTGAAGTCGTCGGTGGAAGCGTTGAGGGCGGTTTCGGTGCTGTGATTGCTGCAGAATCTGGATTGGGATGGGTCAAGTATGTTGTTCTCCGTGAGGAAGTGGGTCAGTTGCCTGTTGACGATCTTCTCAAAGACTTTCGCCGGAAACGGAAGCAGGGAGATGGGTTGCAAGTCCTTGAGGTCATTTGGGTCCGCTGTGGGTTTCTTGAGTAGGGCGTTGATCTCAGCGTGCTTCCCGCTTTCCAGGAAGATGGCGGTCTCGAAGGTGCAATTGATGATCTTCCGGAGTTGGGGTGCGATGATGCGGTTTGCTTTGTTGAAGATGTGGTGGGGGCAGGGGTCGGATGGTGAGCCGGGGTGGATGGGTTTCATGGTTTTGATGGTGTTGTTGTCGTTGACGTGGGTTTAGAAGAGCAAGAGGTTGGTGAGGATGAAGGGTGGTGAGGCAGGGGTGTCGGCGGCTGTCGGGAAGGTCTGGGTGTTGAAGCTGTTGTGGATGTCTGCGATCTTGCGGTGAAAGAAGGTGGCTGGGGAGCCGCATAGGTCTTGCGACGGCGGGATGTCGTAGGAGCTGGAGCTGGGGTTGGAGAGTTCCTTCATGATGTTAAAGAGCTCTTTGCTGTTGTGTGCATTGGGGTCGATGCGTTCCTTGAAGGAGGTCCTTTTGGTGGCTCGAATGAGTTGGTGGTGCTTGCGGCTGGCATTTTTGAGGGCTGCGTGGTTGTCCGGTGTCTGTTCATGGCACCACTTTTTCTCGAGTCTTCGGCAAGTCCGCTTGGATTCCTGGAGTTCGGTGGTGAAGCAGCTGGCTTTTCTGTCAGAGCGTCTGCGTGAGGGTTTTTTGATCGGGCGAGAGTGTTGGTGCAGTCATCGATCCATTGCTTGAGGTTGCGGGCGGCTCTGTCGGTGTTATCGGTTAGTGGGTCTCGGGCCAGGGTGGTGATGATCTGCTCTTTGGTGACCTTGTTCCAGCTGCGGTGGGGGATCAATTGTGGGTATGGTGCCTGGTGGGTTTCTTGAAGATAAAGAGGACGCAGCGGTGGTCCATCCAGTGGTGTTCGGTGGTGTGGCTGAAGGTGACATGGTCGCTGGAGGAAAAGATGGGGCTGAGCATGTGTCCGGCAGAGTGAGTGGGAGTTGTGATTAGCTGTGTCCGAGGTTTGCAAGATTTCTGAGCAAGGCGATGGAGTTGCTGTCATTGGCGTTCTCGAGTTGGAAGTTCATGTCTCCGAGGAGGATGTAGTCTGTGGAAGCAAGAGCGTGCGCCCTGATGATGTTGGTGATGAGATGCAGAACTGTGACCAGGGTCCGGGGTGGTCTGTAAATGAGGGCTCCTCTGAGGGTGGTGTTGGGGTCGCTGTGGCTCTTGAAGTGCAGGTGTTTGGAGGCGCTGGAGGTGCCTTCGGTGCTGGTCGAAATCCTGAGGGTATTCCTGTGGACAATGGCGATTCCTCCTCCTGGTCTGTTGGTGCGGTCCCTTTGGGTGATCTTGTAGCCGTCCGGGATGGCTATGGCAATGTCGGGGGCCGAGGAGGGGTTTATCCAGGTCTCCGTTAGGAAGGCGACGTCCAGGGAGGCTGAGTCGAGTAGGTCCCAGAGTTCGATGGCGTGCTTGTGTACGGAGCGGGTTTTGAGTCTGAGATAGTTGTGTCCTGCCCTGACGGGTGGGGCAGGGTGTGCAGGTGTTTGTGGCTGGTGAAGCTGCAGCTTCAGCAGGAGAAGGGTCCATGGGTGAGCATCGGGGTGGCCTGAAAGCAGTAGGATGCACGGCCGGCGTTGAGTTTGTGGAGGAAGTTAGCGTCATAGTGGCGGCGGGTGTCGTTGCTCTCGCAGGGGCTTGGGGGTCTGGCGCTGGGAGCGGTCCTGGCGGGGATTGGGGAGGGGAGTGGGGCGGTCGCAGAGGCAGGAGCGGCTGAGTCGGGGGCGGGGCCACAGGGGCAGCGGGAGACAGAGGGGAAGGAAACAAATTATGGGCAGTACAGCAAGGGGAAACCCTCTGACAATGAGCAGTCAGCAAGAAAAATTGGTGAGAAGCACTGAGGAAAAAACCTGGAATGGCTAAGCGAACTGAGGCTCAGGGTCTGGCTGCTGGCTCGAACCCTGCTCAGGTGAAGGCTCAGATGCTAGCCCGGTGTCAGCAATCAGGTGGAGCTGCTGGGTAGAGTGCTGGCCTTGGCCCAGAGGTCAAGAATTAACCCAGAAAGCCCAACCCTTGGGTTCCGCTTGGTGTGTCAGCTGTTCTGTGGTTCCATTTTGATGCTTCTTTGCTCTGTGGCTCCACCGTGGATGCCTCTTGTTTCTGTAGGTCTACTGTGGTTGTTTCTTGGTTCTGTGGGTCCACATTGATGCTTCTTGGTTCTGCGGGTCCACGTGGTTACTTCTTCATTCTCCTGGTCCACATTTTGCTTCTTGGTTCTGTGGCTCCATGGTGGTTGGTCCTTGGTTCTGTGGCGCCACAATGGGCGCTTCTTGATTTTGTGACTCCACATGGTTGCTTCTTGGTTTAGTGGCTCCATGGTGATTGCTTCTTGGTTCTACGGGTCCATGTGGTTGCTTCTTGGTTCTGCGTGTCCTCGTGGTCGTTTCTTCGTTCTGTGGGTCCACATGGTTGCTTTTTGGTTCTGTGTCTCCATGGTGATTGCTTCTTGGTTCTGTCCTCCACTGTGGTTGTTTTGGGTCTGTGATTGCACAGTGGTTCCTTCTTTGTTCTGCGGCTTCAAGTGGTTGCTTCTTGGTTCTGTGGCTCCACAATGGTTCCTTCTTGTTTCTGTGGGTCAACAACGGTGGATGCTTCTTGAATCTGTAGCTCCACTTGGTTGCTTCTTTGTGTCCATGGTGGGTGCTTCTTGGTTTTCTGGGTCCATGGTGGTTGCTTCTTGGTTCTGTGGCTCCATGTGGTTGCCTCTTGGTTCTGTGCATCCATGTGGTTGCTTCTTGGTTCTGTGGCTCCAGGGTGGCTACTCCTTGGTCTGTGTCTCCATGGTGATTGTTTCTTGGTTCTGTGGCTCCCCTGGTTCCTTCTTCTTTGTTCTGTGACTCCATGTGGTTGTCTCTTGGTTCTGTGGCTTCACATGGTTGCAACTTGGTTCTATGGCTCCACTTGGTTCCTTCTTCATTCGGTGGCTCTATGGTGATTGTGTCTTGGTTCTGTGGTTCCTAAGGTTGCTTGTTGGTTCTGCAGGTCCAAGGTGGTTGTTTCTTGGTTGAGCGGGTCCACTGTGGTTGCTTGTTGGTTCTGTGGCTCCATGTGGTTCCATCTTGGTTCTGTGGCTCCACGTGATTCCATATTGGTTCTGTGGGTCCATGTGGTTCCATCTTGGTTCTGTGGCTCCATGTGGTTCCATCTTGGTTCTGTGGCTCCATGTGGTTCCATCTTAGTTCGGTGGCTCCATGGTGATTGCTTCTTAGTTCTGTGGCTCCACATGGTTGCTTCTTGGTTATGCTGGTCCACGGTGCTTGCTTCTTGGTTCTGTGGCTCCACGTGGTTGCTTTGCAGGTCCACGGTGAATGCCTTTTTGATTCTATGGCTCCACATGGTTGCTGTTTGGCTATGTGGCTCCGTGTGGTTGCTCCTTAGTTCTTCAGCTTCATGATGGTTGCTTTTTGGTTCTGTGGCTCCACTGTGCTTGATTTTGGGTCTGTGACTTCACTGTTGTTCCTTCTTGGTTCTTTAGCTTAACATGGTTGCTTCTTGGTTCTGTGGCTCCATAATGGCTGCTTCTTTTTTCTGCTGGTCCACAGTGGTTGCTTCTTGGTTCTGTGGCCCCACCATGGTTGCTTCTTGTTTCTGCGGGTCCACGGTGGTTACTTCTTGGTTCTTAGCTCCACAGTGCTGCTTTTAGTTCTGTGGCTCCACAATACTTGCTTCTTCTTTCTGCTGGTCCACGGTGGTTGCTTCTTGGTTCTGTGGTTCCACGGTTGTTGCTTTTTGGTTCTGTGGCGCCACATTATTCCTTCCCTGCTCTCCTCAGTGTAGTCCCCTTTGGTGGTGGGAGATTGGAGTTTAGAGTCCTGCGTCAAAGCCACATAACTATCGACCAGCCCACAGCTCATAACTCCAGCTCTAAGGGCTTCAACAAGAAGTTGAATGCAAAGTGAGTGGGCCAGGACCTACAGGCGAGAGGCACAAGGCTGCTAAAAGAACTTCTGGAGGACCATGGATCGTGAAAAGGGTTGGGTTGAGTTGCTGGCTGCCTATATCCTTTACCACCCTGTCACTGACCCTTCGCCCAGGTGGGGAAGGGTAGAGTCAAAGAGTTGGCAGGAACCATGTCCTCAGCTCCAGCCTCTGGCAGCGCCTCACAGTCCAACGTGCAAAGTCAGATCACTGGCCTTCCAGTGGGTGGTGTATTTCGACCTGTGTGTAAACATCTGTCTGCAAACATGTTGCACTTTGGAGTTAGAAGTTATTTATCCCATCCGATAATTATCAGATGCATTAAGTCCCTGAACTTTCATTAACTTTCCTCAGGTCAAGCCTGCCGAAATTTGCCATGGGAATTGTGTATGGTATTTACTGCAGCAGGCGGATTCTAGTGCATTAAACATCCAAAATCTGCATGTTATTCCCCAAAAACTCATAATAGGCGCTATTTATAGCACCAAATAAATAACATGTCCTGGGTTATCGTTATGAGGTGCGATAACTAGCACCTTCTTTCCCGACTCACTCACAATGAGGCCAAAATGCTGTTCTCTTCCTGATATACACCCTCACGGGCAGTGGGGCACTCTGCCCTCGTCAGGGCAGGACTGGAGTGCTTGGCAGACTAATGACAAGTGCTCCCTGAACACCACAGTTTCTCATGTGGGGCTCGTGTGAGACCCGGCACTGTTTACTGGCATGGACATGGGGTTATCATGGGTGCAGGACCCCAGGGCGCAGGGCTGTAAGGGATACAAACTGGTTTAGGGATCTCAAAGGAATCCAGGGTGAACTGGGCCACAATTGTATACATTGAGGTCCGTAACCATTAGCGTCCAGGGGTCCTGAACTATTGTCACTCTAAACCGAAAGCACCCGCCTTCAGAACTCTAGACTCTCAAGGTGGCAATGCCAACGCAGTCCAAGGCTCCAGTGGAGAGCAGGTGTGGGCTGGACACACAGAACTAATGCAGTAATGCAAAGGATAACAATAAATCTTTTCCCGCCCTCCATCTTTACTTTTTTTTTGTTTAATAAAAAAGGGAAATAATGTTATACCCAAACAGGTAAGTGTTAGACCTGGCACCATTGGCGTGGGTCTCCCTTCCGTTTTTGCTGTTGCTTCATGTATTATTACTGGTGTTAGATGCTATGGGCACTGTGCCACTGCTATTCAGTGCCACAGTGCAAGTGCTTCCTATTGTAAATTGATGAATGGATTAGTGATTCCATGTTTGGCTATTTGGTTTACTTGTCAGACCCTGGTCTAGTGCACTGAGTGTGCCAGGGCGTGTAATCCAAATGCTGCTGGTGGGCCTGCAGCACTGGTTGTGCCACCCACAGAAGCAACCCTGTAAAATGTGTCTAAGGTCTGCCATTGCAGAGCCTGCGTGTAGTCTGGTACTGTCATGATGACTGGGCAAGTGCACCCACTTACCAGTCCCTAAACCTTCCCTTTTCTTCATATTAGTCACCCCTATGGTAGGCCCAAGGGCAGGGTGCATTGTAAGCATAAGGTAGGACATTGCTTTTCTACATGGGGAGCAGCTAACATGCTGCTCCCCTTGTAGAAAAGCAATAGGCTTTGGTTTTTGGAAGAGAGAGCAGATTTCCTGCTCTCTCTTCCAAAAACCATAGCAGTTTGCTATGATAGGGCAGGAGCTGTGAGGCTCCCGACCTACCATACCAAACTACAGTGTCCCAGGGTGGGCACCCCGGGACACTGCAGGAGCTGGCCCTGGTGGGTGGTGGTCCCCAGGTATGTGGACAGAGCACTCACTTATCACCTTCCATCTTTCTGTCACGAAGCACCCCTGCCCCTGCAACCTATGCACTACTGACCAATGCAGGCCAGACAAACCAGAGGTGGGGCCTTCTCTACAGCAGACACAAGGAGCTACAACAACTGCAAGAGCTACAGCATCCACGAAGAGCTACAGGAGCCGCGAGAAGCTCCAACAGCTGCGAGGAGCTACAGAATTCTCTACAGCAGCTGCGAGGAGCTATGGTATTCTCTACAGCAGCCGCGTGGAGCTACAGCAGCTGCAAGGAGCTACAGCAGCCGCGAGGAGCTACAACAGCTGCCAGGAGCTACAGTCTTCTCTACAGCAGCCGTGAGGAGTGACAGCAGACACAAGGACCTACAGCAGTGCAAGGAGCTGTGGTCTTCTCTACAGCAGCCAGGAGGAGCTACAGCAGCAGTGAGAAGCTATGGTCTTCTCTACAGCAGCTGCGAGGAGCTATGATCTTCTCTACAGCAGCTGCGAGGAGCTACAGCAGCTGCGAGGAGCTATGGTCTTTTCTACAGCAGCCGCCAGGAGCTACAGAAGCTGCAAGGAGCTATGGTCTTCTCTACAGCAGCCGCGAGGAGCTACAGCAGCTGCGAGGAGCTATTGTCTTCTCTACAGCAGCCAGGATGAGTTACGGCAGCTGCAAGGAGCTACAGCAGCCGCGAGGAGCTACAGCAGCCGTGAGAAGCTCCAACAGCTGCGAGGAGCTACGGTCTGCTCCACAGCAGCTGCGAGGAGCTATGGTAGTCTCTACAGCAGCCGTGAGGAGCTACGGTCTTCTCCACAGCAGCCACAAGGAACTACAGAGGCTGCAAGGATCTATGGTCTTCTCTACAGCAGCCTTGAGTAGCTACAGCAGTTGCGAGGAGCTTTGGTGTTTTCTACAGCCGCCAGGAGGGGCTCCCATGGGCTGCGCGGAGCTAGGGTCTTCTCTACCGCAGGTGTGAGGAGCTAGGTTCTTCTCTACTGTAGGCGTGAGGAGCTAGGGTCTTCTCTACCGCAGGCACGAGGAGCTAGGGTCTTCACTACCGCAGGCGCGAAGAGGTAGGGTCTTCCCTACCGCAGGCGCGAGGAGCTAGGGTCTTCCCTACCGCAGGTGCGAGGAGCTAGGGTATTCTCTACCACAGGCATGAGGAGCTAGGGTATTGTCTACTGCAGGCGTGAGGAGCTAGTGCCTTCTTTACAGCAGGCACGAAGAGCTAGGGTCTTCTCTACCGCAGGAGCGAGGAGCTAGGGTCTTTTCTACGGCAGGCGCGAGGAGCTAGGGTCTTCTCTACCGCAGGTGCGAGGAGCTAGGGTCTTCTCTACTGCAGGCGCGAGGAGCTAGGTTCTTCTCTACAGCAGGCACGAGGAGCTAGGGTCTTCTCTACTGCAGGCGTGAAGAGCTAGGGTCTTCTCTACTGCAGGCGCGAGGAGCTAGGGTCTTCTCTACCGCAGGCGCGAGGTTAGTGAACGTGTTCACTCAATAGCGGTGCCCGGACCCTGAAGTCCTTGTTTTTCACTAGGTGGGACCTGCTGGGCATTTGACTCCACGCTACATGAGTTCAAGAAACTTGAGGGGCGTGGCTTCAGGGGGGTGTTTGGGTGGTATTTTACACCCCCCTAAAAAATGTATTTCTTAGTACATAGTTGGGTACAAGCGACTTCAGTCAGGTATGGTGAGATGCCAGTCAGATTTTACTTGCGATTTTTTCCTGCACGCACAAACTAAAACACACACTCTCTCTCCCTCTCCTGTCACTTTTGAAAGCCCCAAAAATGGTTGTTACTTTGAAAAATATTGGGGCAGATTTACAAGCCCCATGCGCCACATTTACACCACTGTTGTGTCACTTCTGTGACGCAGCAGCGGCATAAACCATGTGCCACATTGCGCCATATTTACAACGTGACACATCTAGGGAGCCCTGCGCCACATGAAACCTGCGTTAGGTTTCATGTGGGCGTTCCGGCTCAGGGTGGGCGTTCCGGCACAGGAACGCCTCGGAAAAGTGACACAGAGAAATCTACAAGATTTCACGGAGTCACTTTTACGTCCATGCACCGATCAAAACCCTGCGAGGAGTGACGCAGCATGTTAGGCATAGGGCGCCCCTGAGCATGGCTGGAGCTGTGCCACGCTTTCGTCATGACTCCAGCAATGTGCCGCCCTTACGCTACAGGATGCGACACGCATCGCCCTATCCTTGTGCCACGGTGCCCCGCATTGTAAATGCGAGGCATTCGTGGTGGCGCAGGGAGGAAATTGCGTGTCGCATCTTTTTTGGTGCATCCCTGCTGATTTGCAGAGTTGCGCCAGAACTCGTAAATCTGCCCCTCTGTATTTTCACTGCCCCTAACAGTCCCCACTCCTCTCTCTTTCCACTGCCCCTTAAGCCCCCCACATGCTCTGCTTCTCCTAATAAATACTCGACAAGACATGCCAGCGTGATTGTTGGGAAACTTGAAGCACCCCCCCTCCCCCCTCCACCCCGTCTGACTGACCAATCCACGCCCCGGAGAACCTTTGGCATTAAAACCCTGTAATCAATTACATAACTCTGGAGAAGAGTCAAATGCAGCCTCCTTCCACTGGTATTGTTTGCTAGTAGCGCACTACTCCCACACTTTGGCCTTGAGGCGCTGTTTCCTGAGCAGGACATAATGCTTGGGGTGCATGCAAGCTTGGGCGGACAGAGAGTTGCTGGTGTGACCTACATGTAGGCCGGATGTGATCTCATCGCGGTGCAGAAGGCTTCTGAGCGTGACAGACAGCAGAGAAGTGCTGAGTGCAGCACTTTAGCAGTGGGCAGGCAGGAGTAGGTGCACTGGGTGGGACTGAGGCATCATGTATGGGTGAGTGCTAAGTGTATGAGTAGGCGCCGTGCGTGAGAGACGCACGTGCCCGCAGCGTGCCAAAGCACGCACGGAGCAGCAGCTGGGAGGGTTTCTACCATGATGCTACCAAGCGGGGCTTTAAGTGGGCCGGGTCTCTCCGAGTCCCAGACCCTTAATAAGTAAAAACGGACAATTAAAGGGTCCTTATCGCACCCTACATTCACGTCTTTCACTTTACTGACAAATATCTCTGATCGATTTCTGATGGTTTGAATCCCCAAAAACTTTAAGGTAATCCATATCAGCGCTTTCGTTCCTGTTTACATTTCACATGTTTTACTCATTCCTGTGCCAAAGTACCAGTCGGATGGCACACCAGCAGGGCCACAAGTCGGGGATACAAGTAGATACACGGCGTCCACCCACTATTTTTACAGGGTGGATGCCGTCCCCTCTGCCAAGAAGTTGAGCCCCACAGAAATAAACTGAACTTGCCCTGGTGTGATTTTCAGTCACTGGGACACATTCAGCTGCGTGAGAGAGGGTTTTTTATCTCCTTTTTTTGGCCTCCTGGCAGTGCTCAAGCTGTCTCTTCAAGACATTCTGTATTCGGGATATGAGGATAAAGCTCCACTTCCTTCCTACCCATCTTTTTAATTGCCTCCTGTCCCTGTCGTTTGTAAATGGTGGCTTTTCATTGGTCATTAGGCTTTGAAGTCTGACCTTAGTACCACCTTGTCTCTGCTTGTAACTTCCCATGAGGACATCCCCTGTTACATGTGTTGTTACACCCTAGCTTTTAATTACTGCCTCAAGGCACTACTTCCTAAAAGACCTCCAGACAGGACACTCACTTAGTCCTAAACTAGATTGGCAGTGATTACTTTACCTGCTAGCACATCTCATTTATATTAGACCGTCTATAAATGTCCTTTCATCAGCTCCACATAGAGTACAACCTAATCTGGAATTAATATAATAATTATTTTGTCACATTTCGAAGCTACAATTTTATACATGGACATAGCTATTTGAATGTACTTGTAGTACTGTCTTGCATGCAATGCATTATGGGTAGGGTGGATTTACCATACCTTCAAACTTTATGATGCTCACTAGGGACCTCTAGAGACAGCTTGTGCTACTGCACCTAGACAAGCAGTGCTGGTGCCTTGCTCACTAGGGTCATCTAGGCACAGCTTGCTGTACTGCACCTTACACATCTCATTTATATTAGACCTTCTATAAATGTCCCCTCATCAGCTCCACGTAGAGTACAACCTAATCTGGAATTAATATAATAATTATTTTGTTACATTTCAAAGCGACTAATTGTATTTGTACTTTGTACTTATAGTCGTTGCTTTAGAGAAGCAAGGCTGGCAGTAACGGCGCCTCTTTTACTACCTCTCTTGCTGTTCATAAGCAAGGACTGTAAGCAGAAAGAGCATGTTTAGGCACCGCTTGCAGGTTTTCAAAACACATAAATAAAAGACATTGGGCCAGATGTACGACCATTGGAAATTGTGACTCACAATTTGCTCTTGATTGCGAGTCACAATTTCCAAAGTACAGCAGTGTCTGAGACACTGTTTGCGATTTTCAATGGGGTCGCAAATTGCATGCCTCATAAATATTAATGAGGCACTTGCAATTTGCGAACCCATTGACAATGGCCGGCCCTCCCAGGTATGGTGGCCTGCTGGTCTCTGCAGACCTCCATGTCTTGTACTGCTTTTAAATAAAGCAGTTTTGTTCTTTTAATGCAGCCCGTTTTCCCTTAAAGGAAAACAGGATGCATTTAAAAGAAAGAAATGTAACTTTTTTGTTTAATTCATTAAGGGCAGGTAGTGGTCCTTGGGACCACTGTCTGCCCCTAAAAAATATTTCCCCCTGCATTTGCAAAGGGAAAGGGGTCCCTTGGGCCCCCTTCCCATTTGCGCCTGCATTACCACCCTCTTGAAGAGGGCGGAAAACTGTGAGTGCTTTGTGACCGCAATTGCGGTCGCACAACATTTATACATAGGGCTGCAAGTCGCAATTCAGAAGGGATGCCCTTGGAACGCCCCTTCTTAATTGCAAGTTGCTAAACATTATTTTGCGAGTGGCAATTTTTTGCGACTTGCAAAATAGTGTTATTACATGCCCAACAGGGATTTTGCATGCGCAAACGGGTCGCAAACGCGTTTGTGCATTCAAAATCCCATCATACATCTAGCCCATTGTCATTTACAACGACAATATCTAAAATTCTCGAAATGCGAGACCTATTGCATTACAAATGCTTGCTTCACCTCCAGCTGGGCTGAAGTTAAGGGGCCATCAGGCCTCCTTTTGTGTGAATATCCTGACTGGAGGCAGCCTGGATCCTCACAGTTAAATGTAAATGCCACGTAAGGGAAACCAAGGCCCACAGCTTGTTATCTCTTCACAGGTACTTAAGAGAGCATGCTTTTGCCTTTGTTCAGCCCAACCCCGGGCGTGGAGGGCGTAGCAGCAGGCTACGTGGAGGTCCACGGAGTTACGAACAAACTCTGTGGAACTATGCTCCGCCACCCGCCTCCACACCCCCCAATATTAACTATTAATTTTACATTACTTAAATTAAAATTAAAACGACTTACCTGGCATGCGGCGCCCCCGGGCTGCCCTCCTCCTCTTCTATCGCCGTCTGGGTAATTGTTTGAGAAAACTGTGTAGGTGCGAGCTGCGCATGCGCATTTCTTGCGAGATTCCCTCACTACCACCCTCCAACAGTGCCCCTTATCTCTCCATAGCCCCTCTCTCACACATGTTTTGTATTTGCTTTATAGCGTCTCTCATACCAGTGTAGGGTGTCGGAGCACTTCAAATCACACACACACATACAGAGACAATGAATCATAGGTGTGTAAACCAGAGTATTCATAATCTTACATAAGACAATGGGGACTACGAGGTGTAGGATTCACGTCATCCACACTGGTGGGCATTTTATAAGAGGGCTTGCTCTGGGCAAGCACAAACTCAGGATTCAGAACATAACACAGTGGCTAGGGGTGACTTTACTTAGAAGAATTGATTTCTACCCAAACAAACCCTTTTGAGCAAAATTAGGATAATGAAAGGCTGGGATAAAACATAACTTTCTAACCTAGATTATGATTGTAATTTATGAACTGCACAATAGCAAAACTATCTCTGTGACAAAAGCAGTAACCCACTGAGCTATGCACATAAAATCCTGTTCTATGATCTGCATGGTACATGCTCTTTGCAGCAGGCATATTAACCTTCTGCGCTACCTTAGTTGAGTCAAAGCGTCACTAGACAAAATTGCACTCTTTCTCCATCAGGTACTTTAATCACCATGGCTATCTTGGCCCTTTTATTGTTGCCTGAAAACTGCTGAATATACAAGTAACTATACCACACTTTTAAAACGGCTCCACTGCTACAAAACCGGCCCCAGGAACAAAAGTGCCCCCCCCCCCTTCACCCTTCCAGCCTCTGGGGGAAACGCCCGAAGCTCGGTCCGGCCAGTCCAGCCTTGTTACCAATGGCTCCCTGTTTCCTTCCTCACTCCAGTCGTTATGTTTGAGTAGGCGATGGCGGGCCAACAAATTAACAGGGAGAGCCGAGCCAAGATTCGGGTCTGGCTCTGAGAGCCCGTGCACGAGCCGAGACATGGAAATATTGCCCATGTTTATCATGCAACAAACATCACATTAGAATATGACAGGTGTCTTCAGAATTCTATAAAGTGTATTTCTTTAACACGCAAAGCCTTTCACCATATGTAAAAAGTATTTATTAAAAGTGAGTATATTTTACATGAACTAAGAAAAATACCTGTCCCTTCCAGATGATAATTCTATTAGTGAACTAAGAGAAGTTAGTTGCCGTGTATCCCTTAAATGTTGCCTGGATTCTTATTATGCATGGAGCAAACCATAGGTAATTAAATCAAACACAACTTTTTTTTTTAACAAGAAATCTTGAATTTGTATATTTGAAGGCACTCTCAAATGTCATAATGAACAAACAGGAGTCTCAGTGAAATAAAGTATTTGTCTAGAATCACACAGTTTGCTCAAGCAGTTAAACTGGGATTGAACCCAGATTTTCCAATTGTGCCCTGTGCAGTTCAACAATCAGGAAATGCATTGTTGTGCTGCACTACATGCGAAATTCCAGCGAGCACCTGTTTGGACTCCCAAGTATATCGTAATGGCAAAATGGCAACGCAGGAAGGGCAGGCAGAGGAGTTATCAAGAAAGCACAAGCAAGCACTCTCAGATGATATGACTGCGTGTAGCTAAAATGACCTGCTCTTTGGGAAGGCCTCCATACCTGTGCCTGAAGCCACCCGTAAAAGAATATGGACTCATGTCTAAGAAAGGAAAAATGCTTTATGTCGTAAAAGCTTTGGTCACCGTAGCATCCAACTGCTCACCAAATAAGTTTTGCTATAGACTGGAGGAGTGGAGGGAAGTGGTCCTTGTTGACATGGTCACCCCCACTTTGTGCTTGGTATTTGATGCAACTTTGACTGAAGTGCACTGGATTCTTGCTAACGAGGGGTCCAATGGCTGTGATCTTTCCCAAAAAGAAGCTAACTTTGCAATTGTTTCACACTCCGCAAGTCCCTAATAAATGGTGGCCTGGTACCTAGGGCCTGGGTACCAAAGTGGGTCCCTAAGGGCTGCAGCATTTGTGTGCCATCCTAGGGGACACACCACTATACTCATGCAGGCAGCCATTGTAGGCTGTGCCATGGTGCAAACCATGAGTGAAAACAGGACATGACACACTCCCTGTGTGCCATGTCAAAGTCACTGCATCGAATATATGTAAGTCACGCCTACAGCATGCCTCACAGCCCCAAGGCAGAGTGCATTATAGTTAGGGCTGCCGGTTTTATCGTATTGTTGTTTAACATTTTCATCTGTATATATCCATATTTATATTTTGGTCGTCCGATTGGTATTTATCCATATTTATTTTGTGTTTGAGAATAAATAGTGCTGTAAAATGGTATGTTTCCATGGTTATTTAACTCGTGGATGTGCACTTATACATGAATTCCTTTACGTTTTGGCAACTTAAGAAGCTGCGTATAACAAAAGACTACACTCACAGGTACATATTAGTGTTTTTCAATGAATATTTGATAAAATATGCCTGTATTCAAAGAATTGTCATCCTGGTTTTTTTTTAGCCCTCCATGCTGTCTATCTGCTCAGCTTTTGCCTGGAATTCATGAAATACAGCATGGAGAGTCTCTCACCAGAAGCACCATTTTCAGTATTTTTAATTTTTCTATTAAAAAAAAATCAAACATGATACACATTGTTTTCTGTCTATTTATCTGTAAAAATCAGTAAAAACGGGAAACCAGAAATCTTAATTATAGTACATGTGTGATCATATCTGCATGAGCACCATGCCCCCTGTGCTGTCTAGTTCAATTACTGGATAGTACAAGTGAACAGGGAAGCCATTCTAGGTATATGTACTGGGCACTTGTCATTAGGAGTTCTCCAGCTATGTGATGGCTTTACTGAAGGTATCAAACACCTCATATTATTAAACCCTCACTGATTGCAGTGATGTTTTTATTATGACAGGCACCCAGCGGGCACCTTAGAGGCGCCCCCTGAAAACCTACCAACCTCTTGAATGCTGGCTGACTGGTGTAGACCAGCTTGCCATCATAGACAGGTTTCTGACCACCTGCGGGTGACAGCCTATGCTCTCTGAGGACAGAAACAATGCCTGCTCTGGCCGGAGGTGTTATCACTGTTGTTTGGGTTCGAATTCCTTAGTAAAAACAGAAAATAAGAGGCATTTGGCAAAACAGGAACAGTGTGTTTAATCTAACAATTGGGCAGGGAGAACAGTTACAGGCACGAGGTCTGAAGACTGTTTCAGTTTAAATTTAGTTCTTATGCTTATATAACATTTACAATAAGCAATAAAGGTTTTCCTGTGTACCATATATGTTGGTCAAATGTTGGTCATAAATGAAAGGTCAAATGGTTACTACAGGTGGGTCTCAACCGCCCGTGGACACAGTATGGCCAATGGTGAGTGTGTCGAGATGTCTGCCAAGGGGAGCCTTGTGCTAGGTCCTGACTATAGATTCCTAACTCATGTGGTATCTGGCTTTATGGTGTTTTTCGAAGCATGCGTACCTCCTCGGGCCATGTGTGCGTTATTGGGGGCAATCTCCCCATTCTGATGTTGCTGTACCTATCTACAGGATCCATCGAGATTTTCCTGCCCACATATTTTCCTGCCAGCTATGCACCCTTTGCCTTGTGACCCACCAATCAGCGCCTTCCTGACTACATACGTGTGTGCCGAGGTAGATGTGGAGTTCAGGGTGTTTTTATTAATAATAAGGACGATAATTCATTTTTGTCAATAAACTTATCAATATCCACAGTACCATCACCTCCTCCAAGCAGGATGAGTAATAATCAGCATATCAAAGAAGGAGGCTTCATAGCCCTCTGCCGCCTTTGACATGCGACCCCGACTTACCGCAGACAGGGGGAATGCACAGGGCCCACTTGGCACCAGGAGGACAGGCAGGAGAATTAGCTATTCAGGAGTCGTGTCCACTATTAGGCTAGTTCCTCCCCTAAGATGGGCTACCTGAAGAGAACACAAAAAGTAGAATTCCACCACCTTGGTTTGTGGTGAAATTAGATACACTGGGTCGGGGTCATGCCCACTCCTCACAGGAAGTGGTCATGTAAGGGGATGTAGGCACCTCAAAGGTAAGTAGATCATTGGCTACTACCTTACACTCCATTTAATGCCCCTAAATTAAGTAATTAGATGGCATCCCTGACACCAGGAACATTCCACAGATACAAGAGGACAAAGAAGAGCGAAGAATGCGAGAACAGAGGATCAGCTGCGGACATTTCGGAGCCAAACCCAGCCGGACTGCACCTGTCCCAACAATCACGACAATTGTGAAAAACGGACTCATCCTGCTGCTGTGCATCTGCTAAGAACCCTGGCGGACTGCCACCACTTCACATATTGCTAGCAATTTCCCTTGGAGTAGAGGAGCTACTCCCCTGCCGCGTGCAGGCGCCAAATAGCAAAGTGCGGTCCACCACTTTACTGCTCCCTGGTCCCACCGACCCAGCAACCACCCAGGAATAGGTCACCATGCTCCAGGAGGTCGGATCTGTCCCCCCACCAAGTGAGAAGACACTAGGACCAACCGAGCCATACAGCACCAATACCAAGGATATTGGACCACTTGCAGCAACCAAAGCCTGTTTGAGTACAATCCAGACTCCAATACCGACCAGCCGTCGAGGGAGGTCAGCACCACAGAGACTCCCTTCGAGGGTGGCCCAGCCGTCGAGGGAGGTCAGCACCACAGAGACTCTCTTCGAGAGTGGCCCAGCCGTCGAGGGAGGTCAGCACCACAGAGACTCCCTTCGAGAGTGGCCCAGCCGTCGAGGGAGGTCAGCACCACAGAGACTCTCTTCGAGAGTGGCCCAGCCGTCGAGGGAGGTCAGCACCACAGAGACTCCCTTCGAGAGTGGCCCAGCCGTCGAGGGAGGTCAGCACCACAGAGACTCTCTTTGAGAGTGGCCCAGCCGTCGAGGGAGGTCAGCACCACAGAGACTCCCTTCGAGAGTGGCCCAGCCGTCGAGGGAGGTCAGCACCACAGAGACTCTCTTCGAGAGTACAGGGCCGTTTTTGCAGCATAACGGCCCTGTAACAAAAACGGCCCCAGGGGCCCAAATCCGGCCCCCAACCATGCGGCCCACCGGGGAATTGCCCGGTGCCCTCAACGGCCAGTCCGGGCCTGGGCCCAGCCGTCGAGGGAGGTCAGCACCACAGAGACTCCCTTCGAGAGTGGCCCAGCCGTCGAGGGAGGTCAGCACCACAGAGACTCAATTCGACAGTGACCCAGCCGTCGAGGGAGGTCAGCACCACAGAGACTCCCTTTGAGGGTGGCCCAGCTGTCCTGTTTTTGTCCCTTAAACCGGTGAGACCATCAGCTGTGAGGGCTCATAATGCACAAGCCCATTCTGCACCCAAGCATCACAGCCTGGGATCTCGAAACCCGACCGTGCTTCCTAGGCCCTTACAAACTGAGCCCCCCATTAGGAGCTCGTCCCGGACTTGTCCCCAAATCCCCTTCTGCACCCTGTTTCCATGTGCCCCCCCTTCTCCTTTGGTGTAGCGCGCAAAGCTACCAACCCGACCAGCACCTCTGCACCTGGATACTCCAGGGCATATAAAGACTAACTGCAGGTGGTTCTTTAAACCGTGGCCCTCTGTCACCTTAAGTCTTGAAGGGGAACCCCTGAAACATCTCACAAGTAACTGTATGAGGTATATGCCTTTGTTGCCATGGGAAAGCATTATCGTGTAAAGACGCATTTAAGTAAACATTTTACTTACAGTGAAAATCAATATCTTGAAAAGTACTTACTTCAAAATGAAGTTTGTGGTGTTGAAATGTATGTACAAATGTGTGTTCTTTTTCTAAATTGTTCTGGGATTTATTCTTGAGTGTGGGTCTCATTTATTGCTTCTGTGAGTACAACAAATGCTTAGCACTACCCTCTGATAAGCCCTCACTGCTTGCCCACACTACCCCAAAATAGAGCATTTGAGGTTGTTACTTCTGCCTCTGTAAACCAATAAGGGTCACCTGGACTCTCGACACAGCGTACCTCGTTTTGGTGCCTTATGCCGAGAGCCGACTTCCTACGAGGAGCAATGGCCAGCTCTTGAGGAAGGCCTCCCTAGCTGTCCCTGAAGCCACCAATGAAAGTGTATGGACTCATATCCAATAAAGGAGACCTGCTGGGGGTGTAGCCACCCACAGCACTGCTGAAATTAGGAAGTGGTGGTACGAGCTCCGCTCACAAACAAAAGAAAAGCTGGCCAATAGGAGGAGGAAACTGCTGCCACGGGGGAGGGGGGGGGATTTGGGGCGGGGGGGGGTGCAGCAGTTTCCTGCAGGAATAATAAATAGACGTTTGAAGATGGTTTTATTAGTGTCATTTAATTTTGACTAAACACATTAAAGTTAAGTTGGACTCATTTAATAGGATAATATATATTTACTTTTATTATGTTCATCAAAATACATTATGGGATTTGCGGTTTATTCAAAGTCTTCAATGTTTTTGTTTAAAAAACAAATGCATTGTTTACTATTGTATTATAAGGTCCAGATCGTTGAATTTACAATGATTCTAATCTTTAATAGCATGATCCTGAAAAGGCAAAAAATAAAACAGATGTATTATACGTGTAAGATACTTCAACTTGTACATATCCTCGTATATAGCATTATGAAACTACTACATTGGAATGTTATTTAGATTACATTTTAGTCACAGAGACAAAAGACAATATCACAGAGGAACATGATGACCACAGTGTGGACAATGCAGATGATGTGGGGAATAACAATGGCACCAACAATAGACATTATAATATCATCAACATTGTCTGGGAAATCAGTGTCTACAAGAACGCACACATCTAGATCTTCAAGAAATGTATGACCAGCAACACACTGTACAGCAAACCTCTTTGTGTGGAGACTCAGGAGGCAAGCATTCTTACTACCATGACAACAGCTTCCAGCAATATCTGATGGCACCGCTGCCACAACACAGCAAAGAGGCCAAGAGGGTGAATCAACACCTAAGTCCCCTATTTATAACTATCAAGAAACCAAAAAGAGGAGTATCTCACTATTTCGTTATCGAGGTAAGTGTGTCGCTCACCTTGACCAGGAATGAGGCTGGTGGTTTAAGACTGTGTTAGTATATGCTTGATTGGTTGCGTGAGTTCAGTGCGTGATACTGCCCCGCAATCACCTATAATGATAATCTAGAGTCTGAAATAACTTAGTTCTCATCATTAGTGAGGGACTTGGTCAGTCCTGAAGAATGCCAGAACATCTATGGACATTGCCAGCTGAAACATGTTGACCACCGGGCAGGGGTGCTCATTCATTCGTATCTCTTGTTTTGACCCGTGTCCGGGCTGCCTACCACTATTAAAAAATCAATTTCGCAAACCTAGACTTTTTTTAATTCTTTTTCTTTCTCTTCAAATCTCCAGTTTGGAAATTTGTGTAGACTATTTTGTCAAGTGCCCCTCCCCAAATAGATTAGAGCCCACCCGGAACCAGGTATCCTTACCGGGTGAGGGCTCATTGGTGAAGCATGCCACATTGTGGGTTGAGAGTCCACTGAAAAAACAGGAGTTTTCCCTCCTATTTTGAATAACAAGAGCTCCATCCCCATTCTGATTCCTTGTTTTGCCTTGATGATGAAATACTAAGGTACCTCTCTTTTTGGTTTCTTGATTGCTATGCACAGCTTCCACACCATCCAGATATGCATTTGTAAACATTGAGAAGACAGTGCTAGTAATTTTAATAAAATAAATAAGCATTAAATATGGATGGGGGCAAGCCTGCTATAATTATTAGTATTGACACGTGGATTGAAACAATGAGGTCATTACGTGATTCTGCTTTTAGGAGGCACTGCAAGAAAATGAAAGAGATCTTCGTGTTGTATTTAAGTTGTATCATTTGGGAAAAGTATTTAAAAATGGCAACTGCAAGAAGGATACTCAGTTGTCACAGTATAGATATCCAGCAAGAAATGTCACACTGTAGCAAAGATGCTGCAAAAAGTTTGGGCAGGTTACATCAGTTGTAGAAGACTGTTCGACTCTGCTATCATGGTCTTGTGGGCCTCGACCCCTGCTCTGGAGGCTGAGGAGGCTTCTAGCCGCGGCGGTGCGTGGGCCTCGACCCCTGCTCTGGAGGCTTCTAGCTGCGGCGGTACGTGGGCCTCGACCCCTGCTCTGGAGGCTTCTAGCCGCGGCGGTACGTGGACCTCGACCCCTGCTCTGGAAAGTGAGGCGGCTTCCAGCCACAGCAGTACGTGGACCTCTGCCCCTGCTCTGGAGGGGGAGGAGGCTTCTCGCCGCGGCGGTACGTGGGCCTCGAGCCCTGCTCTGGAGGCTGAGGAGGCTTCTAGCAGCGGCGGTACGTGGGCCTCGAGCCCTGCTCTGGAGGCTGAGGAGGCTTCTAGCAGCGGCGGTACGTGGGCCTCGAGCCCTGCTCTGGAGGCTGAGGAGGCTTCTCGCCGCGGCGGTACGTGGGCCTCGAGCCCTGCTCTGGAGGCTGAGGAGGCTTCTCGCCGCGGTGGTACGTGGGCCTCGAGCCCTGCTCTGGAGGCTGAGGAGGCTTCTAGCCATGGTGGTACGTGGGCCTCGAGCCCTCCTCTGGAGGGGAAGGAGGCTTCTCGCCGCGGCGGTACGTGGGCCTCGAGCCCTGCTCTGGAGGCTGAGGAGGCTTCTCGCCGCGGTGGTACGTGGGCCTCAACCCCTGCTCTGGAGGCTGAGGAGGCTTCTCGCCGCGGTGGTACGTGGGCCTCAACCCCTGCTCTGGAGGCTGAGGAGGCTTCTAGCCGCGGCGGTACGTGGGCCTCGAGCCCTCCTCTGGAGGGGAAGGAGGCTTCGAGCCACGTCGGTACGTGGGCATCGCCCTCTGCTCTGGAGGGGGAGGAGGCATTTACCTGTGGCAGTATATAATGTAATGTAATGTAATGTAATTGTGCTTTTCTATAGCGCAGCTATCACTCCAGGGAGCATCTTGGTGCTGTAGCCCATAGCCAGATAGAACAGGCCGGAAAACTACTCAAGCATCGGGCGCTGCATACTTATACCAAAGCTTTGCACGCGATGTCCGTAAGATTGAAAATCCAGGTTTTCAAAGCTTTCCTAAATAGGTTCTCAGCGGGGATTTGCTGCGATTGTGGTGGGAGCTTGTTCCACGACCTGGAACCTATCACTCCAAGAGATTTCCCTCCCTTCGTGACAAGCTTAAATTTGGGAATCAACAGCAGATTCATGTTTGAAGACCTAAGATTACGGGATGGCATGTAACGTCTGAGAGATTCAAAAAGTATTTAGGCCCTCGCTGGTGGTATGCCCTAAATGTGATAACTAGTATTTTAAACAGGATGCGCTTATGAATTGGCAGCCAGTGAAGGGCTTTAAGCGTCGCCGAGGTGGACGACTTCCTCGGCCAGCCCAGGACTAGGCGGGCGGCTGCATGCTGGACCATCTGCAGCCTGTGCAGGACCGATTTATTTAATCCTGCATACAGGCGGTTGCAGTAGTCCAGTCGAGATGTTATAAGTGCAACCGCCACCGTTTTCCTGGCTGCCAGTGGAGGAAAATCAAAACATTTCCTTAGGCCTCTGATGGTGTTAAAGCAGGTGCCGGCCACAGCCACCGCCTGTTGTTTAAATGACAATGACTCATCGAACTTGATACCCAAGTTACGGGCCGTGTCAATGGTGTTAGGAGGAACTTCTGCATCTTGTGGCCACCATAGTTTGGGGGAGAACAGATTTTGCTGTCCAAAAGGCAGGATTTCGGTTTTGCCCGAATTGCACTTGAGATGATTATTCCTCATCCAGTCGAAGGTGGCTGCGAGGCAGTTTCTAAGATTTTCTTCTGCTCCCAGCACCTCGCCATCCAGTACTAGGATGAGCTGAGTATCATCAGCGTACGATATAGTGCTGATCTGAAAGGATGAGATCAGCTCGATCAGGGGGACCATGTACAGATTGAAAAGTACGGGGCTCAAGCTGGAGCCCTGCGGCACCCCTGTCGTCATCGCTTACTCCTCCGAACAAAACTCTCCCAGTACCGTGACTTGCCGCCTATGACTGAGGAAGTTTTTCAGCCACTCAAGTACAACTCCTGCTATCCCTGATGTTACTAGGCGGCCAATCAATATGGAGTGTGAGACCGTATCGAAGGCCGCCGATAGATCTAGTAAAATCAGTACAGCCTTCTTCCCCTGGTCCATGGCAGTCCTCAAGGTCTCCACAGTAAACAACAAGGAAGACTCTGTAGAGTGCATAGCCCTAAACCCGGACTGGTTAGGGTGCAGGATATCATTATCCTCCAGGAACCTTGTAAGTTGTTTATTTACAACTGCTTCCGTCAGTTTGAATAATACTGGAAGCAGCGAGATGGGGCAGAGATTGGAGAGTGTAGTAGGATCTGCCAAAGGTTTTTTCTGTAGAGACTTTACAGCAGCGAGATTCCAATCCAGCGTGATCTCAGCAGTGGAAAGTGATGAGTTAATGATGTCATTAATAATCGGGTTCACCATGTCTACTAGGGCATGTAGCAACATCGGGGGGCAAGGGTCAAAGGGTGAGCCTGCTCTGAAGGGGGAGTAGGCTTCTAGCCGCAGCAGTATGTGGGCCTCGATGTCGCTCTGGAGGGGCAGAAGGCTTCTAGCTGCGGCGGCACGTGGGCCTCGACCTCTGCTCTGGAGGGGAAGGAGGCTTCTAGCCACAGCAGTACGTGGGCCTCACTCTCTGCTCTGGAGGGGGAGGAGGCTATTAGCTGTGACGGTACGTGGGCCTCGACCCCTGCTCTGGAGGGGAAGGAGGCTTCTAGCCGCGGCAGTACATGGGCCTCGACCTTCGCTTCTGGAGGGGGAGGAGGCTTCTAGCCACGGCAGTACGTGGGCCTCGACCTTCGCTCTGGAGGGGGAGGAGGCTTCTAGCCATGACAGTATGTGGGTCTTGACCCCTGCTCTGGAGGGGAAGGAGGCTTCTAGCTGCGGCGGTACATTGGCCTTGACCCCTGCTCTGGAGGGGGAGGAGGCTGTTAGATGCGGCGGTATGTGGGTCTCGACCTTCGCTCTGGTGGGGGAGGAGGCTTCTTGCTGCGGCAATACGGGGGCATCAACCCCTGCTCTGGAGAGTGAGGAGGCTTCTAGCCGCAGCAGTACGTGGGCCCCGGCCCCTGCTCTGGAGGCTGAGGAGGCTTCTAGTCGCGGCGGTACGTGGGCCTTGACCTTCGCTCTGGAGGGGGAGGGGCTTCTAGCCACAGTGGTACGTGGGCCTCGACCCCTGCTCTGGAGAGTGAGGAGGCTTCTAGCCGCAGCAGTACGTGGGCCTCTGCCCCTGCTCTGGAGGGGTAGGAGGCTTCTAGCTGCGGCGGTATGTGGGCCTCGACCTTCGCTGTGGAGGGGGAGGAGGCTTCTTGCTGCGGCAATACGGGGGCCTCAACCCCTGCTCTGGAAAGTGAGGAGGCTTCTAGCCGCAGCAGTACGTGGGCCCCGGCCCCTGCTCTGGAGGGGGAGGAGGCTTCTAGTCGCGGCAGTACGTTGGCCTCAACCTTCGCTCTGGAGGGGGAGGAGGCTTCTAGCCGCAGCGGTACGTGGGCCTCGACCCTTGCTCTGGAGGGTGAGGAGGCTTCTAGCCGTGGCGGTACGTGGCCTCGTCCTCCGCTCTGGAGGGTGAGGGGGCTTCTAGCCTTGGCAGTATGTGGGCCTTGACCTTCGCTCTGGAGGGGGAGGAGGCTTCTAGCCACAGCAGTATGTGGTCTTCGACCCCTGCTCTGGAGGGCAAGGAGGCTATTAGCTGTGGCGGTACGTGGACCTCAACCTCTGCTCTAGAGGGGGAGGAGACTTCTTGCTGCAGTGGTACGTGAGCCTCGACCTTTGCTCTGGAGGGGGAGGAGGCTTCTAGCTGTGGCGGTACGTGGGCCTCGACCTTCGCTCTGGAGGGTGAGGAGACTTCTAGCCGCGGCAGTACGTGGGCCTTAACCTTCACTCTGGAGAGTGAGGAGGCTTCTAGCCACAGTAGTATCACTATCTCTGATGCCATAAGATCAAGGGGCGCACGTAGTCAGGCTGATGAATAAGAAGTCGATAGGTTGCAAACCAATCTAGAGAGGCCCCCTGCCATCAAAGAAATAAATGGGTGGTAAATGAATATATTTGTGAAATCCAAAAGCAAAATGTATTTTTTGACATTACATTTACTATACAAAATCTTGTTACAAAAAATATTTCCCAGCCACTGTGATTCTTAACATTTCCCATGCATGAACATGAAAATAAAAATGTGTTTTCTGCATTTGGCTGTGCCTAACACACGTTGCATGTTTCTGTACTAATACATCTACCTCAAAAATTATTCTTGGTATTGTGACTGCACTCCGGAGCTGGGTTTCCATCTTGGGATGGGTTGTGGAGTGTGTGGTTCTCCTCTTCTTCCGAGCTGTCCGGCTACATTGAAGTCCCCTACGTGTTGCTTTATTGTACAGCGTAGCACACACTGCCACAATCATGTATGCTACTTGAGGTGAAGCTAAAGGACTCCCCACTCTGATGAACGTAGCAAAACTTCACCTTAAGCAGCCCAAATGTGCACTCTATACCCTTGCTCACTTGTTAACATTACTATAACTGTGTTAACATGCATGGTGGTATGAGATTAAAATTAGGCCTGGGCGGTGAACTTTGCTCCGTTCGCGGAGTTTGCAGAGTTTTCTGTACTCCGCACTCCGTAGAGCTCGCGGAGTGCGAAAAACTCTGCTTCGCGATGTGCAGCAGAGGTTTTTCCCCGCTCGCGATCGTGAATGGTAAGTTCACGATCGAGAACGGTAAGTTTGCGAGTGCGAGCTGCTGCTCAGGTGTGTTCATATACAGTCACACAAATCTTCAGTGTGTTCCTTTAGAGACGCTCAAATCTTCAGTGTTCATTTAGAGTTGCGCAAATCTCGAGTTTGTTCATTTAGAGTCGCTCAAATCTTCAGTGTGTTCATTTAGAGTCGCACAAATCTTCAGTGTTTTCATTTAGAGATGCGCAAATCCTCAGTGTGTTCATTTAGAGTCGCAAAAATCTTCAGTGTGTTCATTTAGAGTTGACAAATCTCCAGTGTGTTCATTTAGAGCCGTGTAAATCTTCCGTGTTCATTTAGAGTCACGCAAATCTTCAGTATGTTCATTTAGAGTCGCGCAAATCTGCAGTGTGTTCATTTAGAGTCGCACAAATCTCGAGTTTGTTCATTTAGAGTCGCACAAATCTTCTGTGTATTCATTTAGAGTTGCGCAAATCTTCAGTGTTCATTTAGAGTTGCGCAAATCTTCAGTGTGTTCATTTAGAGTTGTGCAAATCACCAGTGTGCTCATTTAAAGTTGTGTAAATCTTCAGTGTGTTTATTTGGAGACACACAAATCTTCAGTGTGTTCCTTTAGGGTCGCACAAATCTTCAGTATTCATTTAGAGTTGCACAAATCTCCAATGTGTTCATTTAAAGTTGCGTGACTCTTCAGTGTGTTCATTTAGAGTCGCGCAAATCTTCTGTGTTTTCCTTTAGAGTCGCGCAAATCTTCAGTGTCTTCCTTTAGAGTCGACAAATCTTCAGTGTGTTCCTTTAGAGACGTGCAAATCTTCAGTGTGTTCATTTGGAGTCGGCAAATCTCCAGTGTGTTCATTTAGAGTCGCCGAAATCTTCAGTGTGTTCCTTTAGACTGATTCGCACAAATCTTCAGTGTGTTCCTTTAGAGGCGGGCAAATCTTCAGTGTGTTCCTTTAGAGACGTGCAAATCTTCAGTGTGTTCATTTGGAGTCGGCAAATCTCCAGTGTGTTCATTTAGAGTCGCCGAAATCTTCAGTGTGTTCCTTTAGACTGATTCGCACAAATCTTCAGTGTGTTCCTTTAGAGGCGGGCAAATCTTCAGTGTGTTCTTTTAGAGTCGCAAAAATCTTCAGTGTGTTCATTTAGAGTTGACAAATCTCCAGTGTGTTCATTTAGAGCCGTGTAAATCTTCCGTGTTCATTTAGAGTCACGCAAATCTTCAGTATGTTCATTTAGAGTCGCGCAAATCTGCAGTGTGTTCATTTAGAGTCGCACAAATCTCGAGTTTGTTCATTTAGAGTCGCACAAATCTTCTGTGTATTCATTTAGAGTTGCGCAAATCTTCAGTGTTCATTTAGAGTTGCGCAAATCTTCAGTGTGTTCATTTAGAGTTGTGCAAATCACCAGTGTGCTCATTTAAAGTTGTGTAAATCTTCAGTGTGTTTATTTGGAGACACACAAATCTTCAGTGTGTTCCTTTAGGGTCGCACAAATCTTCAGTATTCATTTAGAGTTGCACAAATCTCCAATGTGTTCATTTAAAGTTGCGTGACTCTTCAGTGTGTTCATTTAGAGTCGCGCAAATCTTCTGTGTTTTCCTTTAGAGTCGCGCAAATCTTCAGTGTCTTCCTTTAGAGTCGACAAATCTTCAGTGTGTTCCTTTAGAGACGTGCAAATCTTCAGTGTGTTCATTTGGAGTCGGCAAATCTCCAGTGTGTTCATTTAGAGTCGCCGAAATCTTCAGTGTGTTCCTTTAGACTGATTCGCACAAATCTTCAGTGTGTTCCTTTAGAGGCGGGCAAATCTTCAGTGTGTTCCTTTAGAGGCGGGCAAATCTTCAGTGTGTTCTTTTAGAGTCACGCAAATCTTCAGTGTGTTCATTTAGAGTCGCGCACATCTTCAGTGTGTTCATTTAGAGTCGTGCAAATCTTCAGTGTGTTCATTTAGAGTCGCGCAAATCTTTAGTGTGTTCCTTTAGAGTCACACAAATCTTCAGTGTGTTCATTTAGAGTCACGCAAATCTTTAGTGTGTTCATTTAGAGTTGTGAAAATCTTCAGTGTGTTAATTTATAGTCACGCAAATCTTCAGTGTGTTTATTTAGAGTCGCACAAATATTCAGTGTGTTTATTTAGAGTCGCACAAATCTTCAGTGTGTTCATTTAGAGTCGCGCAAATCTTCAGTGTGTTCATTTAGAGTCGACAAATCTCCAGTGTGTTCATTTACAGTCGACAAATCTCCAGTGTGTTCATTTAGAGCCCTGCAAATCTTCAGTGTGTTCATTTAGAGTCACGCAAATCTTCACTGTGTTCATTTAGAGTTGTGCATATCTTCAGTGTGTTCATTTAGAGTCGCATAAATTTTCAGTGTGTTCAATTAGAGTTGCGCAAATCTTCAGTGTTCATTTAGAGTCGCGCAAATCTTCAGTGTGTTCATTTAGGGTCGTGCAAATCACCAGTGTGCTCATTTAAAGTTGCGCAAATCTTCAGTGTGTTCAATTGGAGTCACACAAATCTTCAGTGTGTTCCATTAGAGTCGCACAAATCTTCAGTTTTCATTTAGAGTCGCGCAAATCTCCAATGTGTTCATTTAGAGTTGCACAACTCTTCAGTGTGTTCATTTAGAGTCGCGCAAATCTTCTGTGTGTTCATTTAGAGTCACACAAATCTTCAGTGTGTTCCTTTAGAGTCGCACAAAATTTTCAGTGTGTTCTTTTGGAGTCGCACAAATCTCCAGTGTGTTCTTTTAGAGTCGCGCAAATCATCAGTGTGTTCATTTAGAGTCGCGCAAATCTTCAGTGTGTTCATTTAGAGTCACACAAATCTTCAGTGTGTTGGCGGCGGAGACTACTCCCATGGTGAGAGGTCATCGTTTTATTTGTTTAATAAAAAAATCCAGCTTTAGAATTTTCTTTTTGAAAATAAAAAAAACACTGTAAGTTGACATATGACTCTGTCATGCTGATGGAGGCGCCCATCAAACTTACAATGCATTTCCAGGAACGGCTGTGACAGCGGTTCCTAGAACTACAAGAGATGTCACAGCAGCAGCAGACATCTTTAAACCCTCACCGTGGCGCGAGTGAAGTGCTCTGCCATGGCAACAGTAATTACTCCATCCACAAAGATATAAATCAGCCCCTCGGTCACAGGATCAGAAATTAAAGAGCCACCACTTCAAACTACTTGAATGTTTAAAGAGTATTTACTCTTCAGATTCCTGTACAAGAACTCAGCGGCCCCCGGATGAAGAATTAGGACATGATTCCATCAGCACAGCCATGAACCAGTGGGAAATGTGCCAATCATAGCAATCGAATTTTGTTTACTGCTAGTCTTGGTGCGAGCTGGGAAAAAAAATCTGACTTTTTTGAATCACAGCATAGAAAAAAATTGAGCAAAAAGCAGAAACAAGAATTATGTGGAACGTCTACCCTCTAGGTTCCTGAGGCTGAAAGGTGTAGGCAGCAAAGTCGCCCTCCCTCAGAGAGTGTGCTCATGGCTTTGCCTTCTCCTCGGGGGGGGGGGGGGGGGGGGGGGGGGTGGCGTGGAGCCACCAGCCACAGCCTCATTGCCACAGCAGACAGAACAGCCATTCTGGAGAAAAAACTGAGTTTTCACCCTGTTCCAGTTTGCACTAGGGGTGGGCGGAAATGGGGGGATTTGGTAATTCTGAGTTGCTCATGTAACCTGAATTTACTAATATATCCTGCCACTACACTGGCTGAATTCATCAGGATTGTAATTGGTTCTTAAACAGGGCGGGGCGAGGCAGCAGCCCCTCTGTGTTTAAAAACCACTGCAGATTAAACTTTAATCTGGAGTGAGTTAAACATAGAGGGACCACTCCCTCGTCCAGCCCTGTTTCAACCACTGCAGTACAGCGCACACCCTCCGTGCCCTCACATAGACATGTAAGGGCACCAAGGGGTATTCACTGGAGTAGACGCCCCTCGGAGCCCATAGATACTTATGAACGGGCACCAAGGGGTCTGCACTGGAGTAGACGCCCCTCGGAGCCCATATATACTTATGAAAGGGCACCAAGGGGTCTGCACTGGAGTAGACGCCCCTCGGTGCCCATAGATACTTATGAACGGGCACCAAGGGGTCTGCACTGGAGTAGACGCCCCTCGGAGCCCATAGATACTTATGAACGGGCACCAAGGGGTCTGCACTGGAGTAGAGGCCCTTCGGAGCCCATAGATACTTATGTACGGGCACCAAGGGGTTTGCACTGGAGTAGACGCCCCTCGGAGCCCATAGATACTTATGAACGGGCACCAAGGGGTCTGCACTGGAGTAGACGCCCCTCGGAGCCCATAGATACTTATGAACGGGCACCAAGGGGTCTGCACTGGAGTAGACGCCCCTCGGAGCCCATAGATACTTATGAACGGGCACCAAGGGGTCTGCACTGGAGTAGACGCCCCTCGGTGCCCATAGATACTTATGAACGGGCACCAAGGGGTCTGCACTGGAGTAGACGCCCCTCGGTGCCCATAGATACTTATGAACGGGCACCAAGGGGTCTGCACTGGAGTAGACGCCCCTCGGAGCCCATAGATACTTATGAACGGGCACCAAGGGGTCTGCACTGGAGTAGACGCCCCTCGGAGCCCATAGATACTTATGAACGGGCACCAAGGGGTCTGCACTGGAGTAGACGCCCCTCGGTGCCCATAGATACTTATGAACGGGCACCAAGGGGTCTGCACTGGAGTAGACGCCCCTCGGTGCCCATAGATACTTATGAACGGGCACCAAGGGGTCTGCACTGGAGTAGACGCCCCTCGGTGCCCATAGATACTTATGAAAGGGCACCAAGGGGTCTTCACTGGAGTAGACGCCCCTCGGAGCCCATAGATACTTATGAACGGGCACCAAGGGGTCTGCACTGGAGTAGACGCCCCTCGGTGCCCATAGATACTTATGAAAGGGCACCAAGGGGTCTTCACTGGAGTAGACGACCCTCGGAGCCCATAGATACTTATGAAAGGGCACCAAGGGGTCTTCACTGGAGTAGACGACCCTCGGAGCCCATAGATACTTATGAACGGGCACCAAGGGGTCTGCACTGGAGTAGACGCCCCTCGGTGCCCATAGATACTTATGAAAGGGCACCAAGGGGTCTTTACTGGAGTAGACGCCCCTCGGAGCCCATAGATACTTATGAAAGGGCACCAAGGGGTCTGCACTGGAGTAGACGCCCCTCGGTGCCCATAGATACTTATGAACGGGCACCAAGGGGTCTGCACTGGAGTAGACGCCCCTCGGTGCCCATAGATACTTATGAAAGGGCACCAAGGGGTCTGCACTGGAGTAGACGCCCCTCGGTGCCCATAGATACTTATGAACGGGCACCAAGGGGTCTGCACTGGAGTAGACGCCCCTCGGTGCCCATAGATACTTATGAAAGGGCACCAAGGGGTCTTCACTGGAGTAGACGCCCCACGGAGCCCATAGATACTTATGAACGTGCACCAAGGGGTCTTCACTGGAGTAGACGCCCCTCGGAGCCCATAGATACTTATGAACGGGCACCAAGGGGTCTGCACTGGAGTAGACGCCCCTCGGTGCCCATAGATACTTATGAAAGGGCACCAAGGGGTCTTCACTGGAGTAGACGCCCCTCGGAGCCCATAGATACTTATGAACGGGCACCAAGGGGTCTGCACTGGAGTAGAGGCCCTTCGGAGCCCATAGATACTTATGTACGGGCACCAAGGGGTTTGCACTGGAGTAGACGCCCCTCGGAGCCCATAGATACTTATGAACGGGCACCAAGGGGTCTGCACTGGAGTAGACGCCCCTCGGAGCCCATAGATACTTATGAACGGGCACCAAGGGGTCTGCACTGGAGTAGACGCCCCTCGGAGCCCATAGATACTTATGAACGGGCACCAAGGGGTCTGCACTGGAGTAGACGCCCCTCGGTGCCCATAGATACTTATGAACGGGCACCAAGGGGTCTGCACTGGAGTAGACGCCCCTCGGTGCCCATAGATACTTATGAACGGGCACCAAGGGGTCTGCACTGGAGTAGACGCCCCTCGGAGCCCATAGATACTTATGAACGGGCACCAAGGGGTCTGCACTGGAGTAGACGCCCCTCGGAGCCCATAGATACTTATGAACGGGCACCAAGGGGTCTGCACTGGAGTAGACGCCCCTCGGTGCCCATAGATACTTATGAACGGGCACCAAGGGGTCTGCACTGGAGTAGACGCCCCTCGGTGCCCATAGATACTTATGAACGGGCACCAAGGGGTCTGCACTGGAGTAGACGCCCCTCGGTGCCCATAGATACTTATGAAAGGGCACCAAGGGGTCTTCACTGGAGTAGACGCCCCTCGGAGCCCATAGATACTTATGAACGGGCACCAAGGGGTCTGCACTGGAGTAGACGCCCCTCGGTGCCCATAGATACTTATGAAAGGGCACCAAGGGGTCTTCACTGGAGTAGACGACCCTCGGAGCCCATAGATACTTATGAAAGGGCACCAAGGGGTCTTCACTGGAGTAGACGACCCTCGGAGCCCATAGATACTTATGAACGGGCACCAAGGGGTCTGCACTGGAGTAGACGCCCCTCGGTGCCCATAGATACTTATGAAAGGGCACCAAGGGGTCTTTACTGGAGTAGACGCCCCTCGGAGCCCATAGATACTTATGAAAGGGCACCAAGGGGTCTGCACTGGAGTAGACGCCCCTCGGTGCCCATAGATACTTATGAACGGGCACCAAGGGGTCTGCACTGGAGTAGACGCCCCTCGGTGCCCATAGATACTTATGAAAGGGCACCAAGGGGTCTGCACTGGAGTAGACGCCCCTCGGTGCCCATAGATACTTATGAACGGGCACCAAGGGGTCTGCACTGGAGTAGACGCCCCTCGGTGCCCATAGATACTTATGAAAGGGCACCAAGGGGTCTTCACTGGAGTAGACGCCCCACGGAGCCCATAGATACTTATGAACGTGCACCAAGGGGTCTTCACTGGAGTAGACGCCCCTCGGAGCCCATAGATACTTATGAACGGGCACCAAGGGGTCTGCACTGGAGTAGACGCCCCTCGGTGCCCATAGATACTTATGAAAGGGCACCAAGGGGTCTTCACTGGAGTAGACGCCCCTCGGAGCCCATAGATACTTATGAACGGGCACCAAGGGGTCTGCACTGGAGTAGACGCCCCTCGGTGCCCATAGATACTTATGAAAGGGCACCAAGGGGTCTGCACTGGAGTAGACGCCCCTCGGTGCCCATAGATACTTATGAAAGGGCACCAAGGGGTCTTCACTGGAGTAGACGCCCCTCGGAGCCCATAGATACTTATGAACGGGCACCAAGGGGTCTTCACTGGAGTAGACGCCCCTCGGAGCCCATAGATACTTATGAACGGGCACCAAGGGGTCTGCACTGGAGTAGACGCCCCTCGGTGCCCATAGATACTTATGAAAGGGCACCAAGGGGTCTTCACTGGAGTAGACGCCCCTCGGAGCGCTTACATAAGCATGTAAGGACACCAAGGGGTATTCACTGCACTGGAGTAGACGCCCCTCGGTGCCCAAAGATACTTATGAAAGGGCACCAAGGGGTGTGCGCTGCACGGTCGTTTTGCAGTGCATACCATTTGTTGCCCTTACATAAGTATGGAAGGGCGCTGGGTGGTATGAACTGGAGTGGATACCCATTGGGGCACTAACTTGCTTAAGTAAGGGCACCGAGGAGGATGGACGGCACATTGCGGTGCCCACTCTGTCCCTTCACGGAATTCTGCTGAATCTCGCAGAATTTTTATGAAATTCCATGGACTTCCGTGGAATGAAACTCCCCCAATTCCACCCCTTCTCTCGTTTGCGCCTGATTACCACCTTCGTCCAATTGGTGCTAATTTTCTGGTACAACAATATGTAATTAGAGAGCCAATAGAGCATTCCAAATTAGGAACGCAAATTGGTTGTCGGTAATATGCTGATTCCAGTCGCAAACCAAAAACAGTGAGGGCAATATGTATCATACAAATTCGCATTCGCAAATTTCGGCCTTTGCGAATGCGAATTTGCTAAATGGGATGTATGAATGAAAATCCAGTGCAAAATAAGGAATCGCAAAATTTGCGATTCCTTATTTTGCAATTGCATTTAAGGAATCGCAAATTTTGCAATTCCTTAAATGCAATGTATGAAGTGAAAAAAATGCCAATTGTCCCTAAGGAATCGCAAATTAACACCAACTTCAAGTTGGTGGTAATTTGCGAATTTCTTGAAAAATGCCCATTTTTGCATTTTTCTAAGTGCCATGTGACGCACATGTGCATCACATGTGCACCCATGCTTATTTCTGGGGTGCAACAGGGTGTCCTTTGGACACCCCTGCACCCTTGAAATTATTCTCAATTTGCGATTAGCAAATTACGAATCGCAAATTGAGTATAAATTCCCATTCCTTCCTATGGGCCTCCTGGCCCATAGAAATGAATGGGAAAGTATTCCTTAAGTGCGAGTTCGCAATTTGCGAATTCGCAATTAAGGAATATCAAGAAATCGCAAAAGAATTGCGATTTTCTTGATACATACCAATTTGCGATTCTGAAATAGCGATTTCCTAAAAATCGCTATTACAGAATCGCAAATTGGTACCTAGATGCATATGGCTCTGAGTCTATAAAATGTAGTTTGCAGTTTTTTTCTTGCAACTAGGACAGAACACCACATCGATACATTTCAAGCGTACCTTTTCAAGTCGCTAACCTATTTACAACAGTTTACTGAATCGCAAACGCTTCATACATCTGGAGCTACATCTCCTGGAGGATGAGGTTGCAACCCTGCCTCCTTCTGTCCAGCTGGGTGCAATGCTGGCTGTCTGTGTACACTGCTGGGGTAGGTCGTCTGTGAGCTTCTTCCCACTCTGATGTGGTGGATAAAAGATCGAAGCTGTGCTCAGAGAGACTCAGCCACAAACCTTGCTATAAGACCTGAGATCTCTTCAGTGTACGCGGCCCAGTCCATGGTCAAGCCTTTTAAACTCTTTCACAAATAATGCAGGAAGGAGCTGTGCATAGCTCTTAGCCAGCAGGAAGCAACAATCCAGATGTATTTCAAATGTCTCAGGAGATGGTCTTAAGGCATTCTCATTGGCAGCCAGAGAGGGCAGTCTTAATCAGACAATAAGTATGTTGAGAGTTTGGAAATTGAGAATTCTGAAATTCTGTAGTCTTTAAAATTCAATTTTCAGGAGTAACATAATTTGCTGAGCAGGTGGACGCTAGGGTGACCACATCTCTCAAGACATAAAGGAGAGAATCTACCCCCTGTACCTGTATCATGTCTCTTCATCTGATATTTGGAAAAGTCACTTAAGAGAAGAAAAGGCTTTCAGCCCAGAGGTTCTAACAGTGAGAGTGTTGAATTGATGAACCACACATCAATTAAGTAGAAAGTGGATTTAATGTAATAGCAGAGCAGGTACACAGCCAGACAGGTTAGCAGTCAGGAGTAACTGAACACATTGGAATACAACTAGTAGGAACAGTCTGAATGGAATGTAGAATGAACAGAGTTAAAGCAACATACATGTATTACACAACATAACACATCCCCCTTTGAACATTATAGAAATTAAACTTATAACTTGTGCCCGACACCACCCCCCATCTTAACAAAAAAAACAATTTGGAAATTGAAGTGAAAAAAAAAAAACATTACAAAGGAAAATTTTCAGAAATGTAATCCGCTAACCAAACAGGAGGCTTTTTCTCACGCCTAGGGTTTCTAAAAACATTTACCTCTCCATCACATGCAGAACTAGAAGAAGTAGAAGCACCCAAATCTGATGAAATCTGGCCAGAAACATCTGAAACAGGACAACTGGAAGTGTTAGACGTCTCAAAAGCATCAGAAGACTTAGGACAAAACAAATCCTCTAAATCAAACAAATCAGAAGACTTCTGTGAAGAAACTTGACAAGAAGAATCAACTTGAGGAGGAGGACATTTGGCAATCCTTTTGAGGTTCCAAACACGTCCATCAGAAAGGCGAACAGAGTTGTTTAAAACTTCAACAATTTGCATAGGTTCATAAAAACTACTTTCCTCCTTGGAAGACTTACAAGGTTTCTTGACTCTTACCCATTGACCAACTACCAAATTAACATCCTTCACCTTATGCTTTGTATCATACAACATTTTGCTTTTAAGATGCGAAGCTTGGCTCCTTTCCTTTACAACATCTTCAGACCAATTCACCACATTGGACTTAAATAACCATCCCGGAGTAAACTTGGTACGTGGATTCCTGCCACGCATAAGTACAAAAGGAGGAAAACCTGTAGCTTCACATATTGAGGTTCTGTAAGACCAAACCATCTTCAAAACTTGAACTTCCCACTCCTTATTCTTACCAGACATTTGAATAGTACTTTTAATAACACGGTTAAGGCGCTCAACCATTCCATTACTGTTTGGATTGTATAGAGCAGTGGTCTGGTGCTTGATACCTAAAGTATTGAAATACTCTTTTGCCTTATTAGAGGTAAATTGGACACCATTGTCACTTAGTAAAACTGAAGGAATACCTTCCAAAGTGAAAGATGTATCCAGAAATTTTAAAACAGTCTCAGTATCAGCTTTACTTACAACTTTTACAAAAGGCCACCTTGAAAACAAATCCATTAAGACCAAAATGTATTTTTGCTCACAGCCAATGGGACCCATGATATCAATTGCTAAATGTTCCCAAGGAGAAGTGGGTGCAGTCATGTTACCCATAGGAGGCTTACAGACTACTAGTGATTTGTCAGCTGTTTGACACGACTTACAGTTCCTTACAAACTTATCAATTTCTGCATCCATACCTGGCCACCAAAATGAAGTTTTAATAGTGCGTTTAGAACGGACTATGCCAAAATTCCCCTCATGGCATAAAGCCATGATGGACGACCGCAAAGTCTTTGGAGGTATGACTCTCTTTCCAAACCAGATGTTGCCATCTTGAACACTTAAGTCTAATCTAACCTCCCAAAAAGGCTTCAAGGGATGCTTGCTATCAACTTTCTTCGGCCAGGACCCAGCTAGATGGAATTTCACTAAGGATAACTCTTCATCTTTCAAATACTCATCAACCCACTTCTGCTTCAAAATGCCTGCACCTTCCATATCTTGTACATAGGCTACCTGGAAAGAATTCCACAATTCATCCTCACATTCATCGAGTTGCTTAGGCATTCTAGAAAGAAAATCCGCTATACAATTCTCTTTGCCAGGCACATATTCCACTTTATAACAATAATCTTGCAGTTTAATAGCAAGTCTGGCAACTCTCGCTGAAGTGTTAACAGTACCTTCAGTAGTTAGGACTCTGAGTAATGGCTTGTGATCACAGCGCAAAATAAACTTAGTACCCCATACAAAAGCTCTAAAGTGATTAACTGCCCATACACATGCCAAAGTTTCTTTTTCAATTGTAGAGTATTTTTCCTCTGTAGGCGAGAGTGACCTGGAAGCATAAGCAACAATTTGTTCCTTACCATTCACACCGACTTGGGATAAAACCGAACCCAAACCTTTAATGCTGGCATCTGTGGTGATAATAGATTGAGCATCAGGATTAAAACTTTTTAAAGAAGCGATATTAGTAATACAGCTTTTGATGTCTTCGAAATCTTGTTCACATTCTACCGACCAAGCAAACTTTGTCTTGTTCTTTAACAGCTGTCTTATATTATATGTTCTGGTCGCAAAGTTAGGAATGTACTTTGAACAAAATTCGGCCAAACCAATAAAGGATCTGACATCATCTTTTCCTTTGGGGGAAGGAGCACATCTGATAGCATCAACTAAGTTAGGTTTTGGTTTAATCCCATCACAATCTATAACATGGCCTAGGTAAGTAACATGATCACTAGCAAAAGTACATTTGGTGTATTCAACTGTTAAACCTTTGTCATTCAGGATGCTTAAAACTTCATTCAAAGTGTTGTCATGATCTGCCCTTTCCTTTCCAAAGATGAGAATATCATCTTGAAAAAACTTTGTGTTTTTAACTGTGGAAAACAACCTGTGCATTAAACGCTGGAAAACAGCTGCGGCCGAAGCCAAACCAAAAGGCATCCTTTTAAATTGGTAACATCCTTGTGGGGTTATGAAAGCAGTGTATTTTCTGCTGTCTCTAAACAAAGGAATCTGATGGTACACAGATGATAAATCTATTGTGGTGAACCATTTAGCCCCGTCAAGCAAAGCTAACATCTCATTAATCTTTGGCAGAGGGAATTGATCTACCACTATATTATCATTTAAATGGCGAAGGTCCACACATAATCTTAATTTGCCATTGGAGCGTTTCACGACCACCAAAGGAGAAACCCAAGCAGACGCCTCAATCGGTTCAATTATGTTAGATGAGACCAATCTCTCAAGTTCAGTAGCAACGTCTTTTCTTAAAGCGATTGGCACACTTCTAACTTTGTGGATCTTAGGTACAGCAGAATCCTTCAAAATTATTTTGTGTTCAAAATCTTTTAATTTGCCAATTGTCTTTGAAAAAACTGCAGGAAATATTTTTAACAGTTCCTCACCTGTTTTGGTACCCTCATCCATCACTAAAACTTTTTCCACAGAGTTGGGGTCAAGAATAATATGTAAATCCCCTTGGTCTTTCCACCCTAAAACCGATGGACCTTTTTTTGATACATACAACTTGCCATATGATCTACGGTTCTTGAACTCAAATTTCAGCCAACGAAAACCAACAATATCAATCTTCCCACCATTATAACCTTCTGGGTCAATATCTGGAGGAGACAGTTTTGGACCAACTCTGTCTACAAATGTGTTACGCCATATATCTTCGTTTACAATCGTATAAGGCGAACCAGAATCAGCATATACCTTGATACGCACACCTCCTATATGTATCCAACATTCAGGTTTGTTATCAACAAGTAAACAACCATCCCTGATGTTGAGGAGTAGTTTCTTCTTCAAGACTACAGCACAATCTGATGCTTGGTCCTCATCACTAGAAGTGTTCTCATCAGAGGCAAGGTCCTCTTGAATACACTTGACAGTCTTTGTCCTTCTTCTACATGCTTTAGTGTAGTGACCATACAGTCCACAAGCACCACATTTACTCTTTTTTGCAGGACACGACTTGGCAAACGCCAAATGTTCTAAACTACCACACCTATAACATTTGAGAGGTTCATTACTATACTTAGGCTTTTGTTTAAAATTACTACTTTTTTTTGAACTTGCATCTATTTTAGCCACTACATCTTTATTGACACTTTCTGATTTTAGAGCACTTGCACATCTACTAGATGACTCAGCTTTACGAACTAAAGCTAGGATGTCTTCTAAACAAGCATCACCATTCATCCAAAGACGTTCCTGAATTGCAGGATTATTAGCGTGCATTACAACCTGGTCGCGAATTAAATCTTCCAGTAAACCCCCAAAAGCGCAATCATCGCCCATTTTTCTTAACTCTCCAACATAGTCATCCACAGATTCATTTTTAGACTGTTTTCTTTGGTAAAATTTGTAACGCGTAATGCCCATACATACCTTCGGGGAGAAATATTTGTCTAAATTGGATAGAGCTACTGTGAAAACATTACTATCCCCTCCCCCTACAATGGGCTTGTTCATTTGGTTATAACATTTGAGCCCTTTTGGACCCAAAGAGTGTAAAAGAATACGCTTCTTTTGATCAGCAGACATTTTACCATCGGAATCCACAGTGTCAATATAATTAAGAAAATAGTCTTTCCACTCTAGCCATTTCAACGTTGGTTCAGAACCTTTGCACCAGAATTCCTGAGGGTTACTTAAAGAAAATGTTTGTTGACTCATGTTGATGTAAAAAAAAAATGAATTAATAAAAATAATTGATGCTTGCTGAGGTAAGTTATCAGTAAGGTACAAAGCTGTTTATGGTGGAATTGTTCAGTGAGTAATAACACACGTTCCTTTTTTACACTGTCCAGTCTTCACCACCAATTGCCTTGAAAATGTAGAGATTCTTCAAATTGTCTAAAATTAGATAAATAGCATTGTTCCAAGCGTTAAAGAGAGATTACCTGTAACCGCCTTGTAAATCTGACTTGTGGGTGTTGAAATCGGCAAATTAAACAAAAAAAACGTCTTCCATTTTTTTTTTATTCATAACGAGTAGGCCTGCCCAATCCAAAATGGCTGCCACGCATCATGTGATGGGCCACGTTCTCAGCGAACGTATGACGTTACAAACAAGCAGCGCGACTTCCAGAGAGAACTTCCAGGCTTGAGGACACGCGCATTCGATCTGCGTATTGAATCCAGCAACGGTGAGCGCTCGAGCGCAGCTGTCGAAGCGCATGCAATATATCAAAAGTATAATTAATTATAAACTCTTTGAAAAATAAAGCGTCGCTCACCAGGATTTCTTGCGCTAAAACGATTACTGTCCTCAGCGCGCTGTTTAAATGTAGTAACGTCGTCTCTGCTCCACGTTGTCCACTAAGAAAGTCAGAATTCAAATAAAAAGCGGTACAGGCTTCTCAGTAATGTAAAAAAAATCATCCCGATCGTCGCCAGTTGTTGAATTGATGAACCACACATCAATTAAGTAGAAAGTGGATTTAATGTAATAGCAGAGCAGGTACACAGCCAGACAGGTTAGCAGTCAGGAGTAACTGAACACATTGGAATACAACTAGTAGGAACAGTCTGAATGGAATGTAGAATGGACAGAGTTAAAGCAACATACATGTATTACACAACATAACAGAGAGGTCAACTGACAGCTCAGAGGGATGACCGCTCCTCACTATCCATCAGAGGAGGGGTCAGAAGACCATGTTGGGGAGCGCATCCAAGACTTTCTTCACATATTGAGGTCAAGATGACTGTTTGGTCTTTTTTTGTCGAATTTGGGACATCAAGATTACCCTATTGAATTTGCATCCAGGCTACCAGATTCCCCCTAAAGCCTGTTCCAAGGCGTCAAAGCAAGATGGATGCCTTATGGCAAGGCCTTGCATCTGTTGGCAAAGAAGGCTGCTGCTCTGGAACAAGAGAAAGGAAAGGGGAATCCTACTCGCTGGGCGTCTGGCAGATACTGTTCTTTTATGGACTTACAAAGGGTGAATAAGGGGGAGAGACAATTTATTTCAAGATGGATGCGCAGAAATCACCCCAAATGAGAGACTTCATAGTAAAGATAGATCTTCAAGATGCTTATCTCTACTTTCCTATATTTGAAGATTTCTATAGGTGTCTGTGTTTTACAGTGGGCATTCATCATTTCCAACTTTGTGCGCTGCCTTTTCATCTGAAATCTGCTCCACAGGTATTTACCAAGTTGATGGCACCACTAAAAGCCCTTGTACACAACAGAGGAGCACCGGTTCACTCTTACCTTTGTGTTTGGCAAGTGACGGGTCCTTGAGAACAACAGGGGGTTCTGATAAACTGACAGGAATCATCCCTCAAGATTGAGGATCAATGTATTTATTTGAAAGGTTTTATATAGCGTGAACAAGACCCAACAGGGTATCAGGGCGCTGTATATTGTGGTTGAGAAGTTGCTCCGATAAAAGAATATATCTCTTCTGTACAGTAGAGTCATACAGAGCCAAGAACATTTCGAGCAATGGTAATCCAAAATTCTCCATCACTAAGAGTTGCTTCAGGGTACAAGAAGGTGCACCAGTGATGGTCGCACGGGCTCCATGGGTGAGATTTCACTTGGGACTCTTAATTAACCATCGGTATGCACGATGGCATCCGAAATCTTTGAATCTTCAATCCTGCTAATCCCAGAAATAAAGAACGGCCTGAGTCGGAGGTTAATTTAATCTCACCCAACAAAATGTGTCTTTTCCTGCAAGGTCAACCGCAACAGATGCCAGTGGACATGAATGAACAGACTTAACACCTTGGCTGCTAAAGAGATTATCCTGCTGTGCTGGGTCCCTATGTAAATAGGTGTGGCCGTGACGGAACCATTCCGTCATCAGCACAGCCCAACCGTGACTGATGACGGAATGGTTCAGTCACAAGCATCAAAGGGGTTAAGGAACTCAGAAGAAGTGCGTCAAATTACAAAAGACACAAAACATGGGGTATAGAGTAATTACATATGCACCTATCTCAATGTTTACAAATGTAACAGTTTTTCCTCTTCAATATATATGGGTCGTGACGACCCTTGGTTACGTGGCGGGAGTGTTCGTACACAGAAAAAGATACATGGGCTAATAGACGCATGTCCACAATGACATGCCCTATTTGATACAGTTCAACAAGAAGCAACTAAAACAAGAAATACTAATCTTGTTGGTCCATTTCTAAAAAATAAGAGGTCCAACTGGAACTCCTAGATAGAGCGAGGGACCAAATTGAAATACATAGAAGGATCTTAATGAACTGCAATAGAACATTGTCATTTTCATTGCCCTGAAGAAGACCTTTTGGTCGAAACGTGATGGCTAAGGTCATTGAAATAGTGAAACAAGAACCTGCTCAGTTGATGTGCCTCTCTTCATCTTGTTTGTACCTGTGGAAAATATTTATCTGTATACTGTTGGAGGGCTGAATCATTGTCTTTTTTGTAGAAGTCAGTCAAATGGTCATCTCTGCAAAAACTTCCTTTTTGAAACTGGGAGAAGGTGGGGTGGTCAGCTTGACTCTTCTGAAGTTTGCAAACAAAATCCTAGGAGCATCGGACATGATCTAAGCAGACAACATAACGAACGGGGTATTTGAACAAAGAAGGAGGCACTTGCACTTACCCTCAGCCTCCTCGGCTATTCAGATCTCTCAATGGAGAGAGCAGAATCTCTTCTCTTAACTGCGATCCATTTCAGGGTGGTGGGAAATGTGGTGGCGGATAGGCTGCTTGAGCTTTGATGTCATTGTTGGATTTCTGCTTCACCCAGTAATGTCCAGAAGGGTCTGTTTTTAGGATGGGACCCCCACAGGTAGATCCTCTTCCACAGAACCAAACTCTCTTTATCCAAATTTTATTTTGTGATTAAAAAGTGTGGGGGCCTTTGGCATGGATGCCATGACCTGTCCTTGGCTGATCAAAAAGGCACTGATGAAGATAAAGAGGAAGAAAGAGAAGGTGGTGGTGATTTTTTGACCCTCTCTTCCTGTTTGAAAAAGGAAAGGGCAGGAATTTACCACATTTATGCAATAGGGTGCATTCCTGTCCTTTCCCCCTGCACTGGCGCAGTTTTGTCTGCCTAGCGCCACCGCAGGCACCCTTGCACCATGGTGCAAGGGTGCCTGTGTTATCGGCAGGATCGTTTTTCTCCAGGAAGGGCACCTCCCTACAATCCTAAGAGTAATTTTGAGAAAGAGGAAAAAACAAGGAGAAATAAAGAAATATCTTCTGGTCACACCTCACCTCTGGAGATGGAAGGATTTGGTGCGTCTCCAGGTGTACATGATCTTGCAAATCTGGGGCAGAGGCAAAATCCATGGGTGCTGCGTGGGAAAACCCACTGCAAGGCTCATGGAACGCCTCCGACTGCAGAGTAAGGTAACGCAGCGATTTGCGCTGCCTTATCTTACTCCATATCTATGAGCCATCCATAGCCACGCATAGCGGCTTTCCGTGGCCTGATAGATATGATTTTGCAATCCGTGCAGCTGGGGTGCCCCAAAAAGTGACGCTTCCACACCACAGTGGGCTTGTAAATAAGCTCCAAAAAGTCTAAAGCTTCAGCATGCCTCAAAAGTAAGGACTGGGGGGTGTGGCCAAGATGGCGACCTGATCGGACGTGGTTTAAGGAGGCTCCTCGCCGCGGGCCCTCACCCCTTGCCAAATCACTATCCTAGTCCACAGCCGTGCACCAAAAACAGCAGCACAGCTGGCGGGGGTGCAGTGCTATCGTCAGGAGCAATTTGGGAGCCTGTGATCGTCCAGGAGACCCCGTTCGCAGTTTGGTTCTTTCCGGGGGAAATGGCGCCCAGGCCATGAGTCCGGTAGAGAGTGAGAGATTGGACTCCTGCTGTCAATTTCGGAGATGTGAAGATGATACGGTCCTAGAAGCAGGCTCCCGAAGCGGCACCTCTGAACGCCTGTAAGTCTGAGCCGGCAACAAGGGAGGTACAGAGCGGCCATCAGGCACGGTGCAGCCAGAGGCAGAGGTGCGAAAATCCAGAGTGCAGCTTTCGGGCCTACAAAGGCTCCTCCCAGACTCCTGGAGGTCCCACTCCGCCGACATCAAGTAGCTGCCTCGACCAGAACTCCCGGAGAGGAATGCCCGTTGGAAGGGCTGGTGAGTTGGAGGGGATCCCTGAAGCTGACGTCTATGAGGACGGGGCCCACCTCCGGTGCGCCAGGTCAACAAAAGGAGACAGAAGGCCTCTACCGTCCCAGCAGCGCGGCACCCCGGGGCAAGGTCATCGGTCCTACGTAGATTTGTGCTCAATATCACTGTTGGCATCACACTCAGTGCTTGAGGCCGCCCGAGGGAGACACAGTTAACGTAGGCACGAGATTGGGCATATCGGGCCTGAAAGCAACACGGGCTGATTCCCCTACACCCGGTAACGGACTAGAACACGAATGGAGGCGGTGAGGCCCGGAGGAAGGCATCCCACTATTAGGCACACACAAATCGGACTTCGAGGCCTAACCCCATCAAAAGATCTGGAGCTCTGCAGAGCGGCCGCTCCCTCAGACAACACATAATACCCTACGAGTTACCCAGATCTACATGGTTCTAACCGGGCAGAACCAACAAGCCCACTGATGGGAAGAGAGCCTCATAGAAGAGGGGTGTGTCTGCTGCTCTTCCCCTAAAACCTCTCCCTGGACTTGTGGTGGTCCCTTACATAGACATTATAGCAACAACACCCACACGCTCCCCAGGAACCACTGTAGCACAAAAGGGAGACACGTGGCCCCTGAGAGTCAGCGGATACCCAACACCCAGCCACGCATTCGCCACAGTGAGGGAGGGCAGAGGAGTCCCTCACGGCAGAAATCGGAGTGAGGCCCTTGGTCGTTCTCCTTCCCATTGCAGCTGTGAGATATACCAGCAACACTGAATCGGGCAAGGTGCACAGCCCAAATCGGTTAGTCGTAAGGCCCTGCTATGGCCAGCATGAGGAAAAAGGGGGAACGCTCGCTAAAGGACATGCTAGGTAGAGGCTCCACAATGGGAGATAGGGGCATCTCACTCCGCCATCCACTAGGCCATCAGCTGGACAAGATGATAGGGAAGTCTCCATTACTCGAGCATTTCTGGAAAAACTCTTCAACACACTTCGGGAAGATTTTCAATTTTCCAGACCCTTAAACAAGAGGTGGCAGAGAAGTGCGAGAAATCCGCTGTGATGTTGACCAACTAGAGGAACGAGTGGCGGCCTTGAGAATGGCGAATAATCCAAAAACGAGGAGGTAGAACACCTGCAACAGGAAATCATTTGCCTCAAAGATCAGCAAGTAGACCTGCAGGCGCATGCAGAAGACCTTGAAAACTGGTCTTGGCACAATAATATCCGAGTTCGAGGGGTCCCACTAAAGGAGGAAGGGGCAGACGTCGCCGGATACCTTCAAGGCCTTTTTAGGGAGGTTCTGGGAATAGGCGGAGACTTTGACATCTGCATTGATCGAGCTCATAAGGTGGGCTTTGCGAGAGGAGCGCCAGCTCCCCCGCCGGCTAGTCTGGCCTTCTTACCGGATTTCCCACTGAAAGAGCGTATATTACACAAGGCTAGACTGAAGCAATCTCTCAAAAACCTAGGAAACACTATAGCCCTCTTTCAAGACTTAGCCTCTATCACCTTGCAGAAAAGGAAAACATTCAGAGAAGTACCACCTTCTTGAAAGACAAAGGAGTGCGTACTCGTGGGGCCATCCCTTCCGGCTGATCTTTACGTGGAATGGCAAATTACACCAATAGCGCTCTCTTCAAGAGACATATGACCTTCTAGGCTTAACACAACGCAGTCCTGAGTCCTCCCCTGGCCCTTCACAGCGACCACGGGGGGATGGATGGTAGAGAGTGGGCCGCAAACACTCGCCTACCACTGATACAAAGCCGGATCAAGCGACCATGACGCACAAGAGAGCATCGGCCCTCACAGCGGTGTCCCATGACACCTCAGCGCCAGAGAACCTCTAATTTTGGCATGGGGACTTCAACACACTAAACTATGGCTGGCAGGGGGTGGAAGTGGGGGGCCTAGATTGGTTAGGCTACACAATCACCCAGCTCTATCCTCACCACATGCCTGCGGCCTCTGCAGACGGGCATTGGACAATGGATGGGAATGTTCAGTTGGGGTTGGGGGGAAAGGAGGGGGTTGGGGGAATGGGACACAGAAGGGGCTTGTTTTGTGGGGGGGGTTGTTGGGGCTTGGGAAGGGCGAAAAGGGGGATGTAGGGGGAGCAGGGAAGGAACCGGTGTGCTACTCACGTAGGGGACATGCGAGGTGCCTCTGGCAAGGGCAGGTCTCCACTGATTAGTCCGGTCCAAACCTCGTGGACATCATGTCATGACCCACCATACAAGTTATCACCCTTAACGTGAAAGGGTTAAACCCTGTTAAACAATGTGCCAGCCTTTTTTTTTAGAGAACTCTGGCGCCTCGATATGCCTCCTGCAAGAAACACATCTATTATCCAGAGATTGGCATAGAATGAGGTCCCGAGCATTTCCCCAGCAGTTTTGCTCCTCTAATACAGATAAGAAGGTGGGGGTAGGTATATTGTTTGCTAGGCATTTCCAGGGCACAGTTGGCGATAAGGTGGCAGAGATTAAGGGCAGGCTGTTAGGATATAAAGTAAGGATAGGAGGCCCCTCCATGGTCATCGGGTCCCTTTAAGTCCCCAACTCAGGTCAGGAAACCTTTCTTAGGGGAGCCCTGTCAGAGGTTCTTAAGACAAGACAGACAGATCCTCGTAGGAGGTGACTTCAACCTGGTCATGGACCCAGAGAAAGACAGATTAGGCCAGCGCTATGGCTCCACAGGAGCAATATCAACAGAGGGGAGGAACTGGATGAATCGCAGAGGACCGGTGGATCTTTGGCAGGAGGCCCACCCCCAGAGCACACATCACTCCTTTTACTTGCATGCGCACCATACATACCCATGGCTAGATCACTTTATTGGGTCCTCGGAGCTCAGCACATCAGTAGACGAAGTGGACATCATTCCAGCTGCACTTTCTGACCACGAAGCTGTGACAGTGACTATCGCCGTCCCCCAGACCACAACACGGAGAGGGAGATGGCGACTGCGGGAGGCCTTACTAGTACACAGACAGGGGGTGACCCAACAGTTACAAAAAAGCATCACTGACTATCTTACGACCAATGAACAGCCCGACACACCCCTGACAGCCCTGTTGGGGGCCCTTAAAGCGGTGGTGAGGGAGGACTTTATAGCTGTCTCGGCGGCAGAAACCAAAGAGCGCAAAGAAAAAAGGGAAATACTCATTGCTAAGGTGGTAGAATTAGAGAGAGCGCATAGCTGAACGGGAGCTCCCAGGATATGGAGGCAATTGAAAGCTGCCAGGGTGCAGCTCGCAAGCCTCGACCTCAACAGAGCTGAGTATGCAGCTCTGCGACTCAAGCACACATACTATGTGGGAGGGGACGAGACAGGGCATCTTCTCGCAAACAAACTCAGAGCCCGCGTTCAACGGTCTAAAATGACAGCCCTTTATAACGCCCAAGGCAAGATGGTGGGCAGCGATGACCAGATAGCGGAGGCCTTCAGGGACTTATATGCCTCTCTCTATAGTAAGGATTTGATTATTAATACTGCCGGGGAGGCCTACCCCCAACCAGCAGCTATTAATGCAACCGGAGCCGCAGCACTAGATGCGTCTATTGGAATAGAGGAAGTGATCTGAGCGACTTCCCACCTCAAACCATTGAAGTCTGCCGGACTAGACGGTTTTTCAGACGGTTTTTATAAAACCTTTTGCCCGCTCTTGGCCCCGATTTTAACTCGACATTTTAATACCTTTCAGGGACCTGGCTCAATACTTCAGACATGCTGGAGGCAGAAATAATCATTTTGCCCAAACTGAGGAAAGATATAACTCAGTGAGCCGCTTATAGACCGATATCCCTACTTAACCTAGATCTAAAACTTTTTACAGGGGTCCTTGTAGCCAGACTTGGACCGCGATTACCTGGTATCATTGAACCAGATCAATCTGGCTTTATTCCAAATAGACAATGCAGCAATAACACGAAATGCCTCATGCACCTAATCGGCAAGGCTCACTATAAGAGGCTGGACGCCATGCTACTATTGGTAGACGCTGAAAAGGTGTTCGACAGGGTGGAGTAGGGCTTTTTAGACAAAACAATGGTGCATTTTGGCATCGGGGACCGCTTTAGGGCCTGGGTTGCGAGCTGCTACGATAGCCGAGGGCGACGATCCGAGCCAACGGTACAAACTTGCGACAATTCAACATTAGGCAGGGCACAAGGCAGGGGTGCCCACTGTCGCCCCTCCTCTTCACCCGATATGTAGAACCCCTAGCACAGAGAATCCGAGACAATCCTGACATTGCAGGTATTCCATTTGGAGGGGAACAGCACACAATCAGTTTGTACACAGACAATATTTTGGCAGCTCTAGAATCACCCAAACGCTCAGTGCCAACCTTCTTGCGGGAGTTGGAGGCCTTTGGAAGGGTGTCCGGCTTTGAAATGAACAGGGGGAAATCGATGCTCCTACCTCTAGGCCTCAACAAAACCAGGCTACGAGGCACATCTCCGGAATACGGGGGCCTCCAACCCCATGCCTCGATCCCATATCTGGGGATAGTCCAAACCCCATCTACTGAGCAGACAGTCACCCTGAACTACGCAAATCTCACCTCCCAAATACGCAGTGATGTGAGCAGATGGCAGAAACAACCACTTTCACTTATTGACCGCATCGGCGCGGTAAAGATGTCCACCTTACCCAAAATACTATCACCTTTGAAACCATCCCAGTTAGGTCCCCTATGAGAACCATTTCTATGTTGCAAGATGTAGTGCAACAATTCATGTGGGCCCGAAAGCGGCCACGGATGCACAGAGACCTCTCCTCCAGACCTCCTGATGAGGGGGGGCTGGGGGATCCCTAACATACTGAGCTACTTTCAAGCTGCGCAACTCCGATACTTAGTGGAGTGGAGCCGGCCCGAATATGAGAAGAAGTGGCTCTTTCAAGATAGAGCGATGGCACCGTCCTCCCTTTGGAAGATACCTTTCTTGAGGCGATCTGATTGACCGACGTACCTTAACAAATCCCCAATTACACGCACAGTGATGCGCGTATGGGACATGGTAGCTACTAAGAGGAGGCTTACCTCCTTTCCCTTGCCGCTCATGCCACTATTCGACAAACCCAGAATATGCACCAGGGATTGAAAGGCGTGCGTTCCCACAGTGGTGGTCCTCGGAGAGCAAATCCGGGGGCCATCTCTTTGATCTCAAAGGGTTCCTTACGTTCTCTGATATACCGCAGCTATGTGATATTACTGACCCGAAATGATTCCAGTACTTTCAAATCAGGCACTGGTTGACACAACCAGAGATATGTCCAAGGGTCGGTCTAAAGACGACTTACGAGAAGTGGCTTATTACCAAGCAGTCAGACCGTAAAATGATTACCAAACTCTATAAAATGATCTGTCCCCCAGCTCCCCCACGGCCTTCAGTCAGACAGAAATGCTGGAAGAGAAAGTTGGGGAGGAAGCTCTCTGAAAAGGAATGGCAAGCCATATACTATAGGACAAACCACACCGCCCGGAACACGGCGAACAGGGAAGCTGCGGTCAAAGTAGTAACATATTGGTATTTAACACCAGTCAGACTGGATAAAGGTAATCCTGACCGAAGTCTGACATGCTGGAGGGGCTGCATTAAAGAGGGTACACTGACCCATCTATTATGGGAGTGTCAGGAAGTGACAGGATACTGGACGGCAGTTCTTAATGACATCGACAAACATTTTGATACTGAAATATCTTGTTTCCCTACCTATACACTTTTAAGGTTGCTCAACGCACTTATATTCCCACTGAAATCAGTTAGGGGAAGACAGATGGGAGCAGCGGTTCAACACGTCCTATCACTATGGGGTACACAGACTTGCCCTACGTACACGGAATGACTGCACAAGTTATGGTACATTATTGGTATGGAGCATATAACAGCCAGCCTTACCCAATGTATGGCCTCTTTTAACACTATATGGCACCCTTTACTATCTTTACTAGCGCTAGAATTCAATGAAATCACATGCCCGAAATATCTTCGCCTCCTTCGACTCACTGACGCCTCGAAACCAGAGGACGCATCTGAAGGGTAGATACACCTCAAACCTCACTTGCGCTAACCAAACACACCATGATCACGGCTCACCAGTTCCGGGGCGGAGGGACGGAGGGGAGTTTTTTTTTGTTATTCTGAGTTGGTACATTGCTCATCTAACAGGGGCCGTTGCCCTGCTTGGCAATTCGGGGCACTGGTTACGCTGACGAACTCTCATTTTATATTGCAACGATGCAAGGGGGCTGAGTTGGAGTCAAGGAGGGTTTCACTTGTTCAAAAACGGGAATACATAAGATCTGTAATGTGTCTATTTCTTTGCCTAAAACTCAACAAAACAAAGTTAAACTTAAAAGTAAGGACTGGAGCAAGGAAGGAAGAACTCAGAGTAAAGAAATGATCAGTAAGTCATTATAACAAGACGTCAGAGGGAGGGTGTGCTACAACACAGATTGTTGGAGGACCCCCAATCTGGACTCTACCAATGAGAGCAGCATCTCTGAGATGACGTCTGAAGGACGTGGCACCTCTAGGGCCACGCGGGTTCTCACCATAACCCCTTCTATGCCTTCCCAAACAAAGAGGCGGTCAGGCAGTAGAAAAGACAAACCAGCGTTATTAGTAAATCACTGCAGAGAGAGCCCCAGTCAGACCTGCACTCTAAGACGGACGCTGAGGGGGACTGAATTCAGGACACAGGGGAGCACACAGTAAGCTTTTCCACCCCTCACAGACATGCCCAGACTGCAAATGTCCAGTTGGGACCAGTAGCACAAACCAAGACAGTTGGTAAGTTTCGATTCTGGGGCTGAGCACACTATCTGTGCGCCAAGGTCATTCTGTCTGCGTTCGCAGCAGAGCCAAAGGGAGGGGGAATTGCTCCAGGCGGCAGAGAGGAGTCAGGGGAGCAAGCTGCTATACTGAAGCTTGCAAATGACAAGGATAACTCAGTGGGTTGCATAACATGAATACAAATGCAGGGAAACAGTGATTACACATTTCAAGATGGAGGTACCTCAGTCAAACAGGCCTTCTATACTCCAGGCGTAAATGAGTAGGCTGCAAATACGAAAATCTGTGCGCACTAGTTAGCCACACTATGCTAACTTTATAAACACTCTAATATGACTAGACTAAAGAAATTACAAACCCTCACTTCTTGACCCCTGACAAGGCACATGGCCACCTTCCCTGTTTGCATCTACTATCCCCAGGCCTGACTATCCCTGCACCTGAGGAGCAAGAACGCGCCCAAAAAGCTCTCCTGCCCCCGCAGATCCATCCGGCCGACAGTGTGGCACAGCTGGAAGGCAATTCACAGCAAATGATGGCTGAAGTGCTTCACTTAAGCGAGCAGCAGGGACCCAAAGAACTGGCCATTTCAATATTTGCAAGTCTAAGGTCATAAGTGACTAAGGTCCAAGACATATGTAGTGTGGCCAAGATATTGAGCATGGGCAAGTGCAAGGAAAGAGGGAGAGATGAAGCGACAGAGAGAGGCAAGAAGAGAGATAACCAGCAAGAGTAATAAAGATGAAGAGAGGAAAAGATATGGAAAGGCATGGAGAGAAGGGGAGAGAGTGGCAGGGAGAGGCAGAATGAGAGGCCAAATGGAGACATTGAAAGACAAAGATGGGAGGGAGAGAGAAATAAGGTGATCAAGAGAAGAGCAGTGGAGGCAAAGAAAGGGAAGTGGAGGCAGAGTGAGAGAGGCGGGGTGAGAAAGAGTGAGAGAAACATCGACACAAAAAGAGAAGGCGGGGAAGTAGAGACAGGGAGAGGCATAGAGACACAATTATCTATCTATCTATTTATCTATCTATCTATCTATCTATCTATCTATCTATCTATCTATCTATCTATCTGTTTATCTATCTATCTATTTATCTATCGATCGATCGATCTATCTATACATCTATCATTCTCTCTCTCTCTCTCTCTCTCTCTCTCTCTCTCTCTCTCTCTCTCTCTCTCTCTACCTATCTGTCTGTCTATCTACCTATCTGTCTGTCTATTTATCTATCTATCTATCTATCTATCTATCTATCTATCTATCTATCTGTTTATCTATCTATCTATTTATCTATTGATCGATCGATCTATCTATACATCTATCATTCTCTCTCTCTCTCTCTCTCTCTCTCTCTACCTATCTGTCTGTCTATCTACCTATCTGTCTGTCTATCTATCTCTCTCTCTATCTATCTATCTATCTATCTATCTATCTATCTATCTATCTATCTATCTATCTATCTATCTATCTATCTATCTATCTATCTATCTATCTATCTATCTACCTACCTACCTACCTACCTACCTACCTACCTACCTGTCGGTCTGTCTGTCTGTCTGTCTGTCTGTCTTTCTGTTCATCTGTTTATCTCTATCTATGTCTATTTATCTATTTTTCTCTACCTCCCGCTGTCAGCTCCAGGCTCTGTCTCTCTCAGTCTTACATTCTGTCCCAGCTCTCTATGGGAACGAGTGCTTCTTGGGCACAGTGTTACCATCCGTCTGCTGGGACAATGCCAGCTCCCTCGGGCACGAGCTGACTCTGCATCTTTTTTAATATACTTTAGATATGACCCCCACAGATTTTCTGTCTCTGTCTACATTTTCAGACAAAGAGAAGTGTACAGAAGAATCAGAAAGGAAAGAGAGCTGCCTGGGGCTGGAAGCAGGGCAGCTCTGCCAGAATCAATCGTGTCTAGTAACACTATTGATACTGACTGCGGTGCTGGCTCATTATAGGCGCTTCTCAGCTGAAGTGGAAGTTGCGCTGGGTGGACACTGTGGATACGGACTGTGGCGCTGGTTGATTGTGGGCACATCTCAGCTGAGATAGAAGCTGGGCTGGGTGGCGGTCACCTTCAGAGTGGGTCCTTTCAGTGAAGCCCCTGGTCCCATCGAGTCAGTCCCCAGTGGACCCTCTCTCTCATAGCTATGCGTCAATGTGTCAAACACAGAGCTGTGCTCTCAGGGGCTCAATCTGGTACAGATGTGCCATAGTACCACAGTGGTACCATGTTAACTGAGCTCTTACATGCTTCTATTTGCTTTCATAGCATTCTGGACTGCTGAGAATAAACAAATGCAGCCAAAAGGGTTTAATGTCTGATTTATATTTGTGTGTGTGTGTGTGTATATAAATATACATTCACACAAAAAAAATGAAGGTTACAAGGACGTTATAGTTAAGATTTCACAAGCACAAAACCATAGAAATTTAGCAGTTATAGTTACCTGAGTTAAATATAACTGAAGCCCCCGAAATGCACGGTTTATAACCTTCCTTATTACATCACTGATGACATGGTCAGTGACATTTTGACATCAATGATGACATCTCAAATGACATTACTGATGACATCATCCAGTGAGTGTAAGTCTTTTGTGAACATTTCTAAGACTTAAACATGTATACTAAGCTACTGCATAAGTTAAATTACTGTTCTTTCTGTACTACTAATGAGTGATACTATTTCTAGCATATTTCATCTGAGTAGTGTGTGATTGGCTGTATCTATGTGTGAATGGGTATCTGAGTGGCTGTATGGGTGTGTGAGTGGGTGAGCTGTTGTATGGATCTGCCAGTGGGTGTGTGAGTGGCTGTATAGGTCTGTCAGTGGGTATGTGAGTGGCTGTATGGGTCTGTGAAAGGGGTTGTGAGTGGTTTTCTGGGTGTGTGAATGGCTTTGTGAGTGGTTGTATGTGTGTGAGTGGTAGTATGTGGTATGTGAGTGGTTGTATAGGTATGTCAGTTGGTGTGTGAGTAGCTGTATGAGTGTGTGATTGGCTCTGGGTGTGTGAGTAGGTATCTGAGTAGCTGTGTGGGTGTATGAGTGGTAGTATGGTTATGTGAGTGTGTGTGGAAGTTGTTCAATGGGTGTTTGAGGGGTTGTGTGCATGTATTAAAGAGATCTATGACAGCTACAACGGCTTCGATACCCAAGACCCTCTCTCCCACCCACAATCACTGAACCCAATGACACCAGAACCCAGCAGACCCAGCTCAGCAGGACTTCCCTTACCACTGATCACACCCTCAAGACAATGAAGAGTATCCACTCTGGAGCACCCTTGGACCCCTGCCTATACCACATCTTAAACAGAGCAGGTACCTCCCTCGCCCCTGAACTCTGCCACACCATCAACTGCTTCATCAACTCCACCACCTTCCCAGAAGACTGGAAACACACAAAGATCAACCCCTTGCTGATGAAACCCTCTGCAAACTCAACAGACTTCAAGAACTTCTGACCCATCTCTCTGCTACCCTTCCCAGCGATGGTCATTGAGAAGGCCATCAATGAGTTCATTGAAGTGAATTACATCCCGGACTTCTCCCAATCTGGCTTCCAAAGCAACCACAGCATTAAGAACACACTCCTCACTGTCATAGATGATGTTTGTATCCTCCTCGACTGAGGCAGAACTGCAGCCTTCATCCTCCTGGACCTCTTAGCTGCCTTTGACACCATCCCCCACCATATCCTATGCATAACAATCTACGACGCTGGCATCCGCGACAAAACCCTGGAATGGATCTGCTCCTTCCTCACCAGCCAAACACAGAGAGTCAGACTACCTCTGTTCCACTCTAAATCTACAGAGATGGGGGGCGTGGCCAAGATGGCGGAGTAAGCAGACGCTTCTTCCCGCAGCTCCTCCGGCCCGACTAGGCCCGAGCCCTTATTCGACAGCTTCTCTCCCCCCGCTGGCGCACAGTGGCCGCGAGACGAGTGGCGGAAGCTTTGGTGCATGCAGTGGTGCCAGAATTAGGTCCCGGGCGCTGATATAAGAGGCCGATTGGGCGACGGCGGACTGACCGCGAAGTGCCGCTGAATTGAGGCAGGCGCGAGCAGCTGGAGGCGGAGCCCGAGGACGGAGCCCTACTGCTAGCCCCGGCACGGAGGCCTCGACTGGTCAGCGATGAGTTCGCTTGCCACGCTGTAGCTGCTCAGTGGCTTTGAATCCGATGTGCTGGAGGAGATGCCGGCGGGGGATGTCGCGAGGAGAGACGGTCGCTGACCAGGAGCGGCGACACTGGAGACCGCGGCTGCGGCCTGGATTGCTATGCGTCCCCCGGCCCGACTGGAACTCAAGAAGGGGTGAGAGTCGAGAGAGCAGCGCTGTTGGCCCTACCAAAACTCGGGAACTCTCGAAGGGGATCGAGTACCAGATCCCGGAGACGGGGTGGAAGCTTGAACGTGGCCGTTGGAGGAGGAGGGCCTTCCTGGTGGCGCCCGGCCGCCATTTTGTGTCCAAGGAGACGAAGGAGACGAAACTCTGAAGTTGCGGCCTAGGCTGCTTTACACCCCCCGGCCCTGGCGGACGCTCGGAACGGAGTACGAATCGAAGGGGCGGCACGGCTGGCACTAGTTGGGTCTCCCTGAGGATTCACTGCTGAAGCCCTGAGACGGTGCAGTAGTTTGGACATTGAAGGTTGGAGTGGGAGGGTCTACACAGCGACGCCCAGCCGCCATTTTGACCTCGGGGGAGCAGGTCGAACAAAGGCCTGTGGTGCAGGAGCCTCACCCTAGCTGCACCGGCCTCATACGCGGGGACCCGGCGACACCAGGACCTGCTGCCGGGAGTCTTGAACCCCTCCTACCATCGAGCGGTGGCCCACGACCCACAGAGGGCAGATGGCGAGCGGCCGGGGCGCGAAGAAGGGGGATCGTACACTCCCAGACATGCTCAGCAGAGCCCAGCAGCAACAGGATAAAGCACAGCCGTCACCGAGCTCCTCCAGAGACTCTGGAGACCTGACTCTGGGGGAGCCCCCAGTCACGAGATCTTTCATGGAGGCCCTTTTTAGCTCGCTCAAAGAGGACTTCCAGACGTTGAAACAGGAGGTGGCTAGCGAGGTACGTGAGGTGCGCAGAGAAGTGGAAGGCCTGGGTGAGCGCATGGACACAGTGGAGACGGCAGCCCACCAGAGGGACGAGGAGATTGTCCACCTACAGCAGGAGGTACTCCGCCTCAGGAAACAACACGTGGACCTCCAAGCGCATAACGAGGACCTGGAGAACAGGTCGAGACGGAATAACATACGAGTCCGGGGGGTTCCATCCGCCAAAGAGGGGGCTGATATTGTCGGCTACCTGAGAGACATGTTTAGGGACATCCTCGGTGAACCACTGGATTTCCCAATCCGGATCGATAGGGCCCAAAGGGTTGGCCGTCAACGACAATCGACGGCACCTCCGCCGGACATTTTGGCCTACCTACCTGACTTTCCCGTGAAGGAGCGCATAATGGCAGAGGCACGCAAAAAACAACCACTAAACTTCTGAGGACGCTCTGTTGCGCTGTTTAAGGACTTGTCTGCCATCACGCTGCAAAAGCGCAGGGCCTTCAAGATCGCGAAGGACTTCCTGAGGGAACATGACACACCGTACTCTTGGGGGCATCCCTTCCGCCTCATCTTTCGCTGGAATGGCACGTTACACCAACTGCGCTCCCTGCAGGAGATATGTGGGGTCCTGGGACTCACAGCGACGGAAGAAGACGGAACGACACCGAGCCGGAGGCGCTCAGATAGATGTGGACGGCGGAGAGTGGCGAGACGGCGATCGGTGGCTAGTGCTGGGAGGCCGGATTCACCCACCATCAGGGCCGAAATGGCCAACGCATTGAGGGAGGCGGCCAGAGACTCTGATGCCACAAACGGCGTGGCCCTGACGGCGTAAGAATGCTGCGGGGGGAGAAGGACATAGCATCTGAAGACAGCAGGTTTGGAGCTGAGGGGAGGGTGGGGGGGAAGCGGGAAGAACGAGTGTCTGGACGTCCACTTACAGTACTTTCCACGGACTTGTCGGCTCTGGGACATGGCTGGGACACTTGGTTGCACAAGTTGGGGAGGGGAGGTGGGATTGTTGGCCGGTTGCCGGGGGGTTGGTTCGGGGGAAGTTCGGGGGGAGGGGGGATACCGTCCAGTGCCTTACACATTTTTGCATTTTTTCACTAGAGCACCTCTGCGCTGCCGCCCTGTGACCTGCCCTGTCCGAGCGGGTTCCCGCTACTTAGCGAACACTGGCCCTTGTACACATGGCAACGCTTAAGGTGGTGACCCTTAATGTTAAGGGGTTAAATAATCCAGTTAAAAGAAAGGCAGTTTTGTCTCTGTTGGAGGGAACACAGGCGGACATTTGTCTTTTGCAAGAAACTTATTTGTTAGCACAAGACTGTCATAGGCTGCGCTCTCGCAGGTTTCCCACGCAGTTCTTTTCTTCCACTACTACTAAAAAGGCAGGAGTAGCCATATTGCTATCGAGTTCCTTCAGGGGAGAGGTACTGTACAAACTCGCAGAACAGAAAGGGAGGCTGTTAGCATACCGTTTCAAGCTGGGGGGCATGACATTCTCCATTGGCTCCTTGTACAGCCCGAATGAACACCAGGAACGTTTTCTAGACTCGGCACTGGTGGACATGACGGCCTCCCCGGATCGACACATCATTCTGGGGGGGAACCTGAACATGGTTTTTGATTCTACCCTAGATAGGTCCGCGCAGAGAAACCCGCAAACTGGGGAGTTCTCACAAGCAAGGAAGGCCCAGCTCGCGGATCTAGACCTACATGACCTTTGGCGCACGCTGCACCCCGTGGACAGGGACTATTCCTATTACTCGCACGCGCACAGGACGTATGCGAGGCTAGACCACTTGCTGGTCAGCGGACCATTGTGTGCCTCGGCCACATCGGCGGACATAGTAGTCCTGTCACTGTCAGACCATGCGCCGGTTTCGGGCACATTCACGTTGCCGCCGGTCTCCCCCTCCCGGGGTGTTTGGCGTCTCAGAGACGCCCTGTTACACAAGAAATCCGTTGAGGAGTCAGTCAGGGAGTTTCGAATTCATAACAACAATCCAGACACATCGTTGGCGACACAGTGGGCGGCGCTGAAAGCGGTCCTGAGGGGGGAGTTTATCTCTCTCTCCTCGGCTGAGAATAGGGAGAGACAGCGCAAGAGGGAGGAGTTGACTTCCAAGGTTCGAGAACTGGAACATGTACACCGCCGTACGGGTGCCCCTAGGATATGGAAACAGCTGAAGGCAGCTAGGAAACTCCTGTCGGCGTTAGATATGGATAGGGCAGAGTATGCGGCGCTGCGCCTGAAACATGCGTATTACACCGGGGGGGACAGATGCGGCAAACTCCTGGCCAATAAGCTTTGAGTGGCGCACCAGCGGAACTCGGTCAAGGAATTGTTGGACTCTGACGGGGTGGCTGTCACGGAAGACGCAGCTGTTGCGGAGGTGTTCCATAAGTTCTATGAGGATCTCTACGCAGGGGAGCCCCCCTCGCCGCAAGATACCGTGGATTACCTGGAGTCAGTGGACCTCCCGGCCCTGACCCCGGCACAGGCGTAGCATCTGCAACGTGATATTCACGTCGAGGAAGTGATCGCCGCAATCTCCAGGCTCAAGCATGGGAAGGCCCCAGGCCCGGACGGTTACACGTCCCTTTTCTATAAGACCTTTTGCCTGGTAGTGGCACCTATCCTTGCCCGCCTTTTCAACTCTTTCTCTGCACCGGGGGCTATTCCACCGGACCTACTGAGAGCTACGGTATCGGACATTCCCAAACCAGGGAAGGACCGGACCCAATGCGGCTCGACAGGCCAATCTCCCTCCTGAACATTGACCTCAAGCTACACACGGGGAAACTGGCATCCAGACTGGCTCTACATCTGCCAGGCCTGGTAGAGGCGGACCAGGCTGGTTTTGTCCCAGGCAGACAGTCGATTACACTAAGAGGGTGGTGCATGTCTTGGAGAAAGCCTCACGAATGCCCGGTGAAAGAATGTTGCTAGCGGTGGATGCGGAGAAAGCATTCGATCGCGTGCATTGGCCCTATCTTGAACAGGTGCTGGGGAAGATGGGTATCGGAGAAAAATAATGCTCGATGATTTTTAACTGCTATAAGTCCCCATCGGCGACGAATAGAGTTAATGGCTGTAGCTCCCGCAGCTTTGAGATAGAAAGGGGCACCAGGAAAGGGTGCCCGCTCTCCCCACTTCTCTTTGCCCTTTATATGGAGCTGTTCGCCCAAAGGATCCGCCAGAATCTGGATGCGATAGGGGTTAAGATGGGACAATATGTCCACACGGTTAGTCTCTACGCGGATGATGACCTATTGACCCTGGATGACCCGTTGAGGGCCCTCTCTGCATGCATTAAGGAGCTGGATGATTTCTCGAAAGTGGCAGGCTTCAAGATGAACATGGGCAAGTCAGCGGCCCTGATTGTGTCCCTGGCGGCAGATACGAGAAGAGACCTGCAGCGGCTCTTTCCTATGCAGTGGTCATCGACCCTGGTACCTTACCTGGGGATTCTCTTAGCACCTACGCTACCGGCAATGGTGACGGCCAATTACGCAGCCTTGGGCAGGAAAATCAAGGAGGAATTGTGCCGCTGGGGTAAAGGGATGCTGTCTTGGCTCGGCAGAATAGCTGCGGTCAAGATGACGGTCTTGCCCCAGATCTTGTATCTCTTTCGGGCCTTGCGCTTCAGCCGCCCACGGGATGGATCAGACAGACGCAAGCAGATATTGCACGCTTCGTCTGGCAGGGCCGTAAGCCGAGACTGAAGAGGGTTCTCTCTACGCTAGCTAAGGAGGCGGGAGGCCTTGGCATCCCGGATCTCCGGAAATATTTTCAGGCGGCGCAGTTGCGCTACTTGGTGGAATGGAGCAGATGGGAATCTGACAAGCATTGGCTCTTTCAGGACCAGGCGGTGGTGGGGCGTCCCTTACAGGAGATACCGTTCTTACGACGGGTCCACCGTCCCCCCAATCTGTACGTGTCCTTTGTTACACGGGTCCCCATGCGAGTGTGGGACGCGGTTAATGAAGTCCACCATCTCACCTCGTTCCCCTTTCCGTTTACGCCGATAGCAGAGAACCCTGATTTTGCCCCGGGTTTGGAACCAGGTGCATTCATGCACTGGAGAGCGGCGGGTTGCCGCGTGCTCTTCCAGATGTATGACTCGGGAGGTGTGGTCCCCTTTCAACACCTCAGACAGGAATACCAACTGGCCGAGACGGAGAGGATGAGGTACATGCAGGTTCGACATTGGGCGCTTCAGCCGCAAGTGCGCGATACGGCGGACCGTCGACTGAAACCGTATGAGAGGTGGTTGGTGACTCACACCTCGGACTCTAAGCTGATCTCGGACCTATATAAGATGTTGCAACCTCCCCCATTTCACTTTTATACCCCGGCAGGGAGCGCTGGAATAGGGAGCTGGGGAGGACACTTAGCTGTAAGGAATGGGATCAGATTGCATACCGCGCGAGACACTCAGCATACCACACGGGGCTCACCGAAACCTTTACAAAGGTGTCTACATATTGGTATCATAGCCCAGAGAGGTTGCCTGAAATGAATAGGAACATTGGGAAAGAGTGTTTGAGGGACTGTGGGCAGACAGGGACTCTCACACATTTGCTTTGGGACTGCCCTTTGTTGAAGGCTTACTGGAAGGAGGTTATTGACGAGGTGGACACCCACTTTGGCATAGAACTGCCGCGCTTCCTGGCGTACGTTTTGCTGGGCCTCCCGAATCAGCTAATGTACCCGTTGAAGTCCCGTAGGGGTCGACAAATAGCGATAGCACTGGGTTCAGCAGTCCAGAATATACTAATACACTGGCGCACCACCACAGTCCCCTCCATCACAGGTTGGCTCCACAGACTCTGGCATGTCCTGGGCATGAAAAACTATCGCTTATGGTTGCGGGGGACGTGGAACAGTTTGATGAGTTGTGGCAACCCTGCCATGTGCTATTAACCACAGAATTTCGAGAACTCACATGCCCGAGATACCTTAGACTCCTGAGACTAACGCCTCCCATAGACCCGACTGCTTAAACAGACAATGTGTGGGGAGCTCTCGTAGGATGGGGCGGGGGAAGGGGGGCGGAGCGTATGAATAATCTAAGCACCGGACAGGGGGCAGTTGGGGAAGGGGGAAGTTGGGGAGGGAGTGTGGGGTGGAGTTGTGGGAGTTGGGGGGAGGGGTTCAGGGAGGGAGGGAGGCTCAATCTATTGTTTGCCTTTTCTTTTGCTTTTCAGCTTTATTGACAATGGCGACCACGCCAGGACTCTCTTCAAAGCACCTTTATATGCTACTGCCATTGTCTAGCACCATGCTTCGATTATTTATGCCTGCATTCTCTTGTATTTCGCAATCCCTATACCCTCCCTGTCCCCCTCCCTCCGTTTTTTTTTCTTTTTATGTTATGCCTTAATAAAATGCTTTAAACCTAAATCTACAGAGATAAGCTGCGGGGTATATCAGGGCTCCTCCCTAAGCCCGACTCTCTTCAACATCTACATGGCCCGCTCCCAGCCATTGTCAGAAACCATGGACACAAAATTGTCTCCTACGCCGACGTCATCCAATTGATCCTCTCTCTCACCAACAAACCCACAATTGGCAAGAACAACTTCCATGACAGGATACCCGGATCAAGGACAGCTGTTCAAGCTCAACTCAGAGAAGACCAAAGTCCTCATCCAGGGCACCACGTCCTCTGCCTGAGATGACTCCAGGTGGCCCACAAATCTTGGATCCCCCCACACCCACAGACCGCACAAAACCTTTGCATCATCCTGGACTCCTCTATCATCATGAACCGTTATATGAACGGTGTCTCAGCATCCTGAATCCACATGCAATACCTACTCCAAAAGATCTTAAAGTGGATCCCCACTGAGTCCAGAAAGACAGTCACCAACACTCTCATCAGCAGCAGACCCGACTCTGGGAATGCACTCTATGCCGGCATCACCCAGAAACTGCTCAAGAAACTGCAGAACATTCTAAACACTTTAGCCAGACTCATCCTCAATATCCCCTGCAGCAGCAACATCACCAGCCACTGAGAGACCTCCACTGGCTCCCAGCCAAAAAAGAATAACCTTCAAGATCCTCACATATGCCTAAAAAGCCCTACATGACACAGGACCTGCATACCTTAACCACCGCCTTGCAGTCCACGCACCCACCAGAGCCCTCCAGTCTGCCCAACTGTCCCACGTATCTGCAAGATCACAGCTTGAAGAAGATCCTTCTCCTAACTTGCAGCAAAGACCTGGAAGATCCTTCCCCTCCTCCTCAGGAAATCACTGCCACTGTGTCAATTCAGGAAGGCGCTCAAGACCTGGCTCTTCGACTGAACCACTGTGCCTTTGACGGATCAGCAGCCCCCCCTAAATCCCTCCCCCAGCGCTGTGAGACCCTTATTGGTGAACAGTGATCCTTTACAAGTCTCTTGACTTGATTGATTGATTGATTGACTTATGAGTGTATGTGTGTACATGTGAGTGGTTGTATGGGTGCGTGAGTGGTTGAATGGGTCTGTGAGTAGGTGCGAGTGGTGTGCAGCAGTGCATAAGTTACATTTGGCTCAGATAACTATAACTGATGAAGTTCTAGTGTTTTGTGCATTTGCACTCTGAGCCTAACTATTACGTCCCTATAACCTTTGTTTTTTTTAATTGAGTTTTTTTTGTGACTGCCTAACCATAACATCACTGTAACCTTTATTTCTTAGTGAATTTCTATGTTTTTTTTTAAATTGTATTTCCTATCTGGAACCGGTAATGTTTAAGAGTAAATGTGTAAGTGACTTATAGGTTAGTGAGTGGGTGTGTGAGTAGTGATATGGGTCTGTGAGACAGTGTGTGAGTTGCTGTATGGGTATGTGAGTGTGTCTGTAAGTAGCTGTATGGGTCAGTGACTGGGTAAATGAGTGGTTGTATGGGTTAGTGAGTGAGGGTGTGTGTGTGTCTGCATGCCCCTTCCTTTGGAGCAACCTCCTAACTATTACTGAGCATGGTAATGTACTTACCGATTTAATATGTGTCTATAAATAAAAACAGATATCTTCTTAATGAGTCAATAGGTGCCAATGTTGTTCTTTATGCCTGGTGCAAATTTGCGGAATTTTTTGTATTTGATACTTTTTGCTAATTGTATGCATGCCTAAATTGGATCTCAGATCGTAAATATTTTTTGACTTCATTGTATGGCAAATAAGTCTAGGACCACCTGTTTTCTATACCACTTGATACCCAGGTCCTTGGATGTCATTAGGGTTACCCCATTATGTTATCCTGGGTGTATGACTGGGCATGTGTAGTTTTAAGGGGGTGTAGGTGGGTGTGTGAGTCGTTTTGTGGGTCAGTGAGTGGGTGTGTGAATGGCTGTATGAGTCTGGAAGTGGGTGTATGAGTAGCTGTATGGGTATGTGAGTGGCTGCATGGGTGTGGTAGTGGGTGTGTGAATGCTGTATGGGTCAGTGAATGGGTGTGTGAGTAGTTTTGTGGGTGTGTGAGTGGCTGTATGAGTGGCTGTATGGGTTTTTTCAGTGAGTGTTTGAGTGGTTTTCTGGGTGGATATGTGAGTGGGTGTTTGAGTGGCTATATGGGTCTGTGAGTGGGTGTGTGAGTGATTTTGTGAGTGTGTGATTAGATGCGAGAGTGGCTGTATAGGTGTATGAGTGGGTATGTATGTGGCTGTGTCAGTAGCTGTATGAGTTGCTGGGCTAGAATGGACCCTCGCCTGCCCCTTTCTCCAACAAGAGCCCACAGTTTTGCTCAAAATATTTACCCAGCTAGAGTACTTTCTACAGTTTAATTAGTGTTAAATAGAAGTGTATGTATGGGTGAATGAGTGGCTCTTCCAGTGTGTGAGAGGGATGTGAGGATCTGTGTGTTTGTGAGGCTGGGTTTGTCAGTGTCTGTATGGGTGTGTAGGTGGGTATGTGAGTGGTTGTCTGGGTGGATGTGTGAGTGGGTGCATGAGTGGCTATATGGGTTTGTGAGTGGGTGTGTGAGTGATTTTGTGGGTGTGTGATTAGATGCAAGAGTGGCTGCATAGGTGTATGAGTGGGTGTGTATGTGGCTGTGTCAGTATCTGTATGAGTTGCTGGGCTAGAACGGACCCTCCCCTGCCCCATTCTCTAACAAGAGCCTACAGTTTTGCTCAAAATATTTACCCAGCTAGAGTATTTCCTACTTTTTAATTAGTGTTAAATAGAAGTGTATGTATGGGAGTATGAGTGGCTATTTCAGTGTGTGAGTGGGTATGTGAGTATCTGTGTGTTTGTGAGGGTGGGTTTGTCAGTGTCTGTGTGGGTGTGTGAGTGAGTGTGTTAATGGTTGTATAGGTGTGTGAGTGGATGTATGGGTGTGTGAGTGACTGTGTGAGTAATTGTTTGGGTATGTGAGTCAGTGGGTGAATTCACTGTGTGAGTGGCTGTGTGGGTATGTCCGTGACTGTGTGAGTGATGAAGTGGGCATGTAAGTGAGTTTGTGAGCGGCTGCATAGGTGTGTAGGTAGCTGTATGAGTGGTACTGTAAGGGTAGAAGAATGTGCATAAGTGGGTCTGTGACGGTATGTATTTTTTCTTCTATTATGGCTGCATCTGTTTATTGGTTGAGGATTCACATGGGGCCACACTGAGCAACATGATGAATCTGTGGATCCTCACACGTACAAACAATGTTTTGGGGCAATTTCTTGCCCATCAGGTGTAACTCAGCAACCCCTCTATCACACCCATGCTGTTAAGGTACCTCCACCGTGACTCCTTCTATTACTTTTCAATTGTATTTTCAGGCCCTGTTACCCTGCACCAATATCTAACATGGCGGCCACAACTTTCCTCTCATTTATGTGTATATGTATGAATGTGTTTGTGTGTGTGTGTGTGCAGTGTATATATAGTTTAAATCATTACCCCTTGCATGCAGCTGCGATTCTGCGCCTGTGCTGCAAAATCGCAAGTGGGCGGGTTTATGACGGCCCCCACCTGTCATCAGCACATGAGCACCGAAGTGCATGATGGACGGGAGCCGTCATCAGCATGCAAGGGGTTAAAGTCAGTTTGAAGCCTAACCCGGAGCTGTCTCGCACGTTGTCCTTACCTGGAGGAAGACTGGCTGGTTGTGTTGGCCAGCATTCAGGTGCTGGCCCAGCCAGACGCCGCTCGGTCTGGAGCTACGCGGGACACCTGCAACGTATTGTCTACAACGTGTCTCCCCCCCCACCCACCCCCCCCACCCCGGTGCTACACATGTCCAAGAGGAGGTTATTGGCACATGGGGAGAGAGGAGGCAGAATTTTATGCCTGAAAAGGGAGACTCGAACTGACTTGTAACCCCTGAGGTAGCTGCTCAGGAGTGGGGCTCACCAGCCAATAAGAATTGGGGCATCTCCTGATGTCTGAGAGGCACCTCACTGTATGGGCACTCATGAAGGACTTCAACTCCCAGCATGCAGCGGCCTGAGGTGTGGAACGCGTAATGTCCTGCACTCTCAGAAGCGGAGGAGGGGCAAGTAATCACCTGACTGGGAGCGGCCATAGTAACAACTATATTTCACCAGACCCCCAGGACATTGTTTTACCTTTGAAACGGGCACTGATGAAGACACTTAAGCAAAACATCTGCCGTGCTTTTCACGGTTGTACCACACAGAGCGCCTGAAATCATTAAAGTAAGTTTGAAGGCTATCCTGGAGCTGTCTTGCACTTTGTCCTTACCTGTAGGAAGTCTGGTTGGATATATATATATATATATATATATATATATATATGTATATATATATATATATATATATATATATATATATATATATATATATATATATATATATATATATATATATATATATATACATATATATATATATATATATATATATATATATGTAAATTCACTGTTATTTCCTCATTTTTTATAATTTTCTGCAGAGCAACCCTTTTGCCATTTTCCAAAACGATGGCTATAATAGAGGCAGAGAAGACATATTTATAAAAAAACAAATAATAATGTTTTTTTAATCCTTTTTTGTAGACACTAAACAATGTTTATGATCTGAATATGAAAATAAATAATGTTTATCACTATGGTTTTAGACACATTTTCATAGTTCACTTTATTTATTTATTTCCGCAATCGCTCGTGGTACAGTTGCAGAATATTGAACATTTGAGAAGAGCATATCAACAGGGACATCTTTTTGTAGCACAGGCTTTGCAAGTACCTTTAAGTTCTGTGGTTAGAGGAATTATAAATTCTATATGTTTTAGCACCCATTCTATATCTTCCCTACCAAACTCACACAGATCTTTCTTTACATTACACAATCAAAAACATAACACATCTTCTGATCAAGTAGAACTCTCTTTTAATGTGTCCATTCTTAGAATATGACATCGGTGGAAGGTCACTTAGCGGGACTGATCTCTTGAACTCACTGTACCAAAGATCGTCAAATGTGTGACAGTCAGAACTCGTTTTCCACACATGCACAAGGTATTTTTTATGTCTTTAAAGTCACGTTTTTCTTCTGGCCCAGCAAATCCTTTTAGAAACTTCACAGGTTCAGCACTTAAAGTTCCAAGCTTTTCTCCAATTTTGTTCATAGTTTCATCACCCGTAAGAATATGTGTCAGAACACTGGGCATCTCTGGGTCAAGTTTCTTGTACAGAATATAAAGTGGGATTAAGTGTCTTTTCTCACCTGTTCAATAATGTATCCATATTTCTGAGAATCCTTGACTTATGAACCTTACAAAAAATCTAAGTAGCACAATAATAAGAAGTGTGTTATTTGACAGTACAAAACCTCTATTATAATCATTTAGAACAACCCACTCAACATGTGGCACAACACGAAGGTCAGCTTCCTCCAATTTAATGTTAAGTTTTTAAACAATATGCCCCGTACATTTTGAATATATCTTTACAGACACCAGCTTATTAACAATCATTCCACTTGCAATAATTGTAAATAGCGATTCTCCTAATTTAATGCCAAGAGAATCTGGATTTCATTAAAGAAACGGAGGCTAACATTATGCATTATTCCTTTGATGCCAACTCCAAGCAGCACTTAGAATTAATATCTCATAAAAGGAACAATTGTAAATGTCAAGGTATTTGTAGAGCGCACTGCCACCAAGCGGTTTCCTGGCGATATTACTCATACCGCTGTGGAACCCTTCCTGGCTTTCCCTGTGAAGTGTCCACCCCCAGGGTGAAGCCAGGCATCCTAGCGCTGTTGGGGCTGGTGTGGAGATTAAGCAAGCTATTGCCCAGAGTTGCAGCGTGGGGCCCATGATTAGAATAGGCACCGAGGCGAGAATATCAGGTCCAAGGAAATTAAGCCCAAGACCCGCTGAGGTGGGAATTGAACCCTGGTCCCGGGCCAGAACTCTGCATCAGGGTCTGCTGCTCTAACCTATGAGCCACACTCCTCCACTATTCCAGAACAGAATCCTCGTGACATATAATAGGCATGCACGCAGAACAGACTGCCTGTTTGAAATACCATCAAAAGTACTTTTTTTAATAACGAGTCCAAAACAGTAAGTGAATGTATCATAGCTGAGCTGTGGAATGGAGTTCTCCCAGCGTACCACTGATCCAGACACACTGAGGTAGGACAGCATTACTGAGAAGTATCGGAAAATAAAGAAGAGTGCAAATACTCCATTGTCGTGCAAACTTGTATTAGCAACAACCATTAATTACAGAACAAGCAATGAATGGCTTACATATAACTTTAACTGATTTACATCTTAGACTTAAAACAACACATTTTTTATAAAAATTTTATTCATACACCTACCATATCTTGAGCTGGGTGGGTGAGATAATGTTAGCCTCTGTGTCTTTAATGAAATGCAGATTCTCTTGGCATTTAATTAGGAAAATCGCTATTTCATTAAGGTTTGGGAGGCTGCCATTATGCATGTTGGTAGTCCTGTAAAACCACATCCGACATGTGCTCAATAGGTTTACAATAGTGTTTTGCAAAGGTATTAGAATTTGACCAATCCGCAACCCTAAGGATGTCCTCTAGTCTGCCACCTTTCCTGCAGGATTGGCTAGCTCAGTTAAATGTGCTTGAAATTTCTGAAGGTCAGCACCTACCAAATACATTGTCCTTTTAACCTATCTTTCTATTGTAGCAGACGTTATAGTCCTGAAAGGTTTTATAAATTAGATAAGCAGCTGATCAACACCATCAGTGCGATGCTCACTCATTCTGGAATCATATAATCATATAATCTTCTAAGCACAACTTCTTGCAAAAGTCAAACTTAGGATAAAAAATTGTGTCTGGCATAGTTTTGGTTCTCTAATAATTTCAAATTTCACTCCAAAGGCGCCATAAACCCTGTTATTTATCTCTATTTTGAAAGTTTTATAGAGCGCGAACAAGCTTCAACGTCTGATACATGATGGCAGGTAATTAGACAGAGAAGTGAAGCTAGCTTCACAGAGAGTCTCTTCCAAACCAAATACTTGTTACTAGGCCTTACTGTGAAAAGATCCAGGACTATTTTCACGTTCCAAACGGTCTCATATTTAGGTCTAGGGGGTCTTCCTAACCTAATGCTCTTAAGAATTCTACATACTATGACACTTTTCCCGACGTTCCTACCATTCACTAACGCATGTCCTCCTGAAATCACAGACCTGTAACAAGTTATTGATCTACAACTAAGGCCGCTGTTGAACTGTTCTACTAAGAAATTAACCACTTCAACTATAGGAGCCTCCACGGGATCCAAAGTCCTTCTCCGAGCACCAGCGTACCAATGCTTTCCATATTCCATTGTATATACAGGGAGTACATGGAACCCAGAATTTCTCAAGGAGCTTCTCAGCTCTTCCCGAAAGACCTGACATTTTACTAGATCTCCTGAAATTTTTCAGGCAAGAAGGCTTAAAATTCCCGTCCGTCTGAACCAGATGGTGTTCCATTCCATCTACGTCCTTTAAAAGGCCTTCCTCTGCCAATAGAAGCAAGGGAATATCACAAACAAATTCCAAGGTCCTTTGAAATCAAGCCTGGGATGGCCAAAAGGGAGTTATTAGTGCATTCCTCCTGCCTCACCTTCTGGAGAACTCTCTGGATCTTTGAAAAAGGAGGAAAGGCATCAGCTCGGGCTCCCTTCCAGCGTTGCAGGAATGCATTGAGCAGGAGGCTGCTCTTGTGTTCTAGTTAGAGCCTTCAAAGTATTTTGGGCAAATCCGAAAAGTCTGAGGATTTTGTACTCCCTAAGTGATTGATGTATGCCACTGCAGACACATTGTCCATTTTTTTCAACATGACAGCTCTGCCCTGCAGAGAGTATTTGAATCTCATTAGAGCATAGAGGCCTGCTGTCAATTCCGGGGAACACCCAAAGATTGCTCCCCTAGTGTCCTGGCCTCTGCGCTGCACAGACCTCCTTAGACTCCCCTAGTGTCCCGGCCTCTGCGCTGCACAGACCTCCTTCGACTCCCCTGGTGTCCCGGCCTCTGCGCTGCACAGACCTCCTTAGACTCCCCTAGTGTCCCTGCCTCAGCGCTGCACAGACCTCCATAAGACTCCCCTAAAGCCCTGGCCTCGGCGCTGCACAGACCTCCTTGGACTCCCCTAGTGTCCTGTCCTTGGCGCTGCACAGACCTCCATATACTCTCCTGCTGTCCTGGTCCCAGCGCTGTATGACAGGTAACAAGCCCAGGCAAAATAAGGAAGACGGCAATGTGAACAAACAAAGAAAGCAAATATACACTTTAAATTGCAAAATTATTCAGTTTAATACATTTTATAAAAATAAGATAAAATCATTTCTGGTGTGTTTACTTTAAAAAAAGATTAAAAGTTCTCTATACACAAAATCAAGACTAATTGATCATCAATATTCACATTTAAGCCTGAGCATTACCTGCACTATCTTCGCTCAGGTTCCGACAGCGCTTTTATACTAAGAGCTTTGACCCGCTTTCAAGTTATCCGTGACATTTTTTCTCATCCAATATTATCACGAATGGGTCCTTTCCGCAGCACCTGATATAATTTTTTTTTTTTTTTAATTTTTTAAAACCTTTATTGAAAAAGTGCACACAGCTATTCAGCCTGACATCCCTGAGGCAAGGCAGCATCTTGGATCAGAAGTGCATTAGTGCAAGAGCGGTGAAAACAGTACTGTGAAGGTTGTTTTTATATTTTGTATATTAAAAGAAACATTAGAACAAAGAGAGGAAAAGACGCCAAGGGCGCCAAGAGTGGCAATGGAGCAGAGAGAGCCAACGGGGTGCCGGAGCAAGGCAGAGAGTAGCAAACACAGAAGCACAAATACAGAAGATTAAGACAGGAGGGAAGGGGGGGAGAAGGAAAAAGCGGGAATCAGCAGCGTATGTAGAAACAGTTGGTGTCACAGGTTATGGCGACAAGTGTTCATCCAAGGAGACAGGTTCGGGGGGCAAGCAAATATCTCCCCTGTAAGCGTTCCACGCCCCCCACACTTTTGACCACTTTCTGGGCTTACCCCTGGCAGTGTAAACAGTCTTTTCCCTAAACATACACCAATCCATGTTGGCCTTCCATTGTACCACCAGGGGAGCCGTCGCAGCCCCCCACTTCTGCGCAACGTCGCGTTTAGCCACCATGTTGCCAAGGGTCACCCACTGCGTCTGAGCCACATTATAGTCGGACGGCTCCCAGATGTTAATGAGACACCTCCTAGCCTCTGCAGACATCGCTACCCCAGTCACCTCTTCCATAACCCGGTGCACCCGTCTCCAATAGGAAGCTATGATGGGGCATTCCCAGAGAATGTGCAGGAAAGTAGCAGAGGCACCGCAGCCACGGCGACAGAGCCCATCGGTCGAGTAGCCCATACGCACAAGTCGGGGGCCAGTCACGTACACTCTGTGCAAGATCTTGAACTGCACCAGTCGGAGACGAGAGGAAATGGCGACCTCCTTAGGGGAGGACACAGCGCTTTGCCAATCCTCATCGTCAATTTCCAGGCCATCGCGCACCCACTGCTCCCGCACACCGAGGAGGAGGTCAGTACGAACGTTAATCAATTTTTTATATGACAGTGAAATGGCACTGTCAGGCATATGGCCGTCCAAAACCCTATCCTCCAGCGGGGAGCTTTCTGGTATCGCCCCCTCTGTCGGCCTAGCAGACAGCAGTACGTGTCGCAGCTGGGCGTAACGGAAGAACTCCGTGCCGCCCAGCTGGTATTCGGCCTGTAGCTGGGAGAAAGTCTTAATCTCGTCCTTGGAGATCATATCGTCCACCCTGGAAATTCCTATGAGGTCCCATTTATCAAAGCCCTTGGTGTGCCATAACCTGCCCAAAATATCGGAATCGTACAAGGGGGGTAAATCTAGTCAGTCTGCCCTGCCAACCCTGCGCCTTGGTGATCGTGCGCCAGATGTGGACCGCCGTCCTCGTTGGACCTGACAGCCGCCCGTCCAGAGACTTCGAATATAGCCCCCTGTAGTAGTTGCCACCCCCTAGGAGCCACCTATCCATGGCATTGCCAGGGTTGTGTTCCGGGTCGAAAAAACCATGGTTGACTGACGCCAACTGGGAGGCCCAGTAATATCTACGAACGTCCGGTAATGCAATACCTCCGTTGTACCGCGGGAGCGAGAGCTTCGTGGCGGCAACGCGGGGACGGCCATCCCAAAGTAAAGCACGCTGGAGGCTCTCAATCTCTCGAAAATAACGAGCGGGGACTGGATCCTGAGTGTTCTGCAGGGCATACAAAAACCTGGGCAAAGACATCATCTTGAATAATGCCGCGCGACCAAGCAAGGAGAGCGGAAGTTTGCGCCATCCCTCCACATCACGCCGAAGGCGCTGAAGAGGGGGAAGCAAGTTGTGGTCGTATCTCACCCTCGCATTACTGGAAATATGAATCCCCAGATACTTAAAGCCCTGGCTTGAGGTTCTTTGAAATCTGAACCTGTGTTTAAAATATCATTATTCTGCTATGATTTTGATATCAGAGAAACGAAAATGGCAAGTTTTATATGTGTGTGTATTTTCATCACGATACAATGATGCATGCAGGAGTTATTGGCAAATTCATTCTGAGCCCACAGGTCCCATGTTGTGAACAGCAGCCATCTTAGGTGTTGCCCTTTACATAGGCATATACATGAGCCAATGATTCTTAAAGGACACGTACCCCTTAGCTTGAGTTCTTCCTGACTCCCATTTGACCTGAACAGGCTGAATCTGCCTACGTGATGTTGGCCTCACCAAACCAGTCCATGCCCTCTAGTCAATCTATATTAAAGATCTGAGCAACTTGTTGTGTACATTGGCCTGAGCAAGATTAGAAGGCCGAATACAGTAGCCATGCCTGTTTATGACCCACAAGCATCCCTTATCCTACAAAAACCTTTTGCTAAATGCTCTGCAGAAGTGATATATGGCCTGAGTGAGAACGGGCGTTTTTGCAAGGTACATGGAAAAAAAAGTTACAGGTAAGTAATGAAAAGTTTTTGTATGTCACGTTGTGTCATGTTTTGCAGTCTGATAAAAAGGGTTATAATTGATGTTGTATTATGAGAAATGTGTGTGTTGTGTATCTTTTCTGCTTCTTCCTACAGATAATTCATGGATTAATTCACAAGACACGTGAGTTGGCTGGTTGAAGAGAAATTTTTTTTTTGCGTAATTTCTTTAAGAAAAAATGTGTGTGTTTATGTTTCATTTTTACATTTGGTCCACTGAATCTCATTATTTGACACAGCGACATTGTATTTGACAGCGAGTATCAGTTGCCTAGTGCTCTTCTGTCAAAAGAAGGGTATAGGATTTTAGACTTGACAATTGAGATTGGGCTGCTGGTTTATAGTATAAAGTACATATGCCACAATATTGTGCATGACCGCTTATTCATATATGATGTTTGTTTGTCTGGGCTGTTTTTCCTTGTGCTTGATATACAGCAAGTATATCTTATGGCTTAAGATGGCTTGATATGTGTATTTTTTTAAAAATTTTGTGTGTATGTTCTGTTCTATGGTGCTACTTTGAATTACAAGTTCCCCTGTGTTGTGAAGGAACACATATGACGATATGTGTTGTTTCACAATAAATTGGATGAATATTGTATTAAGATAAATTTCACAGATATGGACCTCATACTGTGAGCGAGTAAGGCAGCAGTTTTTCCAGTGCATGCCTAAATTTGGCTGTAATAATTTTTAAGAAAACTAAAATGATATACTGGATCAAAGTGTGCCACGCGTTCTTAGTCACTTACTGCCTTTTTCCTTAAGGACAGGCAGCTCTGCATTTATGTATCCTTGATTGGGCCTAAGGATGGAATTATAGATCCGTGACTAAAGGTGGCCTAATTTCGATATCGCATTTTTTTGATCGCATTTTTTGATTCCTGAATAAGCCTATGGATTCATTTTTTTCCCTGAAGAGACAACTGAACATTTGTTAGAATTACCATATAGGGTGTAGTTGTCAGTGGTAGAGTTAAATTTCTGTAACATTGGTCTTTCATGTATCCCTGTGCTCTTGGTGCTGTGTCACATGCCTTAGACCACCCAAGCGAACTCTTGTCCTTCCTATAGATTTTTCTTTTTGCTTCTTACCTGACCAATGTTGCATCATGTTTAGTTATTGAAGATTTTAGTTGTGTTCTACTTCCATTTTCCCTTCTCCATCTTCCTTTCACCAGTCAACCCATTTATTATTATGGGTGTATTGTTCATGTTCACACTTCTAGACTGCAGTGATGTATTAGGAACCCCCCCTTAGGCTACATACCATTCCCTTTTGTGTGACCAGACTGGTTCACAAGAATTTTCTTTAGGCCTACTTCAAATGCCTTTTCAGACTGACTGTCAGGATAGTGATAGCCTGGTTAATTGACCCAATACAAGTTTTCCATCTCAATAGGAGATATCCCCAGTTTGTTTCTGCTGCCTCAATTTTTTTAATTAGATGTGTTCTAATCATGCAGATACCAGGACTCTCTAGTTCTTGTCCCTTTTGTCTGCACAGTTGATCAGCAGCCTTTGTATTACATAGCGCATTTGATGCACATTGTTTTAAAAAGGGACTTTTCTTCATGTCCTTGATAATGTGTATTATGCCATTTCTCTATTTGAGATGTTCTAGATGCTGGTTAGGAAAACCTAGCCTTCACCATTAAGGAGAATATGTATTCACCCCATTAAATAATGTACCCCATTAGACAATGCCACTGTATGAGGGCATCCATTTAGGTTCCCATGACGAATTGCCACTCCTTTGCAGATTGCAGGCCACTTGCTTGCAGCCTTCTAGCCAACCCATTAACTGTTTTTGTATCTGACTTGAAGGAAACTAACAATTGTGTTACATTTCCTATATCAGAAGGCTGCGGGATCTTCCAGAGTCAAAAATGAAGAATGTTATCCTGCAGACCGGTGAAAAAAAGCCTGGTCCCCATCAGTGAGCATGGCAGACGACTACAGACTTCTTGGCCCTGCAATTCCTGACAGCAATCAGCAGCATGAACAGCAATCAGCAGCATGAACAGCAATCAGCAGCGTGAACAGCAATCAGCAGCGTGGGCAGCGGTCATCAGCATGGACAGCGATCATCAGCGTGCCTCCAGTGGTACCTCCTAAGCAAGCCATTTGTTTAATCAGAAGGCGTTGTAAAAAGAAAAGAAAAAAGGAGCTGATTTTCTGTTTTGCCTCAGAAGTTCAGTGCAAAGATGCGAAGGATCCCTGCTTTTGATGGCAGGACTGTCATCCACTTTGTGCAATTTGTTCAAACTGTCATGTGCTTGAACCTCTGGCAGCGCGCGGTCCCCTGACCCCCTTGGCCTGAGTTTTTGGCCTTTCCCCACACACACCTCTTTTCCCTTTGCTCCAGCAGAAAAGCAGTGCACCTGAGAATCCAAATTTGGAAAAGGCACTACATTCCGGTGCCCATGAGAAGAGCAGCTTGATCGTCCTCTAACACTAAATGATGAGTGTTGGAGTCGGAAAGGAGCTACTGATCTTGAGAGGTTGTTTCACAGTGGTGCTTGTTTTTGCACGAGATGTTTTGTGCCCTTGATCAATGAAGAGCACATTTCCTGAGGTGTCACAGAGAAGAGACACTGGTGCATTTGTTTTGAGCCATTGAGACTTTGAATGAACTGTGGGTGTTCCAGGAGGGCACTCCTACTGAGCATGAAAAGGCCTGGATCGAGAGGCCCAAGGCAGAAGAAGATGATGGAAGCGGATTTGATGGTCAATAGAAGCCTTCCAAGAGGCTTATAACGGATTTTGGACACAGCTGCTAATATAGACTGAGTAATTGCCTATTTAAGGGCAAAAGGGGCGTCTGAGGTTCTTTGAAATCTGAACCTGTGTTTAAAATATCATTATTCTGCTATGATTTTGATATCAGAGAAACGAAAATGGCAAGTTTTATATGCGTGTGTATTTTCATCACGATACAATGATGCATGCAGGAGTTATTGGCAAATTCATTCTGAGCCCACAGGTCCCATGTTGTGAACAGCAGCCATCTTAGGTGTTGCCCTTTACATAGGCATATACATGAGCCAATGATTCTTAAAGGACACTTATTCCTTAGCTTGAGTTCTTCCTGACTCCCATTTGACCTGAACAGGCTGAATCTGCCTACGTGATGTTGGCCTCGCCAAACCAGTCCATGCCCTCTAGTCAATCTATATTAAAGATCTCAGCAACTTGTTGTGTACATTGGCCTGAGCAAGATTAGAAAGCCGAATACAGTAGCCATGCCTGTTTATGACCCACAAGCATCCCTTATCCTACATTTCTATCTTCCACACCTGGCTCTGTTTCTCTGCTTCTGGGTTTTTACAATGGGGAGGTGACCGTTTATATGATGGGGAGGAAACCAGTTCTATTGTGAGTTTCTCCGGCCTGCACAGGAAAATATGTGAAGTTTGACATATGTTCATGATGGAAGATGGGTTGGACAGTTTGGGCAAGCAAACTGGTATTTGTAATTATAACATGCTTTGGTAGTAACATGGGAGTGACCTACAATGACGTGTTTCAAAGCAAGAATGTGAGCCTAGGGCCAAACTTTTTGTATAAAAAGCCTGCCTGAGAAAGCTGAGGCAGGCTCCCTCTTTCAGCTGTAAAACTACGGTTGGACGACGAAGCCTCATAATTAATTATAATAAAGATGTCTTTTAATTTTACAGATTGGCTGTCAATTCCTTTGCTGCTTTATTATGCAAACTGCTGGATAGATCCCTGGTGGGGAGAGTGAGTCATTTTCGACTTTTCCTCAGGCTGGCCACCTGAATGTTGCAGCCTCTAGGGAGGCGCGGCGTGTCTCCCTTCAGCACGTAAAGGAAGGACTTGGCCCAGTTGATGATAAGGCCAGAGTACCTGCCAAAGAGTCTAAGTATATCGCATGCCACAATGAGCGATTTGCAAGGAGAAGTGAGGTAAAGCAGAATGTCGTCAGCGTATAGCGAGATTCTGTCCTCGAAGCCAGGAGCCCAGCTAATGCCATGCAGATCCGGGTGAGTGCGCATCATGGCCGCAAGTGGGTCAAGCGCGAGCGCAAACAAGAGAGGTGACAAGGGGCAGCCCTGTCTGGTGCTTCTATGGAGGGCAAAAGACGCCGAGATGCGGCCGTTGACAGCAACGTTAGCCAACGGGTCAGCATAAAGGAGCTTTACCCAGGTAATAAACCCCGGGCCAAAACCGAGCTTCGACAGGACCGCCCAGAGGTAACTCCACTCGAGAGAATCGAAAGCCATTGTGGCGTCCAAGGAGGCAAGGACCGCCGGCTTCTCCAGGGTGTGTGCCCTGGCCATAACGCCATGGAGTCGGCGCAGGTTAAGGGCAGTGTTGCGATGGGGTATAAAGCCCGACTGGTCCGGATGGACCAAGTCGCCAATAAACCCAACCAGCCGATTAGCGAGTAGCTTGGCAAGGATCTTAGGCTCTACGTTGAGGAGAGAGATGGGCCGATAGGAACGACACAAATCTCTCGGCTTCCCGTCCTTATGGATGACCACGATGGTGGCCAATCTCTGATCCAAGGGAAGTAGGCCAGCGTCACGTGCTTCCAAGAACATGTTACGAAGATGTGGGGAGATCACATCCGACCTAATCTTATATAGCTCAACCGGGATGCCATTAGGGCCCGATGCCTTGCCCGATCGAAGTGAGCGAATCGCAAGGGCGATTTCGTCGACCGAGATGTCTCTGTCCAAGTCGTCGCGGTCCTCGTCCGAGAGGCAGGGAAGCTCGACTGACGAAAGGAGCTCCGTCGAGTCGATCTCAGACCGGTCCGAAACAGAGGTGTAAACCTCTCGGAAATAGTCGGCAAAGGACTCGGCAATGGCTCCGGGGTCAGAAGCAACAACACCGTCATCACCCAAAATCTCGGGGACGACACGGCTAGCCATCTCCTTCCTATCCAACCAGGCTAGTAACTTCCCAGCCTTATCGCCAACGTCATATATACGACCCTGCTGTTCTTTAGCTACAGAAAGGGCCGCGTTCGTGGCCAAGTCACGGTATTCCGCCTGTTTGAGGGAGAGGTCGTGCAGGAGAGAGGGGTCGGGGTCCTGCTCCAATTGGGAGTCTAACTCCGCTAGTTCCCCTTCGATATGTGCCAAGCCGGCATCCCTGGCCCTTCGGACATCCGCTATGAGAGCGAAGGCCGCACCCCTCAAAACAGTTTTAAACGCCTCCCACAGAGTCGCAGCCGAGCGAACCAAACCCTCATTCTCAGAGAAGTAGAGGTCGATAGCTTTGGCCAGTAGACCACGAGTCTTGGGGTTGCGGAAGTACCATGGGTTGATAGCTACCGGCCTATCCGACAAAACAATGTTAAAGTCGAAAGAGACCCAGATCGGGGAATGGTCAGAGATGCCCCGTGCCAAAAATCGGGCCTCGGAGACAGCGGGAGCACATGCCGCCAGCGTGAGGACATAATCAATCCGGGATAGACTGCCATGGGCACCGGAGTGAAAGGAGAAATGACGGAGCGCGGGATGTAATAGCCGCCAGCTATCCACCAGTCCCATAGTCTCAAGGAAAGAGGGTAACCAGAGCTGGGAGCTCCGGAGGTCTCTAGGCGGTTGACGATCCAAAGAGCCGGAGCAGACTGAGTTAAGATCACCCCCAAGTATCAACAAACCAGCAGGCAAATTCAAAATGGAGCCACCAAGGTCCTGGAAAGTGCTAGCTTGCAGGCCCGGGGGAATGTAAACTGAAAGTAAAGTCAGGGTACGCCCCTCCCACCGCCCCGTGACTGCAGCGTAGCGTCCCCTATCATCTATCAGAGTGATGTCAATCTCAAAAGCAAGGGACGTGCGAACAAGAACCCCCGCCCCCCGAGAGCCCGACGAGAACCCCGAGTGGGCAACCATTTTGTATCCCTTACGGTGAAGCGCCTTAAACGTATTACCAACCAGGTGCGTCTCTTGAAGGAGAACGACATCTGGCATGTGACGTTTAATCAATTGAATCACCACCCCCCTCTTGATGCGGTCACCCAACCCGTTAACATTCCAACTGAGTACATGCAGTTTCCTACCCCCCATCATCGTGTTGCCAGCCCCACCCAACCCCAGCAAGCCTCAACAGCAATCGAAACCGAACAGTGTACACAACCCATTGCCTAATAGATAGAGAGAAAAGTAAAGAAGCAAACAAACAAACTGTCCCACAACCACCCCCCACCCTGCACCCCTGCATCAGACTAAAAAGCCCCCCCAACCAGCAGTGTGCCTGTCGCCCCATTAACTAGTCTACAGAAAGTCCCCAAAGGAGTAAGGAATCTCCGCAGATCCCTCCCGCCACCCTCCCTGTAAACGACAGGAGAGTCATCACCAGCGAGATAGCGTTGGTTGTAGCAGGCTCAGGGGCACCAACCGCAAAGTTCCGCACAATAGAATCAAGTCCTAGAGATCGGATCCACCAGTTGTACCTCCGGAGTGATCGTCCTGGTCCTCCCGGCGTTGTGACAAAGTGTCCAGCCAGTCACTTGCATTGTCCGGCACATCAAAGAACAGGGCACGGCTTTCATACTCTATCCGAAGCTTGGCAGGGAACAGCATTGAATATTTAAGGCCCATTTCTCTCAGGCGTCGCTTCACACCCATGAAACTCTGGGGCTGTCTCTGCACGGCTCTGGTAAAATCCGGATAAAAGTGCACCTCAGAGTTCTGGTATTTGAGCGGTCCATGTCGTATGGACGCCTGAAGGATAACGTCCCGGTCCCTAAAATTAAAGAGCCGTGCGATGATGGGTCTGGGCGCCATGCCCGATTTCGGCAGGCCGCCCGGGACCCGATGGGCACGCTCCACCGAGAAAAAGTTGCTCAGTCCGGAAGGTGCGAGATGCGCCTTCACTAAGTCCTCCACAAAAAGGTCTGCTGCCGCCTCCTCCGCTCCCTCCGGAACACCAATAATACGGACATTCTGCCGCCTGGCACGTCCTTCAAAGTCCTCCAGCCTTCTGGAAAATTGGTTGTTGGCCAATCTCAGGGTACGGACCTCCGTCTGCAGGTCCGACACGTCGGTAGTTAGACTAGAGGTCTTGAGATCTAGGGACTTCACTCGGTCGTTTGTTTTCCCTAAATCAGCTCTGATAAGAGTTAGGTCCACAGCCAGAGTGTCCACCTTGTGGGTCAGGGTCTCATGTTGCTTTTGCATCACCGAGCGAATGCCCGCAATGGCTCCCATAACGTCGCTCAGGGTAGGCTCCGAGCCATCGGGCGAGCCCTCACGGTGAAGGTCTTTAGAGGGGGCCACCACAGTGGGCGAGGTCCGTTGCTGAGCATATCGTTCGATTGTATTAAACTGCTTTTGGGCCGTCCTACGAACCCCTCTGTTCGACGATCTGTCGGGGTCCCCTCTGCCAGCCATCTTGGGTCCCAGAAGAACAAAGGGCTACACCGTCAGAGCAAGGGACACCCGAACTGCGTCCAGGCTGCGACAGCGATCACACCAAGCAGGCAGTAGGCAGCTCCGCAGCCACAAGCACTCCGTCAGCAGGGGCCTCGAACAACCGCTTCGCATTCCAATCGTGCGGAGCGTCGGTGAAGGCAGCAGCCACCCAAGAGACAATGGCGCATCCCTGGCACAGAGTTCAATTCGACGTAGTGTAGCCTAGGAACCACCGATTGAGAAGCGGAAAGCTGCTCCCGAGTCCGCGACCAGCCACCAGTTAGATTCCACTAACGTGGATCAGGATTTCCAACAGGATAGTTGCGGAGGGTCCACGGAGCTCCGAGCTTACGCGGCCATCTTGGTCGCCCGCGAAGCTCCTCCCCTGATATAATTTTTAATCAGCAATCATTCTCTTGTATCAGCTACTACAGCCGCGCATATCGTCTTTTCTACCAGGCAACTCACAGTTTCTTTTTGGTGCCGTTTACTCCCCGACTGGTCACCCACTAATGATTTACAATCAACAACCGTTATCTCAAACATAAACTTTCCATATACTTTGAGATATATTATATGAGATGGTATTTTCCTGACGAAGACACCCCTGTGTCGAAACGCGTCAAAGAAACCAGTCTTTTTTCTATATTAATTTGGATACTGTGAATATTGATGATCAATTAGTCTTGATGTTGTGTATAGAGAACTTTTAATCTTTTTTTAAAGTAAACACACCAGAAATTATTTTATCTTATTTTTATAAAATGTATTAAACGGAATAATTTTGCATTTTAAAGTGTATATTTGCTTTCTTTGTTTGTTCACATTGCAGTCTTCCTTATTTTGCCTGGGCTTGTTACCTGTCATACATTTTCTTACCCTGACCCAGGAATTTGATCCAATATCAGGGGGTCCCTGTTACTTGCAACCTGGTCCCAGCGCTGCACAGACCTCCTTAGTCTCCCCTAGTGTCCAGATCCCAGTGCTGCACAGACCTCCTTAGACTTTCCTGGTGTCCTGGCCTTGGCGCTGCACAGACCTCCTCGGACCCTCCTAGTGTACTGGCCTCGGCGCTGCACAGACCTCCTTAGACTCCCCTGGTGTCCTGGACTCTGCGCTGTACAGACCTCCTTAGACTCCCCTGGCGTCCAGGCCTCGGCGCTGCACAGACCTCCTTAGACTCCCCTGATGTCCTGGTCTCTGCACGGTACAGACCTCCTTAGACTCCCCTGGTGTCCTGGCCTCGGCGCTGTACAGACCTCGTTGGACCCTCATAGTGTACTGGCCTCGGCGCTGCACAGACCTCCTTAGACTCCCCTGGTGTCCTGGACTCTGCGCTGTACAGACCTCCTTAGACTCCCCTGGTGTCCAGGCCTCGGCGCTGCACAGACCTCCTTAGACTCCCCTGATGTCCTGGTCTCTGCACGGTACAGACCTCCTTAGACTCCCCTGGTGTCCTGGCCTCGGCGCTGTACAGACCTCGTTGGACCCTCATAGTGTTGTGGCCTCAACGCTGTACAGACCTTGTTAGACTCTCGTAGTGTCCTGGCCTCTGCACTGCACATAACTACTTAGATTCCCCTAGTGTCCTGGCCTCGGCGTTGCACAGACCTCCTTAGACTCTCCTAGTGCCCTGGCCTCAGCACTGCACAGACCCCCTTGGACTCCCCTAGTGTTGTGGCCTTGGCGCTGTACAGACCTCCTTAGACTCCGCTAGTGCCCTGGCCCTGGCACAGTAGAACCTTCCATAGACTCCCCTAGTGTCCTGGTCTCTGCGCTGCACAGACCTCCTTAGACTCCCCTAGTGCCCTTGCCTCGGCGCTGCACAGACCTCCTTAGACTCCCCTGGTGTCCTGGCCTCGGCGCTGCACAGACCTCCTTAGACTCCCCTAGTTTCCCGGCCTCTGCGCTGCACAGACCTCCTTAGACTCTGCTAGTGTCCTGGCCTCGGTGCTGCACAGACCTCCTTAGACTCCCCTAGTGTTCTGGCCTCGGCGCTGTACAGACCTTGTTGGACTCTCATAGTGTTGTGGCCTCGACGCTGCACAGACCTCCTTAGACTCCCCTGGTGTCCTGGCCTCGGCGCTGTACAGACCTTGTTGGACTCTCATAGTGTTGTGGCCTCGGTGCTGCACAGACCTCCTTAGACTCCCCTAGTGTCCTAGCCTCTGCGTTGGACAGACCTCCTTAGACTCTCCTAGTGTCCTGGCCTCGGCATTGCACAGAACCCCCCTAGACTCACACAGTGGACAGTCCTCCAGCGACCCCTAGTGTATAGTCCTTCGATGCTGCACAGACCTCCTTAGACTCTCCTAGTGCCCTGGCCTCGGCGCTGCACAGACCTCCTTAGACTCTCCTAGTGTCCTGGCCTTGGCGCTGTACAGACCTTTCTAGACTCCCCTAGTGTCCTGGCCTTGGCGCTGTACAGACCTCCTTAGACTCCGCTAGCGCCCTGGCCTCGGCGTTGCACAGACCTCCTTAAACTCCGCCAGTGCCCTGGCCTCGGCGCTGTACAGACCTCCTTGGACTCCCGTGGTGTCCTGGCCTCTGCGCAGTACAGACCTCCTTAGACTCCCCTAGCCTAGTGTCCTGGCCTCGGCGCTGTACAGACCTTGTTGGACTCTCCTAGTGTCCTGGCCTCGGCGCTGTACAGACCTCCTAAGACTCTCCTAGTGTCCTGGCCTTGGCGCTGTACAGACCTCCTTAAACTCCGCTAGTGTCCTGATCCTGGCACTGCACAGACCTCTTCAGACTCCCCTAGTGTCCTGGTCCTGGCGCTGCACAGACCTCCTTAGACTCCCCTGGTGTCCTGGCCTTGGCGCTGCACAGACCTCCATAGAACCCCCTAGTGTCCTGGCCTCTGCGCTGTACAGACCTCCTTGGACTCTCCTAGTGTCCTGGCCTCGGCGCTGTACAGACCGTCTTAGACTCTCCTAGTGTCCTGGCCTTGGCGCTGTACAGACCTCCTTAGACTCTCCTAGTGTCCTGGCCTCGGCGCTGTACAGACCTCTTTAGACTCCGCTAGTGTCCTGATCCTAACGCTGCACAGACCTCCTTAGACTCCCCTAGAGTCCTGGTCCCGGTGCTGCACAAACCTCCTTAGACTCCCCTGGTGTAATGGCCTCGGCGCTGCACAGACCTCCTTAGACTCCCCTAGTGTCCTTGCTTCAGCGCTGCACAGACCTCCTTAGACTCTCCTAGTGCCCTGGCCTCGGCGTTGCACAGACCTCCTTAGACTCCCCTGGTGTCCATGCCTCAGCACTGCACAGACCTCGTTGGACTCTCCTAGTGTCCTGGTCTCGGCGCTGTACAGACTTCCTTAGACTCTCCTAGTGTCCTGGCCTCGGCGCTGTACAGACCTCCTTAGACTCTCCTAGTGTCCTGGCCTCGGCGCTGTACAGACCTCCTTAGACTCTCCTAGTGGCCTGGCCTTGGCGCTGCACAGACCTCCTTAGACTCCCCTGGTGTCCTTGCCTCAGCACTGCAAAGACCTCCTTAGACTCCCCTAGTGTCCCGGCCTCGGCGCTGTATAGGCCTTGGTGGACTCTCCTAGTGTCCTGGCCTCGGTGCTGCACAGACCTCCTTAGACTCTCCTAGTGTCCTGGCCTTGGCGCTGCACAGACCTCCTTAGCCCCCCCTGGTGTCCTTGCCTCAGCGCTGCACAGACCTCCTTAGACTCCCCTAGTGTGCCGGCCTCGGCGCTGTTCAGACCTCGCTGGACTCTCCAAGTGTCCTGGCCTCGGCGCTGTACAGACCTCCTTAGAGTCTCCTAGCGTCCTGGCCTCGGCGCTGTACAGACCTCCTTAGACTCCCCTAGTGTCCTGGTCCCGGCGCTGCACAGACCTCCTTAGACTCCCCTAGTGTCCTGGCCTCGGCGCTGTACAGACCTCCTTAGACTCCCCTAGTGTCCTGATCCCGGCGCTGTACAGACCTCCTTAGACTCTCCTAGTGTCCTGGCCTCGGCGCTGTACAGACCTCCTTAGACTCCGCTAGTGTCCTGATCCCAGCGCTGCACAGACCTCCTTAGACTACCCTGGTGTCCTGGTCCCGGTGCTGCACAGACCTCCTTAGACTCCCCTAGTGTCCTTGCTTCAGCGCTGCACAGACCTCCTTAGACTCCCCTAGTGCCCTTGCCTCGGCGTTGCACAGACCTCCTTAGACTCTCCTGGTGTCCTTGCCTCAGCGCTGCACAGACCTCCTTAGACTCCCCTAGTGTCCCGGCCTCAGCGTTGTACAGACCTTGTTGGACTCTCCTAGTGTCCTTGCCTCGGAGCTGTACAGACCTCCTTAGACTCTCCTAGTGTCCTGGCCTCGGCGCTGTACAGACCTCCTTAGACTCTCCTAGTGTCCTGGCCTCGGCGCTGTACAGACCTCCTTAGACTCTCCTAGTGTCCTGGCCTTGGCGCTGCACAGACCTCCTTAGACTCCCCTGGTGTCCTTGCCTCAGCACTGCACAGACCTCCTTAGACTCCCCTAGTTTCCCGGGCTCGGCGCTGTACAGACCTCGTTGTACTCTCCTAGTGTCTTGGCCTCGGCGCTGTACAGACCTCCTTAGACTCTCCTAGTGTCCTGGCCTCGGCGCTGAACAGAACTCCTCAGACTCTCCTAGTGTCCTGGCCTCTGCGCTGCACAGACCTCCTTAGACTCCCCTGGTATCCTGGCCTAGGCGCTGCACAGACCTCCTTAGACTCCCCTAGTGTCCCGGCCTCTGCGCTGTACAGACCTCGTTGGACTCTCCTAGTGTCCTGGCCTCGGCGCTGTACGGACATCCTTAGAATCTCCTAGTGTCCTGGCCTCGGCGCTGTACAGACCTCCTTAGACTCTCCTAGTGTCCTGGCCTCGGCGCTGTACAGACCTCCTTAGACTCTCCTAGTGTCCTGGCCTCGGCGCTGCACAGACCTCCTTAGACTCCCCTGGTGTCCTTGCCTCAGCGCTGCTCAGACCTCCTTAGACTCCCCTAGTGTCCCGGCCTCGCCGCTGTACAGACCTCGTTGAACTCTCCTAGTGTCCTGACCTCGGTGCTGCACAGACCTCCTTAGACTCTCCTAGTGTCGTGGCCTCGGCGCTGCACAGACCTCCTTAGACTCACCTAGTGTCCTGGACTAGGCGCTGCACAGACCTCCTTAGACTCCCCTGGTGTCCTGGCCTCTGCGCTGTACAGACCTCCTTAGACTCCCCTAGTGTCCCGGCCTCGGCGCTGTAAAGACCTCGTTGGACTCTCCTAGTGTCCGGGCCTCTGCGCTGCACAGACCTCCATAGACTCCCCTAGTGTCCCGGCCTCGGCGCTGTACAGACCTCTTTGGACTCTCCAAGTGTCCTGGCCTCGGCGCTGTACAGACCTCCTTAGACTCCCCTGGTGTCCTGGCCTCGGCGTTGCACAGACCTCGTTGGACTCTCCTAGTGTCCTGGCCTCGGTGCTACACAGACCTCTTTAGACTCTCCTAGTGCCCTTGCCTTGGCGTTGCACAGACCTCCTTAGACTCCCCTAGTGTCCCGGCCTTGGCGTTGCACCGACCTCCTTAGACTCCCCTAGTGTCCCGGCCTTGGCGCTGTACAGACCTCCTTAGACTCCCTAGTGCCCTTGCCTTGGCGTTTCACAGACCTCCTTAGACTCCCCTAGTGTCCCGCCCTTGGCGCTGTACAGACCTCCTTATACTCCCCTAGTGCCCTGGCCTCAGCACTGCACAGACCTCCTTAGATCCCCTAGTGCCCTTGCCTCGGCGTTGCACAGACCTCCTTAGACTCTCCTAGTGTCCGGGCCTCAGCGCTGCACAGACCTCCTTAGACTCCCCTAGTGCCCTGCCCTCAGCGCTGCACAGACCTCCTTAGACTCCCCTAGTGCCCTTGCCTCGGCGTTGCACAGACCTCCTTAGACTCTCCTAGTGTCCTGGCCTCGGCGCTGCACAGACCTCCTTAGACTCCGCTAGTGCCCAGGCCTCGGCGCTGCACAAACCTCCATAGACTCCCCTAGTGCCCTGGCCTCAGCGCTGCACAGACCTCCTTAGACTCCCCTAGTGCCTTTGCCTCAGCGTTGCACAGACCTCCTTAGACTCCGCTAGTGCCCTGGCCTCGGCGCTGTACAAACCTCGTTGGACTCTCATAGTGCCCTGGCCTCGGCGCTGCACAGACCTCCTTAGACTCCCCTAGTGCCCTGGCCTCAGCGCTGCACAAACCTCCATAGACTCCCCTAGTGCCCTGGCCTCAGCGTTGCACAGACCTCCTTAGACTCTCCTAGTGTCCTGGCCTCGGCGCTGCACAGACCTCCTTAGACTCCGCTAGTGCCCAGGCCTCGCCGCTGCACAAACCTCCATAGACTCCCCTAGTGCCCTGGCCTCAGCGCTGCAAAGACCTCCTTAGACTCCCCTAGTGCCCTTGCCTCAGCGTTGCACAGACCTCCTTAGACTCCGCTAGTGCCCATGCCTCGGCGCTGTACAAACCTCGTTGGACTCTCATAGTGCCCTGGCCTCGGCGCTGCACAGACCTCCTTAGACTCCCCTAGTGCCCTGGCCTCAGCGCTGCACAGACCTCCTTAGACTCCCCTAGTGCCCTTGCCTCGGCGTTGCACAGACCTCCTTGGACTCCCCTAGTGTCCTGGCCTCAGCACTGCACAGACCCCCCTAGACTCACACAGTGGAGAGTCCTCCAGCGACCCCTAGTGTATAGCCCTTCGATGCTGCACAGACCCCCTCATATCCCGCCAGCTACGATCCTCCAACCAAGCCCTTGCTACCGTTGCATCAACAAAACCACCATGGGAGGAAGATCCTTCTCCTACCTGGCGGCTAAAACCTGGAACTCACTTCCCATTCACCTTCGCCTCACTCAGAACCACCTAGTATTCAGAAAGCAACTTAAAACTTGGATATTCGACAAGTAATTCCCCACCCTTCCTCGAGCACCTTGAGACCCTCCGGGTATGTAGCGCGCTATATAAATTATTTTGATTTGACTTGACTTAACTTGACTGTAAGGTGCCTGCCGCCGAGCTTTAAACCGGGACCCCAGGGACCTTGACCCTTCACCCCCAGCAGACTGTGGGGATGAACTTCGAGCGCCCCCATCCTCCGCAGTCTGGGATACTGTCTGCCAGATCCCCGGGTCTGACCGTCGCCATGGTGATGGACCACAAGGGAGTCTGGCAGCGTGTGGGCTCAGGGGGGGCGCGAAGCGCGGCTCGCTGCCGCCACCTGCTGGGTCTGGCTGGACTCACACCCAAAGTGAATACCAAAGCTTTCTCGGCAGGGTTTATAGGCCCCCCTAGGATGCCGCCCCGCCCCACCCCTCCCTTGCATATGCACATGACGATCACGTGCAGTAATTCAGAGACTGCTGGAAACAGAGCCAATAAAGGCGCGCTCCGGGGTCTAGACACAGGCTGCGCGTGGGTTTTAATTCTTTAAAAGGGCCACAACCTGTCTATCTGGAATTTAAAGCAGCGAGTGAAGGGGAAACTAAGGTCATATTACCAAGACAGGCAATAAAATTATCGCCGCTTTAGCGGCAGAAAACTGCCGCTAAAGCGGCGATAATTTTATCGCCCTTTCTTGATAATATGCCCCCTGGTTCCATATCGAACCCTTCAGTAAGGCCACAGCAACCCGGTGCAGGGAACAGCAGCTGTGGCACACAGGCCCCGTGCCACATCTGGGCTGCGGCGCCAGGGTTCACCCCCGGGTGAGGGGCTTTAAAGGCGTGTTCTCGGGGCTGGCCTGTAGCAGACACACCTTCTGAGCATCAGTGGTCGCAGGCCTTTGGAATCCTGGGACCCTGAGTCACCCAGAGCCCTTAGCCCAGTGTCTGTGGCCTCCGTCCTACTGGATTCAAACCTGACAGCAGACAGTGACAGCTCTCACAAACACACCCAAGCCTGTTGCTGCCTAAACTTTAAAAAGAAGAGGTACTTTATTCTGCTCACAGGCAGATACCACAGATGAAACCTATAACTGTACATAAGGAAAGTAATTATGAACACAGGGTCTTCACTCTTAAGAGGCCATAACTGCTGCCCTTGGCTTGGGGCCTTCAATCTATAACAGGCTGTGCCTACTGCCTTTATCAGCATGGCCTTACGCTCCCGGATTTGTCATAGTATTTTACAGTGCCTAAACCTTCACCCCCCCCCCCCCGCCCCCTGACACACACACACACACATCTGTCTTCCTCTCCCTCACCAGAGGGGAGTTGGCGGACACCTAAAGCCAGCCATGCCTCTGGAATCAGCTGAGCCATGAACGTCATTTAGGGGTGCCAGGGGTCGCAGTTGGGACCCCCTGCTTGCCCCCGTGACCCCTGGCCTCAGAAATGGCAAACCCAGTGCCAGGGACACAGTGGCAGCCCATCTTTATGGTGGTCGGCTGGGGCTCCACCCTCTTTGTTTTCTCTCTTTTTTTTTATTACGCTAAAAGTGAATAATGTTTCATTTTCACCATTAGTTCAGTATAAAAAATATTTTCTTACAACTAGCTGGAATCTGACCTCCCTTGGCAGCTGAGGTAGGTCAAACAATGCTTTTAAATATGTATTGTGTGCGTTTTTGAGGGGAGAGTGTGTGTATGTGAAAGAGAGACTGCATCTGTAAGAGAGTGCAAGAGTGTGTGTGCATGTGTGTGCATGCTTGAGGTGAGAGTGTGTGTATGTGAAAGAGAGACCGCCGTCTGTAAGAGCGTGTGAGTGTGTGTGTGTGCGTGTTTGAGGTGAGTGTGTGTGTATGTGAAAGAGAGACCGCCGTCTGTAAGAGAGTGTGAGTGTGTGTGTGTGCGTGTTTGAGGTGAGTGTGTGTGTATGTGAAAGAGAGACCGTGTCAGTGAGAGTGTGTGTAAGTGTGTGCATGTTTGAGGTGAGAGTGTGTGTATGTAAAGGAGAGACGTGTCTGTAAGAGAGTGTGAGAGTGTGTGTGCGTGTTTGAGGTGAGAGTGTGTGTGAAAGAAAGAAACATCTGTAAGAGAGAGTGAGTGTCTGTGCGCATTTTCGAGGTGTGAGTGTGTGTGTGAAAGAGACGCGTCTGTAAGTGAGTGTGAGTGTGTGTTTGGGGTGAGTGTGTGTGTATGTGAAAGAGAGACTGCTCTGTTAGATAGAGTGTGTGTGTGTGCGTGTTTGAGGTGAGAGTGTGTGTGTGTCGGGGACCTGAACTTCCACCTCGAGAACAACAATGACACCAACTCTACCAACCTGATCGCCAACCTCGCCAACCTCGGACTCAGACAGATCGTGACAACACCCACCCACGCCGCCGGCCACACGCTCGACCCCATCTTCACCGCGAGCCCCCACGTCTCCTTCAACCACACCACCGAACCCCACTGGACCGACCACCACTGCATCCACTTCACCTTCAGGAAGCCCAAGCTGCTGGAGCAAAGTCCCTGAAAAGCAGATAACCACCACCCTCGCCCAGAGCCCACCCACCAACTCCACCGACCCCGACACCGCCGACCGCAACTTCAGACAATGGAGCGACATCTGCGCCAACACCCACGCCCCACTCAAGACACCCTCCAACAGCCACACCAGCACGAAAGCCACCTAGTTCACCGAAGACCTCCAGGCCTCGAAACGGACATGCCGAAAACTGGAGAAGAACTGGCTCCGCGAACAAACACCGGACAGTTACGCAGCCCACAAGAACGCCACCTCGCAGACACCATCAACTCATCAGAGCTGCCAAGAGGGCCTCATTCAAAGACCGCCTAGATAACAACGCACACAACAGCAAAGAGCTCTTCAACATCGTGAAGGAACTCTCCACCCCAGCTCTAACACCAACGACATCCAGCTCTCGCAAGATCTGTGCAACTCGCTAGCCAGCTTCTTCCGCCGCAAGATCACCGACATCCACGACTGCTTCAATGCCACGACCACCCCGACAACCACCGCCCCCACGACCACCACCTGCACCAACCGCCTGCTCTCCTGGACCAGCATCAACGACGAGGACACCAGCGAGATCATGAACACCATCCACTCCGGATCTCCGTTAGACCCATGCCCTCACCACATCTTCAACAAAGCCTGCACAGCCATCGCACCCCATCTCAGGAAAGTAATCAACATCTCCTTCAAGACATCAACCTTCCCGGAAAGCTGGAAGCACGCTGAGATCAACGCCTTACTTAAGAAACTCAAGGCGGACCCCATGGACCTCAAGAACGTCCGACCTATCTCCCTGCTCCCATTCCCGGCAAAGGTCACCGTGAAAATTGTCAACAAACAACTGCCCGCTACCTCGAGGAAAACAGCATCCTGGACCCCTCCCAGTCCGGGTTCCGCAACAACCACAGCACTGAAACCGCCCTCATTGTCGCCACCGATGACATCAGGACCCTGCTTGAAAATAGAGAAACAACGGCCCTCAACCTCCTGGACCTGTCAGCCTCCTTCCACACTTCTGCCACTGCACACTACAAACACGCCTACACGACGCCAAGATCCAAGAGAAGGCCCTGGACTGGACCACATCCTTCCTCTCCGGCAGAACTCAGAGCGTCCGCCTCCCCCCCGCCGCTCCAATGCCACCAAAATCATCTGCGGCGTACCCCAGGGCTCTTCCCTCAGCCCAATGCTGTTCAACATCTATATGGCACCCCTCGCCTGCGTTGCCCGACATCATAACCTCAACATCATCTCCTATGCCGGCGACACCCAGCTGATCCTCTCCCTCACCAAAGACCCTCACACATCCAAAACCAACCTCCAAGAAGGAATGAAGGCCGTCACCGACTGAATGAGGAACAGCCGACTGAAGCTGAACTCGGACAAGATGGAGGTCCTCATCCTCTGCTCCACCCCTTCAACCTGGGATGACTCCTGGTGGCCCATAACGATAGGAACAGCCTTGACACCCACCGACCACGCACGCAACCTGGGGGTCATCCTCGACTCCACCCTCTCCATGACTACGCAGATCAACGCCGTCTCCTCATCCTGCTTCAACACCCTCCGAATGCTCTGCAGCATCTTCAATTGGATCCCCACCGAAACAAGAAGAACAGTCACCCAGGCTGGACTACAGAAACGCCCTCTACGCAGGAACTACGGCCAAGCTCCTGATACGACTGCAACGCATCCAGAACGCCTCAGCACGTCTGATCCTCTACATCCCCCGCTGCAGCCATGTCTCACCTCACCTGAGAGACCTGCACTGGCTCCCTGTCAACAAGAGGATAACCTTCAAGCTCCTCACCCACGCACACAAAGCCCTCCACAACACCTACCCAGCGTACCTCAACAGAAGACTCAGCTTCTACACCCCCACCCGCCAGCTCTGCTCCACCGGCCTTGCCCTAGCCACAGTCCCCCGCATCTGAAGAACGACCGCTGGCAGCCGATCCTTCTCCCACCTCGCCGCCAAGACCTGGAACACCCTACCCACCAACCTACGGCAGACACAAGACCTACTGGCCTTCAGAAGACTCCTCAAGGTCTGGCTCTTCGATCAGTAGCAGCGCCCCCCCCAGCGCCTTGAGACCCTCACGGGTATGTAGTGCGCTTTACAAGTGTATTGATTGATTTATTGATTGATTGATTGATTGATCGTGTGAAAGAGAGACCGCGTCTGTAAGGTGTGAGAGTGTGCGTGTGTTTGAGGTGAGAGTGTGTGTAAGTGAAAGAGAGACGCATCTGTAAGAGAGTGTGGGAGTGTGTGTGCGCGTGTTTGAGGTGAGAGTGTGTGAAAGAGAGACGCGTCTGTAAGAGAGTGTAAGAGTGTGTGTGTGTGTGTTTCATGAGCTGAGCGTGCCTTGCACTCGAGCATCCAATGGCCAACTGCTCTCCCCTGCCAGGCGGGGGGGCTTCTTTTTTTAATCAGCTGAGAGTGCAAACCCTCTACTCATCAAAAGAAGAGGTGGGTTTCAAATGGTTAAGTAGGAGCCTCGAAGTGGAGGTGAAGGCAGAGGCACAACTAGAGCCAATTTTCGGGGGGGGGGGGCGGCTCATTAAAAATTTCGGGGGGCTAATTCTTCCATCAATAGGCAGAGTGGAGATGCAGGGGCTCTAAGAAGGGGTGAAAAAACAACAAAGACTCGTTAACAAGTAAATGGTCTTTTAAAGACCTGTGAAGTACTCAGGTGCAGCTGCAACAAGATGGACGCCGGACCAGCCCGCCCACAGCAGCTCAAGATCTGTCTGTGTGTGTGCCCGGGAAGCTGTCTCAGCCCGGCCTGACACACACAATGGGGGTGAGGGGTGGCTGAAGGCCTTTGAGCCCAAAGGGCTTTGCACTCCTGGGTAGAGGTACCACACACTACAATACCCGGGCCGCCTCCAATGAAAGGGGGACGGGGGTTACTCAGAGCCCACTGTTAAAGATTAAGGGCCCGATGTAGGTGCCCTAATACCGGTCGGAAACGGCCGAATTCGTCCGTTTCTGACCGGTATTACGGTTTTCAGATATAGGGCATGCATTTACAGATTCGGTATTTTACCGATTCTGTATTTACCGATTCGGTAAAATTACCGAATCGGTAAAATACAGACTCGGTAAAGTACCGATTCTGTAAATTAGATGTAGCTGGCACATGTCAGAGTGCCACAGGGCTTTAAGAATCGATATTTTACCACCCAATCCAATTGGGTGGTAAAATACGGTATACAGGTGTGCATGCACATCTGTGCATGCACACCTGTGCAATGTGACACACAGACATGCCCTTAGGGCATGTCTGTGTGCCACATGGCACACAACTCCGGAATTGGGGTGCAAGAGGGTGTCAAAGCGACACCCCCTGCACCCTTGCAAAAATCGGTATTTACCGAATCGGTAAATACCGATTCGGTAATGACCATTGATTCCTATGGGCTGCAATGCCCATAGGAATCAATGGGCTTTACCGATTCGGTATTTACAGAATCTGTAAATACCGAATCTTAACGATTCGGTATTTACAGAATCTGAAATACCTACATTTCCCCCCTTCTAATTTACCACTTCTTAAATACCGAATCGGTATGATTTGGTATTTTAGAAGTGGTAAATTAGAATTACCTACGGGCCCTAAACCCTTTGTTATGCTGAAACACTTCAAAAGCCCATTTCTGAAGCCAAGTCGCTCAGCCGTGGTGGAGATGTTTCAATGCTGCAGCCTCTCAGGAGCCATTATTAAGCAACACCCTGGCCCTGCTGGAGTTATTTCACAGGAGGGACACTCATAGGGCCAGCAGGGTGCAGCAGAGCACCCCAAGTATCTCAGGACAGGGGCTTGGGGTCTCTACTCTGGCACTGGGCAGGTTACAAGGGCCCTGAGGTATCTTGTTCAGCTTGGCCTCACCAACCCGACTAAACACTTCCACGCCAGGAAGCAAGCTCAATGTACTTTTGGGGGTCACTGGGGCTGCCCCAGGGGCCAAGACCAGATGGGAATCACCACAGAGGATCCTTTAATGCTGCCCCCGGGCCACACACAGAGATTCTGTTAGGTGTAGAAATCACAGCCGGTGTCCCCCTTTTTTTTGTGGCAGATTTATATAGCGTGAACTCGACCCAAAGGTATTGGAGCGCTTTAAATGAGCACCAGTTACGTTACACAAGGACACATTCATTTTTTGGTGGCTATGGGAAGATTCAGTGATTTTCCCATAATCTCAGGATGTGGAGTCGACCTGAGGCTCGAACCTTGGTTTCCCAGCTCCAAAGTCAGCAGTCTAGCTGAAGGACCGGGTTTTAGAACCCAGCGGCGTCAGGGAGAACGCCCGATGCCGTCGAGTTCCCCTGCCTTGGCAAACAGAGACACGGGATACTTCTTGATGACGTCAAAGACCAAAGTTTTTTGGCTGCAACCTGGAACAGAGATCTACGAAGCACACACGTGTGGTTCGCTAGAGACTGCACAAATTCAATGAGCGGAGCATGGTCTTTTATGCCAAAAATCAAGCCTCAGGCAACATTCAAAATTAGCATTTGGTTCATACAAATTGACCAATGACAGTGTGACATTTTGAAAGTAGCGTATGACGACAATCCCACTTTCCGTTGTCCAGCCCACCAGAAATGACCAAGCAAAATCCAACATTCCTGTTCAAACGGGCCGGACAAACCCATCATAAAACCCTCAACCCAAATCAGTGATTATGTCGTAAAGGAAGGAACAGAAACAGATTGGAAGCAAGATAGAAAGGTGGGAACAGTGTACTGTAAACTCGGGCATGTCCTGCTCTTTGATCTTTATCTGACCAGCTGCTTAACAAGGAACTGGCTCAGCGAGGTCAGCCTCGGGCAAGGAGTCAGTTCGGCCAGGTCACCCAGAAGTCAGCTAAGGCATACGTGTCTCAAGGACTTGTTCTGCCGCAATCATCGGCCTTTGTGAGGGCAACCACTCAAAATGGCTGCCGTATACAAAATGGAACCCGAGGGTTCAAACAAAATCCCCAAATACGTAGTGTTCTCATAGATCGGGTCATGCGAAAACACTCGTACATGCTGCACTCGCCATTTGCGGTCTGCTGACACCAAAATCATCTATTTCCGACGACCTTTATTGAACGGGTTCGGAACCACCGAACCAGACCCACAAACTCACTGAACTACAGACCCTCCTTTTGCCCTTACATAGGCAACAGACCCAAACCCATGTCAATCTGAATCCGGATCTATATTCATCAGATCATCGATGTGTTGCTGTAGCATCATCCTATTACTTAATACCTCTCTCGGGACAGGTCTCTTTGCACACGCAGTAGCACAGAGGCCACAAATAGCAGGGGCACACTGTACACAAAGACAGAACAGGAAAAGGATAGCTAAGACCATCCCTATGACCATCAGAATCTTCCAACCCTAAGTGGATATCAATCCCCATAACCATCCCATCAACGACCAATCTCCTTTGTCCAAATGGACAGAATCGGAGATCTTATGTAGCTTGGAAATGGCCTGGAAGACTGACAGAGCGTTGTCTGGAATGAAATCTCAGCAGCACGATTGAATCAGTTTACAAACTCCACCTCGATCTGCTAGTATGACATCAAGGGCAACTCTATTTTGGAGTGTCATAAGTCTATCCGACTGGAACTCAGCAGTCAAGTTACTTAGGGCATCAGCAGTTTCGACTATGGTGGACTCAACCACTCTTGTCAACTGGCGAATATTCCTGCTATTAGACATCGGTCCCCAGAACAGCAGAAAACCCTTAAAGAAATCTCCCAACTCTTGCCCTGCAGTGTCTTCTAGGCTAAAGACACCTCTAGCAACTCTCGTCTTATGGTAATCTGCCGCAGCTGTAAAAGTGGGAGGCAACAGGAAAGAAACAAAACATGTGCCCGAAAAGTCAGGGGGCAACCATGTATACGCTTTGCCATAACAAACAAAGTAGGTACCCTTAGCAGCTAAAAATGCTGGGGAAGACTGAGACGTAAATACGTAGGTATCAGTACAAACGCTCTTCCCTAACTGAGCTCTCAGATTCTTGCCATTACCCTGCAGACAATAGCGACCCTGATGGGGCACTATCCAAATTGGTGGAGAACTCTTCGCTCGCTGGTTAACACTCAGACTAACTCCATATCCAGTAATATCCCAACCACTATAGGGTTGCTTCTCATCTATCGGAATAGTTTCAACAGCATTAGTCCCTTTGACCATGTCGACTATGCCTCTTGCAACAGCACTATTCTTCGGGTTGTCCTTCGGTGAACGTAGGGGATAAACACTATGGGCATAAATAAACATCGTTCTGTAAGCCCAAATCGAACCATTTAAACTAAAAGGCAAAACTAAATACGGAATACCCTTATCAGTCGTATGGGGCTTTAGACCACAGATCCAACAGTTTGTCGTGTTCATCACTAACTGGTGTTGGTGCAAAAGTTGAATAAAGGAATTATTGGCAAATTCCAATCGTCTAACTACCTCATGTTCAGGCAAAGGGTGAAAAGAATGAGAAGAAATAGTAGGTGTTGGTGTAGGTTGCACAGTGGGAATAAACGTTACTTTGAAAGAAAATGTCGCATAACCAATTATGAATGTCATCAAACTCAATAGCAAAAATACACACGGTATTAGAAAACGTTTCTTTGAGATCAATTTACATATCTTCTTTCTAAAAATCATTGTCCGTGCAGGTCTCTCCAACTCGAAGAAATCCATCCTAAACTAAATATGCTGCTCGCGATGGTAGGGTGTTCTATGCTAAGGAATGCCTCTGTCAACCCAGGGCAACTCCCTTAGGCCAACCAGAACCCTCGACCTAGTGTCTCAGGCTTGCACTCCAAAGACTTTCGGCAACCGCGACCCTACAGCTGAACCCGGATGGCGGTTCAAAAAACAAAAATGAGTAGATCCTCAGTGGAGAGTTAACCTGCAAACAACAAAAAAAAAAATCATAAAAAACTTTATTTATATTTTATTTGTCCATGACTCTCGGTCGCAAATTATAGCGGCTTCTTCCAGGCAATTCTTGATCTTTAAACAACAAATCAGGCTCAGTAGTGTTCAATTGATTCGAAGGTGGCACAGCTTCTTGTAAAAGATCGTCACTTTGTCTCTCAGAGTTCGTACCAATCAGACGAGCATCGCTGAATGCCAAAAATCGTGGAACAGTTTCTGTTTCAGAGTCTGGAAGTCCTTCCTGGACCCACTTATCGTACGGTAAGGGCAAAGGTACTTGCTTACAGTGTACACCATGGATCCAGTTTTTCTTGCCTTGTACTTGAATTGCAGAACGTGTAGACAGGAGTACTTGGAAGGGTCCTGTCCAGCGGGGCTGATCGTTCTTGTTTCGCTGGAAATTCTTGATGAATACCCATGAACCAGGTTCAATAGCGTGGCCTGGATCTTCTGAAGCTTGTGGCAGGCTTTCATGCACCTGTTGGTGTAAGACACGCAATTTAGTCGTCAGTTCGCGCAAATAGTCAAGCAACACAGGGTACTCAATCTCACTAAATCTAGTTGGCCTTGGCACACCCCAAATATTCGCTGGGCGACCAAAGACAACTTCATAAGGGCTCAGACCCATTGTCGAATGCACAGTCATTATTGTGGACAGGAGTGCTAAAGGCAAAGCATCTGGCCACTGTAGACCAGTGCTCACTTGGATTTTGGCTAACTTAAGCTTTAAGGTGCCATTATAGCACTCGACTAAACCAGCTGATCGGGGTGATTTGCAGCGTGGAACTTCTGCCGAATACCTAGTCCTGCACACACTCTCTTCATGACTTGACCCACAAATTCACTCCCATTGTCACTCCAGATAATTCTCGGCATTCCGAATCTCGGGAAAAACTCTTTTATCAGAACTTTCGCTGTGGACAAGGCAGTATTGTCCTTAAGGGGGTAAGCTTCAACCCATCTAGAAAAGGAGCAAACAACCACTAAAACATATTTCAAGTTGTTGCATCTCTCCATATGGATAAAATCTAGCTGCAAAGCCTCGAACGGATACGTAGGAGGAGCAAAATGACCAGCTGGTGTTGGAGTTCCCTTACCAGGATTATACATCAAGCACACCATACAGTTTCTAACCAAGTTCTCTGCACATTTTGGAATTCCCGCATTCTGCCAAACCGGAGCCAACAACTTGCAAGTCCCTTTCACGCTAATATGTGCCATTCCATGAGCCATTGTAACAACTGGGAGCACATACGCGTTAGGCAATAACCATCTTTGATGCTCAGACAAATCAGTCCAACAACCATACGAATCCAATCTACCCTTGCTTTCTCTCCATTCATTCAACTCTTTCTCTGTAGCTTCAGCTTGAATGGATTTCACACTCTCAATCGTATCTTCACACATACTCTTCTCTGGAACCCATCTCGCCGGACCCGCAACATACATTCGGCTCATCACATTTCTCGCAGTTTCTTTCGCAACTTCATCCGCAAATGCATTTCCGCGACCAACATCATCCGTAACTTTCTAATGGGCACTGCATTTCACGATCGCAACTTACAATGGCAAAGTAAGTGATTCAAGAAGTTCATTCACCGTCTATGTCTGCTAAAGTCATGACGCACAAACCCACAGTTTGAGTGAGCTCTTTATAATATCCCGCCGGATTTTTGCGCGGATCAGGTAAAGTCTGCTTAATCGCAAGGACTTCAACACGCTTCCAAGGAACATGTACCCATACTCGCTGAATTTGCGCAGGCGCAGCTACAATACCCAATCCAACATCAGCCTGTACTGCTTCCTCCCATACCGGAGGAACCTCACGCATCGGATACTGACACGCTTTTCTCCTAACCGACGAATCAGGCTCAAACAACTCCTCAGAAGGAGCATTATTACGAAACGACAACAACGTCGACACCGCTCTCTCAATGTCGAGAAGACTCACAATCGTCCCTTTCGCAAACTCGGAACGCACTCGATATAATTCTTCAGGCGCTTTACCCACTTCGTCCATCCATTGTTCATGGAGGAACACACACATCATTTCAAAAACATATCGTTGCTTTGGTGCTTTCCATTGTCGGAAAACATCCATAATACCCTCAAGATCATACTGAGAAGTGTACGTAACCCATCTACGTGCCATGTGATCCAAAACTACACGCTCATCTGTGTCAGGCAATTGACTACGTGATTGTCTATCCTCATTAACTGGAGACATACCCAATTGTCCCAACAAAGGAGAAAAGAAACCAGAAACAGCAGCAGTCATTCGCTGTCTAGTAGAAGGAGAAGATGGAAGAATAAGAGAAGATGTAACAACAGTAGAAGAATCCAGAGTCGGAGCAGAAGGAGTATTAGAAACAGGCGTTGGAGTAGCAGACAAAGGGGGAGGCAAAGTTGGCGGCCCCTGAGGAGGCTGCGCCAAAGGAACAGTAGCCAACGGAAAAGGAGCTGGCTATGGAAGAATTACGGGCGGCACAACAATCGGATGTTGCACAGCCACAACTGGTGGCGGTGGTGCCGTAGCACTCTGTGCATAATGGGGTGGCGAACTCAATAGATGCAACATTAAAGGATCTTTCGCGAGATCTTTCTTTTCTTCCTGCTCTTTAGGCGGCAGGACTGGGTAGCATCTATCTACCGCTAACTTCTTCGCTCTAAGCATCTGTTCGCTCTCTCGCTCTTCCTCATTATCCCTAAACGCAACAGCAGCTTGTACCATTGACATACCTCGTTCTCGTTTATTCTTCTTCGCTAATTTAATTTCTTTCTGTTTGGCTTCTTTGCGCCATATGCGGAAAGAGTCAAACATTGCCAGCCGGGCTTTCTTCTTGAACAGCTTCGCTTCGAGATTATCTAAAATCTCACTTTCAAAGCTACCGTAAAGAGGCCACTGTAGGACACCGTCTTTCCTCGTATACTTTACCCAGATCTCATTATAACTAATAGGACCTCCACCATGCTTCACGTATAATTCATATGTAGGAGTTCCAATTGGAGGAACCGGACACAAATCCTCTAACCGGGAATCCCTAGAACAACCACAACCAAATATCTTTCCAAGTCTGCTAAGATCAGGCATCTTGCTCACTAGTCTAGCTTCAAACAACAAGAGAGATCTCAAAACGATAGTCTCGCGAATACACGAGTCCCTTGGCTTTGGGGCCTGCAGGTACCAAATCAAAGCGATGCACTAAAGGGATATCAAAAACAAACTAAGGACTAGAAGACGCTCCACTCATACTTAACTGAAATGTCGATGGCGTCACCAGAAGACCCGTCAATCACCTCGCTCTACAAACGTCTAAGGCTCCAAGACAGGGCGACAGTCAGGGCAGCAGTCCTTCGTAGCCGTCAGAAAGCGAGAAACCTCGCAGCAAAGACTTTCGGACCACGCCTACATACAGGGATCGATGAAGTGGTAGGCCTTCCTCCAGAATTTTCACACGAAGCTCCTCACGATCTTCGGGCTTGGACCGGTACCGCTGAAGTCGCCCCACGTGGGCGCCAACTGAAGGACCGGGTTTTATAACCCAGCGGCATCAGGGAGAACGCCCGATGCCTTCGAGTTCCCCTGCCTTGGCAAACAGAGACACAGGATACTTCTTGATGACGTCAAAGACCAAAGTTTATTGGCTGCAACCAGGAACAGAGATCTACGAAGCACACACGGGTGGTTCGCTAGAGACTGCACAAATTCAAGGAGCGGAGCATGGTATTTTATGCCAAAAATCAAGCCTCAGGCAACATTCAAAATTAGCATTTGGTTCATACAAATTGACCAATGACAGTGTGACAATTTAAAAGTAGCGTATGACGACAATCCCACTTTCCGTTGTCCAGCCCACCAGAAATGACCAAGCAAAATCCAACATTCCTGTTCAAACGGGCCGGACAAACCCATCATAGAACCCTCAACCCAAATCAGTGATTATGTCGTAAAGGAAGGAACAGAAACAGATTGGAAGCAAGATAGAAAGGTGGGAACAGTGTACTGTAAACTCGGGCATGTCCTGCTCTTTGATCTTTATCTGACCAGCTGCTTAACAAGGAACTGGTTCAGCGAGGTCAGCCTCGGGCAAGGAGTCAGTTCGGCCAGGTCACCCAGACGTCAGCTAAGGCATACGTGTCTCAAGGACTCGTTCGGTCGCAATCATCGGCCTATGTGAGGGCAACCACTCAAAATGGCTGCCGTACACAAAATGGAACCCAAGGGTTCAAACGAAATCCCCAAATACGTAGTGTTCTCATAGATCGATTCATGCGAAAACACTCGTGCATGCTACACTCGCCATTTGCGGTCTGCTGACACCAAAATCGTCTATTTCCGATGACCTTTATTGAACGGGTTCGGAACCACCGAACAGGACCCACAAACTCACGGAACTACATAGCCATGAGACCGCTGGCGACACTTCCAGCAAGGTTAGGGCCTCAGCTCCACACCAAGCACCTCATCTGATATCTCGACGGGGAGGCGCCACCCTGGGGATGTGATTCAAGAATTTCTTCTCTTCAGCGGCAGCACTCCTTTCCCCCAGAAGTCCGCACAGGGTGGATCCTGTAGCGATCAACGCCTTAGGCCGTGCAGAAACATGTGGCAGTAATAAATACACAGGATTGCGTACTACTGGATAGTGGGTGGAGGGACGTCGATCGTCCATCCTCCGATTTATTTATAACCTCAGGCCACGCCAGAGGTTTGTGATCGAAGCTACAGAGGGTTAAACATTAGGGCATTAGCAATTAAATGTACTGAATGGGATAGCTCTTCCTGCAACAGAGGACCAAAGGGAAGAGATCCTACCTTCAAATGCATTGATGTGTGGGACAACTCAGTGGTGTCAGTCCATTATCTGTAAACAATTAATGGAATGAATGAGAGCGCTCTGTGAGAAAAGAATTCAACGCGCGCATGGTGCTGCGTGACAACGCAAAACCAACTCAGCAGCACTGTTACCTTAAAATCGAAAAAATTATTATTATATTATTATTTCTGAATTTGTATAGCGCCTGGTTACACTGTCAGTGTGTCCCCGCGCTGTCCGAAGAGTCAGTTGCTCCGTCAGTCAGAACAATACGGGCTTAGTCTTTAGGAAAGAGAAATGTTTTCAGTTTCCTGCGGAAGATGAGCTCCGATGTTTCAACTCTTAAGCTCAGGGGGAGAGAGTTCCATTTGTGTGCCGCCAAAGTACGAAAGGATCTGCCTCCCATTCTGGCTTTCTTGTGTCTGGGGACAGCGAGAAGGCCTGCTCCTAATGAGCGGAGTTGACGGGTAGGCGTATAGGGGCATAGCAGGTTCCGAAGGAAGGCCGGGCCCTTGCCATGTACGATCCTGTGGCCAATACAAAGGGCCTTGAAGTCGATCCTTTCATTGATCGGGAGCCAATGTAATGTTTGTAGGGATTTTTTTGAGGCGGCTCTTCTGGGCAGCCGGAGGACCAGGCGAGCGGCAGCATTCTGGATGGTCTGCAGTCGCCGCCGACTAGAGGCGTTGGCACCTAGATACAGGGCATTGCCGTAGTCCAATCTTGACGTAACAAGAGCATGGACCAGGGTCTTCCTTGAGGATTCTGGGAGCAAGTCGATGGTTTTGCGGAGTTTCCGTAGAATCGAAAAGCAAGTACCAGCTACCCGTCTGGTGTGGTAGTCGTAGTCAAGCTTTGAGTCCACCCATACTCCAAGATTCTTGACCTGATCACTGGGGGTAGGGAGGGGCCCCAAGGTCTGCGGCCATCAGGCAGATGACCAGACTGAGGGGGGTTTTCCCACGATCAGCACCTCAGTCTTGTCACCGTTAAGACGGAGGCAATTCTTCGCCATCCATCCAGCCATCTCCTGGAGGCATGCTGAGAAGTTCGCGGCGGCTTGTTCAGCAGGTTGTGTCAGAGCGACCACCAGCTGGGTGTCGTCTGCGTATGTTACTACTTCCACCCCATAGCGTTCCGCAGTAGTGGCCACGGGGGTGACATATAAATTAAAAAGTGTTGGACTGAGGCTTGATCCCTGCGGCACTCCTTGACCGAGGTCAAAGGTGTCGGATCGAGCTCCTCCTTGCTGCACCGAGAAGCTACGGTTGGTAAGAAAAGATTCCAGCCATAACCAGGCCATGCCTGTCACTCCTCCTTTCTTCAGACACTGTAGCAACGTATGATGTGCCACAGTGTCGAAAGCTGCGCTGAGGTCCAGGAGCACTAGTGCCGCCACATGCCCGGCGTCCACGTGCTTCCTCAGTGCCTCAGTCGAAAAAAGGAGGGCTGATTCTGTAGAATGGCGGGCCCGGAAGCCCGATTGGTTAGTATGCAGGAGGCCTCTGGACTCTATGTGTGCTGAGAGTTGTTGGTTGACCAGCTTTTCCGCCAGTTTAGAAAAGAAGGGTAAAAGCGAAATGGGGCGCAGGTTGCTAAGCTGGGACGCACTGATGTGGGGTTTTTTCTTAAGAGGTAGCACGACTGCCTGTTTCCACCCGTGAGGGACCTTGCCAGTGTTAAAAGAGATAGACAATATATGGCCAACATAGGGTGCCAGAAGACTCATGGCACTGGCCAGGAATTTGGCAGGGGCCGGATCGTGAGGGGAGCCTGATTTGATTCCTTTAGCCATGGCTGTCAGGAGGTCCTCCGTCGGAACCTGGAATACTGTGAGGCAGTCTTCGATCTTTGCCTCCCAAGTCGCTTCTTCCTGAGGAGGAAGAAGGTTGGAGCCCGTTCTGGCATCCTCAGGGAAACTGGTGTAAATGTCGCGTACTTTTTTGTAAAAAAATTCCGCGATGGCGTTACAAGATTGTGCTGAGGTGTCAGCCTGCTCTGAGGAGGGGGGGGGTGTAGTGATCTCTTTATAGATCCTAAAGAGTTCCTTGGATGAGCAGTTAGCACTATCTATTCGATCAGCGTAGAAGATCGCTTTGGTTTTCCTGATTTGGAGGTGATATTCTTTTAAGCTAGCTTTGTACACATCTCTAGCCTCTGGTGAATAGTTCTTTCTCCAGGCGCGTTCGAGCCTCTTACAGGCTGCCTTGGTTTCTTTAAGAGCTATGCTGAACCAAGGTGCAGTTTTAGTTTGTCGCTCCGGGCCCTTATTGGCCCAAGGGGCAGTGATGTCCAGGGCTTTAGTGATGTTTCCGTCCAAAGCCGTACAAGCCCTCTACTCCTAGGTCAATGGGAGAACCGTTTAATAGGAAGTGATGTTCGAAAGAGTCCATGGAGAAACGGGCCCATTTCCTCTGTTGTTTATTGGCGCTATGGTAGGTTTTTTTATGATGAGTCTGGATTAGGAAGTGAAAGGGGACAAGGAAGTGGTCGGTCCACAGCAAAGGAATGGGAAGGTCCTGCTTCAGATCCTCCAAATTGTTGAAAATGGGGTCAAGTAGGTGCCCCTGACGATGGGTGGGGAGGAGGGAGGCTGTTCCTAATTGTAAGGTTTGCAGCTCTTGGCACAATTCTTGAGCAGCTGAATTATTGAGGTCTTCAAAGTGGAGATTAAGATCCCCTAGTACTAGGAACTTCCTGTATCTCATAGCCAATGGGGTAACGTTCTTAATTGATGCGGACGCTTTCAAACAACAGCTGCTCCCAAATTGGATCTGTATCCTATGTCCGTGAAACATAATTTCGGTAAGATTTCAAACCAGAAGCAAGTAGGCCATTGCAAAACTGGTTCCTTAAAACAACCTGAAGGGGAACTGAGAAGTCAGGCGCCTCCGGGCACTCTGGGACATGAAGTCCATGTTTGTTCAGACTGTTGCCTTTTAGAGTTTTGTGACTTCAGGCGGCTTCGTTGAGGCTGTGCAGTGCTGTGTTGAATTTCATAATTAAGAATGCCTCCCACTGTGCCAGTAATACACCCGGATCGCCGCCTCTTTGGTTGTTCTTAATTCTCAATGATAATACAGTCCATGTAAAATCATCAAATCTGTGCTTCAGAGTTGTAAAATGTTTAGTCATTGGAGCAGTGAGGATCTTATTTTTCAATCGTGAACGATGTTGCACAATACGATTTCGCACTAGATCCCGACAGTACGCCCTCCTCCCAAGCGCCTCCTAGGCCCAGGCTTTGCGGGGTTTTTGACATGAAATGTTCGCACAGCTTTGGGAGCATGGACATTGTGCACTGGTTCCCAGGAGTCCTCCTCCGCCCCGTAGCCTTTCCAAGACACCAAGTACCACAAGACACCCCTGCGAAACTTGGAGTCTTTTATAGATCTCACCTCATATTCCAGATTCCCATCCTTGGCCAGCACCGGAGGTGCAGTTCTGCGTGAGGTAAGAGCCTTTTTTAGCAACTGGACATGAAACACGGGGTGGATTCGTAACGTGTTTGGCAACTTCAATTTGTACGCCACAGGATTGATGCGGCGCACCACAGGATATGGTCCAATGAAGCGCGGATGAAACACGCTTCGGAGCTTGAAACGAATATATTTGGTTGAGAGCCACACCTTATCTCCTACCTCGAACTGAGGACCAGGTATCCTATGTCTGTCCTCCCACCTTTTGTATGTTTCTTTGGCCTTTAGCAGATGTTTTTGCACTGCGCAGTGTATTTTCCTCATCAGTACCACCTGCTCCTTCACCGAGGGCTGATCGTTTACCTCTTCCGGTATATTTATCGGCAAAGTACGTACATCATACACATAAGTGGCTTTGAATGGGGACATACCTATGGAGCTATGCCAAGCGTTGTTGTATGCCATCTCCGCCATCCACAACAGCTCCACCCAAGACCCATGAGCCTCTTTCGAGTAACACCGCAAGTACTTCTTTAGAGTCTGATTTAGACGTTCTGTCTGTCCATCAGTTTGTGGATGGAAGCTAGTAGACAGTGCTGCTTCTATGCCCAAGGCACTACACCATACTCTCCAAAACCGAGCAATGAATTGTGGTCCCCTATCGGACACAATGACTCTTGGAATGCCATGTAAACGAAAGATTTGTGATGCCATTATCTGTGCTGTTTGACTAGCTGTGGGGAGGTTCACACAAGGTACGAAATGGCCCATTTTTGTCAAATTGTCCACAACCACCAGCGCTGCGGTGTTCCCTTGATCTTTTGGGAGGCCCGTGATGAAATCCAAACTAATGTTTGACCATGGGCGATCAGGCGTGGGCATTGGCATTAACAACCCTTTCTTTTTTGATGTTTCCCCCTTGCTTCTAGCACAGACTTCGCAGCTGCCTACCCATTGAGTGGTGTCCTTCACTAGAGTTTCCCACCAGAAATGCCTTCTAAGCAAATCCACAGTCTTTGTGATCCCTGGATGTCCAGCCGCAGGCGCTTCATGACACCAACTGAATGCCTTCTTCCTAATCTCCATATTAGGCAGAAACAAGCACTCTCCATGGAAGGGTAAACCCTGCCTAATCTTCCTGTCTGGTTTGGCGGAAGCCCAACGAACCCAACATTCCATGGACCTAGATTCTTTAATGTCCTCCAGAAACCTCTCAGCTCTCACTACACAAACCACCTTCGTGGAAGGGAGTATTGACTTTTCCTCTGCATTTTGTTTGGTGGGGATTCCCTGTCTAGAAAGAGCATCCGCTTTTCGGTTCTCCGAGCCAGGACGAAATGTCACAACAAAGTTATACTCGGAAAAGTACAGCATCCACCGCATCTGCCTTTGTGTAAGGTGCCTAGCTGCGGACATGTACTGGAGATTCCTGTGATCTGTGTACACAGTTACTGCCTGACTTGCTCCCCACAGATACGGCCTCCACTCCTGGAAAGCCTTTTTTATTGCCAAGAGTTCTTTTTCTGCGATCGAATAGTTGACCTCAGCATGACTCAGTTTTTTCGACAAGTAGGCCACAGGATGAAGCTGACCTGTTTGTACATCTCTCTGAGACAGGATTGCACCTATGGCTTCATCCGAAGCGTCTGCTTCAACAATGAATGGATGTTCCAAAACAGGATGTGCCAACACTGGAGCAGTAGTAAAAGCCTTTTTCAGTGCCTGAAAAGCGTGCTCAGCCTCCACTGTCCACTCAAAAGACCTCCCTTTTCGTAATAGCCTAGTGATAGGGACAGCGGTTTGGGAGAAATGTACGATGAACCTGCGGTAATAGTTGGCAAACCCCAAAAAGCTCTGTACCTCTTTCACATTCTTGGGGGCTGGCCAATCCCTCACCGCCTGTACTTTCCTCTCTGACATCTGTAATCCTTCAGGACTAAGATTCACACCCAAAAATTCTACCTCATGCACCCCGAACTCACATTTACTCAGCTTTACATATAGATGGTGTTCTCTCAATTTATCCAGAACCTTGCAGACATGGTTGGTGTGGCATGAAACGTCCTGAGAGTAGATCAAGATGTCATCTATATACATCACCACGAATTGATCCACGTATTCCTTTAGCACATCGTTTATAAAAAACTGAAACGCTGCAGGGGCGTTACAAAGCCCAAAAGGCATCACTAGGTATTCATATAACCCAAACCGTGTTTTGAACGCCGTCTTCCACTCATCCCCTTCTCTTACTCTAACCAGGTGATAGGCCCCACGTAAATCTAAACGGGTGTAAATCCTGGCCTCTCTCACCTGGTCGAGCAAGACTGAAATGAGCGGAAGAGGGTATCGATTACGAATGGTGTTCTTATTCAATGCTCTGTAGTCCACACACGCTCTCAAGTCCCCGTTGGCTTTTGATATAAAGAAAAGAGGGGAAGCTGCGGGAGAGCGAGAGGGGCGAATAAAGCCCAATCGAGCATAATGGTCAATGTACTGCTTCAAATGGGAGGTCTCTGGCACAGACAAAGCATACACCCTACATGATGGTAATGATGCCCCCTCCACCAAATCAATTCGACAATCATATTCTCGATGAGGGGGCAGAGTTTCTGCCTTCACCTCACTGAACACATCACTGTAAGAAGCATATACTAATGGTAGCTTGACATCCTTTTCCGCAGCAGTGGCAGCCAAAAACGGTGTGGCTAACACGGTGACATTAGCAGACATACAAGGAGTTAAATGGTCCCTACAGGTCTCTGGTTCGAACTGAATAGTCTTTTCCTGCCAATTCACCACAGGGTTATGTTTATGCAGCCACGGCATGCCCAATATGATCTCGTACTGAGGAGCATCTATGATATTTAATGTTAACACCTCAGAATGCACACACCCATGCGTCCCCATTGACAGCCCCATATCACCAGTCCTCTCCGTTATCTGACCTGAAGTTAAAGGCTGCCCATCCACTGCCAACACATCTTCCGGCATCTCCCTAGGAACTCGAGGCAATTCTAGACGTCTTACCAGACCTTCATCTACAAAATTACCAGTCGCTCCTGAATCCACCATCACCATTACCGGACACCTCTCTAACTCATATTCTAACGTCATCACCACCACCAGGTGAGGCTCTGTTTCCTCATCACCCGAAGAGGACAGGGAGGTAAGTTTCCATGCTTGTTCTCCATCTACTCCCGCTGTGCGGTCCTCTTCTGCTCGTTATCTGATACAGTTTTACCGCAACCTTCTTAAATCTACCAAAAGACCCCGAAGCTTTCGGTTTAGAAGGGCATTCCCGGACGTAATGCCCCTTCTTTCCACAGTACATGCACAAGCCCTGTACCCTTCTGGCTTCTCTCTCTTCTTTAGACAATGCTGCTCTGAGAGCCCCAATCTCCATCGGTTCAGACGTAGAGTCCGTACCCCCGGATACTTTCCTCGGGTTTCACTCACCGAAATACGCTCCTCTTTCCCACCGTCTCCTATTACTACCCCTATCCGTTAATCTGCTGCCCAACCTTAACACCAGGTTTACCATGTCCTCAAAGGTAGTGGGTTGAGGATCCACCTGCGCTACCACATCCTTTAAATCATCATGTAACCCCTGATAAAACAAAGACAGTTTTTTCTCCTCTGGCCATGATGCTTCCACCACAAGCCTATTAAAGGCAGTCAGGTATGTTATCAATTCTCCTCTGCCTTGTCTTAATGTCAACAGCTCACGATCAGCACTGAATGTGGTTGCTCTTCGGTCAAAGACCCTCTCAAATTCCTTTTTGAACTCTGCCCAATTAGACAAAAGAGCATCATCACGTTTCACCAATGGTACCACCCAATCAGCCGCATCCCCAATTAGATAAGAAATCAAAAATGCCACCCTTGAATGATTTGTGGTGAACGAGGACGGTTTACAGGAAAAATGCATGAGAACCTGTGTCATAAACACATGCACCTTACGAGGATCCCCTGAAAACCTTTCAGGAGTAGCCAATGGAATGGGTGGGGGTACAGTAACCTGAACATTAGAAGTCGAAGCGGAAGCATTGAACGGATTACCACTCAAACGCTCCACCTTTTCGCGCAAGGCTGTGGTCTCTGCCTTGGAAGAGGCCAGCTCCTGCTGTACCAGCAACAAGGCTTGTAACACATCCTCCATGGACGCCATTGTTGCTACATATGAATCGGGCAGAGTGTATTTCTTGGGTCAGTGATTCTGTAAGGCTTTGCACTCCGCAGGATTCACGTGCAGCAACAATGCTCCACCTCCGGACCCTCCGAACACCCTGAAGTATAAACACAGGGTGTTCAGACGATACGGCGAGGGAAAAAACCCCAAAAGGGGAAAAACCCAAAAGAATAAAGAGGAGAAGGAAGGGACAGCAGGGATAAAGAAACTGAAAGACAAAAATACACAGGTTAGTACATTGCTAAACCAGACTCTCATAAGTTCTTACTAACACCACACCAACATGTATTCACCTGAACATGATTGACACTAAACCTCCCTCTTGCTGTAACTCCTGTCTTCCTCCTTGATCAAAAAAGAACAGAGTTACAATCAAGCCTATATTGGGAAGCGTAAAGCCTAAAGATAACAGACATACACATACCCCACTGTGATAACGTACGAGTTTGGAACAAGGATCCCAAAACGTGAAATGAAAAGTCACTTCCTGTGCTTGAATAAATGCTGTAACTTAACACTGTTATTTGTTTTAAACAGAAACGTAGAAGTTCCTTCAACATATGCCAAAACACCAAAGAGTACCCAAACACGGCAGTGTGTAGTTTAATCACTACCACACTCCGCTTTGGTATTTGCCATGTCAACAGTTACTATATGCCACTGAACCATTTGCCTAGAGTTCGTAACGGCAGCGCGGAGGTCCAACAATCCCCCCCTGCACTCCGCTACTTGAAGGGAATAATAGCTTTAACTACCCAAATACGGCAGTGTGTAGTTCCATCACTACCACACTCCGCTTTGGTATTTGCTTTGTCTGAGAATTCAAAATACACTTGAACCCTATGTCTTGGGTTCGTGACGGCAGTGCGGAGGTCCTTCAATCCCCCCCTGCACTCCGCCACTGGAAGGGATGTAAAGATAATGCTCTGCTCTCCCTCCAAATAAGCCTGTTCAAGGAGAGCGTAGCGCACGACAACAAACAATGTTTTCCCTCGCAGCCGCGAGGCTAGAATCCACAAACAAAAAACTCTGTTTCCGTTAAAACGAGAAACACTCAAAGTATCTGCAAAGCTCAGCACACTAGCCAGCGCGCTGTTCGGCACCCGCCTAACCTGCTTGAAGATCCGCCGGTCAGATGAAACCCCAAGCCTAAGAACAGGAGCAGAAATCGAGGAGCAGCCGCGTCCTCGGAAGCAAACGAAGAATCACTGACACCGGCGTTCCTGGGCGACCGGCAGATATCCCGGAAGCCGCCGGGAACTCTGGGTAATGTAGTTCCGCGCCCAGGACCGCCGGTAATTGTAGTTTATTATGCAGGCGCGTCGGGCTAGATCCCGACACTTCTTGGGATGTTTTTCCAATATATATCGTTTTACACGGACATGTCACAGCATAGACCACATTTTAGGATTTGCAATTTGTAAATTCATTGTGTCGCCAGTGTCTTTGGCCGTCAGTGAAGGTGCCACATTTATGATGCCCTTGCACAGGTGGGAGATTGAATATAGTGCAAAGCGTCGCTGGTGTTCTTTGTTGGCCTGCTGTGTTCACAACTTGTTGACCGATACTCCTGTTTTTTTTGTGGTTGCCCGATGTTGGGAATGGTTCCTTCAATCAAATGCCAGTTGTTACGTATAATTTTCTGCACAGGTTGTGTGTAGGGCCAAAACGTGGAAACACAACAATGCGGTCAGTCGGTGGTCTGCTTTTCTTAGTTAACAAATGTTCCCAGGGGGTGAACCATGCTCTTTTGAGAGAATGTTTTAACAGTTTTTTGGGATATCCCCTTTCCAAGCGTTTGTTGACGAGTGCTTCTGCATGTAACTCATAGTCTTCCCATCTCGAACAGTTACGTCTTATGCGTAAAAATTGCCCAAATGGCCAATTGTTCTTAAGGTTTCTGGGATGGTAGCTTCTGTAGTGTAGGGCGTTATTTTTGTCTGTGGGTTTTGTATGTAATGTGGCAATCAAACCACTGGGTGAAGTTTTCACACTCACATCCAAAAATGAAAGACTGTGTTTGCTGTATTCAAGGCTGAATTTAATATCTGGGCTGCGGTCATTAAGCCATGGTTGGAGCTCTTGTAAGATGTTTTCGGGACCCACCGACAGGCACCAAATATCATCAATATAGTAGTAGTAGAAAAGCTTTATTCGATTTTTGTAAATTAAAAAATCATAAAAGCAACAGCATCAAAAATCAATACACATGTACATACGTAAAACAGTACAATGAAAGGAATACGTAGCAATATTTACATTGAGTTAACAACATAGTAAACTTTTCCTTTTTAAAAAGACACTCTTAAAAAAACTAGTCATGGTTGCCACACAGAGTTCATCATTTAGTAGCAGGAGATACAACAAAGCAGGACGACAATGTCGCCATGGGCCATATTTATTCAATAGAGGTTTGATCCAACGGGCTCTTTCATTATGATAAAAACCACAAAAACAGATCACGTGCAATGTTGATTGATCAGAACTCCCATCACAGGGACAGTTGATAAGTTTTTTTGACCAATCGTTAGTTTGAGGGAAAGACACTAAGCGGTAAAAAATATCAAATCTAAATCTGGTGAGTAGGTACCTATCAAAGCGCCCAGAGCACCAGATCAGATAAGACTGCATATTATCAGAGGTGAGCAAAGAATGGTGCCGCAATACCATAACTTTGTTCAACTCAACTGCTAGCCGCAAGGATTCCAAGTGAGCCCAACATTCTTTCTTTAGGGCTGCCCTCGTGATCCTACATAACCCCTTCGGATCGATATAATACTCAGGTTTGCCCAAGTCATGGCATAACTTTCGGATATAAGTTAGCCATGGTATTTTATGAGAGTTATCAAGGCCCATTACGTCAAGCATAATTTCTCTATTTAAAGCTAACTCGTCAGCGGTCCAGACCCGGTGCCAGAGAAGTAAAGGTTGCATCGCAATCAGGTCGCTAATATGACGGACACCCAGCTCAGCATGGCAATTACATACAGAAGTACTAGGCGGAACAGCGAAAATAAACCTTAAAAAAGCATTTTCTACGGATTGTAGTTCTCTAGAATCAAGTATGCCCCAGACGCCTGCCCCATAAATCGCTGTACTTACGCATTTGGCAGAATAAATCTTAAGTAAAATAGCTGGGGGTCTTTTTCCCATTTTACGCGAAAAGGCCATAAGTGCTGCTGTGGCCTTTTTAAATGACAAAATTCTACTCCTAATTGCTGGGCCCCAGTGTCCAGCTCCCTCCAGAACTACTCCCAAATATGTGAAAGTTTTTGTGGTCTGCACTTTATCCCTACCAGCAAACAGTTTGCAGGTTTTTTGACTTTCCTCTGGAGCAAACCATCGCAAAGGTTTTCTTTACATTTAGGGCAAACCCCTAGAATCCATAAAATTAATATACGTATCTAGGGCTAGCTGCAGACCCCTCTCAGTTCTGGCCATAATAACGGCGTCGTCCGCATATAGTAGGGACACTATTTGTTTAGAGTTGATTCTGGGTGAATCAATAACCTTGGACTCCAGGACCTCTTCAAGATCGTTCGTATAAAGATTAAAAAGTAGGGGCGCAAGGACGCACCCTTGTCTCACCCCTCGTTTCACATAAAATGGTTTGGTACATTCCCCACTAACACCAAATCTCACCCTTGCCCTAGCCCCAGCGTAAAGTTGTCTTAGAAATGAAATAATGGGCTCATCAATTTTGAGATTTTCCAGCACCTCCCATAAACGATCGTGCCTTACACAATCAAACGCGGCACTAAGATCGACAAATGCCGCATAAAGTTTTTCAGCCTTAGCCTGTACGTATTTCCCTTGGAGGAGTGTAAAGTTTAAAACCTGTTCAACAGTGCCCATCCCTTCTTGAAAACCATATTGGACCTGGGATAGGACGCCTGCATCTTCGGACCATGATAATAATCGGTTTAGGACAACCCTTCCCACTATCTTCATAAAAGAATCAAGAAGGGAGATAGGACGATAACACGAAGGATTCTCTCTATCTCCCTTCTTGAATATGGGAATGATGATGGAGTCGGACAAAGTTTTAGGAAGGCCCAGCTCACCACTTGCATCCATCACTCTTTTCAGGATAGGGGGCCATAAATCTACCGAGTGTTTAAACAAATCAATAGGTACCCCATCAATACCCGGGGCCTTACTTCCCTTGCTCTGCTCTATGGCTATGGTTATTTCACCAGTTGAAATTCCCAGATTAACTTGATTAAAGGTCCGAGTTGCCTCTTTTTCAATGCCCTCCATGTCGACTAGTTTTAGGGTCTCCCCAGGGTTATAGACTTCCGAAAAGAAGTCGATCCAGGAAGTTTCGCTAATGGCAACCTCAATCCTCGCGTTCTTTAGTGTATTGAAAAACGGTGCATTAACTGCACGCCAGAATTGGGCACAATCCTTAGATTGGGCAGCAGGAACCAAATTGTTCCAGGCCTCCAGTTTGATGTTTTTCTTACAGTTACTTCTGGACAATCGATAGATTTTTCTGCAATTAGCCACCTCTGCTGGGTCCCTGATCTTTTTATGAAGAGCAGCCTTCAGGAGAGAATATGCCTTAGAACAGGCCGCATCAAACCATGTGTTAGTCGATGTCTTGAGAGAGGAATCTCGCCCGCTCCGTGACAAACTATCTCTGATATCGTGTGAGATAGTTTCAAAAGCTTTCAGCACATCTTCACTAGAAGTCTCTTCATCTAAACACCTCTCAATATGGGCGAGAGATCCACTGACAATCTTATTGTGCATGATCTCTGCGTCATTGTAACTCCATTTAATAGTATACCCGTTAAGTCTGGGAATTTCACAAGATTTCAACCATGACAGTCTCTCTATCAGGGAATTATGTTGAGCCTGTGGAAATCTTATAGAAATGGAGAGGGGAAGATGATCGCTAAACCCTACCGGGTGGGTGAAAAAATCTGTATACCAGGAGACGTGACTTTCAGAGGCTACGATATAATCTATAGTGGTACCGTAGCCTCTCCCCACAAAAGTTGCACCAAAATGAACACAGGGAGTGCATAATCTGTTTACAAAGTTAAAATTATGAGATGCCATCAGTTCATTCAATGAATCCCCCCCCCGTCCTGATGGGAAAAATGTGGGGACAAATTATCTACACCTGCCCCGATAAATCCACACCCCCCTGCTGCTAGGTCACACAAGTTAAGGGTAAGGTCTCCCCCACCAACAATAATACAATCCCTCCCCTTTAGAATAAGAGTCCCCTGTAAAGCCTTGTTCAGTGCAAAAACCGTATCATTTAATATACATTTATTCGGGTTGTTATAGATGTTAATCAGAATAATATCAGCCTTAGCAACCAACCGTATTGAGAGAATCTGGAAGTGACTTCCCTGGTTAACTACCTTAATTTTCACAGCACCCAGAAGGTTGGAGACAAATATGCAAAGCCCCCCACTGTTCCTCCCACGTTTAGATGGAAGAGCCGCAACATGAAATGTGCTATACCCGTTTAGATGGACCGGATCAATGGGCCAAGTTTCTTGGAAACACAGTATACCAAATGCATTTACAAAATCAATCCAGGAGGAGTCCAACGCCCTATCCTTGATACCTGCAAAATTCCAAAATAGAAAGCTGTAGTTGGGAGCTGTTGTACTCTTACACCGTGCAGTCAAAGGCACGCTGGACTGCCCGACTGCTCCAGCCGCAGGTGCTTCCACAGTTGCAGAACCTAAGTTACAGATATTATCTTCTGAATGGGTGACGTGGTCTTCTGGAATAGCATAGTCTTCCCATCTCGAACAGTTACGCCTTATGCGTAAAAATTGCCCAAATGGCCAATTGTTCTTAAGGTTTCTGGGATGGTAGCTTCTGTAGTGTAGGGCGTTATTTTTGTCAGTGGGTTTTGTATGTAATGTGGCAATCAAACCACTGGGTGAAGTTTTCACACTCACATCCAAAAATGAAAGACTGTGTTTGCTGTATTCAAGGCTGAATTTAATATCTGGGCTGCGGTCATTAAGCCATGGTTGGAGCTCTTGTAAGATGTTTTCGGGACCCTCCCACAGGCGCCAAATATCATCAATCAACCAACATCCAATATCCAACAGCAGCGTACCGGACTGCAGAGCAACGAAAACCTCGCGGAGATGTCTCAGCGCGACTGAATAATGCAGGTAGGTGTGCACGTGCTACACGCAACTTGTTTTTAAACCACAACACAGCACTTTAACTGCCATTACTCCAGGGAGGAGAGCTTCAAATGACAAAATAAAAGACTAAAATTGCCTCACAGCGCCCGCTCCAGCCGTTGGTATAAAGGCTGACTGCACACAATTGTCACACCAATTCATAAGGCAGGTCATAGACTTTTCAATTAAAGTGCACACCGATGCTGGGTTCCTGCAGTGTTGAATCCATAACACAGAGCAAGGACCAGGCACCTGAGGTTAAGGTCGAAAGACCAAGCGCCAAGGGTTTCAAGCAGGAGGGGAATTCACATAGATTTGCAACAATGTCTCATTTAGACCATACAATAACACAAGAGTCAGAAATAATGCTGATCCCAAAACCTTGCAGACAATACTTTCTATGTCAATCTTTGGAGATGCAGCTTGCTGCACAGGAGGTTGTCTTGAAACACTCAGGGATGTCATTAAAAGAATAAGGCTCAGGCTAGGGCCGTCCAGTGAAAAGGACACTGGTGGGGCTGCAGGGCGTTCTTTAAAGCTGAGATCGCTTCTCTGTAAACCTATGTCCTTGCAAGGTTTCGCTTGTTTCTTTTAGTTTCCCAGTTTGATTTGCTTCTTCAGTTGCGCAAACTTCTTTTCTGTCTCAACTACCTTTCCAGTAGGACTAGTTGTAACGCATGAGTAAGCCTCCAGATCATCACCCAAATGTAGTAATAGTGTTCCATGCATTGAGTACAAATGTACAAATGAAGGCAATAGTCCAGAACCTAACATTCTCATGTCTTTTCCACTTGTTTTTTTATATTAAAGGTAGTGGATGTGTGACATTTTCTGTGTATCTTTTCACTGTTCTTTCCTCCTTTGTTTAGTCCTTGTTCCTTCTCGTTATGTGGTTTTTACCTTTCATCCCTGGTTTCTGGACTATTGCCTTCATTTGTACATTGTTGTGTACAGTTGTTTTCATTTTTGTGTGATTTAATTAATTTGAATGTTCTGTATGGAATGTTGGTGTGATGGACATGAGTGAAATACTTGGGTGCATGGTGTGAGCGTTGATAGTTGAAGATGGGCTGAGGAGCTAGCTGGCTGCTCCAGGTGGAGCTTGAGGTTCCGTGACAATCATAATGGTGTTTTTGACTCGTTCGAATATGGACGAGTTTGGTATCTATGAACCGCAAATGACGAGTTTAGTGGGTGTACGCTTTTTCGCTACGCTGCCTTGAACCGTTCGTCTTATTCGTGGGTTTCTCCATCTGAACCCACGGGTTCCATTTTAGATACGGCATCCATTTTGTCTCTTGCCCTCAAGTAGCCAGCGAACGGACACTGTCCGCTTCGTGACCCTGGGATTCCCAAGCTCTTGCGGAAGACACGTGTTCCTTTGAGGATGTCTTTATGACGAGGGGGGTGACACTGCAAAGGCAGATGGCCCCGCTCGAGCTCATCTTGCCGTGCCGGTCTATTGTTTCAGTCGTGCATGCATTAGGCACGAATCCTTTGATCCTGCAATCGTGCTTCCGATATTGCCCCCCTACACTCTTTTTCAATCTGTTGTCTATCTTTCTCTTTCTTGCACCTGTTTCTGTCCCTTTTCTCAACTCGTTTACAGCCAGAATGGAATGTACCTAATGGTGGGATAACGTACTTTTACAGTTGGGAACCGGCGATGCTACTGTAATTATGTTCCGGGCTCCTGAATACATGAAAGCAACCCTTTTGAAGTCTACTGTGGGAACTGAGTTGTAACCTTTTGTTCACCATGTTGTGCTATGACTAAAATATGTATAAAAGGAGCGATCCACTGTTGCAATTCGAAGCAGTCTCTCAGAACCTACACGCAGTGTACTTCTTGCGATTTCTGTATCCCTGCAGTAAATAAACGCTGATCTTTGACGCCGAAGGAAGTGTCCCGTGTCTCTGTAATTTGTACGCCGGAACAGGTAACCCACGAAGGTTTCAGGTGTTGTCCCCTGGCACCGCTGGGCCTTAGAATAGCCCAGTCCTTCAGTTGGCGCCCAACATGGGGCGACATCAGTGGTACCGGTCCAAAGCCCGACGATCGTGAGGAACTTCGTGTGAAATCTCCGAGGGAAGGTGCACCCCGCTTCATCGACCCTGTTGTCGAAATAAGTGGTCCGAAGACTTTTCCCGCGAAGATTCCCGCCTCCTGACGGCTGTGACGGACTGATGCCCTGACTGTCGACCTGTTTTGGCGCCTGGCGTAGTCCTTTGTACGGCGAGACGATAGACGGGCCTTCCTGGTGACGCCATTGTTCTTTCAGTTAAGTATTTGTGGGTCGCTCCCAGAAGCCTTGGTCGTTGTTGTTGAAACTTGGTTGTTTGCATGGTTCCATTGCATTTGTGGTTCTTAGTTGTTGGTTCTTGGTTGTTGGGTTTTATTTGACGATTGCAATCGCCAAAAACCGAGGGTCTTGCATTTTTGCGAGGACATCGTAATTCGATAACCCTTGAAGTTTGTAAACTCGGTTAGTGTGCACGATGCCTGGCCGGAGTACTTTGTTTGGTTTCCTTAAATGTTGCGGTACGGATTCTCGATTGGAGGACTCATGTCCAATACCTCCAGTTGGAACTCCAATTTATGAGCTCTATAGTCGCCACGGAGTGGGTCCTATCGTATATAATGAATATTGGATCCGTTATACTAAAGATGATGGTGTCCTTAGTTGGCCACCTCATGGTAGTTTCGAAACTGCAATTTTAGATAATCTTGAAGCCAAATTGTTTAAAAAGAAAGCTAGTCCGGCCATGTTTGATTCCTTTTGGTTATGGCGCAAAGAGGCCAAGCAGAAAGAAATCAAACAGATTAAGAAAAATAAGAGAGAAGGTATCATTACGGTGATGAGAAATGCAGAGCAGTTTCAGCGAGACAAAGAAGAGAAGGAAAAGGAAGTTTTTGCTAGACTGCAACATATGGCAGTGGATAAGTGTTATCCTGTTTTACCGTTGAGTTCTGATAAGAAGGGAGAAGAAGCGGTAGAGGACCCTTTGCTGTCCTATCTACTGAAATCACCACCTCCATATGCACAGGATACTACAGCCCCTGTGGTTCCTCCTGTTCCTCAACCTGTTGTTCCGGCAGCTGCTGGTCAGCCTGTCGCTGGTCTTGTTCTTCCGAATCCTCTTGTTCCTCAAGCTGTAAATGTAAATGTAAGGTGTTTTGTAGCGCGCTCAATTACTACCGGAGTATCCTGGCGCGAATGACCGCTGGGGAACCCGTCCTGGCTTTCCCTGTGAGATGGTCCCTTGCTGGGCATCTCCAAGGTGAAGCCAGGCATCCCCGGCGTCTGTGGGGGGCCGTTGTAGAGATGAGGCAAGCTTAATGCCCAGAGTTACCGAGTGTGATCACTGCCCAAAGTGGGCACCGAGGCGAGAATTATCAGTCCGCTGACCCTGGTCCGCGACCCTGCCGCGTCGGGAATCGAACCCTGGTCCCGGGCCGTTCTCAGCCTCCAGGTCTGCCGCCTCTAACCAGTGAGCCACACCTCTCTACAATCTGTCCCTGCTCCCTTACCTGCCCTTCTTCCTACTGCTCCACTGCCTATACCTTCTCAGTCTGTTGTTCCCGCTACTTCTGCTCTTTTGGCTACTCCTATTGCTCCTACGTTTAGTCCTCATGTTGTTGCCCCTGTACTTTTCTCCTCTTCTCCTGCTGTCCGTAGTCGCATACCTAATGCTGTTGCTAATCTTTACTCTCCATTTGGACCGATCCTTGGGTCCGATGTTTCTGATGTCTCGCAGAGACGAAGCCAAATTCCTGGTGGTAGGGAGAGTGAGAAGTTAGTGAAAATGACGCGTAAATGGATTAGACATCCTGCTAAATACACTCCGCGCATAGTTTTCGACACGTTCTCTCAATTTAATGAGCCTACACAAAGATTTGTGTTTGAAGAAATGTGTAAATCCCTAAGAGAGGAGTGGGATAATGATGAGGTAGACAATGTACCGTCTGAAATGACTGAACTCCAGAATCAGTTTTCGAACGGTATGATTGTGGGTGGTAATGTTCGACGTGCTTTAGAGCGTCTCTTATCCTTTAGATCTACAGTACAACCTCGAGCATTGTTTAATGACGAAACTGAGGAGTGGATGGCACAACCTGGTCAGTATCCCATGCGAGAAGTTCCCTCAGTGTGGATGCCAGGTAATCCTGCTGCTAACCCTGCAATTTTACCACACTTCCAGAGAGTCTGGATACACCTCCCATGGAAGCGGTCGGAAGTTTTACAGGTGAAGCAATGTTTGCCTGACCCCCGAAAAATCAGGCAGGTTATTACAAGGAGTTATCTCAGCTAGTGGATGCTACTATTATGAACCTTTCCGCTATTGACATGTTGTTCGGTAACGTAGTACCTCAACCAATTTGGGCAAAAATACGTCAAGAGAATCACGTAGCTGAGTTAGGCGGTGATTGGGCTGCTCTTGGACGAGAGTGTCTCCGATTTCTTTACCAGATTTGAGGAGGCATTCATCTGAGTTAAGCAGACCACTCTTACCCAGTCCAAAGATCAGGGCTTGATCCATCACCGTTATTTATCTCACTGCCCCATCCCAGCTCAGAACCTGGCTATATGCAAATCAGTCTGTCCCTGGCCCAGTGCATCATGGGAACAGGGCAGACTAAACTACCAAGCCAATTCTTCACCAGTAAAGAGACAAGCTACCGGGGACCGGTTTCTGGCATTTCAGCCTTCTTCGGCCCGGCTTGCTTGAATCCTGATGGAGCAGTGAGAAAGGGACTCATGTCTGAGTATACCCTGCCACACCTATAGTGGCCAACAACGATTTAGAAAAGGGGGGTATAGAAAAGGGGGTATGAATCATTTTTGTCCACCATAAGCGTGGAAGGGTATACTCAGATGTGAGTCCCTAGCTCATTGCACCATCAGGATTCAAGCAAGCCGGGCCGAAGACGGCTGAAATGCCAGAAACCGGTCCCCGGTAGCTTGTTTCCTTCCCAGTATAAGAATTGGCTTGGTAGTTTGGTCTGCCCTGTTCCCATGATGCACTGGGCCAGGGTCAGACTAATTTGCATATAGCCAAGTTCTGAGCTAGGATGGTGCAGTGAGCTGAAAAACGGTGATGGATCAAGCCCTGATCTTTGGACTGGGTAAGAGTGGTCTGCTTAATTCAGACACTCTGTTCATCACCTCCCCCTTTTTTGAATCATTTTTGTCCACCATAAGCGTGGAAGGGTATACTCAGATGTGAGTCCCTAGCTCATTGCACCATCAGGATTCAAGCAAGCCGGGCCGAAGACGGCTGAAATGCCAGAAACCGGTCCCCGGTAGCTTGTTTCCTTCCCAGTATAAGAATTGGCTTGGTAGTTTGGTCTGCCCTGTTCCCATGATGCACTGGGCCAGGGTCAGACTAATTTCCATATAGCCAAGTTCTGAGCTGGGATGGTGCAGTGAGCTGAAAAACGGTGATGGATCAAGCCCTGATCTTTGGACTGGGTAAGAGTGGTCTGCTTAATTCAGACACTCTGTTCATCACCACCCCCTTTTTTGAATCATTTTTGTCCACCATAAGCGTGGAAGGGTATACTCAGATGTGAGTCCCTAGCTCATTGCACCATCAGGATTCAAGCAAGCCGGGCCGAAGACGGCTGAAATGCCAGAAACCGGTCCCCGGTAGCTTGTTTCCTTCCCAGTATAAGAATTGGCTTGGTAGTTTGGTCTGCCCTGTTCCCATGATGCACTGGGCCAGGGTCAGACTAATTTGCATATAGCCAAGTTCTGAGCTGGGATGGTGCAGTGAGCTGAAAAACGGTGATGGATCAAGCCCTGATCTTTGGACTGGGTAAGAGTGGTCTGCTTAATTCAGACACTCTGTTCATCACCACCCCCTTTTTTGAATCATGGGTATAATCAATGCGCATATTGTAGGGGCGAGGGCCATTTGAAGTTTAACTGTCCGGTTTTACGTGACCGAAATAATGGTGTTTCGGCTCGAGGAGGTCGTAGTGGTCCTCAACAAGCATCACGTGGTAGAGGTTGTGGTGTCACGCAAAATCAGAATGAGCGTTCTACCACTTCATCAGACTCGAACAATTGCTTTGATCAGCGCAATTCATCGTCTGGTAGATCTGCACAGTATCATGTGGACGACTATTACGTCGAGCATGATATTGATGCTGACGGTAATTACTAGGACAGCCACAGACAAAGAGAGGGAGTAGTATCAGTTCCGGTTGATCAGAGAGGGCCTTACGTCGCAGTTGCCAGATCAGGCGTAGTTGAGCCTTTTCTGTTGGACACTGGTGCAGCGAAAAGTTCCATCATGCATTCGAAACTCCCTGGCGCACCTTTGTCTGGCTTAACGAATGTTTCCGTTGGATTCTCTGGCGCCCCCGTTATCAATCCGGTTTCTAGCCCTTTGCCCCTTACAATTGGGCCACGTGAGTTAGAAGCTCCTTTGATTTTAACTACTGATTGTGGTGAGAATCTTTTGAGCCTGGATTTGTTGAAACGGTTATATGCGACTCTGTATTGTTCTCCTGCGGGAGTGGAGCTTACATTGGGTCAGAGAGTGATCTCTCCTATGTACTTGTCAACTGATAAGCTCCCACCGAATTGAGTTCTCTTCCTGAGTCTTTGTGGACAACAGGTCCCAATGACGTGAGCCTGCTGGACATATCACCTTATGTTGTCCAATTGAAATCGAATGTGCGGTTACCACGTATTCCCCAGTATCGTATCTCTCTTGATGGTGAACGAGCACTATTAGCGATCATATATGACTTTATCAAGAAGGATGTCATTGAGGAAACTCGGGGAAATGTGTGTAATAGTCCTGTGTTACCTATTCTGAAACGAACTGATCCATCCAAGCCTCCTGTGTACCGTTTTGTCATCGATTTAAGAGAGGTAAATAAAATTGTGATTCCACAATTTCCTGTGGTGCCTGACATTACGGCCTTACTGACTCTGATTCCAGCCTCTGCCTCTTGGTTCTCGGTGATCGATCTGAAGAATGCTTTCTTTAGCATTCCAATTGCTGAGGAAAGCGAGACCTATTCGGCTTCTCATTAGGTGGTCGCAGCTTTAGGTTTAAACGCGCTCCTCAGGGCTACTGTGAGAGTCCATCGATCTACAGCCAAGCCCTTAAGCGTCAACTTGATGCGTTTGTGTTACCGGCTGGTGCGGCCTTGATTCAGTACGTTGATGACTTGTTAGTGGCTGCTGACACTAAACAGATTTGCAAAACTGCTACAGTATCGCTGTTACAGCATCTATGTGACTTACATCACAAGGTGTCACCTTCTAAGCTACAATATTGTTGTCAAGAAGTAACCTATCTAGGTCACTTATTGTCAAAGGAGGGAAGAAGGTTGACCCCAGAAAGAATTGCAGCGATCGCTCGAATGACTGTGCCAACAACTCAGAGAGATGTGCGTGCCTTTCTAGGTATCACGTCATACTGCAGGCAATGGATTTGAAATTTTTCATTGCTAGCGAAGCCATTGTTAGCCCTCACGTGCAAGGATGTTCCGACTCCTTTGCCATGGACTGAAGAGTGTCAGAAAAGTTTTTCTGAATTACGTGATGCGTTGTGTTCGGCCCCTGTGTTAGGTACTCCTGACTACACTAAGCCGTTTACACTATACGTTCACGAGAGAGAGGGTTGTGCGTTGAGTGTTCTGACGCAACAATTTGGCGGTAAGCAGCGTCCATGTGCATATTTTTCCTCGACCTTGGACCCAGTAGCTAGAGCTTTGCCGAGTTGTTTAAGAGCGACAGCTGCAGCTGCGGTGTCCATCCGGCAATCAGCAGGACTGGTCATGGATAATATGCTTACGGTGATGGTTCCGCATGCAGTTGACACTCTCTTGAATCGAACGAAAACTCAACACTTGACGAGCGCAAGGTTGTCTGGTTATGAGTTGACGCTTTTGGCAAGTCATATACAAATCAAGCGTTGTAATGTGCTGAATCCGGCGACATTGTTGCCGACTTATATGGAATCAGATGATGTACCACCACATGATTGCTATTTACGAACTGAGGAAGAAACGAAGGGTCGTGTTGACCTAAAAAACACTCCATTGGTAGATCCCGATGGTACTTTGTATGTTGATGGTTCATGTTTTAAGTTGCCGAATGGTGATGTGACGACTGCGTATGCTGTAGTGACGTTGAGTACGGTTGTGGAAACTGCGAGATTGAGCCAGAATTCAGCGCAAGCGGCAGAGTTGATTGCGTTGACGAGAGCGTGTGTTTTGTCTAAGGGAAAGCGAGTGAATGTGTTTACAGATAGTCAATATGCGTTTGGCGTTGCACATAGCTTTGGTCGTTTGTGGAGAGAAAGAGGATTTATGACATCGCATGGTACAAAGATCCAACACGGACAGCTCGTGAACGATCTTTTGGACGCACTTACATTGCCTAAGCAGGTGGCAATCATTAAATGCAGCGCGCACCGTAAGGTTACGGATGATGTTGGTCGTGGTAACGTGTTTGCGGATGAGATTGCAAAGGAAACAGCTAAGAATCTTGCAACCCGAATGTACGTTACGAGTTCAGTAAGGTGGCCGGGGAAACTGGTATGTGTGAGGACACTGTTGAGAGCGTGAAAGCGATTCAGAATGAGGCCATCGAAACTGAAAAGACTAAGTGGAAAGAAAGTATGGGAAAGTTAGACGCGCATGGATGTTGGATTGATTTGTCGGAATGTCAGAGGTGGATGTTACCGGATGCATATGTGCTAGCCGTTGTGACTATGGCTCACGGCTTGTCACATATTAGCGTGAAAGGTATATGTAAGTTGTTGTCCCCTGTATGGAAGAATGATGGTATCGCTAAGTGTGCTGAGAGAGTGGTTAAGAGTTGTATGTATGATGTATAATCCTGGCAAGGGCACCCCCACTCCACCTGGCCATTGTGTTCCTCCTACATGTCCCTTTGAAGTCATCCAATTGGACTTCATCCATATGGAGAAATGCAATAACTTGAAGTACGTTTTAGTTGTGGTTTGCGCGTTCTCCAGATGGATTGAGGCCTATCCTCTTAAAGATAATACTGCCCTGTCCACAGCGAAAGTCCTACTGAAGGAATACTTTCCTCGGTATGGAATGCCACGGATTGTATGGTCAGATAACGGAAGTGAGTTTGTGGGGAGTGTGATGAAGAGTGTGTGTAAGGGCCTTGGAATTCGACAAAAATTCCATAGCGCCAATCATCCCCAGTCAGCAGGTTTAGTTGAAGGGTACAATGGCACTCTGAAACTGAAACTTGCTAAGATTCAAGCTACGACTGGTCTGTCATGGCCTGATGCCTTGCCTCTAGCTCTCTTGTCGACCAGGGTGACTGTGCACTCTCGAGTAGGGCTTAGCCCATATGAGATTGTGTTCGGCCGTCCTGCGAACATTTGGGGAGTCCCGAGGCCTAAGGCCTTTGATAGTCTCGAATATCCAATGTTAATTGATTATCTTCATGATCTGACTGCTAAACTGAGGTTAATTTATCAACAGGTCTTTGAAGCTCTACCGGCACAGACAGAGGGTCCTGGACATCGGCTCCAACCGGGTGACTGGGTTGTCACCCGCAACTTTGGGAGAAAGCGTAACCTGGAGCCAAGATTTGTGGGTCCCTTCCAAATGCTGCTGGCGACAAGGACTGCAGTTCGGTTGGAAGGCAGAAAGAATTGGGTGCACGCCACCCACACCAAGAAAGTCCCGATCCCTTTGCCAGCAGATTCTTGGGTTCGAACTGGAGTTGCCGCAACGGAAACCGAGACCCCAATACGTTTTGTGCCGTTTAGTGATGCTCAACATGTAGGAAACAATTCATTGCAGCCAGATACATCTGTTGAACTGTCAGCATTGGAGAATTCAAGGCCTGAACTGTCATCAGAACGATCGAACACTGTTTCGCAATCTGAACAATTATTTGAAGAACAGACTCGACCTGGAAGAAGTCGATATTTTCTTTGTTCTCATGACAAAGACTAATAAAGACATCCCGTTTTGTTTTTCCTTTTGAATTCATATTACCCCCTTACTGTTGCTACGAACATTATGAACAATTGCATCCTCTATTAATTTTCGAGTTCTTTTTCACATGTGTTCCTTTTTCCACAGCTAGGAGATTTGCATTAAAATTGAATGTTTGTTTAAGAAAACCTTCCATCCGGGTTGACCGTAGGGCCGTGCGGGTACTTCCTTCTGTTTAGCAGGATCCTGACACTAGGTCGGTTACTTTTGTCGATACCTGGGAACTCCTGGGAATTGATAATCGCTACTCAGAACGAAGTGCGTCAAGAACGTTACGGACGGTTTTTAGAGGATGGCGTTCTCTAAGCTGTCGGAGGTAGAGAGGATGTCGGCTCAAAGATCAAAATTGCATAAGATTGTACGAACAAAATGCTTTCTGTTTCAGGTATTCCTGCTGTTTCTGACTGTTTCTATGCTATTGGTGGGTGGAGTGTATTTTGGAATACAGTCGTTATTACCTTCTACTTCACCTACTTCTTCTTCTCCTGAACTGAATTCCGTTCCCACTGTTTCTCCACATTCCTTTCATCCTCTGCCCCAACATGAACAGGTTAGACGTGCGGAATTCATGAACAACTCCTTTGTCCAACTCCTACATCAGCATCAGTTGGTGATGAATACTACTAACTGTTGGGTGTGTGGGTTAATGCCACATACCATGGATAGGGGTATTCCGTATTTGGTTCTTCCTTATAGCTCCCAGGGGTCAGCTCGAGCATTCCAATTTATGTTCCGTAGTGCACTAGATTCCTACCCCCATCGAGAGCCACGCTCTGCAGATCCTGGTCCCGGCCCGTACCACAAGCCTTTGGCAAGAGCGATTGTTGACTTAGATAGAGATATTTTTGATGCATCGCTTATTCCGGAGGAAGAGGTGCGAGCATACAAGGATCTGAGTGAGGCTGAGTATAGCATGTCAGTGGGTGATAGACAGCTTAAGAGCTCGTCTCCGATCTGGATCGTACCCCACCTCAGTAATTTCTGCTTGCAAGGCCTTGGCCGAAATCCGCGAGTCCAGCTTGGGAAGAGTGCTTGCACTGAAACGTATGTTTTACCAATGCTCTCTTCCCCTGTTTTTCTGACTGCCAAGGGTACCTATTTTGTATGTTATGATCGCGCATATACGTGGTTGCCCTGTGACTTCTCGGGCACCTGTTATATTGCGAATCTTTTGCCACCGACTTTTACAGTTGCCTCGGACTATCACAAGACTAGAGTTGTGAGAGGCGTTATTAGCAAAGAGGACACTGCCGGTCAAGAAGCAGGAGACTTCTTTAAGGGTTTCCTGCCGTTTTGGGGACCTATGGTTAATAGTAGGAACCTGAGACAATTGACTCGTGTGGTAGAATCAACTGCTAATATAACTGCAAGTGCTCTTGGTAATCTGACAGCAGAGCTTCAGGCGGATAGGCTTATGACGTTGCAGAACCGTATGGTTCTAGACGTTGTTCTTGCAGATAGAGGTGGTGTGTGCAAGGTGATCCATTCGAGTTGCTGCATTTTCTTCCCTGATAACGCTCCAACTGTATATCAAGCCATCTCGAAGTTGCATAAGATCTCCGAGTCCATACACGTGGACGTAGGTGATTGGACGCTACTAGGATGGTTTTGGGGCCTAATGTCGACATGGGGTTGGAAGATTCTGATGATCATCAGAGTTGTTGTGACGTTTCTGTTCACGTGTTGTCTTTGCGTGCAGTGTGGTCCTGCCTTATGTGGCCTCTGTGCTACAACGTGTATAAGACGGCCATCTGTTACCAAGGAAGCATTGCTGGATATAATAATGTTGCAGCAACATCTGAACGATCTGATGAATATCGAGATCGATTCTGATATCGACTAGTGCTTGCCTACATGAGGGCAAAAGGAGCGTCTGAGGTTCCGTGACAATCATAATGGTGTTTTTGACTCGTTCGAATATGGACGAGTTTGGTAGCTATGAACCGCAAATGATGAGTTTAGTGGGTGTACGCGTTTTCGCTACGTTGCCTTGAACCGTTCGTCTTATTCGTGGGTTTCTCCATCTGAACCCACGAGTTCCATTTTAGATACGGAATCCATTTTGTCTCTTGCCCTCAAGTAGCCAGCGAACGGACACTGTCCGCTTCGTGATCCTGGGATTCCCAAGCTCTTGCGGAAGACACCTGTTCCTTTGAGGATGTCTTTATGACGAGGGGGATGACACTGCAAAGGCAGATGGCCCCGCTCGAGGCTCATCTTGCCGTGCCGGTCTATTGTTTCAGTCGTGCATGCATTAGGCACGAATCCTTTGATCCTGCAATCGTGCTTCCGATATTGCCCCCTACACTCTTTTTCAATCTGTTGTCTATCTTTGTTTTCTTGCACCTGTTTCTGTCCCTTTTCTTAACTTGTTTACAGACAGAATGGAATGTACCTAATGGTGGGATAACGTACTTTTACAGTTGGGAACCGGCGATGCTACTGTAATTATGTTCCGGGCTCCTGAATACATGAAAGCAACCCTTTTGAAGTCTACTGTGGGAACTGAGTTGTAACCTTTTGTTCACCATGTTGTGCTATGACTAAAATATGTATAAAAGGAGCGATCCACTGTTGCAATTCGAAGCAGTCTCTCAGAACCTACACGCAGTGTACTTCTTGCGATTTCTGTATCCCTGCAGTAAATAAACGCTGATCTTTGACGCCGAAGGAAGTGTCCCGTGTCTCTGTAATTTGTACGCCGGAACAGGTAACCCACGAAGGTTTCAGGTGTTGTCCCCTGGCAGCGCTGGGCCTTAGAATAGCCCAGTCCTTCAAGCTGCTACCACTGTTGTTATGGAATTAATAAATAACTTATAAAGACACTACTTGGCTATGTCTACTTCATCACCTCTACATCATTACTACACTTTCTCTTTCCTTTACTGCAAAATTTCAGCAGCCAATGAAAAATGTTTAAGCACCACAACAACTACATTTCCCATGATGCCTTGCTGTCCAACTGCCAATCACAGTCCCTCAATCTGTATAAGAACCTCCATTTCCATATAGGAAGCCTCTTTTTTTGCTTCTCCTCCTCCTCCTCCTCCTCTCCTGCCTCCTCTTTCATTTTTAGGTCTCGGCCTAGAGACGCACGAAGCGCGTTCTCGGCAGAGAACTATTTTAATCGTTTCAGCCGGCAAAGGAGACAAGAGCTGGGCACGTGCCCAGCATTTTCAATGGGAGAGGAGCGACAAGAGCTGGCCACGCGCGGATTCAGTCACGCGCACGCACACAGCGCCAGCGTCTCCGCCGCGCGCCGATGACTGCTCTCTTCCTGGCCGGCTTCACGGAAGGCAGCATCCTTGTTTTGATGTGTCCCTATTTTAGATGCTGATTATACTAATACATTTAATTTAGTAGGTGAGTGAGAAAATACATTCGAACCTTAAGTGAGTTATAATTTAGAAGAATAGTTTGTCAGTTTTTGTCAGGCCCTCGAGGCACTTGCCAAGTGCTGTCGGTGATGGGGTTACTTGCCGGCATGTTCTTCTTTAATAAGGTTTCAAAGTGCAGTTTATTTTCCCCACCATGACTGGTGCACCCACCTGTTAAGACATTTTATCGGTGATATATTTAAATTATCGCATTGCTGTTTATGAGTCACTGCCACACATCATAAGAATTAGTTCGGTGTTTCGTTTTTTTTTTCCTGCAAGTTACATGACCGGGCCTCGATATAGTAGAGAGAGGCAAAGTGCTATTAAAACTCAGCTGGCACGGGTTGGTTGCTAGGCGCAGAACCTGCTGGAGCTGCTGCAGATGCTGCATTATCACTTCTCAGCGAGGTACCTACAAACGTCTCCCCAGTTGCCATGGTTTCCGTGTAGACTGTGCCCTCTTAGAATGCAAGCGATTAGGTTTGATTGTACATTCACACCTTAAATCAGAAACCGTGGCGTTCGCATCAGCCCTGCTTCTTAGCGTGCATGGGCTCAGTGTCAGACACTGATTTGCTTGAAGTGCATTTCTTACGTCAGACTAGGAAAGGTCGTGCAGCCTTTCGTCTGAAGGGATTTAACGGCGACACAGATTCAAAGTTGTTTTGTTTTACTGCACTGGTTCTCCAAAGTCAGTCTGCAATAAGACTGACTAAACAGAAACGATGGGTGGATATTTGGACACCAGATCTTGTCGTAGCTTTCAGTTGTTAACACTAATAATGTTTTATGTTTGTCATAAACACAAAACCTGTTGTGTGACTAAATATCTTTAAATTAATGTAACCCAGTCGATAGTTGTTTGTAGATGCAACATCCCCTTTCTACTCGAGCATCAGTTTGGTGACGTGACTGACCGAGGATCTCTACCATTCGGTCTAAAGTCAGTTATAGAAATGCCTTTAAACAACTGATGAAAGAATGTGTTCAGAATTATGCAAACTAGCTTGAATTAAAAGCTACAGTCATGGACAGAAAGTGGCACCAGTTAAAACAGGACATTTTATTTCGATACACGCTGTATTTTTAGTTTATAAATACACTGTTTTCTTTGTTTGCCTAAGCTCGGTTTTTTAGAATGTTGTGCCTTTTTTCTTTCGGAAGCAAACATTCTCCAATGACTGCATTATTATTTGAAACTAACCACTTATAAGGTCCCAAAGGCAAGACCTATTGGCTATGCCAATGCTTGTATTTAAAAGCATTCCAGCTTGAGGTGCACATGCACTCCTGTGTTGTGTGTGCCTCCCGGGGTACATGCGCTCTAACTCTATGGAGTCTCAAGGTAAGAACGGCATGTCCTGTGCCCTGCCCCAGCACAGTCTGTGTGTGTGTTTGTGTGTATGTGATGTGAGAGTGTGTTTGTATGGGTATGTGTGAGAGTGAGAGAGAGTATGTGTCTGTGTGCACACCCAGAAGCACACACTGCACCAGTGCACGCGCCTCTCCTTTTATTTAAAAGGATTCACAGCTCGAGGCGCACAAACACACACACAGCCACACACACACAGCCACACACACACACAGCCACACACACACAGCCACACACACACACAGCCACACACACACAGCCACACACACACAGCCACACAGCGGCCACACACACAGCCGCCACACACACAGCTGCATACACACACACAGCCGCACACACACACAGCCGCACACACACAGCCACACACACACACACAAGCACACACACACACAGCCACAACCACACACAGCCACAACCACACACAGCCACATACACACAGCCACACACACACAACCACACACAACCACACACACACACAAACTCACACACACACACAACCACACTGTCAGTGCACACTTTCACCAGGCACAGGCACCATCAGTCGTCAGTGCATGCTTTCACTGGGCGCAAACACCACCAGCCGTCAGTGCATGCTTTTACCTGGCCAAACACCACCAGCTGTCAGTGCACGTTTTCATCAGACACACACCACCAGCTGTCAGTGCACACTTTAACCAGGTACACACACCACCAGCCGTCAGTGCACGCTTTCACAAGGCACACACACCACCAGCCATCAGTGCACGCTTTCACCCGGCACACACACCACCAGACATCAGTGCACCATTTCTACAGGCACACACACCACCAGCCATCAGTGCACACATCAATTGTTAACGCATCCACAAATAACTATTGTAGCAATCGCAGTATGGCGCACTTTACTTTCAAACATATTCATCTAAAGAGCAGCATGCCACCACTGCTACAAAAATAAATACAAATTTTTTGGCCTACAATTTATAGACTTTTGGTGCAATTGGTGTTGCAATATTAAGCAATGCCAATAGCTCAAACTTAATTAACCCGAGACCTATTGCATTGTAAATGCTTGTCTTTCATGTATACATAATGTGTATTGCTTAATACTGCTTCATATGAGTTCCATGTTGTGGCCGTCAACCGTACTGTCAGTGCCGCGGGCTGACAATAGCTTATACCTGATAAGTCCCTTTTGTTTTGCTGGTGTGCTCCCGCTTATTGCGGTCTCTGATCTGCCCCCGCGTTCCTCCCTGCATTCTCGTGCATCCAATGCGGTGCCGCCCCTCATCTGGCCCAATTGTGCTGTATTTGAGCTTCTTTGGGCTATGCAGCGTCCCCTTTCTGTTTCCCTCCTCGCTCGGTGTTCCTTCAATGCCAAATTCCACACTGCTCATAAACGTCACAGCGTGGAGGTGACACCAACTCTGGCTGCAATAATTCGAGTTGGCCATGTGAGCTATGTGCAGGCTTGAAAAAGTTGGCTCTTGACACACTACTCCATTGGGGCTGCAACAATTGGTTTACAGCTTTGCTGAGGAGCCTCTGGTTTCATCTCTTCCTGGTGCACTTGGAGCTGGCTCCCCCTTGACTACTCCCCATGGGATGGACTTGGGATATTAGTGGTTTTAGTACTGAACATTCCAGAATAGAATATTGAGCTCCCTTTGAGGAGGATGACTATGATTATTATGAGGAACAACAGAGGCCCATACATAGAAGACACCTTGGTAAACATGCTTCTGTCTAGGGGTGGGCGGAATTTGCATAATCGTGTTACGCAAATCTCTGCGAAATGGTAAAAAATCTTAGCGAACACGCGGAAATTCCGCGAACATGCGGAATTGCTTGTTTGCGATGCTTTTTTACTGTTCGCAATCGCTGTTTGCGTGCTCGGGGAAATATCTTGCGAACACGCATTTGAGAACGCGAGCAAGCAAAGAATTTCGCGAAGTCACGGAATGCAGAATTTTGGGCAATTTTGCGTTCTCTGCGGAAAGCAAAATTACCCAAATTCCGCAAACGGAATGGAATTTACCCCCCAGGCCTACTTCTGTCCAGCAATCAGTAAACAGGGCCATTAAGACCACTGTGCCCTCTGCCCAATACTGCTAACCAGGCTCTGGTTGCTGCTCTTAAGCCTATGACTCCGCACTTGGAAAGCTCCGCCAAACGCATGGTTTCCAAAGCCCGGAGTGTTCCGGGTCTTTGCCAGGTTCCGAAGATGCCGCTGAGAAAGCAAGAGCCAAGTCGTTCGCATGGCCTCATGCAGAAGCTTTAGCTAACCTCCCTCAGGGTCCCATAGGGGAACATGAACACTCGATCCTATCCACCTCCTCAAATGCGCAATCAAAACGCAAAGGGGACAGAGGTACCAACACTGACACAGGTACTGACTCTGCTCATGCAGATGATAAGTCAAGTCACAAATCTGTTTGACTTCAACCCACTGGGCATTGTCCTCCCTCAATAATCCGATTGGACCCCTACCCCTGAAGTTGTTGAGTATTTCCATGATGTCATGTGAAAACGCTTCGATGAGGAGGTTCGCAGTCACCTGCAGGCACAGTGCCCCCATCATGACATTTACGACAAGGTGGCTGAGACCCTGGACATCAACCCTAACATGCTAATCACAATGCTGCAAGCAGCTTTGAAATTGGTCGGGACGCCGCCCAGGCAGCCCGCATGGAGAAGGGCAGAGTGTGCATGACAGGTTTGGTCTTCCCCAGAGGACCGCCCAAACCAGTCATATGCACTCAGGAGTGGGCACACCACTCCTCCCTTGCCCTGCCCTGCTCTTCCACAAGGAGGCGGTAATCATTAGCATGGCAATGTTGAATGGGTTGGTGCCTGGAAGAGCATGTGGATCCATGGAGGCGGAGTTATCCCAGATGGTGACTTTTCTTTCTCACAAGGCTTCAGAGGGTTTATCTTTCAGGTCGGTAAATAACTTTCGATCTGTCGTTTCTGCCGGGCATGCTCAGGTTGACGGTAGACCGGCAGGGATGCACCCGTTCATCTGCGAGCTGCTTAAGGGCATTAGGGTAAGTATTCTTTTTTGTGTGATGTATCTTTGGTCCTGGCTCTGTTCGAAAGGTGGCCAAATAATTCTCAATTGTCCAGGAAACAGTTGTCCACCAAAATGGCCATGTTATTATGTTTATCAGCTTGTCAACGACTTACCAGGTAGAGTATTCACTCTGGAAGGAGCCTTGTTTACTATTTTTGGCAGAACTAAAACATTTTCACATTGTGTTGAATATAATGCTTTTCCTACTAATGGAAAATTGTGTGTGATTCAATGCCTAAAGGCGTACAAAGAATGTACCCGTACCTTACGACCTGACGTTTGTATGAGTAGCAGGGGTGTGGATTTTTATAAAATATCTACTTGTCCATCGGGCAGAATGCTTCATAAAGCTACTTGTCCTGTAACAAAATCCACTTGTCCCTTTGGTGCCATGTAGTGCGGTGACAAATTATGGCAGCAATCTCATTATATAAGAGCTCTGATATAGCCTCTTTGATTATGCCAGGGCTGCTCATACCATCCGCAGATCTACATACTGGGGCTGAATTTAGTGGTGAGCAATAGTTCCTGGGTTAGAATGCCCTTTTGAGTCTGCGCAAACCTACTACCTTGCATGTTTTAAGTCTTCTCTAATCTTTTCTAATTCTGAGAAATGTTGGAAATTTACTTCTGATAATGACAGACGTAAACCTTCTTCCAGAGTTGGGGAAAAAGTGGTTGAGGGAAAGTGAACTTGCAAAGACTCAGATTTTCGAATGAGCAAATCTACACATGCATATTTGCTAAAGCTAAAATGCAGTTCACAAATATTTTCTAGGATTACTATTTCTTGTCCTACTTCTGTAAATTCTTGGGAATTCACAAAAGCTGTATAGCTGCACTTTATGCAAGGACATATACCATGGGTGCACTTTTGAGACTTTCTTTAATATTTGGGCCCCTAATTTGGTCTGGCGTTGACCATGGCCTTTTACGTTCATGAAAATCCTGTCTCTCTCTCTGTATCGGCTGGCTTCACTGTGAATGACAGCATTCTGCTCTTTCACAAGGAGTATATCAGCACACAAAGTAGTTATGTTCAGTGCCAGTAACTACTGTGGCAGTGTGCACTATGAGACCAAAAACTATTTTTGCTTTTGGCAATGTTTGTGATAATGGTGAGGGCCCAGCAGCACCCACACAAATGTTTTACAAAACCCATGCCAAAACAAGTCACACATTGACAAAACTAAAAGCTGACCAATTTCAGACCTACTGGCTTTGCAAATGCTTGTTTATTTTTGTTTCCCCATAATCTTATTGAAACAGGTTACACTGATTTTCCATTATGAATATTTTTGGGAAATACTAGCATGCATCAACACATGTTACTAAATGATGCTGCAAACAAATGGTACCTGAAATGTTACAGTAGTTGAGCGACATGTTTTTTATGCCTGCTTTAATTTTTTATGAACATTTTATTTTGAAAGCAAAGAATCCTCAATCTTGCTTTCAAATTCTGCAAATATTTGCATCAAATCAAAGAGCATTTCAGGAGCATTATACATAGCCTCATATTGCTAAACTTTGAAAACGTGGGTACACATTTTTATGCTGAAACCACTGTCAGTAGTGCAGTTAGAGCTTACAACATTTACTTGGAGCGCTCACCCTAATAATAAAGGCTTTCAAATAATAAACCATAAATACAAGTTTGTACAACATTGTCGTATGAACACAAATATTACCTTAACTGCACACAGTGCCCTTCCTTGATCCATAATGTGGTACTGCATACTGGCAGTCAAAGAGTTTGTGCTGCAGGGGTTTTGACCTACTTGTCCCAAGGACAAAATACACATGAAAACTTGTTGCCCTTGACCCCAAACAATATGTCCTGGGAGTCGGGCTATAGGAATTCCACATCCCTGGAGTAGTAATCGCTTTACAAAAGCCATTTAAACCTGTGACGTCTGCCACAATTGCTATATGGCTGAGAGCGGTCTTGGCAGAGGCTGGAATTAATACACAGGTGATTGGTGCTCATTCTGTTACAGGAGCGTTGCCCTCGAAATCGTTCATGTTGGGTTCTACTGTTCATGACATTTGAAATCTGCTGATTAGTCTTCTGAATCTACTTTTAAACAGTTTTATTGTAAACCTCTGGGCAATATTACTTTTGAGGTTTTCGATGAGCATTAAGCTAGCAATAATCAGAGTCTCCGGGCCTGCAATAGAATAAAACACTTGATTGCATTCGGACCAAGAATTTTCAATTCTATTAAGGACACAGAGGTGAGGATTATCCGGCCCATTATGTAATTTATCATCATTGTGGAAATGTAATTTGCCCGCCAATGTACAGTGGGTGCTTGTGCAGATATTACTGGTTTCTTTTTCGTTTCAGGTTCAGATCAAAAGGCAGAGTGATCCTGTATCAAGTTTCCAGTTCAGGTTGACACTTCGGGTCCTGGTTCGTGCGTGAGCTGTTGCTCTTACATCAAAGATGACCAAAGGGATGGGCCACAGACGCTGTGGATTTTGTTACTGTTGATGTTGATGAACTGTTCGAGGCAAAGAAAGAGGCTCGCAATAAGGAAATGAAGGTTCTTATATGGCTTGAGGGACCATGATTGGTGGCTGGACAGCAAGGCATCATGGGAAATGTAGTTGTTGTGATGTTTAAATGTTTTTCATTGACTGCTGAAATGTTGCAGTACAGGAAAGCAAAAGCAATATTCCTTGCCTCCGTGTCCTTAATAGAATTGAAAAATTCTTAGCACGAATGCTAGTAAATGTTTTATTGTTCTACACTGAAGAAAATATCAACGAGTTACAGAGACTTTACCATGACTTCACCATGAGTTTACCATGACTTCACCATGACTATGCCATGACTTTACCATGATTTTACCATGACTTTACCATGACTTCGCCATGACTTCCCAGGACCCTGGGCGGAACACTACTCTACGCTCGAGGAGTGTGTCCAGTTTGCGCAACTACGCACTACACGAATTGCATGTAGCACAGTGCAAACTCACGTTGCATAGCTGGCATTTTTTGCTCGCTCGCGGTCCTCAATGTCAAGTTGGCGACCGCTAGTGAGCAAAATCACCATCCCAGCGAGACTTTTTCCTCATTCGCGATCAGCAACATCAAGTTGCCTATCGCGAGCGTGGAAAATAAACCTCCCGGCGAGATTCTCAATGCGGGGAGGTCAGGTTTCTCATTGCGAGTGGTCACGTATGCTTGCGACGGCTCGTGACGAAAAACTACCAGTCTGCATTGAGAAAGCTGCCGCTCGAGTACAAATCTACTCGAGCAGCAGAAAACGATCACCTGCACTGTGCAAGGTGTCGTTTGCAATGACTGCACAGTGCGGACAAGCATCCGGCACTGTGCAATAAATGCGAACAACATTTTTCCTACTGCACTACGCAGTTCGCGCAGCTACGCGTAGCTTGCGTAGTGCGAAGTGCACTTCGCATAGCGCTACTACGCGAACTACGCCCAGGAATGTGAACATAAGGTTGGGCCACAGGCTTTCCAGAGCCATGCCAAGACATTTCCATCCCGTCACCTTAGACAACTCTTGCAGAGATAGTACCCTAAGCTGAGAAAAATGCTGAAAAGCTGTGAGGACGAAAGAGCTGGAAAATATTTTGCGGCCCTTCATCCACCACTGCAAGGAGCTCACAAGAAGTTCAAGGAAGTTTGCCTCCTCCAGTCCACAAGGACATTCTGGACAAGAAGGGGCACCTTCGAAGCAGGACTCAGCGCACCCATTGGGACTGGACTCTTTCCTGTAACCCAGCTAAGAGGGAACCTTTGAAGCACGCCACGGCCACATCACCCCCCACCTGAGAAACCTGCACTGGCTGCCCGTCAACAAGAGGATATCCTTTAAGCTCATCACCCACGCACACAAGGCACTCCACGAGACCGACCCACTTACCTCAACAGACGGCTCTCCTTCTACATCCCCAGCCAGCCGACCTCTCACTCGCCACCGTCCCGCGCATCCAAAGAACAAAACCGTTGGGAGATTCTCCCACCTCGCCATCAAGACATGGACCACCCTCCCACTGAGCCTACGACAGACCCAAGACCTGCTGACCTTCAGGAGGATACTCAAGACCTGGCTGTTCGATCAGTATTGACCCCCCCCAGCACCTTCAGACCCTTGCGGGTATGTAGTACGCTTTACAAATGATTGATTGATTGATTGATTGATGACTCAGCACACCCAATGGGACTGGACTCACAGCTGTGAACCAGGAGGAGGGAGTCTGTAAAGCAGGCCTCAGTGCACTTTATGGTACTGGACTCATAGCTGTGTCCGAAGGAATCGGGCGTCCTTGAAGTATAACTCAGTGCAGTCAATGGGACTGGATCATTGTTGTGACCCATAGAGGAGGGCATCTTTCAAGCAGTACTCAGTAAGGCCAAGACAAACTGGACTTTGGCTGGAGCCTTAAGGAGGCAGGGAAGTGCATCTCTCCTTAGGAGTAGTGGTTGGAGTCTGCTAACTGTTGATGAGCATTGGGAACTCATTTAATGCGTCCACAGAGTGAGGACAGGACATCTAGTCATATCCTCATTGTTGAATATGAGGTTTTAAAAAAAATAAATAATCAAAAACCTATTTTACCTTGACCACTTTTTTAATTTTAGAATTGTTTTGATCATTAAACTCTCTTTCATTTTCCTAACTCCGCTTCGTAGTTTCACAGATTCCTCTCCTGATTCTAATGTTGTGTTGGCGTTGCTTAAATCTGGGGCAGCTCCTCCACTAGGGCGGAGGAGCATCGCCCCACTGCTTTCTCGCAGTGCGAGAAGCAAAAACATAAAATGGTAAAACGACCATTTTATGTTTCTGCTTCTCGCACTGCGAGAAAGCAGAAGGGTTTGGTTGCTCAGGGCTGCTCTGAGAGCAGAGCTGGGCAGGGGAGGAGTGGTGTGCCCACTCCTGAGTGCATATGACTGGTTTGGGCGGTCCTCTGGGGAAGACCAAACCTGTCATGCACACTCTGCCCTTCTCCATGCGGGCTGCAATGCAGCCTACATGGAGAACATGGCCGGGCCATTAGCCCCTGCCTGGGCGGCGGCCCGTCCATTTTCAAAGCTGCTTGCAGCATTGTGATTAGCTTAGGGGTGGGACTGGGAGCCTGTCTGTCAGCTTCCTGTTCCTGCAGGACGGAGGCGAGCAGGAGAGGAGCAGAGACGACGCAGGACCCAGCTAACAGGAAGGTAAGCTTAGATTTTTTTAATTATTATATGAAACCCCCTCCCTGCGTAACCCCCCTCCCCAGGCGACCCCCGCACCCACTCGACCACCCCACCCACGAGTCATGCTGACCGCGACTGGCTTAAATACATCACTTACAAGCCCATTGCTTTCTGCCTTGACTGCCAGAAATGACATTAACCGGCCCCAAACTGTGAACCCCTTGGGGCAGTACCTTCTGCCAACTACTTGTTGATGGACCTACAACATCCCCAAGCAGTGCTGTCTTAAAGGAGGTGCAACAGGTGCCACAGAACCAGGCACTAAGTAAGGGGGGCATTTACAGTCTGAAGGGAGTGCAGGGCAGAGCAGACAGGGCAGGGGAGACATTCGAGACAAGAGCAGCATGCAGAGATCTTTACGTGCCCAGCATGTGACCCCGGATACCCGATCCAGAAGTGTGACGAGGACAAGACACACAACAGTGGTGCTCCTGTTTGCCCTGGATCCACTGACCTGCCGAAAGAGTACTTAGGGGGGTATTTATGAGAGGCTTGCGTCACGTTTGCACCACACAAAATGGTACACGCGTGACGCAAGGCTCAAAGTCTGGTTTATGAAGGACCACAAAGCCACTTTCTGTGGCTTTGAATACTTTAAAAAATCAGGAATAATGCAACGCAGCACAAACTGCTGGGTTGTCTTGCTCTGCGCAAGGGAGGCGTTCCATGGGCAGTGCGGTGGGTGTTCCCACGCACCTCCCTTGGTTTCTGATGCATTCCCAGATTAACAAGGACTTGTACACCAGGGAACGCACCAAAACCGTACGCGCCCCATGGGAAGCGCAAGAGGAGAAATATCTTTGTTTCTCCTCGTATTTTCCTCTTTCTATGTGTGCTGCATTCTGCACAGTGTGTGTCACACTGACCGCCACAGCTGGCTGTTACTCAAGTGAATATGTGGCAGTGGCAATGGCGGACGGTGAACCGCAACACTGGAGAGGCATCGGGGGGACCGAGAGGCAAACCCAGTGGGGGCAAAAAGGTAGTAAAAAAAATATAAAACGTACCCGTGTTTCGCCCTCCTTTCTTCCATCTTCTGCCGTCAGTACAACGGCAGGCACCTCAAGGAGCCGCGGGCAACCCCCGTCAGCAAATCCCAATGCTGCTCTCATGCTGCAGATGAGAGCAGCGCCAGGATTGGCTGGAGCGGTCTGCCTCTACCCTCCAGCAGGCACAGGGGCGGTGTATGAGACAGCTAGGTGGAGAGGTTTACACAGTCAGGCTGGCCATCACAAGACGACCGACCATAGTGACTTCTACAGTGTAAACTGTTGGAGTGAGCCCCACGCCCCTGCTGCCAGTCAGCAGAAGTCCCGCCCCCTAGCACTGCTCGGGCTGGGAGCAGGGAAAATACAACCGTAATTAATTTTATTGCAGTTAATATATCACTTTTGCCCAATGCCCCCTATCTCTTTCATCCAGAAATGCCTCACTGTCGCAAAGGCAGGACTGTGAATTGTTAAACAAGCATTTACAATGCAATAGGTCTCGCATTAGGAAAGTTTGAGCTATTGGTATTGTGAATGGCAATGTTTTTATTTATGTGTTGGTTTTGAAAATAGCGAAATTAATAGCTTTGGCATTTACAATGGCAATAGTTTTAACTTTTGCAAATGTGACACCTATAGCATTTGTAATGCAATATGTGTTGTATTTACGTGACTTGGATGTATTGATATTACAAATAACAATGGCTTTTATTTTTTTTAATAATTAATACTTAAATAAAAGTTATTGTAATTTGTAATGGCAATAGCTTAAACTTTTGTAAACAACTTTTGTGATTATGTTCAGTGTATTTTATTGTGACGAAAATACAAGAACAGAAGTGAAATATTAACATCTTTTTTGTGACATTTGTAATAAAGCTTGAAACATTGAAGAACTTATTTTAACCATTTGATAGATAGAGTGAGGGCGATAGATAGAGTGAGGGCGATAGATAGAGTGAGGGCGATACATAGATAGAGTGCGGGCGATACATAGAGTGCGGGCGATACATAGAGTGCGGGCGATACATAGATAGAGTGCGGGCGATACATAGATAGAGTGAGGGCGATAGATAGAGTGAGGGCGATAGATAGAGTGAGGGCTATAGATAGAGTGAGGGCTATAGATAGACTGAGGGCGATAGATGGATAGGATGAGTAAATGGATGGATGGGATGATGGATAGATGGAGTGGCCAGAGAGCAGACAGAGTGGATGTATATTGCTTATTGGCTATGCGGATGGTTTTTGTAGTTTGAACAAAGGGTACCAGATGTGGTGGGTTTGTTGGTGCAGCTTATTGACATCTAGATGGATACTGTAGAAAGAGCAGACAAACTGTCTGGAAGGATACTACATACTGGATGAACAGACGGATGGCTGGATGGATGGAAAGACGGACGGACGAATACATGGATGGATGAATGGACGGACGGGAAGACGGACGGATGGATGGATGGACGGATGTACTGATGGCTGGATGGATGGACGGACGGATGTAGGTGCAGGCTACAGCATATACCATTTGACCCTCACTCTATATATTACTGCCAGGTGCTTGCTCCGACCACCCAACATGTGTTGAGGATACTGTAAGGTATTGTACATTCTCTGTTTCTACTATTGTCACTGCTCGTGTCAACTCATGCGTTCTGTAACATCCTGTGTTCCATGATCTGCATCCGAGAGAGAGAGAGTGTTCTTTCAAACATGTTTATGTTTGAGGTGTGCATCTCTCGAGGATGCAATGTCTGTTATTCTAGTGTTGCACTGAAACTGTATATCTACTGGTCAGTCTAATGCTGTGCTTGCTACTGGCCAGTGGCACTCCCGTGTAATGCTGGAAATGCTGGATTAAACTTCTACTTTGGATTACAACTCACGCCTGAGGTTGATTCTTCTCGACTTACAACTTCTACTTTACATTTGGCGACAGGATTTGGGAATTTTCGGCATTTTCGGCATTTTTCACTATTTTCTCGGTTCGTTGGTTAACCTAACTAACGATAATTCCGGGAATACATTTGTTCTACTGTGCCTAATTTAAAAAGAAACATGCGTTTCTCACCACTTGTTGGAATTTTTCTTTAATGAGCTTCCTTCGTCGTTTTATGGATTTTTCCCTGAATCGGTGATTTTCACGAACCCTGCGAGAGCAGCCTCCGGTGAGGTCATCGCGCAACGGAAGCATTTCCTGAAAGGAAGTGAATGTAATTTTCTTCGTTCAACGGAAGCGTTTCATTTCTGAGCCTGATTTATTGAAGGAGACACCACTTTGGTTTCCTTTCCCTTTATTAACCTTGTGCAAGTGCCGAGCTCTTAAAGGAAACTCCAGGAAAATGGTATGTGCATTTTATTGTCAGTTCTCGAAGTAACTGTAATTCAATAACACATTGGGAATTTCACTTTCTTTTCTAGACTGATATTTTATGATTTGAAAAATCTTCAAAAGTTACACACTTTGTGAATATTTGAACATTATTCACATCTTCTACAACTATTTATTTAAACATGGAAAATAATCAACAAGTGATTATATTAAATACATTTTTACCTATTAACGGCAAACCAGTTGAACCCTGGAAAATATTTATTTATTTTGGAATTTTGTAAAGCGCATGGTTACGTGCTCCGGCGTGTCCCCGCGCTGAGAGAGAGCCTGTAAGAGGGATAGGAAGTTACAGTAGTGCTAGGCGGAAAAGGTGGGTTTTGAGGGCTTTACGAAATTTGGTCTCAGAGGGTTCGAGGCGCAATTCAGCTGGAAGCAGGTTCCAGTGCTTGGCTGCAAGGAGCCTGAAAGATCTGCCCCCCATCCGAGCTTTACGGATTCTGGGGACAACAGCCAGACCCATGCCAGAGGATCTGAGCATCCGCTCTGGTCTATAGGGGGTGATGAGGCTGTTCAAAGAGCCGGGTGCTCTACCTCCAAAGATGCGATGGCACATGCATAAAGCTTTGAAGGTAATCCTTTCACGGATTGGTAGCCAGTGAAGGGACCTCAAGGCGGCTTTAGAGGGTGCTCTCCTAGGAAGCCTCAGCACCAGCCGGGCTGTGGCGTTGTGCAGTACTTGGAGACGGTTGAGACTTTTAGCCGTAATACCCAGATATAATAGGTTGGCATAGTCAAGTCTCGATGTAACCAAGGCATGCACAAGAGTTTGTCTAGCACCGACCGGCAGTAGGTCAAGGACCTTTCGTAGGCTCTTAAGTATGCCGAAACACATACCAACCACCCGATTTACCTGGGGAGCGAAAGACAGATCAGAGTCGAATAGAACCCCAAGATTTTTCGCCTGTTGACCCGGCACGGGGGTTGAGCCTAGACAGTCAGGCCACCATGCTGAGGACCACACAGACGGCCCCCCCCCCATCACGAGCACTTCCGTGTTGGACCCATTCATCTTCAGGCAGTTGTTAGACATCCAGGAGGCAAGCTCCTGCATGCACGCACTGAAGTTGAGTGCTGCGGTTTCGGGTGCCCGTGACAGAGAGATGACCAGCTGTGTGTCGTCAGCGTATGATACCAGTTGGTTCAAAAGTTTTGAAAATTACTTGATAGCAATTGATGCTGAAGAATATTCTGCAAAAAGGTAATTAGCCATTCTATACAGCCATTTGGGAAGGGCTGGTAGAGAAATTTTTGATAATTTACCCACGGCCATCCCTCCTCCGGGCATAGGTGATGGATGGAATGTTTACAGGGATGCAGTTCATAGACTGAATATCAAATTTTTGGTTCAACCAAGCGTTATTTTGGAACGTTATAATTTTAGGAAAAGAAAACAATATATGGAGGAAAGTGTTGAAGACTTTATTTCTGTTTTAAGGAACATGTCAGCTGAGTGCAACTTCGGAACTGACTTAGACATTTACATCAGAGATCAGTTCGTTTATGGTTGCTGCCATAAAAAAATTCAAGAGAGGATTTTGAGTTTCAGAGATCCTACTTTGGCGGAGGTCATTGACATGGCTAAAAGCATTGAGAGGAGCATAGTTTCATCAAAAAGTATTTTTTCTGAAAACTCTGTCCCTATTAATCTTGTTCAAAATGACTTATCAGTTAATGCGTTAACAGTTAGAAATAAGTTTAGTAAACCTCAACAGCCTCGCTCTAATACATTTTGTTTCAGATGCAGATCGAAAACACATCTTAGTAATAGCCCAATATGTAATGCTCTGGGTAAGAAATGCACAAACTGCCATAAAATCGGTCATTTTAATAGTGTTTGCAAATCAAAACGTACTGTACATGTTAGAGCTGTTGATACTCATGACCCCTATCAATCTGATAGCTTATCAGGTTTTGATGTTGTCCAATTAGGGTCTGACATGCAACATTTAAACATCAATACTATTGAATTGCCCACTATGTCCAACAAACATAAAGAAATTTTGGCTGTCGATTCATTTGGTAAGTTAATTGATGATGAACGTGTTCCTGATCCTACTTGTCAAGTGTTTATTGGTGAACACTCATTTGACATGATGGCTGATTCTGGTGCACCAGTCACAATTGTTTCTGATGTTATTTTTGATAAGTTCTGGGCTCATTCAACCTCTTTATGTAAAGTTGACATTATTCCTATAGCATATGGAGAAAAGAGCATTGATATGCTTGGTTTCTTCATGTCTGAGGTAACATGTTTAGGTAGGAAAACGTTCACTAAAGTCTATGTAGCCATTAAGGGAAAAAGCATAGTTGGTTGGCAAGATTTAGCCAAAATGGGCTTAAAACTTGTCCCTGGCTCTAAAAATCCAGTTCAATTGAATGATGTTGAAATTGCTTTGGTAGATGGAATTGATGAGTCTTTTATTAATGAAATTTTGAAACAATTCCCAGAAGTGTTCAATTCAAATGTGGGTAAAGTTGAAAAATTTGAACATCTTATCAAGTTGAAACCTGGTGCCATTCCAGTTGTACACAAACTTAGAGCAATTCCCCTTAGTGTTAGGGATGATTTAAAGAAATTATTAGATAACATGGTGGTTGACAAAATCATTGAGCCTACAAATTCATCGCAATGGGTCAGTCCAATTGTTATTGTTCGCAAAAAGGATTCCAGTATCCGTTTGTGTGCAGACCTTCGGTCCTTAAACAAAAATATATTGATTGATTGTCATCCTATTCCCAAGATTCAGGATCTCCTTGTTCGTATTGATGGATGTACGTTTTTCACGCTTTTAGACTTGCGAAGTGCTTATCATCAAATCCCTTTATCTTCAAAGTCTACTGACTTAACCACATTTATCACACCGTTTGGTGCTTATAAGTATTTAAAATTGCCTTTTGGCCTAGCCTCAGCCGCTAGCGTTTTTCAAAAGTTCATGGACTCTGTGTTAGGTAAAATCAAAAATGTTCAGGCATACCAGGACGATGTCCTTATTTTTTCAAAAAGTATTGAGGACCATGTTAGCACATTAAAGGAAGTACTGTTATGTTTCAAGAATGTTGGCATCACCTTGGGAAGAGATAAATGTAAATTTTTAAAATCAGAGGTTGATTACCTAGGTCACTGCATTAGTTCAAAGGGCATAAAACCTAAATTCTCTCTCACTAAGGCCATTTCAGATGTTCCTATTCCTGGTAACAAGGATTCGTTGAGGTCGTTTCTTGGCATGACAGAGTATTACTCTAGATTTGTGTCTAGTTATTCACAGATTGTTCAACCCCTACGGGATTTACTTAAGAAGAATGTTAAGTTTGAATGGTCTGATAGTGTTAACAAGTCATTTCTCACTGTTAAAGAAGCGATCTTAAATTCTCCAGCATTGTCATCTTTTAGCCCAGGAATTATGTGCACAATTTCGGTTGATGCTAGCCAGTTAGGTCTTGGTGCAGTCCTATGTCAGCATACAGGTTCTCTTGAACGTACAGTAGGGTTTGCCTCAAGGTCTTTGTCCACAGCAGAAAGAAATTATTCAACAATTGAGAGGGACGCATTGGCTTGTTCGTGGGCTGTAGAGAAGTTTAAAAGTTTTATTTGGGGCACACACATTGTGTTGCTAAGTGACCACAAACCCTTACTCAATTTATTGAATGGTAATGGTATTGGGAAGGCCTCAGCACGTTTGGTGCGTTTACTTTCTAGGTTACACAAATTTAATTTTACAATTCGCCATGTGTCTGGTGGTGTCAACGTTAGAGCGGATTGTCTCTCAAGACTTCCACTTCAGGAAGACTATGTGGAGACAAAATTTAATGATGTGGAATGCGTAGTAGCATCTATCTCTGATTCAAGCGAAGTTTTTCCATTTTTAACTCAAGAACTGTGGTTCAAGGCTTACGGTGACGATAAAGTTTTACAAGCTGTTGAGAATATGATTGTTAATGGTTGGCCAAGGGAACGTTCTTTACCTTCTTCCATGAAATCATTTGCTCAGGTTTCTGAGGAAGTTTCGATTGTAAATGGGATTTTGATGCGTGGAGATCAATGCATTCCACCTTGTTCTATACGTACGAAATTGGTGGAATGTGCGCATCAAGGCCATTTGGGCATTGGAGGCACTTCCAGAAAACTAAAAGAGTTTTTCTGGTGGCCCGCATTAGATAAGGATGTCGCTTTATTTATAGATAGATGTGATTCTTGTCTGTTATCCGATAAACATTGGAGAGTCAATAAGTTGCCTCTTCATCCTGTTTCTATTCCAGATGAGGCATGGTCTAAAGTTGCGTTGGATTTTTCTGGTCCGTTCAATTTATTGCCGGCCAGTGATCGCTTTTTAATAGCTTTAATTGATTACCACTCTAAGTGGGCGGACATAGATTTTTGTGACTCCCCATCTTCTTCTTCTGTCATCAAATTTTTGGAAAGAGTTTTTCATGTAGAAGGCTATCCTAAAGAAATTGTTACAGACAATTGTTCGCATTTTTGTTCCTTGGCTATTCAAGATTACTTTAAAGCACATGACATTAAACATTTGAGAGTAGCACTCTACTCCCCTGCTGCTAATGGTCTTATTGAGAGATTTAATAGATTTCTAAAGGAGGGTGTACAAACAGCTCTTGCTAGTAATTTCCCAGTTAAAGAATTTTTGAGAAAGAAAATTTGGTCCTACCTAATCACACCACAGGCTACTACTGGTATTTCCCCGTTCAGACTGTTGAAGAAAAGAAATCCGAATGGGGTTATTTGTCCAAATTGGTTGAGGGAGTTAAGGAAGGACAATTCTTCTTGTATTTCTTGTCATGATAAAAGCGTTTTGAAGCAGAATGTTATGAAAAAGCAGGCTCTACAAAAGAAGTATTTTGATGCTTCTTCTCATGTTGTTGTTGAAGACTTTCAAGTGGGTGATTGGGTTTTGTTTAGGAACCCTAAGAAATGTCTTAAAGGTATGTCCAAATTTTCTGCTCCTTTTCAAATTGTCAAAACTTCTAAAGGTTCAGTTTTTCTGGAGGAAAAGTGATGGTGGAGTAAAAGAGCTCTTGTTAAAGTTTCTAACAATCAAGCCAAAAGAATTCGTGTGTATAAAACTGACTGCAGCGATGTTGAATGTTCACATTTTACTTTAGGTACCCCCTCTGATTTTCGTCATAGCAATGCTTGCTCTTCTGTTACTCCTGCCACCTCTCCTGCAGGTATGGTTTTGCAGACTTCACCAATTCCCTCACAAACCTCTTCTATGTTAAGTGCAAGGTATGAATCTGTTAGACCAAATCGTAATTGTTCCTTTTCTTCTAGGTTCAAGGATTTTTATATGTCATAGTTCATTTGTTCTTTTAATTTTTATTCTCCTTTATAAAAAGGGAGATGATGTAAGGTATTGTACATCCTCTGTTTCTACTATTGTCACTGCTCGTGTCAACTCATGCATTCTGTAACATCCTGTGTTCCATGATCTGCATCCTCGAGAGAGAGAGTGTTCTTTCAAACATGTTTATGTTTGAGGTGTGCATCTCTCGAGGATGCAATGTCTGTTATGCTAGTGTTGCACTGAAACTATATCTACTGGTCAGTCTAATGCTGTGCTTGCTACTGGCCAGTGGCACTCCCGTGTAATGCTGGAAATGCTGGATTAAACTTCTACTTTGGATTACAACTCACGCCTGAGGTTGATTCTTCTCGACTTACAACTTCTACTTTACAGATACCCACCCACCCTTGCCCCATCAGAAGCGTGGCCAATGGGTCCCAGAGTGCAAAGTGCTGGTAGTTAAGATTAAGCCATGACCAGGAGTAAGAGTTACACACAACCTGGACCATTTGCCAATTATGACTCGACGCTCAATCTGTTGAACTATTTAGCAAGTTTATCGTCTGTATAGAAACTCATATACTTTTTGATCTGATTGGCTGACAAAAGCTCAGTGACTCATCCTAAAGCAATCCCTGGAATTCTAGTGGCACCGGCTTTCTTTCTCAGGGGTGTATATCTTGATAATAATAGCGTGAAATATCTCAACTGAATTCCCGCAGCTGGTTCACGCCCTGATAATTGGGGGCTTCTCATTAATGTTCCTTTAAAACCTTTGGTACTTGAAATCGGACACTGGATATCCTATCTCCGGCCCACGTGCTCAACATCTGTGGCAAACCCCGCCTCTGTTCATTCACTGCCAAATTAGTGGGTTTACAATGTACTTGATTTTTTTTCTCAGTTTGAAAAAATACATTTCTGTCTTCGGTACTGCGGGGTCACATTTTAGATTATTCCATAGAGTGTATAGAACATATTCTGCTGTTCTTTCCTGTTTCCTGCCAGGTCCTTCCAATACCCGATGGGTGACATGTTAATTTTGTCTTCCCACGTGCCCTTCTTAATAATGCTCAACGTATTTATTTAAGGGGGATAAAGTGAGAGTCATTTAAGAGTTGGGACCTTACCAATGCCGTGCGAGTAGGGAACTGCCCTTAACCGGCCATGGCTTTTTATTCACATCATTTGACCAGTCTCGATAACTACATAATCTCTAGTGCTCGTTAATTAAAGACTTTAAACCTCTAAGCGCGTGCTTGTTTCTCTAAACGCTTCCTCGAGTAGTGCTAATACCCTGTCTTTTTCTGTGTCACCCTGTAATCATTCTTTCGGGAATGTGTCACTAGCAGCTCACGAGCCCGAGGTATTGTAAGCTTCCGTCCTATTAAGCGCTGGTTTCACGGATGAGGACAAAACTACATGCCATAAAACATCAGCGCCCTATAAGAGCCGACCCTACCCCCTCTGAGGGCACAGGGGACCGCGGCGTCTATTGGCAGGACCGTCTCAGCGTTCCGACAATGCCCTCTTCCGGCCATGCCCTCCCCGCCGGTAACAACTGGAGAATACCCAGGACTCAGAGTGCTGCAAGGAACTCACACCAGACGCATTAAACATGTACTGCACTTTACTCAAAGATCAAGTTCACGAGCCTACGACGAGCACAGGGCCTCGGGAGCTCAAATACCAACCTCCTCCCCGTCCACACCGCCGCCACTCTCCCTAAAACAGCTGCCACACTTTCACAAAAGTCGCCAACACATACTACATCCTGGCAGCTGTGCACCCCACTTCCTTGTGTCAGTTAAACAAGACGTTTGAATTGCGTAAGATCCACCAAGACAAGCTGCCTGGCGCTGCCATGTGGGGATCAGGGTGAAACTGGGCGTGTGTTTCAAATAGCGTCTTTCCGATGAGCACAGAATGTAGCGCTGTCCGCGGCCTCGTCGCCGGTGGGTGGTGGAGGGCAGAGTGCACGGCCCGAGCGCATCCATGAGCGCCGGCATGAATTTCCTCATCTTCTAGTGGATATTAATACTGCATTTGCTGCATCACAGCGCTGTGCAAATGCAAGAGCCGTTTAATACAACGTAACCCCCCCCCCCCTCTTCAGGCACGCAGGGGAGGCGAGGACACGGCCTGCATGCCGCAGAGCCAGCCGCCTGCACGGCTTCCACATGCCGGCAATTCCTAGGCCTATTTTCAAATTAGATTTATGTCGTCTCCTTATGCGGCCCGATCGGAATGATTTGTGAAAAAGACGCGGTGGGTAGCTATAAAAGCAGCGTCTGCTTTATCACGCTTTATTTACTAGACATAAAGCCGTATTTAAATAATAAGGGCTGCGTGCATCTGCCCCGTTACTAGTCAGAGTAACATAAAATGCATCTTATTTCAGAGGACAGTCTGGGACTGCCTAGCGGAGCCCTTCGCCTGGTAGAGAAACGCGGCTCTTTCGCTGCTACCTGCTTTGTTGACACGGGTGTTACCTACATTTACAGAAAAAAATGCCCAACGGCTAAAAAATGTAAACACTGCTCTGCAGAAGCAACACGATACGGACTTGTATTATGTGTTAGAGGAAACGCTGTGCCCGCCTCCCTGCTCGGAGCCGCGCTGCCATTGGCGGACCCCTGAGTCAGGAAGCCAGGCAACGGGAGAGAAGACGTAGGCCGGGCCAGAAGAAAGAAGGAAGTCCCGCCTGCTGCTGGGCTATGATTGGCTGCCCGCCGGGATGGAGCAAAGAAGCCGAGTCCTCCCATGAGCTACGGAGAGCCCCGGGGCCGCCCCAGAGAAGAGAAATCCTGCGTAGCCGGTGAGTGGGGTCTGGTGCTGGTGTGTGTGTATGTGTACTATTGCGGCGGCGGCGGAGGCGGGGGGAGGGGGGTCTTTGTATGTGTGCGTGTGTGTAGGTGCGCTGGTGTGTGTGGGGGGGTCTCTGTGTGTGCGTGTAGGTGCGCTAGTGTGTGTGTGTAGGGGCGGGGGGGTGTGCCTGTGTATGCGTGTGGCTGTGTATGCGTGTGGCTGTGATGTGCGCATGCGTGAATGTGGGTGCGCGTGCACGCAGCTGAATCCATCTGAGGAAAAGCTTGTGACAGTTTCTTGTCCTCCATTCCCCCGTGTCCGATAGCTATAAGTCTCCGACCCTGGACGCATCCTTCGGATGCGAATTCCAGGGCGAGACCTAAAAACATATTGCGTTACTCTGGTGGTTAATGCACTCGCTGAGACAGCTGTGGTTCACCTAATCAGTTTTGACTCATCACAAAACAGCACAGAGGGTTAATGTGCCTGTTCCAATGCACAACATGTAAGATGCAGAGCACAGATTTGTATTTTATGTAGATAGCTCAGTGGGTTAATGCCTTTGTGCCTACATTTCATACGTTGCAATCCTTCTAATATAGCACAGTGAGCTCAGAGAGGCATCAAGTAGCTGAAAGCAAACCCCAAAGCAAAGGTTTACAACCCTATGTTTTTTTTTTCAGTGTTTGCTATTGTAAGGTCGCTAAAAAGAGTTCCTTTGGGTAGTAATATGTCTTGTTAGTAGAGATAACCCCGACCACTCTCTTACATTTCAAATCCCCAGTCTGCGTTTCTCCAGACCAAGCACTCTTAACATATAATGTCTGTTAGTTTGGGCGAAATGGGACTCATACCTTGCAGTCCTCAGTGTCTCAAGTAACATTTCCTATACCTTCTTTTTTACTCTATCGTGATTCACAGGTTGTGTCTCATATGTGTGTGCGATGCAAAGCGCTCAAACACAGTGCATTGTAATGAGAAGCGCTATAAAATTAATCAAATACCTGTGAGAGAGGGGCAATGGAGAGCTGCGTGGTCATGGCGGGATGCAAAGATCTTCACACCAGCCAGCACCCTGTCTCTGCCCCCAGGTACCCTGCACAGGCCCTGGGGGAGACGTGGAACCAGGTACCTTTATCAGAACGTCTCCATCACCCATGGCCCATCTGCCGGCCCTTTCTGTGGGTTGTCACGGCGCATTCCGTGGGAAGTGTGCCAAGGGCAGGGGCACGGAGTGCATGAACCAGGGCACAAGCCCTAAAAAAAGAACGCTGACATCACGACGAGAAGTGACGTCGCGAAAGGTGGCTTGCTCCATCAGACTCATTGCCTCCCCTCGCTCACCCCTTAGATGCGATTGCATCAGAGAAGCCAGCGCGTGAGCAGCGTTCTGAATGGGCTCCGATCTCGCCCTAGAGAGGCCAAAGAGTGAATGTGTGGCTCCATTTGCTTCAGTTATTGAGCTCCCAGTAAATAAATTGGGGGACACCATCCACCTGAGTGGTACCCCGACTTGAGCTCTGGCATGAACTGCTCGTCTTCTCCCCTCCTGGTTCCAGCCAGACCCCCACACCATCTGGTGCAAAACAACGAATCGCAAAATTTGTGATTCCTTATTTTGCAATTGCATTTAAGGAATCGCAAATTTTGCGATTCCTTAACCCCTTGCGTGCGGCGGGAATTCCCCGCCCATGCTGACTCCGCCTTGCGCGGGCGGAGTCATGACGAAACGGTTCCGTCATCAGCACAGCTCACCCGTAGCTGATGACGGAACCGCTCCGTCATCAGCATGCAAGGGGTTAAATGCAATGTATGAAGCAAAAAAAAATGTAAATTGCCCTTAAGGAATCGCAAATTACCACCAACTTTAAGTTGGTGGTAATTTGCGAATTCCTTGAAAAATTCACATTTTTGCGTTTTTCAACGTGCCATGTGATGCACATACATGCCCTTAGGGCATGTATGTGCACCACATGTGCACCCATGCTTATTTCAGTGGTGCAACAGGGTGTCCTTTTGACACCCCTGCACCCTTGAAATTATTCTCAATTTGCGATTCTCAAATTGCGAATTGCGAATAACTTCCTATTCATTCCTATGGGCCTCCTGGCCCATAGAAATGAATGGGAAAGTATTCCTTAATTGCGATTCGCAATTGGCTAAAACGCAATTAAGGAATACTAAGAATTCGCAAAAAAATTGCGAATTTGTACATACATACATCCCTATTTGCGATTCTGAAATAGCGATTTCTAAAAAATCGCTATTTCAGAATCGCAAATCAGGTTGGTGATACATATGGCCCAAATCAGCAATACATTTTCTTTTTTTTTTTTTAAATTTTTGAAAACCTTTATTGTGCATATAGAAGAATAACAAATACGGGCCTACAACCTTCCGGCCGGCCACGAACGATCAGTGAGCACAACAGCTTGCGTTATGACGACACAGCACCTTAGCAGAACCTCAAACATTTAAAGGAAGAAAGGCTGAAGGATATCGCAGCACCGTGTCACAGGATGGATATAGGTTCAATTTTAAAGTTTTTTGTTATGCAACTATTGAAATCAGGCCGTAGTGCTCCGTACCAATAAAATAAGTGAAGAACAAGGTCCATGCCGGTGGGACATAACGTTAGCGACTATGTCAAGCAAGTCGTAGTTCGATAAACAAGTCCCCGCCAGGGAGGATGGTTACCCAATAGAGTAATACAGAGTAACACCTATGACCGGTTACATTACCCCAGCCACCCTGCACCCAGCACACCCAAACATGGACAAGAAAGTCGAAATCATAAAGAGAATAAAACAGGTCCCATAGAAACTAATTAAAAATGAAATATAACCCCCCACCCTACACACATGCAGAGGCTATGGCCTACCCCCCCCCTAGCAGCGTGCCTGTCGCCCTATAAACCCGAAATTTAGAAAGAAGAAAAGGCGGAAGAGAGGAGAAGGAACTGCAAGAAAATGCAGAAAGAAGGTAAAAAGAGAAAGAAAGAAGAAGATAAAGAAAAAGTGTCACGTTTGAATATAGGGAGGGAGAAAAGAACAAGCTAGTCTACCACTCCCAAAAGGAAAAAGTGGGGGGGAGGAGCCCACCTAGCATCCAAACACCCGGAACCCCAGCCATCCACTGTGTCCCACACTGAAAACCTCCTACTCCAAATGCGACAGCGCTGCAGTAAAGAGCATCAATAGGAAAGATGGAGATATCATTTCACGATGTGTGCGCCCACCATGTACAAAAGCAGTCACCAGTATTCGTACAGCCCACCCGAAAAGTCGTAATATCATTAATCACCCCAAACACGACATGATAGCGGGCACGTGACAGATCCAGTCACTAATAATGAAGCATTCTCATTCAGAACCACCGGACCCCTACAGGACAGCCCTCCACCCATCAAAGAACACAATAGTACAGGATATTCACGAACTCAGGTGGGCAAGGGGCTGCAATGGCAAAAACAGTCAGCAGAGCAAAACGATGAATAGTCCGGGTCTCCGCCAGCCGAGCAAACCAGCCGAGGTGAGGAGCCACCTTCAACCCTGTCCCGATCGGCGAAACATGCCCAGGCAGGACCATCGCAGCGGATACATGTCCGGCAGAACAAAGGAGCAAAATGGCCGCTCTCGACATGAGGGAAGCAACAGAGAGGAAGATGAGCGTCCGCGACCCCCAACAGACGCAGCAGCCAGGATGACAAGCCCTCCCTGCCATGCAAGATGTCGCTCACTCCGGCTATGCTGAAAGAGGGCTCCGAGGGCCATGCCCTCATAGGGGGCAAACAGCTGGGAGGGCGATAAGCAAAGCCCTGAGTGCAGCTGTTCAGGCAGAGTAGAAGGTCCCGGAGTGAGGGGAAACTCCGTATCAGTAGCAGCATCGGCAGGGAGGCACGCAACACTGTAGCTAGGAACATTTCGATCTTCCTCGCGCTCTTGTAGTAACACTGTATCCATTGGAAAGGCACACACAGGTAGTGAAGAAGCAGGCTGCCACGGCCGCTTGAAGGAGAACACAACATCGTCGATCTTATCTCCCAGTTCCTGAGCAATGTGCCGCCATGTTGCTCGTAGGTCCAGGAGGGCACCAAGAATATCGCCACAAGTCAGGTCCTCTCGTAATACCAGCCGATCCTCAGTGCCCAGCGTCGCTTCAGGATCTTCGCCCTGGTCAAGTGCGAGCAGGTCTGCGCAAGCTGGGGACAAGGGAACAGCCCACCGGTCTTGCTGGAGAGCAAGCGCCATTGCCGTATCTCCCACGGATCCACACTGGAGGGAGGGGGGGTGACTCCGTTGTGAAAAGGCAATCGTCGCCCCACGGAGGGGCATGCAACCACCAGTGCGGAGGGCACTGTACAGTGAAACCCCCCTCGGCTCCCGGGGTTACTAACAGTGTCCGACCAGAAGGACGCTGCAAGATGGAGTCCGCCCCGGACAAAGGCAGCGTTGGAGTGGTGAGCGAGGAACAAAGAGATTCCGTTTCCCGGGCACTCACCCCACAGCAAACTGGAGGCGCGCCTCGCAGGACGGGATGAACACCTTCCGTCTCCCGCAATCAGGCCGGTCCCAAACGCAGGCACCTCCACCACCCGTCCGCCCAGCTGAGGGCACCAGCGACCTGCGGCGTCAGTCGGCACCAGGGTCGCGGGCAGCCCCGGTGACCGGTCAGGCGACAAGTCCTCGTCCAAAACGGCCGGCGGAGGTCGCAAATGGAAGCGACTGACATCAGCGCATCCGTATCATCGTCTCAGCGTGGTTCGAGCCAGGATTAGTGCCAGGATTTCATAGCGGAGCAGACGGCTGTGGGAGCCGGGCGCTCACACGTCCGACCCGTCCGCCATCTTGGCTCCTCCCCCAGCAGTACATTTTCTTAATGGGAGATCCACAATTGACAACTGACGAAGCCTAGTCAGATGTATGTATTAGATTGACAAAATAGTCTAGTACCATTGGCTGTCTCTAAACAATCAGTATGTGCAAACAGTGCAAAAGATGCCACACAGTGGAAACAACCCAATGAACGAGTTTTCAAAAATTAATATGGCTGATGATTCAGAAGATCATTTATGCATGATGTGAGCAGCATGAATTTATTAATGGATAAATCCGTTACATTCAGAACGTGCAAAATATAGCCAGCATTAAAGTGCCAAAGTGCAGCAGCAAAAATGTCAATCATGTTAAAACCACATTGCTGTCTTTAGTGGATAGGGTAATCCATCTGGGGATTGCTATGCTAATGTGAGTAACTCATCTACTAAGAAAATCAAGGTGAAAATAGATCCGCTTGTTATGTAATCCCCAGTGCAGAATGTCCCCAATACCACATAAAACCCAGTTCTCTAAAATAAACCCATCACTACAGTTAAAAACCAACTAATGGTGGCTAAACACTGTATAAGATTGGGGATAGAAAACAAGGTTATAAATATGGGATAGTTGAAAATTCCCTGGAATAAATACATAACAAGCATTTACAATGCAATGGTCTCGGCATTGTTAAAGTTAGAGCTATTGGCATTGCTCATTACTTTTATTTATGTTTTTGTTTTTAAAACATAAATAAATGGCATTGTCATTTACAATGCCAATAGCTTAATCGCTCGCAAATGCGAGACCTATTGCATTTGCACCCACACACAGAGACACACACACAAAACCACACACACACACAAACACAAAGCAAACCACACACACATACAAAGCCACCCACACTGAGCAACCTACACAGAGCCACGCTCATAGAGTCATTCACATAGAGCCACCCACACACACAGTCACCTACACACACACACACACACACACACAGAGCCACCCTCACAAAGACAGAGCCATGCACACATAGACCCGCCTACAAACAAAGCTACCCACACAGAGCCACAAAAACAGAGCCACACACACATAGACCCACCTACAAACAAAGCTACCCATACAGAGCCACAAAAACAGAGCCACACACACATAGACCCACCTACAAACAAAGCTACCCACACAGAGCCACAAAAACAGAGCCACACAGACAGAACCACACACAGACAGAACCACACACAGACAGAACCACACACAGACAGAACCACACACACACAGAGCCACACACACACAGAGCCACACACACACAGAGCTACACACACACAGAGCCACACACACAGACAGGCACAGACAGACAGACACAGAGCCACACAGACAGACAGACAGACACAGCGCCAAACAGACAGACAGACAGAGCCACACACACAGACAGACAGAGCCACACACACATGGCCCCGCTCTGGGGTTAGGCCAGAGGTCTTCAATCTGTGGGGAGTCCTGGGAAGGGGGTCGCAGATTCTGCAGAGTGCAGTTCCTGGCATTGGGCTGATCGAGGGTGCTCACAGCGGAGGCCTAATTCACACCGAGGTGTGAAAAACATCAACCCTCATTGAGAAGTAAAAGGTCTTTTAAAGACCTGTCAAGTACTCGGGTGTGACTGTGTGTGTCCCTGAAGCTGTTTCAGCCGGGCTCACATACACGAGCTGGGGGGGGGGGTGCTGGGGGGGGGGGGGGGGCTGGGGGAGCAGGCTGTAGTGTAGCCATTTGAGTGAAATGGATGATGCGCGCCCGGAGCTGTGGGTCCCGTGACACACGTCCCCCGCCCCCAGCAGGGAGGCACAGAGATGCCCGCCTTGAGAGGGAAAGAAGAAGGAAGACACAGAGAGATTCTGATCCCCCCTGCCCCCCATGAGAGAGGCACAGAAAAGGTGGGTGGATGAATGATGGGTGGATGGATGGATGTAAGGCTGAAGGATGGATGTGTGAAAAGGTGGATGGATGAAAGGATGGATGGATGGATGAAAGGGTGGATGGATGGATGAAAGGATGGATGGATGAAAGGGTGGATGGATGAAAGGGTGGATGGAAGGAAGGATGAAAGGGTAGATGGATGAAGGATGTATGGATGGATAAAAGGTTGCATGAATGATGGATGTGTAAAAAGATGGGTGGATGAATGATGGGTGAATGGATGGATGAAAGGGTGGGTGGATGGATGAATGATGGATGTATGGATGGAAGGATGAAAGGGTGGATGGATGAAGGATAGGTTGGTGAAGGATAGATGTATGGATGGAAGGATGAAAGGGTGGACGGATGAAGGATGGATGGATGAAAGGGTGGATGGATGTATGGATGGATAAAAGGTTGCCTGGATTAATTATGCATGGATGGATGTGTGAAAAGGTGGTGGGATGAATGATGGGTGGATGGATGGATGAAAGGGCGGGTGGATGGATGTATGGATGAAAGGGTGGATGGATGAAGGATGGATGTATGGATGGGAGGATGAAAGGGTGGATGGATGAAGGATAGGTTGGTGAAGGATAGATGTATGGATGGAAGGATGAAAGGGTGGACGGATGAAGGATGGATGGATGAAAGGATGGATGGATGGATGGATGGATAAAAGGTTGCATGGATTAATTATGCATGGATGGATGTGTGAAAAGGTGGGGGGATGTATGGATGAAAGGGTGGATGGAAGATGGATGGATGTATGGATGGGAGGATGAAAGGGTGGATGGATGGATGAAGGATGGATGTATGGATGGGAGGATGAAAGGGTGGATGGATGTATGAATGGATAAAAGGTTGCATGGATGAATTATGCATGGATGGATGTGTGAAAAGGTGGGGGGATGAATGATCGATGGATGGATGAAAGGGTGGGTGGATGGATATATGGATGGATGAAAGGGTGGATGGATGAAGGATGGATGTATGGATGGTAGGATGAAAGGGTGGATGGATGAAGGATGGATGTATGGATGGGAGGATGAAAGGGTGGATGGATGTATGAATGGATAAAAGGTTGCATGGATGAATTATGCATAGATGGATGTGTGAAAAGGTGGGGGGATGAATGATGGATGGATGGATGAAAGGGTGGGTGGATGGATGTATGGATGGATGAAAGGGTGGATGGATGAAAGGGTGGATGGATGAAGGATGGATGTATGGATGGTAGGATGAAAGGGTGGATGGATGAAGGATGGGTGTATGGATCGGAGGAGGAAAGGGTGGATGGATGTATGAATGGATAAAAGGTTGCATGGATGAATGATGGATGGATGTGTGAAAAGGTGGGTGGATGAATGATGGGTGGATGGATGGAAGGGTGGATGGGTAAAGGTTGGATGTATGGATGGAAGGATGAAAGGGTGGATGGATGGATGTATGGATGGAAGGATGAAAGGGTGGAAAGATGGATGTGTGAAAGTGTGGGTGGATGAATGATGGATGGATGTGATGAGGTCTAACAGGCGCATTTATGGTTCTCAAAAGTTGGTGATGAGGAGTACCAGTTTCTAGAAACGTTTGTCGGAAGGGGGTCCTTACGCCTAAAAAGGTTTTATAAGGGGGTCTCGGCATCAAAAAGTTTGAAGACCTCTGGGTTAGGCTATGAGGGGGCGGTGTCACTGAGGGCTGGCCCTGCATCCGAGGGCTGGCCCTGCATCCGAGGGCTAGCTCCAAGGGGCGGCGCTCTCTGTGTACACATTACTCAGTTTCCCATGTGATTTAGAAGCTCCGCCTGTACCGCTTTGTGTTTCATTCACTGACAAACTCAGCGCCTGGAAGCAGAGCCGCCTGAAAGACATGCCTGTGAGTGACAAGGGTGATATTTGGGAGGAAATGTAGGGGAGAGCAAATGAGGCATCGACTTGAGGAATTAGGGTTCGGGAGTGTGGCTGTGCCTTCGCAGGGCTGTTTTGGCACCCCATGTTGCATGTGTTTTCCTTCACACTGGCCTCTCAGGTGACCCACACTCTTCAGTGTTCGACCCCCTCCGGGCTGGCACCTGCCCTTTTCACAGTAGACCCCCTTCTCCACTCGCACTGATATATGTATATTACCGTTTTTTTGTATACCATAAAATGGGCATGTGCTAACTTTTTATAAAGTTTGTCCTTCTGAAAAAGCCCCTCATTCTAAAACAAGTCGATGCCACAGTAGAATTGATTGTGGGTTTTTTTACGGATACAAAACATTCCTCTTGGCTGAATATTTTCACATATCTGTACACACAGTCCCTAAACACGCCCCTCTGTGCTGCCTCAACGTTCTCACGCGGAGTCCTGAAAAATGGCCTCACACTACCTCACCCGATACCCCAATATGTCGTCTTCCAAACTGCCTTCTTCCCTGCGCAACAGGTAGCATTCCCCCTGTCCCTAATATCGCGCCCCCACAAAATAATAGCGGTGGATTGAAATAGCCCTCCATCTATACGCTGCAAAAAACACCCACATCAGGCGCGGGGTCAAAGTATGATGAATCCGTGTAACAAAAGCGGAGAGTGGGTGAATGGATATCCATCGCACTCGTGAGTGACTGAGACCATTACCAGGGACCACAGTAAGCAAAAGGGAACGCCCAATGCAATCAAAAAAAGTGCACGTCGCCTCGCAGACCACTGGAACCCCCGTCTTTGCAAACTTGGGTAACAAGCGGGACTCCGTCTGTGCCAACTGCCCTACCCCAAAGCAGCACAACCTGCAATTAAACTAAATGGGTAACAAAGACAGTAAATCACACACGATGACCTAGGTCGCGCTGCAGCTTCCATTTGTGAGTAACTATACGGAATTTCGGGTGCGCCGCTCTCACCTGGCCGGTAAAAGGCAGCTATATCAGCGTGCTCCTTTGCTGTCTCTTCAGGGGGCTCAGAGATTCACTTACAGGATTTCTGGTCAAAAACGCGGATAACAGAGGTTGAAGATATTGCAGCGCTTCCGAATGCTCAGTCTCTTCTCCATGTTCTTTTCAGCGGCTGGGAGGCGGGGGGCGGGACGGTTTCCTGCAAGAATTGTCATCACTGGCTAGATTGGAGACTGGTACACAATCACTCAGTTCCTCACTACCCGTTGTTTTGTCAATCTGGGAATGTACAGAGTAACAATGGATATCCATTGCACTCGTGAGTGACCGAGACCATTACCAGGGACCACAGTAAGCAAAAGGGAGCGCCCATTGCAATAAAAATGTGCACGTCGCCTCGCAGACCACTGGAACCCCCTGTCTTTCGCGGAGTCCCGAAAAATGGCCCCCACACTACCTCACACCGATATGTCGTCTTCCAAACTGCCCCCTTCCCTGTGCAACAGGTAGCATTCCCCTATCCCTAATATCGCGCCCCCACAAAATAACAGTGGTGGATTGAAATAGCCCTCCATCTATAAGCTGCAAAAAACACCTACATCAGGCGCGGGGTCAAAGTATGATGAATCCGTGTAACAAAAGCGGAGAGTGGGTGAATGGATATCCATCGCACTCGTGAGTGACTGAGACCATTACCAGGGACCACAGTAAGCAAAAAGGAACACCCAATGCAATCAAAAAAAGTGCATGTCGCCTCGCAGACCACTGGAACCCCCGTCTTTGCAAACTTGAGTAGCAAGCGGGACTCTGTCTGTGCCAACTGCCCTACCCCAAAGCAGCACAACCTGCAATTAAAGTAAATGGGTAACAAAGACAGTAAATCACACACGATGACCTAGGTCGCGCTGCAGCTTCCATTTGTGAGTGACTATATGGAATTTCGGGTGTGCTGCTCTCACCTGACCGGTAAAAGGCCGCTACATCAGTGTTCTCCATTGCTGTCTCTTAAGGGGGCTCCGAGATTCACTCGCCAGGATTTCTGGTCAAAAACGCAGAGAACAGAGGTTGAAGATATTGCAGCGCTTCCGAATGCTCCGTCTCTTATCCATTTTGTTTGCAGCGGCCGGGGAAAGCCCGCAATCCATCCCCCGCACAGAAAGGCAGCTCCGACATCTAGAAAACATGAAAGGACCCAGGAAAAGGGAGAAGGAGGGGAGGGGGGGGCGAGGGAATCACTCACCACGCGGAAAAACAGCATCCGGGGGCACTGAAGGAGGTACTGCTGCTGTAGGTGCCATGGCCGTCGAGCTCCGTCTCTGCCTGCTGCTGCGTCTGTCAGGGCAAGTCACCACGCATCGTCAGCCACCGTCCAGGAAAGTAGGGACCGGCCTGTAATTAGGGACCGGCCTGTAATCGGGTGGCACGAAAAACGGCACAAACATGCGTAAATGGGGGCAGAGGCAGAGGCTCGATGCTCACCTTCACTGCGGTGAAACAAAATGGCGGCCGGGAAGCTCTGAATTTTTCGGAATTGGGGGCGTGGTTTTGTGGTTCTGAGTGACAGACAACGCCACTGTCTAAAGAACGCAAAAAATAACGCCCCCAAATCCGAAAAAGACGGGGCTTCATTGGAGGGATGGGTCTCTCCTCCAATGGCTGGCCTCCATTTAGGAAGCCAGCCAATGGTGGAGAGACAGGGCAGGGAGGCGGGACCTTCTGCGCTACTAGGACTCATTAAATCTCCGGCCTAAGACTGCGCAAGCGCAGCCTTTTAGGCCTCCGACCTAAAAAGCTGTACAAATACATAGCAAAACCCCCCGACAAATATCCAGACTCTAGTCTACACCATAAAAACAGATAAAAAAAATATGTATATGTATATATTTTTTTTTTTAGCCAAGCGCTGCGCTGCGCCAATCACTGCCAAGTGATGCCGGTGCACGCGACAGTGGCAGCAACCCTCAAACTTTTCTCCAACCAAAGGGCAATGCAGGAAATCCACACAAAGACCAGACGGCACACCAGAGGACTGTACACAGATTTATTGTGCACACAGAACAACGCGTTTTGGCAATGCCAAGCTAGAGAAAGTGCTCCTTTGACCATAGAAATACAATCACATGTTGATAGAAAGTGAAGACAAACTATCCGATGGGAAAAACATGAATCATATTGTTCTTCCAAATAATATGGATGGAAGAAAGCTGTTTGTCGTAAGTCAATTCACCCCATGTAATCATAGTCACGCAAACCGGTAATGTGATAATATATTGTTAGAAATGGGATTTCTGGTAGGCTAGGGCACGGGCCGAAGCCAGGCAAAAATCTCCACTCGATAAGGGAGTTACACTCCTAAAATAACCCTTGCTCACACCCCTTGGTAGCTTGGCATGAGCAGTCAGGGTTATCTTAGAGGCAGTGTGTAAAGCATGTGCACAGAACCCCCAGTAATACAGAGTACGCACTACAAACGGACACCTCGCCAGTTTAGAAAAATATCCAATATTTTTATATAATTAAAACAAAACCAAAAATGACAAAAACCCACAGTACTATATGAAAAAAATGTCTGTAGTTACCAAAATAAGTTTTAAACAAATTTCCTTGATGTCGATAGCTCCGTCCGGGGCTACAGTGGCATCGTGAACAACAAATCCAACAGTTCTGGCTGGTCGCGGGGTCGTGGGCCAACTACGGTGTCGGGAAGATCCGCAAACAGTGCCTGTACGAAATGTAGGGTGATGAGGCCCTTGTAGTCACTCGCGTTGCAGGTCGAGCTCCTCTCTGATGGAATCAGGAGCGCTGGCGTCGGCAGGCATCGGGTGCTGCGGTGTGAAGTGCAGCGGTGCGGCGTGCGGTACTCCCAGGTCTCTGCGCGAGCAGCGGCTCGGTGGTGGTGTCAGATGTCATCGTCAGTGAGATCAGGGTCACGGTGTGAGATGAAGGCTGTGCTCATCACGGTGCTGGTAGGTCACGGTGCAAGCAGCGGCATCGTTGTTGCTGAATCGCTGTAGTCGGCTGACAAGCAGGAGTCGATGGTGCTGGCGTTGGTGGGCCAGGGCTATGGTGTGGGCTGAGGGCGGTGCTTCGTGTGACTTACGAGCGGTGCCTTCGAACCACGGTTCAAGCAGCGGCGCTATTTTTTGTCATGGAACGGCGGCATCGGGGAGGCCATGGCATCCTCGTGAAGCAAGGCGGTGCGGAGTGCGGTGCCCACAGGTCGCGGTGCGAGCAGCGGCTCAGTGGCAGCGTCAGCAGGCATCGTCTGTGAGACCAAGGTCACGGTCCGGCATTTCAGCGGTGCTCCCTGCGGCGGCAAGGTTTCGGCCTGAAGCAAGGTGGTGCGGAGTGCGGTGCCCACAGGTCGCGGAGCAAGCAGCGGCTCAGTGGTGGCGTTAACAGGCGTCATCGGTGAGACCAAGGTAGGAGTGTGGCGGTGCCCTCTGCGGTGCCTTCAGGACACGGAGTCGGCAGTATAAAGTGGTAGTTCCTCCTCACAGCTTCTCCAGCTCTTCTTCTTGGCAGTCTTCTTGATCCAGATGAGTTCTAAAGTTCAGGGGTCTGGGTCCCAGTATTTATGTCCAAAAATCCTTTGATCTTTCAGGCATAGGGTGTCTGTGCCCGGCCAAAACCAGTTGGGCCTTCTCTGGTGTGAATTCCTGGCAGGAGGTGGAGACAGCATTTGTCAGAGGCAGACCAGGCCCTTTGAGGTGCAAGAAAATCTCCCCCCCCCCCTTCTCCCATCGTAGCCCAGGTCTATTCAGCCCTTTCCTGACCTACCTAGACTATCTGGAGCCCCTATGGTTCCCCAGCCTTCTGTCATCCAAAACCAAGACAGACAATCCACATTTCAGCAGTGGCACATGGGATGACTGAGCATGAAAATACCCACTTTCTAAAAGTGGTATTTTCAAACGCAGAATGTAAAAACCCTTTCACTAAAAGATGTATCTTTAGATTCTGAGTTCAGGCATACAAAATTTTCTTTTTGTACCTAATTCCCTGGGCCAGTTATGTTTATAAGATGTTATAAACAACCCACCCATTCTATCCTACGGGGAACTGGTAACCTTGCAATAGTGAAAACCAAAATTGGCAGTAATTCACTATTAGGACATGCCACACACACCAGGGCTTGTCCTACCTTTCACGTGCATTGCACCCTGCCCACAGGGGTACCTTGGGCCTCCCTGAGGGGTGTCTGACATGTCAAAAAAAGGAAGGTTAGGGATCGGCCAGTGTGTGCACTGGCCTATTCGACATGGCAGTTACAAACTGCATACAGACTCTGCAATGGCAGTTCTGAGTTACCGTTTTCAGGGCTACTCACAGGGGTGGCACAACCAGTGCTGCAGGTCCCTGGGGAGCATTTGATTGACCTGCCCTGGCACACGCAGTGTACTTTATTAGAGGATAACAGGTCAATTAAATATCCACTCATGGACACACCAATCCGTAACACAATTGACACAGAGGGAGCCTGCACTTTACCACTGATCGGCAGTGCGAAAAGTGTGCAGAAACGTTACGCCACCAAAAACAGGTTAAAACCGGGAGGTCAGAAAGCAAAAACTCAGGGGAAACATGCCAAAAGATGCCAAGCCTAACACATATGCATAGTGAAATGCTGTCTCGTAAATCATCGACATAAAAGAATTACTAACAATATTTCATGAATGAACACACAAACGGTGCCCGCCACTCCGTTAAGGGCACAATATTACGAAAATGATAGCGGCATGAAAAACACGCTTAACATGCAAGCATAGTCATGATAAAAGGTAATGTACCTATTGATACCATAAGGTCAATCATGCTGGGATATGACATAGCAAAACATAGCCTGGATCACATAGTTTCATAAGGTAATGTACATATACGGCATGAAAGACACGCATAGCATGCAAGCATAGTCATGATGAAATGTAATGTACCTATTCCCACAATAAGGTCATTCATTGCTGGGATATGAAATGGCAAAACATAGCCTGTTTCACATAATTTCATAAGGTAATGTACCTATATATATTACCTTTATGTTATTTTGTGGTTAAGCCTCTTGCTGGAGCAACCACATCAACACTGTTACACTGTGCTTATTATAGGTGAGTCCTTCATTAACTTTTAATCTATTTCAGCTAGAAGGGATTTTTTGTTTCAATATGCAAATTAAGAAGCGGATGGTGGAATATGTGGCAAGTGTGATAAAGACTAAGCCCGGGCGGTAAACTGAGTTCCAAAGTTTTCAGAATTTGGGCACTCCACACTCCGCAGAGAAACGTTGAATTCTGCCATTTGGGAATGCAGAGGAGCTTTTTTCAGTTTGTGTACTCAAGTTTTCTTTTGGTGCTGCTCAAATGCGAGTGCCAAGACTCTCAGGCCGCTTGCGAGCGTGCGTGAGACTTCTCACACCACTTGCATGCTTCCGTGAGACTTCGCGCTCACTCGCACGGCTTTGTGCCACAACAGCACCAATCTAGCATTCTTAGAGCCAATCATGATCGCAAACGGAACGGTTAAGCAGCTTTTCTGCTTGAGAATGCAGCTGAGAGGCATTTGGAGTTATTTTTTGTGTGTAAGAAGCCATTTTTTAAAACTTTTTTTCAAACAAGAAGGAAGTGCCACAGAGACTCCAATTTCCTGTTCTTGTCCAGCAGGCTCCGCCCGTGCTTTGTCCTTCTCCTGGCCATTTTTCATAGGGATTAGGAGCTGGAAGGATCACTCTCCTTGTCTGCTGCATATATACTATTGGATTTAAAGACTTTGTTTTTTAAATATCACACGTATGTTGAAAGACTGGTGTGTTAGGGTGTTGTTTGTTTGACTACGGGGATTTATTTGTACTTCTATTCGACCTTTAAAATTATTGTGGTGGGTGGCCTGCAGTTTTAGTAGGGGGCCTGTTTTTTGTATTAAATGTATCTTCTTTTGTAAAGGGAAAATATTGTACTGTTCAGTACATTTTCTTATCAATGTTTTTTAATAAGTTTGCAATATTGATAGATTTAATTCACTATGTGGCCTAGTATGCCAATGGGATTTCCAGCCAGTAGGCCATGTACTATTCATGGGTGCATGAAACTATTGTTTCTGTGGTGTCTGTAGAACTGAAACATCATTTAGGCCATGGATGCAATTGAATTAAAATAAAAAGTGTATTTTTTGTGGTATTTTTTTTCTCCCTGCACTGCTTAGGTGGGGTGATGCATTTGGAGACTGTGTGCTGTTGTGAACATTTTTACCCCCATTAATTTTCAATGTTGGCATTGCTGAAATAATGCTGTGTTCTCTGTGTTACTATGCCTCTCTTTTCTGGCAAGTGTGTGCGTGTGTTTGACATAGGCCACCATTTTCCTTTGTTGTTTATTATGCCATGTGGCCAGGGGCCATTTTGTATAGTCAGTGTCTACCTTAGGCCTGCACGTGTTCTTTGTTTTCCAGGCCTCCTGCTTGTTGTTGTTCTGACCATGTGGCTGGTGGCCAATAGTGTAGCCAGCCAGTGTGTTTTTGCCATAGGCTTGCATATCTTCTCTTTGTTCCCCATGGCTCCTTTCTTGCTGTTTGACCATGTGGCTGGTGGCCATTTTGCATGGGCATCTAGTGTGCTTTTGCAATAGGTCTGCATATCTTCTTTGTTTGTAGCCAAGCCTTCTTGTTGGTTGTTGTGACTATGTGGCTGGCAGCCATTTTGTGTAGCCAGCCAGTGTGCTTTCCCAATAGATCTGCAAGTTTTCTTGGTTTGTGGCAATGCCACCTTGCTGGTTGTTGTTGTTCTTCTAACCATGTGGCTGGCAGCCATTATCTGTAGCCAGCCAGGGGGCTTTTGCCATTGGTCTACATAGCTTCTCTTTGATTCCCACACCTCCTTGCTTGCTGTTTGACCATGTGGCTGGTGGTAATTTTGCGTAGGCATCCAGTGTGTTTTTGCCCTAGGCTTTCTTGTGTTGTTCTTCTATCATTATGTTGCGGCCATGCCTTCTTGCTTGCTGGTTCACCATGTAGTCAGTCGGTGGCCATTTTGTGTAGGTAGCCAGTGTGCTTTTGCCATAGGCCTGCATGTCTTCTTCTCTTTGTTCCCAATGCCTTTTTACTCTGTGTTGTTGTTATTGATGATCATGTGGCAATGGCAAGCAGCCCTTTTGTGTGTCCAGCCAGTGTGGCCCTGTGCGATATGCTTGCATGAATGGTTCAGCAATGAGTTAGCAGTTTAATACATTAAAAAAAGTATATGCTTGAGGATAATACCACTTATTTATAAAAAAACATAACTTTTTAAAAATGTTAGGTCATTTTTTAAAAATAGTTTTCTTTTTTTAATACCTTTGTTTTATTAATTCATTTTATTTTTAGATTTTTAAAAACATTTTCATTGCATCTGGCATTCGTGAATCAACTCCATATCTGCTATAGGTGCACAACAGCAATCATTGGGTAAGGATTATTCTATTGTCATTTGTGAGCTGCACCTCCCTGAGTGCCACATCCCACATGATGAATTGCATATAAAGCAAATAGTTACAGCTATATTGTTTTGTTGTTCTTGTCTTTGCTCTTTCTAATCCTTCCTGAGTGTACAGTCACCATGAAAGTTTATGTTGGTGTAGTTTTCAGTTTAACAAATAAACACTGTATACTATTGTTAATTATGTATAATAACTTAAGTAACCACACTAAATGATATTGTTTGTTTGACATACTTCTTGAACTGCAACAATGCCACATTACACTGATGTTTTTCTTCCATGTTTGCTTTTAGAATCACAAGAAAAGAGACATCGCCCACAGTTGGAAGGCCTGTGAATGACGTGGCCATGACTGACTACGGAACACAGTAATCTCTTCAGCTTATTGTGAAGCTAAGTGCCACTGCCAACTGACAGCTTCAAGATGGCCCCAAAGAAAGGTGCTGCCAAGAAAGTATCTAGTGGGGAGCAGAAGAAGCAGATTTCCACCACTGGCATGCCGACCGCAACCTTTTTCAGGAAAGTTGTGCCTGTAGCACCAGCCTCCAGTGAGCAAGCTGACAGTAGCACTCCTACATCAACAGCACCACCCCCCAACCTAAGCCAAGGACCATGTCTGTCAGTGAGGCAGCCAGTGCAATCATATTGACGCAGACGAGTAGTGATGTTGAATTTGATTTGTCCATTTCACAAATTAGTCCACAATTGTTTCGGGAAACAAATCCAAATGGACAGCAGCCACAGCCAGCAATGGATTTGTCTGATGATGGAGCAGAACAGGAGGTTGAGATTCCTTCAGAGCAAGAAGTTGAACCTACTCTTTTAGAATCATTGTCTACCACATCTCCAGCAATGAAAAGGAAGGGTACTGCAGCACCATCTTCTCCAAGCACCACTTCTGATGATGATGATAGGGACATGGAGTGGATTCTGGCAGAGTCCAGGAGACAACAGGAGAGGCACACGAAAAGAAAAGTTCCAGAAAGACTTAGACTTATGGAAGGGAATGAAGAGGAGGATGACGGGGTATTCATGGTGGAAGGTGACACAAGGAATCTGACATTGCTATTCAACCAACTCTGAGGGATGTGGCACAGGTAGCACCTGCACCAGCTCTCATATTTGCAAAGCTCCAGCTGAGACCTGCACCAATACCTGTCTCAGGAGAAGCAAAGAGGCAATCAACAACATGCCTACCTACATCCAGTTTGTCTCAGGCATTGGCAGTGGCCCGGTAAAAAGGTACTCCTCCCCAGTTTGGGACTCTATTACAGTTAGCAAAGAGGGGGAGCACAATGCAGTATGCACCATTTGCCACACAAATGTTCATCGAGGTAAGCCTGGTGCACATATGGTACTGGAGGCCAGACAACCCATAACAAAGAACACCACACAATCAAGTGGGAGGAGCACCTTCAGAAAATTGCTAAAAATGATTGTGGTGGTGGGGAGAGCCACGGAACATCAGCTACAAGTCCAATCACAGAGAAAGGTGATAATGATGCGGAAGAAGAGGGTGACATCTTCTGCATGCAAAGCAGCCCTGTTCCCAGCTGTGCACCAGCAGAATCATCCACCTCAGCAACTTCACAATGGCACAAGAAGACTCAGAGTGAGATGATAGAGACACCATGGCATACAGTGACTGCCCCACCACCACTACGCACATTGAGTCTACCACTAGCATCTACATCTCAATAGACGCCTGTGTCTGTGCCCCAAAAAAAAAGAAAATTCAGGCTACTACTATGGCATGTTTAGGCTTAATGGGCTCTACGAGCGAAACCACCCAACTGCACATTTGTACAATGGTAAGCTGGCAAAAATGTTAGCGCCGTACCTCCTCCCTTTTTATTTTGTGGAAGGAATGGGATTCTTAGAATTTGTGGCAGCCATCTGCCTGAAATGAAAGGTTCCAAGTCAGACCTATTTTGCCAGAGTGGCTGTTCAAGCGCTGCATCACGATGTGCTGCATTTGGTTGTACAAGCTTTGCAGAAAAGTGTTGTTCACACCATCCACCTGATGACAAATATGTGGACCAGTTGTCAGGCAACTGATTAAATGTGCATCTCTGCACACTGGATCTCTTTTATAGGGGTAAGACAAAAGATATCTTCATGTTTTGGCCCTGAAGAAAGTTTTAAGCGCATTCAGAGGCATGCAACAGTGGCCATGTTTGTGATAGAGAAATCAAATACAGCTCTAAACATTTTGGAGGAATTCAACAGCAAGGTGTATGAATTGCTGCGACCGAGAGGTCTTGGAATTGGATTTGTTGCCACGGACAATGGCAGTAACATAGAGAAGGACTTGTCAGACGGAGGCTATTTCAAGTCCTGTGTTTGGCCCATTGCATCAACCTGATGGTGCAAGACTTCCTAAAAAAAGAAGGCAAAATCAGCAACATACTGACCACCAGCAGAAGAATCTACACCCATTCAGCCATTCTTTTAAAGCATGGAAGCAGCTGCGGATTATTCAGCATAATAATAGAGCACCAGTTAAAGCCCTGATACAGGAGGTCCCAACATGCTGGAACTCCACCTTTCACATGTTGCAACGTCTGTTTGAGCAGTACAAACAAATCAATGACTATGACTATGTCATTCAAAGAGTAGGGGATGCAGTTGGTAAAGCTGGGGCCTAGTCAAATGCCTGACACAGATGCTACTCCCTTTTGCGGTTTTCACATGGGAAGTTAGCAAGGATGACAGTAGAATGGGCCAAGTTATCCCGTTGTTGCTTCTCCTACAAGACCACAGGTGCGAATGAAAACACAGAAGTGCATGCCTTGGTTGAGACCTTAGACCTTTGCTTGGCTTCTAAAATAAGGTTGCAACATGATATCATCATGTCCAAAGAGTACATATGTGCCATACTAATTGATCCACAGTACAAAAACACTCTGCCCACTTTCATCCCTTTTTCTGAAGGGGATGTTTTATAAGACAAGAGGTGGATTGTAGAGCAAGCCGGAGAATTGGAAGAAGAATGGCTGGAACTTCATGTCCCACCCCAAAGTTCTGGGGAGCAGCCTTTACATTATAGAGAGGGCAGTCTTGTCTCAAAGCAGCCAACAATAACATAACCAAAACACCAACAGTAACAGCAAAAGAAGGACCAGACCCAACCTCTGTATTGTATTAGGTTCAATTGGCAAGGCTTAAGTCCAGTACAGAGACAATGGCAAAACAGGTAGAGCAAGTGGAAGCACCAATGACCATCCATAGGATGTTTCAGGAGTATCTGGATGATCCAAAAGAGGACTATGTGGATCAAAATCCATTGATGTTTTGGTATGGGAAGATGCACCAATGGCCAGAGCTCAACAGACAGGCAATAAAGTATCTGGCTTGTCCTGCCGCCAGTGTGTCTGCTGAATGTGTGTTCAGTGCAGTTGGTACGGTCATCATGGTGAGAAGGACCAGTCTCTCACCTCAAAATGTGGAGAGATTGACTATGATCAAAATGAACTAACATTTTATACCACACAATTACACCATTCCTAAAACAGCAGCACAGGAGGAGATAGAGGATGATTGGTCTGAAATTGAATCAAATGTGTTAACTGACCAACGTCTGGGTGAACCACTTGAGTTCTACGATGATCACTACTTTCCGGATTAAGTATGTCAGTAACTAGGGGTGGGCGGAAGACGCGTAAGGGATTATCGCGGAGAGGCACGGAGATTGAACCAATCTCCATGCCTCTCCGCGATATTTCTGTTACATGACGCCCGCCCGCCGCCCGCTGCCCGCCTCCCGCCGTATTAAATTATAAGTAAAAGCCTAAAATTAAACTTAAATGAAACTTGCCTTACTGCGGCCGCATCCTTGCCCCATCTCGGCTTCATCTGGAAACTGCGAATTGCCGGGAGCCTTCGCATGAGCAGTCCTCGTCATGCGCAGTTTCCAGATGAAGCTGCGATGAGGCAAGGATGCGGCCGCAGTAAGGTAAGTTTCGTTTAAGTTTAATTTTAGGCTTTTACATATAATTTAATAAGGCGTGCGGGAGGCAGGTGGGTGGCCAACTTCTGTTCCGTGCCCGAATGTGCAGAGATTTGCCGCAAATTTCCGCCTTCTTTGCACAAGGGCGGAAGGGCAAATCTCCGCACATTCCGTGGGCGGAACGGAGATGTCCACCCACCCCTACCAGTAACCCTATAGAACGTTTTACATTTTCTCATTGAACTTTGTTCTTTCTTTGCAATAAAAAACAAAATATCAGCAAGAGGAAAATTATAATTTTTGTGTCAGATTTATGGTGCCCCACCTTTTTATATTAGTCACATATATTCGGCCGGTTTGCAGTTGGACCAATGTGAATCAAAGAAGCCTACACTATTCCCTCATGAAATTAGGGACAGTACAAGCCCCACCTTCCATGCCTATTGCCTATTCCTTTTTGCATCACTGAGCACTAGAAGGGCAGCCCCATAAAAGTATGTATTATCCTGCAATACTGCCTGCCAAGACCAAATTCCAATGTGTTGCCTGAATCAAAGGTGATTAAATACCTATCCGAAGTTGAACTACCCATGCTCTGATTGGATGAGGTAACTTCAACTATTGCAACGGTGAGTGACTGATTGCGTGAGCAATGATTTAAATTGATTAATGATTCATGTGTTAGTAAACACTGAGGGAGGGTGTGTGTTGAACTGAAATATAGGAAAAAAATTCACTATAGGTGATGATCAGCCCTTTCACACTTAGCCAGATTTAATTAATTGCTGGGGGGTGGTTCTCCTTTTTTCTGGTTCTTCAAACACCAGAAGAGTCACTTTAGATATCAAACCAAAACCAATGCAAAATACTGCAGTTCTGTTTCAATCGCTAATTGTTCTTCAACAGAAGGGCACTGCACTCCACGTTTATCTTGCTCGGGTCATCGTGATTTATGATGATGATGATGATCTCGGTTGGGGTTACATGGAGTCAGGACTGGGGGAGTATCATGGAAAAACTCAGGGCGGGAGCTACAGGACTACCTCGTCAGTAGCTAGAAGCAAGAAGTTATCAAGTATACTATGGACTTGAGTTCAAAGGTAAACCAAGAGTCTAAGGCCTAGTGCTCAGCTGTGTGGAATAGAGAGAGGTGCATTTATGAAATGCTGCTCCGTGTGTGTGTGTGTGTGTGTGTGGGTGTGTGTGTGTGTGTGTTAGACTTGTGGCAAAAATGTAACTCTCAGTCCCCCTTTTATTTTTTTGACACTGGCTATGAGTCTTCTTAATATGCTCCTCATGAAGCTTATTTCCCTTCTGTCCTTCTCCTTGACTCTAAATACAGTTTCTCTTTTACAATTCGCAGGCCTTCTTCTAGTCTCCTTCAGGAACGAAAGGTGTAACCTAGAAGACAGAACATTTTGTTATATGGGAAATTGGGTCTCGGGGGCAGAAGGACTGTTTGCAATGCATGTATCTGTACTCTGTCATACTAATTCCTTTCTTTCCTTCTAACAACAGATTGATGGCGAATTATGTGCCGCTGCTTGTTGCCCATATGAAGGTTGGCCTTGTGTTGTAGTATTTGTCTTTGTCAAACCTTTCCCCAAATCCCATTACCCATCAATTCATCAAACTCTCAAACCTCTTCCCCAAGGTGTGTGATTTATTGAGGTATGGCTTAAATGACACCATCAATGGATCACATACATGGTGGGGCAGATGTGATGAAAGCAACACCAACTTGCTGTAGAATCTACGAAGCAGTAGCCCACTCCAGCCCATTACCAACCTGCACATTGAAAATGATCCACATTTTTTTAGATATAGAATGAAGAACATCAGTCGTCAGCGGTATCATCATTCAGGCCTTGTGTTACATAACCGTAAACTCCTAAGCTTGTAGACTTCAGACTTTGAGTCCATTTTTGATAACTTGAGGATTTCACAAATAATACTGCTAGCTCCACATTAGCCAAACTTACCAGCATTGCTATTCTTTCTATTTTAGCACAATCAGGCATGTGTCATTGTGTCATCATGTAGTACTCGGGTGGTGTCAATTCTTTGAATATTTTTGATAAATATGTAACCCACCTACTCAGTCTTTCTACTTCCATTTAGCTGCCTACAATGGATAAACAAACAATCATTCAGACCAATCCTAAGTTGGAGCTCAACTGGGTGGAACTGGAATTGGGACCACGTTTATGAGGTTTTGATGCCTCCCCTGTTATTGCTGTATGTATATTCAGGTAAGACAACTAGTATGTATGTAATTTAACTTTGTAAGAAATAAATTAACTGCTACTGTTTTTTATCTAGATAGTTCAGAACTTTAACCCAATGTAGGTCATCTCATCATGGCAGTATTCCTGATGAAGGTCAAGATAGTTAAAGAAGTCTAAGCCTAGACTCTATAACTAAGTGCTACGCTATCTCTTATGTTATAAGTACGTAAATGTAAATGTAGTGTATTTTGTAAAGCGCACAGCTGCCCCAACTGGGCGTCCCGGTGCTGTATAACGCTGGGGAACCCTTCCTGGCTCTCCCTGTGAGATGCCTCTCCTGGGCACCCCAAGGTGAAGCCAGGCTTCCCAGTGTTGTAGGGGCCGTTGTGGAGATTAAGCAAGCTATTGCCCAGAGTTGCAGCGTGGGACCCATGATTAGAGTAGGCGCCGAGGCGAGAATTATCAAGTCCGCGGACTTTGAGCCCAAGACCCTGCCGCATCGGAACTTGAACCCTGGTCCCGGGCCTGATTTCTGCTTCAGAGTCTGCCGCTCTAACCACGGAGCCACACTTCTCCACTACACAGGCTGCTTAAAACTACTTAAAGGCAGCAGTGCAAAGTAAAAGTCAAATAAATAAACAATTTCAGGCATAAACTTAGATTATAAAAAATAGTTTTCCCCTTTATTTATTCACAAAGCAATCCACCGTCTCCACCCAAACAACATGCCTTCCCCTCTCCCCCAAACAAAACTGACCCAAGCCCCAAAACTAAAAATGTTCAAGATGTCTCTGCAGTCTCACTCTCAACTCCCTTTCCACTCTCTCCACCTAGCCCCAACAAACAACAAATCCCTCCCACTAAAACCAAAAAATTAAAAAAAGGGCTAAACGAGGACCTAATGGGCGTCGGTCCGGAGATGGTCCATGCTCCACTCCATCGAGGTGAGCCGGTCCTCGATAGTGTAAAGCCACTGCAGGATGCGGCCCAGCAATAGCCTGTTGCCATTCTGGTGGAGGGTGGCAGCAATTGGCTGACGCCGGCAAAGGGATGGCCGGGAGGCTGCTCTCTCTTGCCTGTCCGGTGGTCCGGTTGGACCAGTAGGACCAGCTATATTGAGAAAGACGAAAAAGACAAATTGTAAATGCTCTGTGCAAACAATTGTTATACATAACTGGGTGACACAGTAGCAGTACATTGCTGGTCCCCTAGGGCCATTTGAATTTATATGATGTGATGATTATGATTAGGAGATCACAAGGCCAATTTAATGTTTTCTTTTACACACATGTGTGGCAGAAAAGTAACAGGCAGATACTAACTTCACAGGGATAAAAAAAAAGTGATTTTTTTAAAGGCTTTTCAAGTAACTATAAAGAGAGTCAGACACCGAGTTGAAAAATAAATGGATTATGATTGATGAGTACAGCATTATGCACTATTATGTAGTAGTCCTGGGCAGTGAACTCCGCTTCGTTCCAAGAGTCTGCGAAATTTTCTGCACTGCGCAGTGGTGGCTTCCCCATTGGGGCATTTGGGCGTTGCCCCACTGCTTACAGATTGCAGAAAACTCTGCTCTGTGTAGTTCAGCTGAGTTTTTTCCCCCGCTCCCTCTTGCCAATGGTAAGTTAACGAGCGCGAGCTGCCACTAAGATAGCGGCAGGAAGTTCAGCACTGCACAATGTCACTTGCAGAACTCCGCTGAGTTTTTTTGTCACTTTGCAGAGTTACACATTGAGGGACTCTGCAAACTATGCCCAGGCCTGTTCTGGAGTACAAGTTGTGTGTATTGCTAGAATAATGAAGCCATGCTCATTGCTAGCCAGCGCCTCTGCTAATTTTCTACTGTCTGCAGCAGTAGTTGACAAGTAGGTATTTTTAATTCCAATGGCCCTGCTCTTCGCCAAATGCATTTCTCTTTTTACCCTGTCTCCAAACAGGCTGATGAATAATAAATAGGATACTCCCTAACTCACACACCTAAAAATTAGGATATTAATATATTATCCTGTCTGCTGTAAGTATATGTTGAGGAAAATGATTTTAATGGACTGAACTACAGGAAAATAAACAGATTGCATAGATTCTATTTGCCACATTTGTCACTGTGTATCCCTGATGCCAAACTTGATCTCAAATCATGCACTTACTCCCACTTTACTCTGTGGCCTTCCCCACCATCACATTTTCAAACAAACTCATTTGCAGGGCAGTAACCAAAAAAGGAATCTTGATTTTCTCAACTTCAAGGGTTAGGGTAGAGGCAATAGAGAGGTAAGGTAGAGATTTTTTTTATATATAATAGAGGGGCCACTACACTGATAATCGATTCATCATCTTTGGCTTATTCAGTCATGGTTCAATTCAAAAGGGAAAAATGTGAACAAGTCTAAATTAATCTGTTATGGGAAACCATGAAAAATTTTCTGAAATCACTTCACATGGGGATCGCATGATTAATTGTAGCACATGCCAAGAACGGCCCACCCACCCTTCAACTCATATACAATTTCCTTTCTTTTATGTTGGCTTCCGTTCTTTCATGTCACTCTCAAGCCATCAAAGTGCATTATGTGAGATTTTGTTGAATTGCAGATAGAAGAGCCCATATTAATTACTCAACCACCACTGTGGCTGGTAAAGCTGGGGGGCGGAGGGTGGGTTTACCTCGCAGTCATGTTTTATGATGACGAGCGATGCCATGGCAATAGCTAGTGAGCATAGTAATTGCAAAAAATATGTGACTTACCAGTGCCCATCTCAGCTGCCGCTTCTCCCCATGAAACTCACCTGTCGCTGTCTCCTCCTGCAGCGGCACTGGAGCCGGCATCACCGATGTTCTGTTTGGCCAGAGTAAAACATTAGCAAACACAAGGAGATGATGGGCGTGGCTAGAATAAAACAGTAGCAAACACAAGGAGATGATGGACGGAGAGCTGAGACTTTTCAGACACTCACCCGCAGCTACAGATCTGGGTTGAATCCATCATCGTACTTTAGCTCACTTCGCCACCTCAGTTCATACCCAGCTATATGCAAATCAGACTTGACCCTGTGCTTCATAGGAACAGTCCAGCCCAAACTGCCAAGCCAGGTCTTCCCTGAACCGGAAACAAGCATCCTGGGACCGCCTCCAGGGTAACACCCCTCATCAGCCAGGCTAGGTTGAATACAGTGGCAAAGTGAGCAAGGGACCCACGTCTGGGCATACCCTGCCAACTTAGGGCAAACAAAGCAAACACAAGGAGATGATGGACAGAGAGCTGAAACCTTTCAAACACTCACCCCCAGTCACAGATCTGGGTTGAATCCATCATCATTCTTTAGCTCACTTCGCATCCCCAGTTCAGACCCAGCTATATGCAAATCAGTCTTGACCCCATGCCTCATGAGAACAGTCCAACCCGAACTGCTAGGAACGGCGCTTAGCACGGCAGAGTTTTTTGCGACTTCGCGGAATTTCCTCCCACCCCTAGGAAAGATACAATATCACTGGAAATGTTGCAGTCACATACAACAGCCATGTTTAATATTTATTCTGTTGCAAACCATGAAGATAAAAAAGTGAGTGTTCCTCTTGGAAATTGATATGGTCACATATTTATTACGGATGCTTGGCACTCGCACTAGAACGAGGGGGAAGGATGGCACAGCCACCCTGGGTGAGATGTTTGACACCCCCTCCTTCTGCTTCCCACCCCCCTAAATTCAGTCACTGGAAGGACACATCACAGTCCTCTTTTTTTTGCCTTTTGTGTCAGGAAATCCATTTTTGTGTCATTTCCTTTGATTGTGACATCTGATTCTTTGATCTCTGCAGTGGTCACTGCCGCTTGAAATCTCTCGGTCATGTGGTTTGTTTAAATTAAGCATGAGCGAATTTTGCGGATCTCGCGTTCGCGAATTTTGCGGATTTGCGGATTCGCAATCCGCAAAATCCGCGAATTCTCGCGAATTTGCGGATTTTTTTTTTTTTGTGTTTGCGCGGGTTTCTGCCAGTTCGCGAGGGTTTTGTACAATGTCGCAAATTGCGAACTTACCTGTCGGGTCGCAAGTTTCGCGAACTTGTTGTTTCTACGTGTTCAGCCTGTTTGGGACACTCTTCTTCATCACTGCCACTCTCTGTCACCACTGCCACTCTCTGACTACTCATGCCACCCTCTGGCCCACCCATGCCACCCTCTGTTTCATCACCACACCCTCTGGTTGTCCAGTGTACATTATTTTCGGCAAAGCAAAGCACACCTTCCCTGCCTCAAGTGACCTGAATTAATTTGGGGCTGATTAATGTGTCACAGAATATTTTTTTAGCTGGCACCTGCTTCCTTAGTGCGCCCTGATTAGTGATCTTTTGCACTTGCTAAGTGCTTTCATTGTTGCAAAATTAGTTACAACACCTGCCCTGCCCCAACTGACAATAATGAATTAGGGGCTGATTAATGGATTTTAACTTCCAGCCTGGCTCCTGCTTGTCTCCCTTAGCTGTAAATCAGGACCTTTGTGGCATATGTGTAACTATTCTGAGGTTCAGAGCAGGGTCACATAATAGTTTCAACTGGCAACTGAACTCTGGAGGGGCCCCTCAGGAAGCACTACAGGAAATGGCTACTAATGATGACCCTGAACTTTTGAACCTGGTAAGTAGTTACTTTCAGTTTTGCTAAGATCGTATTTCTGCAATTTTGCACTTATTCGCGGGGCGCGAACTCACGCGAACAGTGCGAGCAGTGCGAGCAAAATCCGCTGCTCGCGGATTTGCGGATTTTGCGGGAGATTCGCGAATCTCGCGGATTGCGAATTTCCCGAAAATCCGCAAAATCCGCGAGCGGAACGGATTTTCCGCCCATGCCTAGTTTAAATGTAGATGCCCTGTTGTTGTTACAAAGTGCCACATGTGTCAGTCTTGTAAGTGTCAGTGCACAGGTGTCCCTCCTGTACATTCCTTTCTGGTTGCAGAGGATTGGACCGCCTTTGAGATGAGCACAGGGTGGAAAGAATGACTCCACACACAAAGCTCTCATAACTACAGAATTTTCAGCAGGCGGAATATCCAAGCCAACTCTGTCAGAACATCTGTGGCATCTGCCCAGACCTCCTCTGCTCTAAGTGCAAAAAGTCTGTTCACTTTCAGGTGGGAGGATGAACAAGCATTTGCAATGCAATAGGTCTCACATTTGCGAGAATTTCAGCTATTGTTTTTGTAAATATAAAAGTGGGAACCATGCTGCACATAAAGCATGGCACCCATGTTTAACCCCTTCGCTGCTCATGACAAGCTCAGCTCGTCATGCAGTACACTGGGCGTGTGCTCATGACGAGCTGAACTCGTCCTGAACCATGGGATATAACAAATTCCAGCACAGGAGAGGAATCAGCTTAGCAGTCATATGGTTAAATAACCCCTGGCCTTCTTATGTGCAATAAAAAAAAATCTTAAATATAAACATAGATAGACAGATAGACACATACAAACATGCACGCACAGATACAAAGAAACGCGCACACACAGACATGCAAACATTTGGAAACAGAGACACCTGCAGCGCAACACACACATATACAGACACACAAGCGCACAGACATGCACATAAGCAAGCATGCACATACATATACAGCATTGCCAAGAGGAGATGCATTTACAGACGCATGCACATATACAGGTACAAGTACTTTTGGCGCACAGGGGGGAGGGAGGGTGCGTGGTAGAATTTGGGGTTCGCAGATATGATAACATTGCATTGGCCAAGTCGACAAAACCCCTTTTAGGGGCAACAGTGACACAGGAAGTCAAAAAGAACATGAACCATGAAGGTGGCTTTACTTTAGGCGTGGAGCCTAGGGAGTCCTGAAAGAATGTGATGGTGACACCTAAAAGGGCGCCTCTTACCGCGTGTTGAGGATCTCGATATTTCCCCCACACTTATGTCTGAGGCGCCGGAAGTAGGGAACAGCAAACCTGACTCAGTTTCGCTGTTCTACAGAACACAAAGTGATGGACAGAACCCGGCATTTATTTAGTTGTCCCAGTCATGTACAAAAGTAAACTACAGCAGAGGTATTGACTCCACTTCACCTTGAACAAAAAGTCAAGCTAACCTCATTTCCGCGGGCACTGTTTGAAGGTTGCGACCTCTTGAAAAGCCATGGAAAGGACCCAGTGCTGTCCATGCACACTACCTTACATGGCACTGCAATATGTTGGCACCACTGACTGGCACAAGACACTTAGGCATTTTTAGGTCTCGCCTGAGCCAGCACGCATGCGCTGCTCTGCAAGGTTTTTAGTAAGGGCTTTTAAACACTAAACATGCACTTTTTTTATCACCAGCAATTGGCCTTTGCATGCGCCTTTCTAAGAAAGATAAAAGACACACAATTGATGGACGGTATGTAGAACAAATCAAAACATTCACCCCCAGTCACCAGATCTGGGTTAAATCCATAATTCTTTTGCTCACCATGCCACCCCAGTTTAGACCTGGCCATATGCAAATCAGTTTTGGTATACCCGGCGCACTTAGGGCGAGAAAGTAAAAGACACACAATTGATGGACGGAATGCAGAACAAGTCAAAACATTCACCATCATGGGAACAGTCCAGCCTGGCACAGGGTCAAGACTGATTTGCCACTGGAATCAAGCTATCCTGGCTGAAGAGGGGTGAAACCCTGAAACTGGTCCTAGGATGCTTGTTTCCAGTCCAGGGAGGATCTGGCTTGGCAGTTCAGGCTGGACTGTTCCCATGAAGCACAGGGTCAAGACTGATTTGCATATGGCCAGGTCTAAACTGGGGTGGCATGGTAACCAAAAGAATGATGGATTTAACCCAGATCTCTTGACTGGTTGTGAATGTTTTGATTTGTTCTGCATTCCGTCCATCAATTGTGTGTCTTTCGCTTTCTTGCCCTAAGTGACCCAGGTATGCCCAGACGCAGGTTCTGGGCTCACTGTGCCACTGGAAAAAAGCTATCCTGGCTGAAGAGGGGTGAAACCTGGAAACCGGTCCTAGGATTCTTGTTTCCGGTCCAGGGAGGACCTGGCTTGGCAGTTCGGGCTAGACTGTTCCCATGAGGCACAGGGTCAAGACTGATTTGCATATGGCCAGGTCTAAACTGGGGTGTCATGGTGAGCAAAAGAATGATGGATTTAACCCAGATCCCTTGACTGATGGTGAATGTTTTGATTTGTTCTGCATTCCGTCCATCAATTGTGAGAGAGAGCACACAATTGGTCCAAGGCGGGTGCATGTCCCTCCTTCTCTGTCCCCTGGCCGAGGGTGCTCGGAGAGAGCAGCAGCGCCATTTGTTTCCAATTATCGTGCCCGCATCTCGCGGTCGCCTAATTGTAAACAGATAGCGGTCGCGCTGGCCCTGGCATGTTTTTTGTGTTTTGCATGCACGATGAGTGTGCAGGTTTACAAACAGCCACATCCGCACAAGCCAGTGTTGCCAGGTCGAGCCTGGCATCAGGCCGCGCCCAGGTGGTGTCAAGTGCCTCTGTCCCTATCAGCAATCCTAATGGTGCCCGGAGCAAGAGGTGCGAGGGATGCCAGAGACGCACCTTGGGCAGAACTTTAAGTGTGAACCACTTTCTCTCTAAAGAGGGGACTTCGGTGATGTTCAGTGAGCCCGGAACCCACGCCTCTAACCTGCTAACGTAACAGGGGTTAGCGTCCACTGGGGCAGTGCTAGAATGTGAGACAGGTTCCCTGCACCCCTCACTCTGGGATGTGAGACAGTGACCGCGCACTGTTCACTCTGAAGGGAAGGGAGAGAGCTGGCAGTGCTGGAATATTAGACAGGGTCCCTGCACCGCTCATGCTGATGGAAAGTCATGAGCACTGGGCAGTGGTGAGCCCCGGGAGGTGCTGGAATGTGAGCCACCATCCCCGCACCGCTCACTCAACTGGCTGCACTTTCCACTCTGTCCGGGGTGCATAACAATTCTTCTGCGGACTGGACATCTGCAGGAATGCCCGAACTCACGGTTAAGCCAGAGTAACACCGTCGCATGAACGCGACCGGCAGTTCTGGTACAGTGCCTGATGCCTTCCAGTGAGTCTTGCAGCGCTTTACAACTCGAGGCCTTAACTTCAACAAGTCAGGACTGCCCGGAGCAGAGATTAGAGTTTGCGGCAAAGGAATGCCTGAGCCCTCATGAGTACACAACATTCCTATACATGAGGAGAATGCCCACTCACCCTGTAAAATGCAGAGTGGGGCCTCGTTCTGCAGGTCGGGCTCTTTCAAAACACCACCTTTCTCAGCGAGAGTCTGACATGTGACAGCAGCACACGAAGGACGATTGCTCGGGGCTCTGAGCGCCGCCCTGGAGGACCACACGCTGCAAACATGCCTTTTAAGACATATTAATATACTTTAAAAGACGAAATATTACACAAAATACAAAGAGGAGATGAATTAAAACACACCAGAATGCGACTGAAGGTATGCACAGGAAATTGGGTTACAGAAGATGTTCAAACACAGACAAATTGAACTTTTTAATAACCCACCTTGAAGCAAAAGAGGCGCTACAATTAGAATATATTAATTCGTACAAACGACTGTCTCCCCACCACGCCACAAAGTGCACACCAACGCTATATCAGGCAAATTAAAACTAAACCTTCTCGAGAATAGACTTGGATTTAGTTTTACGTAAATTATACCAAATAGCCCCGAGGGCAGGTGTTCATGCACAGTCAGTCAAGCAGGCTTTATTCGACAATTGTCATGAAAGCAGGATGCATACATTTTGTCATAGAAAGATAAAAAAAATGTAAGCACACATTATAAATAAATGTATAATATGATACAGTATAAAATTACATGATTTAAAATTGCAGATACGATAATTTCGTGATATATATGATTCCTAATATGTTACAAAACCATCATTAAAAACCAAAGGGCAGATTTATGAGGCCGTTGCGCCTCTTTGCGCCGCAATTGCGTCACTTTATTTGACACAACTGCGGCGCAAACAATGCGCCCTATTTACAGCGTGACGCATCTAGGAGATGCGTCACGTTGTAAAGCACTGCGCCATAAGGAGGCGTTCCTGCGCAGGGGGGGGGGCGTTCCTGCGCAGGAACGCCTCCTGAAAGTGGCTGAGTGAAATCTATGAGATTTCACTCAGTCACTTTCAGGGCAATGCTGCGTGAAAACCCTGCGCCTGCTTGAAGCAGGCGTAGGTCTTGATGCAGCATTGTGCACATGGTGTAACCCCGAGCCTTGCTGGAGCTGCGTCGCGCTTGCGACGCAACTCCAGCAATGCGCCACATTTCCGGCACAGATGCGTCACGCATCTGTGCCGTTTTTGCACTATGGTGCGCCGCATTATAAATGCGGCGCACCATGGGTGGCGGAGCTGTGGCGCACTGTGGCGCATGTTAACTGGCGCATCCCTGGGGATGCGCCAGTTAACATAAATCTGCCCCCAAGTCTTTCCAAGTCAACCGCTGATCATGTTACTCCTTAGAGTCCAGGACCACCTTAAAAACTTTGCCACTGACATGTAAACCAAAGGATTGGTACTTGTACAATTATTCTAACTGCTACCATTCCACTCCTGGTGCCTAGTAGCTTACACATTGGTTGCAGCCATGCCCTGCGCGGGGCAGAGTATGAATACATATTTGCCATTCGTTTTGAATGCCAATGTTAAGGAAAAGAAGGGAAACACTCATGAAAAAGTGACTGTCCACGTTCTTTATCACAGAGGAAAGTACTGCGCCCTGAGGTGCAATTCCCCTATAGCATCTCTGCTTCCGGGCTCCCCACTACTAATAGTAAGCTGCTTGACATGCAGGTGTTATAAAAGATATAAAACCCCCACAGACCGCCAGGGCACAACCCTGGGTCTCGGCTGAGTATGTGTGTTCCTGTCTGTGGCGGGGGTCCCAACTACTGCGACCCCGTAGGTTAGTGTGCCCTAAACAACTCCAGTTCCAGGGGGATGAGAATACTCACATCGCCCTTTGTTTCGGTGGAGTAGCTAAGAAGGTCAATGCGCCTGCTGACGAGAGCAGTGAAGTGACGCCAACCAGACAACCCTGTTTCCCATGGGCCTGGTAAGGATACAAGAGGTACAAACCTCATTCTGGACCTGAAAAACACACAAGCAACGGTGGCCCCCAGTCACTTTCGCAGAGTTGTACAAACTCCCGCTCCCCCATAACAAAAAAAAATATAACAAACATGCATGAGAACAGGCAGGAAGAAGTTGCCAGCAGTGCAAGTACAAAAAAGTAGAAGACATTTTTTATGTTCAAATCTTTTTTTCATCAGGGTTTTTAGTTGTATATAATGTTGTTTGTATGAAGGTAACAAAAATGCTTAACATTTTTTATTACAACTTTTCAACATAATGCACAGCAGCCACAATGCTCTACAACATAGCCTAAAGTTCTGGCTAAACACATACGGTCCAAAAGGCGAGACCTATTGGCTAAACCAATGTTTGTTGAAGAGTGGTACCAGCATGCTGCCGCGTGCCATCCTCCGGTCAAAGAAAATAACCCACGTGACCTGCAGCCAAGGAATTCTAACAGTGGACAGTGACTGGGGCCGTGAAGGGAGCTATTCACTGCAAGGGTAACGGCAGGTTGTGTCTTTGGGAAAAAGCAGCCATGAAGTGTGCCTTTAGGGCAGAGGTCTTCAAACTTTTTTGCTCTGAGCCCCCCCCTAAGCATAATGTTTTAATGTCAAGCCCCCCTCCAAAACTTTATGGCAAGGATTGGGTGAGTGGGAGGGAAAGGGCTGAGCGTAGGGGGCATGGATTATGAAATCATTTCAGGAGTACTTTTTCGATAGCTCATGAACCACACTAATTATGAGAGTTCAAAAACAGCAAATGTGGTCTTCCTTTATCTCCAATGGTGCCCTTGGTCCTAATGTTAGAAAATAAACTCTCATGCACCTTTTTTAAAGTGAAACAGTCATAATTGTGTTTAAGTGAGCCCCTCTGACCCCTGGTTCAATAATGTTAGCTACTGCCTGGCAAAGAGGACAGTCTCTTCCGCCGTTTGTTAAAAACATGGACTCCCATCTAGCCACACACCCTTCTCTGCCATCTCTCTGAGGCCAAACAAAGGTGTCTCCACTGCATGAATTTTTCCCCTCCTATGGGCTATTGCGCTGAGGCCTAAATCAACACTGGCAAGTGTATAGTGGGCCCTAATGCAAAGAAGGCTGTTATACTACATCCTCTTACCAACCGTTAATTGATTACTCACTTAATTCCAGGGCCATTGGAATTGCATGTTTCTGAGGCAGAAGTGTTTTCTGCATTGCTATGGATGTACCACATTTTCTACATAACCCATCATCTGCTGCATAATCTGCAGATTTTAACGAAAGAACGTCTAGAGCATAGGACCAGCAATGTTGGATCAGGAAATCTTTTCAATGGAAAAGGAAGAGGGGAGAGGATGTGGTCTGATGGCTAGAACTGCCAAACTTGCTGCTGCAAACCAAGGTTCGAGCCTCGGGGTTGCACATCCTGTGATTCTGGTCAAATCACTTAATCTCCCCGTGCCTACCAAAAAAATGAATGTGTCCTTGTGTAACGTAACTGGTGCTCATGTAAAGCGCTCCAATACCTGCGGGTCGAGTTTGCGCTATATAAATCTGCAAAAAAAGAAGGTTGTGCAATATTAGGCCACGGCGTGGAAACTGAAGAGGTATGCAGGGCTGAAGGCAGTGGGTGCCAGACTCCGCCAGAAAAAGACAGAGCCATATGTCCCTTCTTGAAGCTCAGCGCCTCGAGTATAAGAGAATTAGAGCTGTGCAGGGGGCACTGAGCCCAGAGTGTTTGAGCTTTTCCGCCAGAGTGCAGCGAGTCACTGTGTGCAGGGGTTTCTGGGTGATACTGGGTATCCCGAGCTGAGTGCCAGCTTCAATGGGTAGCTCTGTGTGGGACATAGGCCTGGGTGGTGAACTTCGCTCCATTCGCGTCGTTTGCAGAGTTTTCTGCACTCCGCACTTCGCGGAGCTCGCGGAGTGCAGAAAACTCTGCTTCGCGATGTCCAGTGGAGTTTTTTCCCTGCTCGTGATCGTGAACGGTAAGTTTGCACAGCACTCCGCGGAACTTCGCAGAGTTTTTTGTAACTTCTTGGAGTGGCGCGTAGCAAAACTTTGCGAACTATGCCCAGGCATTTGAGTATTGTGGTTAGCGTTTGCGCAGCCAGGGACCAATCAGGCTGCCGCATTCAGCACAGCTCTGAGGGGGCGAAATGGGTCCTGGGTAATCCTGGAGCCTGGAGAGAACAAGGGCTTGAACCAAGGACCGCAGATGTAACTCTGGAGCACACTGCCTTATACATCGAAGAACACCGAGTTGGTGACGACTGCGCTTGCGCATGGCTTTGATTTAAGTGTGGAGTTTAAATCTGTTGTCAAGGACAACCCCCAATGATATTGCAGTATCACGATAGATGGGGGGGGGGGGCAATCTATGATGCAGGATGAATCAATCCAAGGTTGTGGCTGGTGGGTTGGATTACTTGGGTGAGTTTGGCTGGGTTGTTTTTCAGGCATTGGGTGGACGAGCTGTACATAGTGCAAAGGAGATAGGGTCAACCACCCTTACAAACTGCACGGTCCGTCCCCCCCTCATCTCCCCCCCTCCCCACACACACAAAGGCAACAGACTCAACTTTTTGGGTTAGGATGTAGCAATTTTGCCCCACATAAAACAAAGTGGTATAAACCACTGTAAACGAATGACATTACACAATAGAAAATATTGCAAAATACACAGCAAACCTGAACACAGCATTGCACATATCCTATTCACATCCCCTTTTGGGGGGCAACATAGTAGAGAAAGACCAGGTGATAAACTTTCACATCAAACATTTCTGACATCTCCAGAGTCGGCATAGTGCATTGGTCCCTATTGGGGCATCCTGTGACTCTGCCCCACATAATCTCCGGGGTTCCCGAGGCAGGGCTGGAAGGGTAGGGCCACCAGCAGGTCCGCCCTCCTTCCAACCAGCCTCACCCCTGAAAGGCTTCTCCCAAAGGAGGTGGCCAACCAGGCAACTTAGTGCCCTTAAGCATTAGTGCCATCTCACGGCTACGATGGCTCCAATGTAGACATGTTGGGGGGTGGCAAACATTCAGCCCAGCTCCCCAGCACATCAGGAGACAAAGAGGGGGTCACTGAGGTGTAGCCCACTTTTAAAGGGCTCTAATCTGCTCCCTCCCCTCTGTCGCTCAACTCATGACCACTTTCGGTCAAGACCCACTTCTTTGGTCCCCCACCCCTCCACGGTGGAGCAACTGATGACGCCCACCTGCAAATGGCCAATGGGCTCTTGGCCATTATGACGGAGTGATCGCACATCCTTCGGCGCCTTCATCTAATTTCTGAAGGAAATTTGAAAGTGAACGACAAACATGAAACTAAGGTTGAACGCAGAGAGGGCAGATTTTCATTTGTTCTTCCATTACAAAGGCTAGAAATTACCTATTGACTCAACAAATCCGTTTTTTACTATACTGTTTTATGGATTTTATAAAAAAACTGAAACGGAACAGAAAATCAGAAGGCATGGCTGACCAAGTTCACAACAATTGGACAATAATCACAGTATCCATAAATCATAAAAAATGTTAGAACCAAATGAATTTCTCAGCATATTATGAATAATCCAGACACATGCCCTCACTTAGGTGTGAACCCGTAGACTTGTGGACATGCTCCTCTGTCCTAGCGCGCCAATCCATGGCACGAATCCATTCCAATATAGGGGGTGTGGCGGGGTGGACTCGCGGGAGCTCCAATACTTTGCTATGACACATCTTGCGACCAATAGACCCAGACCCACCAGGAGTGGTTTAGAACGTGGACCACCTCACTCATCCAGGCCCAAACAACGTATGCATACTTGCAATCAATCAATCAATCAAGACATTTGTAAAGCGCACTTCTCACCCATGAGGGTCTCAAAGTGCTGGAAGGGTGCTGCTAATGCTCGAACAGCCAGGAGTTGAGTAGCCTCCTGAAGGTTAGTAGGTCTTCGGTCTACCGTAGGAGGATGGGGAGGGTGTTCCAGGACTTGGCGACGAGTTAGGAGAATGATCTGCTTCTGGTGGTTGTTCTCCTGATGCGGGGGTCAGTGGCGTGGGTGAGGTTGGCGGAGCGGAGCTGGCGGTTCGGGGTGTAGAAGGTGAGCCGTTTGTTGAGGTATCTTGGACCGGTGTTGTGGAGGGCTTTGTGTGAGTGGGTGAGGAACTTGAAGGTAATCCTCTTGTTGACTGGCAGCTAATGCAGTGGGGCTGTGATGTGGCTGTGGCAAGGGATGTTGAGGATCAGATGGGCCGAGGCGTTCTGTATGCATTGCAGTCATTTCAGCAGTTTGGCCGGGGCTCCTGCGTAGATGGTGTTTCCGTAGTACAGTCTACTGCTGACAAGGGCCTGGTGTCGGTGGGGATCCACTTGTAGATCTTTCGCATTCCATTACCACACAAGTTGTTACAATGACTTGCTTACGGAACGCGCTGGACTTTGGAATATATAATTTACTACTCTAACTCCAGTCTGCGCAACAGTAGGGAAAGTTTTGGACTTAAGGTCCACATCAGTGCAACAATGCTTTCCTTAATGCAAGTTATTGTAAGAACTTACGTTGTAAAGGAATCTGTTGTAAAGACACATCCATGGTTCAGCCCGCGCTGCTAAGGCACAGCGTTGTTCGAGCCGGGGGGTGTAAAGGCTGTTTCCTGTTTGAAGACTTTGGCATTTCACAAAACGCAATCAATTCAACAAAACTTCTTGGCTTCAAATTTAAACTACTTGAACTATATTTTCACATCAAAGAGATGGTCAAAAATGATAGATGCCATCAAAAACAAAATCTAAAGAGGACCGTGCAGGCCTTGGCCACCTCACGGACTGACTACGACCCACCGTGGTATCTCAAATTTTGCCTTGTGCCCCTCAAAGCTATCGTCTATGACACAATCTATCTGGTTTTGATACAAGAAGATTTCAGCATGAAACACTCCTTCTTACAACCGTTGGGCGGCTTCCCTTGGAATGGTACTCAGCGTGCATGACCTAGGAGGCAACCACCTGAGCAAGCCTGAACACACGTCACAGAATGTTCAGATTTTGAAGGGGCATCCTGTGAAGGAAGTCCCAGTAGGTGACGAAACCCAGGCAGACATCACACAAACCTTATTTTTGGTGGTTTTTAGCAATGCAGGACTGGGAAGGAGAGATATTGCTTCTCCAAGCAGGACGACCCCTTGAAGAAGAAGCAAAGCTGTGTTCAAGGTGGACAAACCCAGATTTAGAAAGATCTCCACCCTCAATCTTTCTTTAGAAATGCTTCACGGCATGGAGTGCGCTCAGCCTGCTGACCACAACTATTTGCACCTTAAAGAGCAAGTTCTCAAAGACTTGAGTTAATTAATATAGCCTTGTAGCCCGCAGTAGCGGGCTATGCCGGCTATTAAAGGCCGCTTTGAAGGCCTGAGACGAAGGTGAGTGAATTTAACAAGGTAGCAGGACTTTAATAGCCCGTATAGCCCTGCTACGAAGGGCTATAAGCCTATTAGAACATTCTGCCATAAGAGGGCAGAATGTTCTAACAAATAAAACAAAGGCCTCTCGAAGCTCGGGATTTGTATGCCCTCATGCTCCGAGAGGCCTTTATGAAAACATTGGAATGTTGCTCTGCCGGCCATTACCGGCACGTAGAAGCAGGGAGCACTCCACTGTCTACAGGGGAGCTCCCAACATTCCAATGCTCTAATATACATTAATCACCGAAATCTGGATAATGCATAATGTCTTTCCCAATACTGAATATGAGTGAAGGGTGATGCCCGAGTGGCCGCTTTGCTATTATCAGCAAGGATCCTTCCTCAGTCTCAGATCATGTGTGAATGTTTGTGGTATTTGTTGTGGCCCCTGGGCGGTGAAGTCTGTAATAGATCAATGGCAGAGATGCTGTCAGTGAGTGATTGAAGGGATACCAGAGTTCCTAAAGCAGGACTGGCCTGTCTCCACATACATCAGCTCTGGACTTCTCTCCTAGGCCAGGCTGATCTTGGTATTGACTTCCCAAAAAAATGTTGCCAAAGAGGATCTCAAATCTAGCTCTGCTGCGACAAATTTAACAAAGAGAGGGTCATAAACTAAAAGATGCTGTGCTGGCCAAGAACCCCAGCAGCACCAGAGCTGTGGTTGCTTAGTTGTTGCATGGTTCCATTGCATTTGTGGTTCTTCGTACTTGGTTCTTTGTTGTGATATTTGACGACTGCAGCCGCCAAAAACCGAGGATTTTTGCTCTTTGCTGGGACTTGGTAAATCCCGTAACCCTTGGAACTCCAACTTATGAGCTATATAGCAAACACGGGTTAGGTCCGATTACCTTTAATGAATATTGGATTCGCTATACTAAAAAGGATGGTGTCCTTAGTTGGCCACCTCATGGTAGTTTTGAGACCCCGATTTTAGATAATCTCGAGGCTAAACTGTTTCAGAAAAAATAAAGGCCGGCCATGTTTGATGCCTTTCGGTTGTGGCGTAAAGAAGCCAAACAGAGAGAGATCAGACAGATTAAACGCAATAAGAGAGAAGGAGTTGTTACTACGGTAAGAAATGCAGAGCAGTTTCAGCGAGATAAGGAGGAAAAGGAAAAGGAAGTTTTCGATAGATTGCAGCGTATGTCTGTAGACAAGTGCTATCCCGCTTTACCAACGGGTACGGATAAGAAGGAGGAATCTGCAGATGACCCTTTAATGTCTTATCTCTTGAAGTCGCCACCTCCGTACACACAGGGCACTGTAACTCCTGTGGTTCCTCCTGCCCCTGTTCTTCCTGCTCCTGTTCCACAACCTGTTCTGCAAAATGTTCCTGCTCCTCTACCTGCTTCCGTCCCTACTGCTCCACCACTTGTACTTCCCCATACTCCTGCTCCCGCTGTTCCCGCTGCTCCTGCTGTTCTGGTTACTCCTGCTGCTACTTCTGCTCCTGACTCTTCTCTTGTTACCTCGTTGTGTTACTCTTCTTCTCCATCTGTCCGACATCGTACCCCCTCTGTTGCTGCTAACTTCTTTAATTCTCTTGGACCTATTCTTGAGTCCGCTGGTTCGGACGGTCCTCAAAGACGAAGTCAGCTTCCTGGTGGTAGGGAGCGTGACTCATTGTATAATATGGCTATGGGTTGGATGAAATACCCCTTTAGAAATCCTCCTCGTGTAGTGTTAGATACGTTTTGCCAATTCAACATACCGACACAAAGGTTCGTGTTTGAAGAAATGTGCAAGGCTTTACGTGACCTAATATCAGCTGATGCATCTGATGAGGTATTGACTGCTCTGACTAACCTTCAGCTCCAGTTTGCGAGCGGAATGTTGGTGGGCACCAATGTTCGACGTGCTGTCGAGCAATTATTGTCTTTTCGTCCTTCTACGATGCCTCGGGCATTGTTCGTGGAGGACATTGAGGGATCGCTTGCAGCACCTGGTCAGTACCCCATGCGTGAAGTTCCACCAGTGTGGATGCCAGGTGATGCTAATGCCGTTCCTATCATCCTGCCGCACTTTCAAAGAGTGTGGATACATCTTCCATGGAAACGTTCGGAAGTTTTGCAGGTAAAGCAGTCTTTGCCTGACCCTCGCAAAAATCCTGCAGGGTATTATAAAGAATTGTCGCAGCTTGTGGATGCTACGATAATGAATCTTGCTGATATTGATATGCTGTTTGGCAATGTCGTACCGCAACCGGTATGGGCAAAGATTCGTCAGGAAGACCATGCGGGAGAATTAGGCGGTGACTGGAATGCATTGCGGGCTGCTGACGCTTTGCAAGTTGGTGGGGCCAAGCCTGATCAATTAATTACGGCTTTGCCTCAGAGAATTATCGCTCTGATGAAAACGCTTATGCCAGCCATGAAGGTAAATTGGGACAAACTGTCCGCTTGCAAGCAGAAGAAGGATGAGAGCGTCTCTGATTTCTTTACGAGATTTGAGGAGGCTTTCATCGACCATAGTGGTCAAGACATGGGTACTGAAGGAGGTCAGCGATTGTTTGTGGATAAGTTTGTTTCAAATTTACTGCCTGACTTAAGCAACAAATTGCGTAATTCAGAAAGTGCATGGGCCGTTTCTACTTCTGCTCAAATATTGGCTACGGCCCAATATTATGAGAATAGGGAGAAAGAGGAGAATGATCGTGCTGACAAGAAAACGAAAGAGCTTAAAACTAAAGTGTTGTTGCAACAGGCGTATCCTCCGCGTTCGAATCAGAATGACTCGCAACAGCGGAACAGATCACAATCTCAGTCAAATAGGTCACAATCACGAAATGATTCCTCTTCGCAGAGATCTTCGTTAGGGTACAATCAGTGTGCCTATTGTAGGAATGAGGGTCATTTAAAATTCGATTGTCCAGTTCTCAATGAGCGTAATAGTGGTAATTCGTCTAGAGGAGGTCGTGGTGGTTCTCAACAGACATCACGTGGTAGAGGTCGCGGTGCTCAAAACGATCGTTCCACTAATACTTCTGACTCCAATAATTGTTTTGACCAGCGCGGATCGTCGCAAGGGCGATCTGCTCAGTACAATGTGGATGATTATTACGTCGATCAGGATGCTGACGACGGTAATTACTAGGACAGCCATAGACAAGGAGAGGGAGTAGTATCAGTTCCGGTTGATCAGAGAGGGCCTTACGTCGCAGTTGCCACCTCGGGCGTCGTTGAGCCTTTTCTGTTGGACACTGGTGCAGCGAAAAGTTCCATAATGCATTCGAAACTCCCTGGCGCACCTTTGTCTGGCTTAACAAATGTTTCCGTTGGATTCTCTGGCGCCCCTGTTAGCAATCCGGTTTCGTGCCCTTTGCCTCTTACGATTGGGCCGCGTGAGCTGAAAGCTCCGCTGATTTTGACCACTGGGTGTGGCGAAAATCTTTTGGGCCTGGATTTGCTAAAACGTTTGTATGCGACTTTGTATTGTTCTCCTGCGGGAGTAAAGCTTACGTTAGGTGAGAGAGTTGTCTCTCCTATGTACTTATCCATCGATAAGCTTCCACCGGAATTGAGTTCTCTTCCTGCATCTTTGTGGGCAACAGGTCCCAACGACGTGGGCCTGCTTGACATCTCCCCTTATGTTGTTCATTTGAAATCTAACGTGCGACTGCCACGTATTCCCCAGTATCGTATCTCCCTTGATGGTGAGCGAGCATTGTTAGCTATTATCTACGATTTGATTGAAAAAGATGTTATCGAGGAGACTCGGGGAAACGTGTGCAATAGCCCTGTACTGCCCATTTTGAAGTGCACGGATCCATCAAAACCACCTGTTTATCGTTTTGTTATCGATTTACGGGAGGTAAATAAAATTGTGATTCCTCAGTTCCCTGTTGTGCCTGACATCACGGCGCTACTGACTCTGATTCCAGCCTCTGCATCTTGGTTCTCTGTGATCGATCTGAAGAATGCTTTCTTCAGTATTCCGATTGCTGAGGAAAGTAGAGACCTTTTCGGTTTCTCTCTTGGTGGCCGCAGCTTCCGGTTTAAACGTGCTCCTCAGGGCTACTGTGAGAGTCCATCGATATACAGTCAAGCCTTGAAGGGCCAACTTGATGCGTTTGTGTTGCCGGCTGGTGCAGCCATGATCCAATATGTTGACGACTTATTGGTGGCTGCAGATACTCAGGACATTTGCAAAATTGCCACAGTATCGTTGTTGCATCATCTCTGTGACTTGCATCACAAGGTGTCACCTTCTAAACTTTAATATTGTTGTCAAGAAGTAACCTATCTAGGTCACTTATTGTCAAAGGAGGGAAGGAGGTTGACCCCAGAGAGAATTGCAGCGATTGCTCGAATGACTGTGCCAACAACTCAGAGAGATGTGCATGCCTTTTTAGGTATCACGTCATACTGCAGACAGTGGATTCCAAATTTTTCATTGTTAGCGAAACCATTGGTAGCCCTTACGTGCAAGGATGTTCCAACTCCTTTACCATGGACGGAAGAATGTCAGAAAAGTTTTTCTGAACTGCGTGACGCATTGTGTTCGGCTCCTGTGTTAGGGACCCCTGACTACAGTAAGCCGTTTACACTGTACGTTCACGAGAGAGAAGGTTGTGCGTTGAGTGTCTTGACGCAACAATTCGGCGGTAAGCAACGTCCATGTGCATATTTTTCCTCGACATTGGACCCGGTAGCTAGAGCATTGCCGAGTTGTCTGAGAGCAACAGCGGCAGCTGCGGTGTCCATCCGACAATCTGCAGGATTGGTCATGGATAATATGCTTACGGTGATGGTTCCGCATGCAGTTGACACTCTCTTGAATCGTACGAAAACTCAGCATTTGACGAGTGCAAGGTTGTCTGGTTATGAGTTGACGCTTTTGGCAAGTCACATTCAAATAAAACGCTGTAATGTCCTGAACCCGGCGACTTTGTTGCCAATCAGTATGGAGTCAGATGAAGTAGCACCTCACGATTGCTACTTGCGAACTGAGGAGGAAACAAAAGGTCGTGTAGACCTGAAAAACACTCCTTTGGAAGATCCCGATGGGACTTTGTATGTGGATGGTTCATGTTTTAAATTGCCGAATGGTGATGTAACGACTGCTTATGCTGTGGTGACATTGAATACTGTTGTGGAGTCTGCGAGTTTGAATCAGAATTCTGCTCAGGCGGCAGAACTGATTGCCTTGACTAGAGCATGTGTGTTGTCGAAAGGGAAACGGGTGAATGTGTTTCCCGACAGTCAGTATGCATTTGGCGTAGCGCATAGCTTTGGACGTTTGTGGCGAGAGAGAGGTTTTATGACATCGCATGGTACGAAGATCCAACACGGACAGCTCGTGAATGATCTTTTGGATGCACTTACATTGCCCAAGCAGGTGGCGATTGTCAAATGTAGTGCACACCGTAAGGTGACGGATGATGTTGGTCGTGGGAATGCGTTCGCTGACGAGACTGCTAAGGAGACTGCCCGGAACCTTAGCACTAGGATGTATGTGACGAGTTCGGTTAGGTGGCCTACAGAGACTAGTATGTGTGAGGATACCATCGAGAGCGTGAAAATGATTCAGAATGAGGCCACCGAAACTGAACAAACGAAGTGGAAAGAGAGTACGGGAAAGTTGGATGCGAATGGTTGCTGGATTGATCTGTCGGAGAATAAGAGGTGGATGTTGCCAGATGCGTATGTACTAGCTGTTGTGACGATGGCACACGGTTTGGCACATATTAGCGCGAAAGGTATTTGTAAGTTGTTGTCCCCTGTATGGAAGAATGATGGTATCACGAAGTGTGCTGAGAGATTGGTGAAGAATTGTATGATATGCATGATGTACAACCCTGGAAAAGGAACCCCTACACCTCCTGGCCATTTTGCTCCCCCTTCATGTTCCTTTGAGGTGATCCAGCTAGACTTCATCCATATGGAGCGATGCAATAACCTGAAATACGTTTTAGTTGTGGTTTGCGCGTTCTCCCGATGGATCGAAGCCTACCCTCTTAAAGATAACACTGCCCTGTCCACTGCGAAAATCCTACTGAAGGAATACTTTCCTCGGTATGGAATGCCACGAATTGTATGGTCTGATAACGGAAGTGAGTTTGTGGGGAGTGTGATGAAGAGTGTGTGTAAGGGCCTTGGAATTACTCAGAAATTCCACAGCGCCAATCATCCCCAGTCAGCAGGTTTGGTTGAAGGGTACAATGGCACCCTCAAATTGAAGCTGGCGAAGGTTCAGGCTGCCACTGGTCTCTCGTGGCCTGACGCCTTACCTCTAGCCCTTCTGTCCACTAGGGCGACTGTACACTCCCGAATAGGGCTTAGTCCCTACGAGATTGTGTTCGGCCGCCCTGCGAATGTTTGGGGGGTTCCTAGACCGAGTGTGTTCTCTGATCTTGAGTACCCAATGTTGATCGATTATTTGCATGATCTGACTGCTAAACTGAGGCTAATTCACCAACAGGTCTTTGAAGCACTGCCGACGCAGACGGAGGGTCCAGGCCACCAGCTCCAGCCCGGAGACTGGGTGGTGACTCGCAATTTCGGAAGAAAACGAAACCTTGAGCCCCGCTTTACTGGACCCTACCAAGTTCTACTCGCCACGAGGACTGCTGTTCGTTTGGAAGGTCGTAAACACTGGGTGCACGCCACCCATACTAAAAAGGTACCTCTACCTTTGCCGGCAGACTCGTGGGTGAGGAAAGGCATTGCTTCGTCTGAAACGGAAACTGCACAGACCTTTGTTCCTTTTAGCGACGCTCAGCTTGTTGGAGAACCCTCAGCGCAGCAGGACGACATTGTTGAACAATTGCCACAAACAAACTCAAGATCTGAACAATTGACTGACCAGCAGAACTCTGTCCCACCATCGGATCAGTTGTTTGATGAACAGACACATCCTGGGAGAAGCCGATACTTCCTGAGATCTAATACTAAGGACAAATAAAAAAAGTTTTTGCTCTCTCCCTTGACATCCACATTACCCCATTGACACCAGTCAGTCTGAACACACTCGTACCATTTTGGTTTTTGTAAATATTGTGAGTTTGTTTCCACATGTTTTTGCTTCCACAGCTTGGAAATATTGTGTATATTTGTGAATAAGTACCTTACATCCGGGTGTACCGTAGGGCCGCGCGTGTACTTCCTTCTGGTTAGTAGGTCTTGACACTAGGTCGAAGGCCGTCGGTTCCTGGGAACTCCTGGGGATTGACTACTGCTACACAGAACGAAGTGCGTCAAGAAACGTTGCGGACGGTTTTAGAGGATGCCGTTCTCTAAGCTGGTGGATTTGGAAAAAGCTCAGGCTCAAAGATTCAAATTGCAACAAATTACTCGTACAAAATGCTTCATGATTCAAATGTTCCTACTGTTTCTAACTGTTTCTTCGCTATTGGTGGGTGGGGTGTATTACCTGATATTGACGTTCTTGCCTTCTGCTTCACCTACCCCTTCTCCTGAACCTAAAACTACCTCCACTGTTTCTCCTCATTCCTTCCACATCTTACCCCAACACGAGCAGGCCAGACGTGCAGAATTTATGAATAACTCCTTTATTCAGCTCCTTCATCAGCATCAGTTGGTGGTTAACACTACCAATTGTTGGGTGTGTGGGTTGATGCCACATACCACCGATAAGGGGATTCCGTACTTGGTCCTTCCTTATAGTTCCCAGGGTTCAGCTCGAGCATTTCAAACAATGTTTCGAAGTGCACTAGATTCCTACCCCAATCGAGAGCCACGTCCTTCCCACTTTGGTCCTGGTCCGTACCACAAGCCTTTGGCTATAGCGATTGCTGATTTAGATAGGGATATCTATGAGCCGTCGCTCATCCCAGAGAAAGAGGTGCGAGCCTATAGGGATCTGAGTGAGGCTGAGTATAGTGCGCTCGTGGGTGAAAGACAGCTTAGAAGCTCGTCTCCGATATGGATCGTACCCCACCTTGGTAATTTCTGTCTGAAAGGTCGTGGCCGAAGACCGAGAGCTCATCTTGGAGAGAGTGCTTGCTCCGAGACGTATGTATTGCCGATGCTCTCGTCCCCTGTGTTTCTGACTGCCAAGGGTACGTACTTTGTCTGTCATGATCGTGCGTATACGTGGTTGCCCTCCGACTTTGCGGGCACATGCTACATTGCGAATTTGTTGCCTCCGACTTTTACAGTCGCCTCCGATTACCACAAGACTCGAATTGTGAGGGGCGTGATTAGCGAAGAGGACACTGCCGGTCAAGAGGCAGGAGACTTTTTCAAAGGTTTCTTCCCGTTTTGGGGACCTATGGTTAATAGTAGGAACCTGAGACAGTTGACCCGAGTGGTGGAATCGACAGCTAATATCACTGCCAGTGCCCTTGGTAACATCACAGCAGAACTTCAGGCGGATAGGCTCATGACGTTACAAAACCGTATGGTTTTAGACGTTGTTTTAGCAGATCGAGGTGGAGTATGTAAGGTGATCCATTCGAGCTGCTGTATTTTCATTCCAGATAACGCTCCGACTGTCTATCAAGCCATTTCAAAGTTGCATAAGATCTCTGAGTCCATACACGTGGACATAGGGGATTGGACGCTACTTGGGTGGTTTTGGGGCCTGATGTCGACTTGGGGTTGGAAGATTCTGATGATCATCGGGGTTGTTGTAGCGTTTCTGTTCACGTGTTGCCTTTGTGTGCAGTGTGGTCCTGCCTTATGTGGCCTCTGTGCTACAACGTGTATAAGACAGCCGCCTGTTACCAAAGGAACTCTGATGGATAGAATTATGCTGCAGCAACATCTGGATGGTTTGATGAATATCGAATATGATTCTGACTAGTGCTTGCCTACATGAGGGCAAAAGGAGCGTCTGAGGTTCCGTGACGATCGTAAGTGGTATTTTCGACTCGTACGAATATGGTCGAGTCTGGTATCTATGAACCGCAAATGACGAGTTTAGTGGGTGTACGCATTTTCGTTGTGCTAACCTAAACCGTTCGTTTGTTTCGTGGGTTTCTACATCCGAGCCCACGGGTTCCATCTTAGATGCGGCATCCATTTTGTCTCTTGCCCTCAAGTAGCCAGCGAACGGACGCTGTCCGCTTCGCGACCCTGGGATTCCCAAACTCTTGCGGAAGACACGTTTCCTTTGAAGGTGTCTTTATGATAAGGGGGACGGCACTGTAAGGCAGATGGCCCCGCTCGAGGCTCATCTTGCCGTGCCAGTCTATTGTCTTAGCCGTGCATCTCATTAGGCACGTCCCTTTGATGCCTGCAGCTCGTGTTTCCCGATACCACCCCCTTTACACCCTTTCCGATCTCCCCACTGTTCCTGTCTTCCTCTGCACCTGTTTCTGTCCTTTCCTCGATCTGTTTATTGTTGATTGGAATGTACTAATGGTGGGAAGATGGGTTTTTACAGTTGGGAACCACCAAACGTTTCCGTACTTATGTTCCGGGCCTTGAATACATGAAAGTAACCCCTTATGGTTTTACGATGGGAACCGAGTTGTAACCTTTGTGTACCATGTTAACCTATGAGGGAAAACTGTATAAAAGGAGCGACCCACAGTAGCAATTCGAATCAGGCTCCGTGAACCTACATGTTATCTACTTCTCGTGACTTTTGTGTTCCCTGCAGTAATAAACCTCGAATCTTTGACGCCCAAGGAAGTGTCCCGTGTCTCTGTCATTTGTACGCCGGAACAGGTTACCCACGAAGGTTTCAGGTGTTGTCCCCTGGCACCGCTGGGTCTTAAGAAAGCCCAGTCCTTCATTCCAGGTAGATGTTTTTTTACTATAGCTGGCCATTGGAGCCCTGTTTTAGCACTCAACTACAACTCTGAATGCAAGTGGCAGTGTTGTCAATGCATGCGGATGGAGACTAACTCAAAATTACATTTCTTGAGTTTAATTTTCCCCAAATGGACTGGTCCATCTGAGTAATTTTTTTGACTGCGGAGTGCATTCCATATAATTTAGCATAATTTTTCAGTGATTTTGAATAATTATGCTACAACAACGCTCTCTCAATTGTATTGGGACAAATTCAGGCAGCCAGCCCCTCAAGCAAACCCAGAGATGACAACTTTTCCACCAGACCAATGGGCCAGGGTACACCTGACTTGACTTTGCTGGTTAACAATCCATTGACGCCTAGCAAGGACCGTAAGTGCTGTGCGACATTCCTCCAAATCACACATTTGGAAAAATTTGGGGGGAGACCAAGTGATAGCAGCAGTAGAAAGCCTCAGTTTCTGGAGGAGAACAGGTCTTAGGTAACCCTGGGCGGAGTTGGCGGAGTGGGGCTTCGCGGAGCTACGCGAAGTGGGCGAGAAACTACGCCCACCTCCGCACTCCGCGTAGCCCCACTCCGCAAACACCACTGGCCGCCAGCCCCGCCACCCGCCTCCCTCCCGCCCTCCCTAAATACTTTAAATTAAAGGAATCAATTAATTTAAAACGCACTTACCTTGCCAGCCGCTGCCCGCCGCGTCCCCGGGGCTCGCTATCTTCCGTCTTCCGTCTTCTTTACTAATGCGCATGCGCGGGCGGCCGCGCATGCGCATTTCTCACGAGAAAATGCGCATGCGCGGCCGCCCGCGCATGCACATTAGTAAAGAAGACGGAAGACGGAAGATAGCGAGCCCCGGGGACGCGGCGGGCAGCGGCGGGCAAGGTAAGTGCGTTTTAAATTAATTGATTCCTTTAATTTAAAGTATTTAGGGAGGGCGGGAGGGAGGCGGGTGGCGGCCAGCTACGCTCCCTCTGCGGAGCGTGCGTAGTGCCGCCTGGCTCCGCCCGCTCCGCAAAATGCGGAGTAGGCGGCACTACGCACACTCCGTGCACGGAGCGTAGCTGGCCGCCCACCCCTAGTCTTAGGTGAAAACTCAGCGGCAACACTCCTCCTCGACCTCCCCAGATGTGCCCACATCACACCGCAATTCAAGAAGCTTCACTGGCTCCCGATCCAGAAGAGATGCCGGCTCAACATGTTGAGCCGCGCATACAAAGTTCTGCAGAACAAAGGACCAGCATGCAACAAATGCATGACCGTCCACCAGCCAAATACCTACTATCCACCTCCCTCCCCCATGCCTGGATCTGCCGAGGCTACGGAGGATGCTCCTTCTCACACCTGGCTGTCAAGACTTGGAATGACCTTCCCCTGCACCTCAGGACCACTTCATCACTCTGGTAATTCAGGAAAGGGCTCAAGTCTTGGCTGTTCAAATGAGCACAGTACCCCAAATGAGCTATCAACAGCACGCCTTGAGAGCATATCACAGGTGTTTTGCTGTACACTATAAATGATTGATTGATTGATTGAAGTGCACCTGGCAGCTGTGGCATATTAGACGAGGCTGCAAACTGGGAAGTATAATAAACAAAAACTCAACTGCAAGATTTGAAAGAAGGGATGGGGCACGTGCAGGTAGCACAAAAGAACTAAAGGATGCCCACCAACTCTGACAGACTGAAATACTTTAAAGCAGGGGTCTCCAAACCGGTCCTGGAGGGCCTGATCCAAACCAGATTTTTTGGATATCCCCATTGAGATACATGTAGTTATTTTAAAAATCTGGCATGGATCCGGCCCTCCAGGACCGGTTTGGAGACCCCTGCTTTAAAGGGACAGTGCAGCCAGCATGCACAGAGCCTGTGAAGAGTGTAATGGTAAAGGCAGTTTTTCTATGGCATGCTTTGGGGCCTTCTTTGGTAAGTGAACTGGTGGCACCATCCAAACCTGAGGCTGTAAAAGCCGGCTTCAATGTTCAGATGAAGGAGGGGAAGGGACTTATGATATTTAGGACACAGAGGTCAAAAACAGACCAGGATGCAAAGGGAATCTCCTTTGGCATTGACTGCCCACTAGTGGGAGTGGGAGGGTATGGCCGGGGATGCTTACTAGGCCTGGGCAGTGAGCTCTGCTCTGTTCACTGAGTTTGTGGAGTTTTCCGCACTCCGCTGAGCACGCCTTCTGTACAACCTGTAAGCTATTGTGACGTATTTAGGTGACCCCAGGTATAGCGAGTTTCCATAATCAAGTCTCGAGACCACCAGGGCTTGTACCACTGTCCGTTCTTGAGTTCTCAGGGAGAAGGCCCAAAAAAATTCCTGAGCATCCGGAGGATACCAAAGCATGTACCGCCAGTTTTTTGGCTTGTGTCTCCATAGTTCAGTTCTGATCGAGCCACATCCCCAGGTTTTTTCCTGAGTATTTCGGGGTGGGGGGTGGGACCCAGTTTGCTGGCCAGGGGATCTCTAAGCGAGGGTTAAAATTGCTGGCCTGGATCATAAGCTTGGTTTTGTCCCCGTTCAGCTTAAGACTGCAATCCGCCATCCAGGTCCCAATTTTTTCCAAACACAGGTTCAGTTGCCTATGGTTGGAGTTAAGGGAGTCGGCAATTGACACCACTAACTGTGTGTCATCGGTATGTGACAGAATGGAGAGTCCAAACTCCTGTTCTATATGAGCCAGCGGGCTCATATAGACATGAAAGAGAGTTGGGCTCAAGGAGGATCCTTGAGGTACTCCCCAGGGGGCTGAAAAAGTATTTGACGGAATGCCGGCCTCATACACTGACAGGATCTGTTGCTCTGAAACGAGGCCATCCACTTGTTGGCTGTACTTCAAATCTAAACGGTTTCGAGCCTATTGACAAGGATTTTATGGTCTACTGTGTCGAAGGCCGCGCTAAGGTCTAATCGTACAATGGCAGCGGCTCCTCCTTGCTCTAGAATATGTTTTTTATTTTTCGGTGACACAGAGTAAAGCTGACTCCATACTATGCTCTTGCCGAAAGCCGCTCTGGGTCTTGTATAGAATGTCATTGTCTTCCAGGAACTGTAAGATTGCACTATTCACATGTTTCTCCACGATCTTTCCCAAAATGGGCAGTATTGAGATCGGGCGATAGTTTGCCATAACCGCGGGGTCTAGTTGAGGTTTTTTTTAACAAAGGTTTTACAATGGCATGCTTCCACTCTTTAGGTACTTTCCCTTTTTCAAAAGATAGGGAGATAAGGCTGGTGAGTTGGGTTAAAACACAATTTCCCCCCTGGGCGAGAATGTGGGGCGGAGCTGGTTCTATGGGAGACCCAGATTTGATCTCCCGAAGAAGGGAGCCAGCCTTTTCTTTGCTTAGTTAGGGAAACGAAACCATGGTTGGGGGAGAGAGAGTGGTGGGCTGCTCTATGCTAGTAGGAATAACATGCATGCTCTTAGGGGCTATGGTTGCTGGTAACAGCAGACTCTGTTTAGAATGAAGGGAATTATAGATCTTTTCCACCTTATTCTTTTAAAAACGTGGCCAACTCATTACATCTTTCTTTTGAGTGTTGAGAGATGTTGGTGCCTGACTCAACCGTTGTGAGTGATTTTACAATCTTAAACAGGTCCTTCAAGCTGTTTTCAGACCTTTCTATGTTTTCCTCAAAAGAAGCAGCTCGTGCTTTCCTAATATTCTTATGGTATTGCTGAATAGCTGCCTTATATGCTATTCTGATCTCTGGGGTATAGATCAGTTCCGCTCTTGCTTTTTACATCTTTTCTTTTGGGCAACCAACTGAGGGCTGAACCAGGAGGACCTGTTGGAGTTGTTAGATTTAATTGGTCCTGGTTTCCTAGTTCTGATCCATAGTTCCGTTCAACCATGTTGACCGATTTTGTTGTGCTTGCTCTAGGTCACTAGTTTCTGATGGGGCAGTTGCCTCAAGGTCTGTGAGCCAAGCTTCAGGGGCCAACCTTGGCCATTTGCGTACTAGCACTGAGCCACTACCATTGAACTTTACTGTATGGGGTCTTAGGTACGGAATAGGGATGAAAAAGTGATCTTACCAGGGCATCCGTATGGGAGCCAGTTCCTCTAGTTTGTTATCATTAGAGAAGATGGGATCCAAATATGGCCCTTTTCATGGGTGGCCTGAAGCATGAGTTGTGTTCGCTGTATGACATCTAGATCAGCTATACATCTTTTAGTTGACGGATTATTCTGATTGTCCAGATGAATATTAAAATTACCTAAAACAGTAACATCGCTTTTTTCTATCATCATGCCGGCCAAAATGTCCGGGATCACCTCTATGAAAGGCGTGCAGGTCCCAGGAGGCCTGTAGATAAGACTTCCCGAAAAAGAGGAGGTCGGGGTAAGGGACAATCGAAAAGCAAAGGCTTCACAATCAGGGATACTAAAAGGAGTGATGGTGCAAGCCAGATGTGCTTTACAAATGATGGCAATGCCACCTCCTATTTTACTGACTCTGTCAAGTCAGTATATCTCAAAGCCCTGGGGGAGAGTGCTTACAATCTCAGGGATAGAGCTTTCTCGAAGCCTGGATACCTCCAAATCTTCCTCCTCTATCAATAGCTTGGTCTCTGTTGAGTGTTTTGGGAGGGATCTACAATTGATAAGCTCAATCTTCCAAGTAGTTTGTGTAATCTTTGCCCACAACTGTATGATTTGTTTGTTGGGCCAATTTCTCTGTTGTAAAGCCGCAAAAGTGGCAATTCAGAGATTCATTGGCAAGTGATTCAGTGATTCTAAGACTCGATACTCTGGGCACAGTGGCTTGTGCCTTGGAGGAGCTGGATTTGAAGTGCCATTTGTGTTCAAATGGGCATTCCAGGGTCAGACTTGGGTGTATATTCACAAGAACGTGTGCTAAACATCACCCAAAATGCTAATGCACTTTTACACATCGCAGCCTATCACGGGAAAATAATCCAGTGTTAACGTGGAATTCACAACAAGGCGGTAGCATGTGATAGTCTGCCGAAACCGCGGCCAATGTCCGCAATACAACCACCTCGACAGAGATAAAAATACAAACCTCAATGTGAAAAAACATGCAATGGGCCAAAGCACGATGAGGGAATCAGTGATAAGCAGCGCCAGGCCTGCAATACACACATGGTAGGCGAAAAAAATCACTATAAAAGTTGAAAAAACACCCAAACACAAACTGACCAACACCCAAGCACCATGGAGGCAGCCGGAGCAGGCACAGAGGATGAGCGCAACCCCACAAGCACCCCGGACGACCAGCCTGTGACCTCGGGAACAGGGAAGGGCAAGGACAAGAGGAAGAGAAAGACGAAGTTCAATCCTCAGGAAAACAGGATCCTAGTCACGGAGGTGATGGAACATCATCAACAACTGTTTGTCACCTCCAACGTGTCATTGGGAACCAAAAATTGGATATGGCGAGACATCGTGGACAAGGTGAATGCATCGGAGAGAACAAGAGGACAATGGACGAGGCCAAGAGGCGATGGATTGACATCAAGCGAAAGACAAAGGAGAAACTCACAGACAACCATAAGGCAGCAATGCAGACTGGAGGTGGTAGCCAAGCGCCAACGCTCATGTTGGATGACATGGAGGAGCTAGTTTTAACAGTCATCAGTGTGGAGACTGTGGATAGAGTCGGGGGACCGGACACTGCTCGACAGGACACAACACAACCGCAACAGTGTGAGTGACCACCAGGTACTTAGGGATGGGTGGAGATGGCCACAATGGCACACAAGCACAATCAAGCAGAGCACACCCTCAATGACTCTGGGTCATTCCCCTGATCTACACACTGTCACAATGTACAATGCCATGCTGTCTGTATGTCAACATGTAACATGCGGCTACATACATGTGGACACATTGTAATACACCATCTCCCCTTCACATCGCAGGGGCACTGTCAACACCTCCTGCACAGCAGTCCCAGCCACTCTTCACTGATGACGAGGAGGACAACACCAGCATCGACACCCAAGCCCTCCAAGACATCATGGGCACCATCCACAACTCACCTCCAGGATCAGGGCAGCACAGCAGCATTGAGGAGACCCCCACCCACTATCCAAACCACCCAGCAGGAGGCACCCACAGCCCCGGCAGTCTCCCAGGACCCCCAGGAATAAACCATGGCCTTCCAACGCTGTGTGCTGGAGGGCCAGAGGGAGACGGCTGAGCAGGTGCGGGTGGGGTTCGGCCTCATGGCTACCAAACTGGACGTCATCCATGGGTGTCTAGGTCCCATGAGGGACCAGCTCCACTCCCAAACGGACACCCATGACCGCTCCATGGTCTCCAATGAGCACTGACTGACATCGCTGGAGCCATGACGCGGAGAGAAGAACACCTGTCTGCTCAGACTGGCTCCAGCGATTCCAGCCGTGAGCTGGAACACATGTGAAGGCTCATGGAGGACATGGTGCGGGTGGAGACAGAAAGGATGGCAGCCACCGCTGCACATCAGCGAAATATAGCTGGGATCTACCATGCCCTGCAGATCCTCATCATGGCATTGCTGCCACAAGGCATGGCGCCACTAGCAACAACATCCAAGGCCCCCCACAAAAGGAACTCCACACAAGGTTATATATAGAAATAGCCTTTGTATTATCCAAACACATTAGAATAGGAATCACACCATATACATTGTGCCAACTGGCACGGGCGGAATTTACAGGGGATTCTGTACACAGGACAGGGCCACATGGACCACTGTCAGGAATAAGCACTTGGTAGAACTAGCACTTGGTAGAACTAGCACTTTGTAGAAATAGCACTTTGTAGAAATAGCACTTTGTAGAAATAGCACTTTGTAGGAATAGCACTTAGAACATAGAATAACTGTAGCACCAAATAGCAAATGTGGCACACAACCAGTAACCACTGGGAGAAGGTAAGTACACACTACGCAATCCTAACCACCTTAGGCAAATATCACGCAGGGAACCATGAACTCACTAGCATAGCTATACTAGGTAAAACAACCTCCTAGGCATAAATCATATCTAGAGGCATCAAACACAGGGTGCACAAAACATACTACACGCAGTACATTTCCTAACACCCAGAAGCATCAGAACATAAATCATATTAGCACATAAATCATATTTAGCACATAACTCACATCAAGGTCCAGGTTGCACCACTGCGCCAGAACCTAAACGTAGCAGCTGCCCACTACTTGCTGGGCAGCTGAGGGACAAGAACAGGGCCTAAAAACGCTGCAGCTGGCACTAAGTGCTGCACAGCTGGGGAAGGCCACAGTAGGGACGAAGGAGTGCGACTCACTCCTGAGTCCAGAAGAACACATGTCCCTAAAAGGAAAACCTAAACGGCGCAGCTGCCCACTAATTGCTGGGCAGCTGGGATAAAACTGCGACATGGGCTCTTCCTGGCACTCTGGGACAAAGACTGCGCACGTGGGAGCCTTCTAGGCTCTAGAAACAAATGTGGTGCACCCTGGAGCCCTCTAGGCTCTTAAAAATAAGGGGGCCTTGTGGGAGCCCGTAGGCTCTGAAAACAATCATGGGCCCTGGACCCCCCTGGCTCCTAAAATAATAATGCCCGCTGGTGGGCCCACTCAGGGCTCGAAAACAGAAGGTGTCCCCTGTTGGAGCCATGCAACGGTGGGGCGGTCCACTGCCATCCGGGTCCGCCCTAACTCTGGGTTAAACGGGGGAAAGACCTGGGCCTTTCTGGCCCCTTAAAACATCTATGGCCCCTACGGGGCCGGCCCTTTGCAGGACGGGGCTGCTCTAACCATCTATGCACCGCTGTGCCTTAATCAGGCACCATCTATCGCCTGCACAGAGCAACCCTCCAGCCCTTTCTCACTCACCGGGCTGGACTTCCTGGCGGGGGCTCCTCCGGGCGGTTCTGCTTCTCCTGCGCGGTGGCGGGGCTCTCATTCTCACGGGAGCCGGCATCATCTCTTTCACGGCGCAGGGCTCCCTCCTCTCATGGGGTCCTGCAGCACTCACCCTGCCTCCTCTTCCAGCCGCACTGCCTGGTTGGCGGCCCCGGCTTTGTTTCACCAGGGCCCTTCTCCATGGAGCCGGCGAGGCTTCGGGGCAACTCCAGGGCGGTGAGCGGGACTTTCTGTCGGCAAGCGGAAGTCCCGCTCCGCTTCAGGCACCGGCTGCCTGACTTCCTGCATCGCCGCGACTGCAGCATCTTTTCCAGGGGCATAACGAGGGGTAGGCACCCTTGAGGCATAAAATAAAAGTAGAAACGGGGTGGGCACCCGTTAAGGACACTACTAAGTGGGGTGGGCACCCGCAGAAAAAATAATGAAATAGGCATAAATGGGGTAGGCACCCGTAATTTGGCAATATCATATGGGGGCATAATTCAGGGTGGGCAACTGCGATGAAGGGGCCACCAGGAAAAGGAGCACAGCGCTCCCCGGCATCAGGGGGGCGTAGAAAGCACCAAAGGCCCCAGAAAAGGACCCCTACAACAAGGAGGGTCCCAGGAACACAGCCTCCAAAGGTGAAAAGGGCAGGAGGGTCCTACAAAGTCCTGGACACCAAAAGATGGAGCAAGCAGCTCGCAAGAAAAAGGAAAGTCCTCCAGCATCCAAGTCCATCAGCAATCCAGGGGCTGGGCAGGCCCCAGGGAGGCAAGCCTTCCCCTGGGCCCCAGCAGCAGCACGCCCCTGGTAGATTCTAGTCAGGAAAACAAGAACATTTAACATGAGGTCACAGCCTCTTTTTATACACAAAATCCCTTTGTCTCTAGGGTGCAGGGTGGGGGATAAACCAGATACAGCTGGTTTTGGAGCACTCTGTTGCTCAGCCCCTCTCCACATTCACTGGCCAGGCTAGGGTCATCAGTCGCACCACAGGGGGCGGAGCCAGCATTGTGTAGGGAAAGCCCAGCCCTATTCAGATCCCAGGTGCACCCCTCCCTCACATCAACATGCAGATCTCCCATTCACCACCAGGGCAGACCCATCCTGACTCCTGGAGCCAGGCACACCAGCAAGCTCCAGCCAATCACAAGCCAGACAGCCATTTCACATTTACTGCACAGGCAGGCCAACTTCTATAAGTGGCACTTCCACACTAGCTACATTAAAGCCGCACACATCATCGCACAGCATTCAATCTCACGAGTTCGCACATACCAAACTCGACCTTGTACTCCCCACCCATCAGGAATTACCATGGACACTCATATTCCCTATGCATTCCTATGGGAGGGCAGGCCACTCTCACACACGCACTCAGAGAGCGCACGCACTTTACACTGCGCCACAGTGCTAAAGTGGGCAAAGACCAGAAATCACTAGAATGATGTAACATAAAAAGGCAAAAAGTTCAGGGGTGAACATGCCAGAAGGGCCAAGTCCAACACCCGCGAGGGTCTCAAGGCGCTGAAGGAGAGGAGGGGGGGGCGGTTGCCGCTACTGGTCGAATAGCCAGGTCTTGAGTCCTCTCCTGAAGGTCAGCAGATCTCGGGTCTGTCGTAGGTTGAGGGGAAGGGTGTTCCAGATCTTGGCAGCGCTGTGGGAGAAGGATCTGCCTCCGGTGGTGGTTCTCCGGATGCGTGGGACGGTGGCCAGGGAGAGGTCTGCGGAGCGGAGGTGATGGTTGGGAGCGTAGAAGAAGAGAGTCGGCTGTTGAGTGGAATGTCGAGGATCATGCGTGTAGAGGCGTTTTGGATTCTTGCAAACTAAACACAAGGGGTACCTCTAGAAGGTCCTATATTTCTTTTACAAGGAATGAATCCTAACAACATTCACAATAAAAGGATGCTAAAGAGGGAAACCAGAACTTCAAAATATTATCAAAACATGTTTTTATTTATTTTTTCGTATATATTAGTTTGAAAAAATGTTGTGCATTTGTACATTACATTTTGTCATATAACATCATTGATAAAAGTTCATCAACATTCATAATACAATTTATATAATGGGATAAAGTGCAAGTTAAGAAAATGAGAAGAGGGAAAAATGCCCCCAACAGTCTAATATATTCCTAACATACATACATACATACATTCTTACATACCAGTCATACCTTTGCAGGAGTCTAAAAACATACCTAACAACATAGATACAGAAACTGAACACAATAAGACAAAAACCCAAAGGTGTACTTGGTGGTTTACAGTTAGAACCTAGATTTAACAGTTCTGCCAATTGATCATTGGTCTATGTGTCATTGACCAATCTATATCTAAATTGTGGATGTACGGCCATACATCCACAATTTGGATATAGATTGTTAGGTATGTTTTTAGACTCCTGCAAAGGTATGACTGGTATGTAAGAATGTATGTATGTATGTATGTTAGGAATATATTAGACTGTTGGGGGCATTTTTCCCTCTTCTCATTTTCTTAACTTGCACTTTATCCCATTATATAAATTGTATTATGAATGTTGATGAACTTTTGTCAATGATGTTATATGACAAAATGTAATGTACAAATGCACAAAAATTTTTCAAACTAATATATACGAAAAAATAAATAAAAATATGTTTTGATAATGTTTTGAAGTTCTGGTTTCCCTCTTTAGCATCCTTCTATTGTGAATGTTGTTAGGATTCATTCCTTGTAAAAGAAATATAGGTCCTTCTAGAGGTACCCCTTGTGTTTAGTTTGCCTTTATCTCCCCCCTCTGGACCTCAAATTAACTGGGAGAACTCTTCCTCTTCGTGCGTTTTAGATTCTTTGCAGTCGTTGTGATGAGCTTGGTCGGGGCTCCTGCGTAGAGGGCGTTTCCGTAGTCGAGTCTACTGCTGACGAGGGCCTGGGAGACTGTTCTTCTCATGTCTGTGGGGATCCACCTGTAGATCTTGCGGAGCATGCAGAGGGTGTTGAAGCAGGACGAAGAGACTGGGTTGACTTGCTTGGTCAAGGTGAGCGTTGAGTCGAGGATGACTCCCAGGTTGCATGCGTGGATGGTTGGTGTCGGGGGTACCCCTAGTGACGAGGGCCACCAGGAGTCGTCCCAGGCTGAAGGGTTGGAGCCGAGGATGAGGATCTCCATCTTGTCTGTGTTCAGCTTAAGTCAGCTGCACTTCATCCAGTCGGCGATGACTTTCATTCCTTTGTGGAGGTTGGTTTTGGCGGTGAGGGGGTCCTTGGTGAGGGAGAGGATCAGTTGAGTGTTGTCAACATAGGAGATTATGTTTAGGTCGTGCTGTCAGGCGATGCGTGCGAGTGGAGCCATGTTGATGTTGAACAGTGTCGGGCTGAGGGAAGATCCCTGGGGTACGCCCCAGATGATATCGGAGGCTTCGAATCGGAATGGGGGGAGGTGGACGCTCTGGGTTCTGCTGAAGAGGAAGGAGGTGGTCCAATCCAGGGCCTTGTCTCGGATCCCTGCGTCATGGATACGTGTGCATAGTGTGCGGTGGCAGACAGTGCCGAAGGCGGCAGGGAGGTCCAGGAGGATGAGGGCTGCTATCTTGCTGTTGTCCAGCAGGATCCTGATGTCATCTGTGGCAGCGATGAGGGCGGTCTCGGTGCTGTGGTTGCTGCGGAATCCTGACTGGAAGCGGTCCAGGATGCTGTTATCTTCGAGGTAGCAGGTGAGCTGTCTGTCTGTTGACAATCTTCTCGATGACCTTAGCTGGGAATGGAAGCAGGGAGAGTGGCCGGAAGTTCTTGGGGTCGCTCGGTCCGCCTTGGGTTTTTTGAGTAGGGCGTTGATCTCAGCGTGTTTCCAGCACTCTGGGAAGGTCGCAGTCTCGAAGGAGAGGTTGATGACATTGCGCAGGTACTGTGTAAGTGCCTCACAGTGCAGCAGGCGTATCCACACTGGCACCTGATGTGTCACTGCCAAAAAGTGCAGCTGACAATCCTCCTCTGGCCCCTGATGTGTCAGCGGCACACAGTGCTGCAGCAGGTACTGCAGCATCCAAAAGTGGGGCAGAGCACACATACGAGGACGAGGATGTGGATGGGATTGTCGTCAGAAGGAGGCACTGGCATTCGTTTCCGCCACCTGGCCTGTTTCTGCTTGGTGCTGCACATGGCCTCATGACCTCCCTCTGACCCTCCGAAAGACTCCGCTGCACTCACCTTGGACCCCGAAATGGACTGCCATATCCTGTTTGATGACCAATGACACGGCGACCAGACTGCATACTGTACCCTTCCTCTTCCACAGTACCTGTCAACATCGGCTGGACTCTGACTGGCCCTACACGGGCCCATATTGTGTGGTGTACTTGGCATGGCCCTGTACTGCTCCAGCTGCAAAACTCCACTGGATGCGCAATAAACATCCAGTAATGCACTGCTGTGTCATGTCTTTCATCATTCATGTATGAATGTGTGGAGGAAAGTAGGGACAGTGATTTCCCTTGCGTCAATGATGCTCATCTAGTGGGATGCCAGTCACCGTGTGCTACTGTGCCGTGGACACTACAACAAGGACACACTCATTAGTCACTTCCTGGTTCGGACGTGGACTGAACCACGCCCAGAGCCCCTGAGTCATTGTTGCAAGTACTGCGCTGGTCCAGTGTATGCCAGGCCAGACCATTCCGCGTACGCACCGAGGGGGGCCCACATAGCTACCTGTCGCAGGTGTACTCGCTGGTGGTATGCAGGTCACTGGTCAAGTTGTCAGCATGTCACGGCCACTCCCTGAGGGCAGGTTTGCACACACACCACACCCATCCGGCACAGGTGTCACAGGCCATGTGACCCTGCAAATATGAGGGGCTGATAACGTCACATTCCCCTATGTCGATGGTGACTGGATGATGGACGCTCAATGGTGCTCAATCTCAAAGGCCCCATAAATTGCTACGCACAGGGTTAGTGGCACCCAAGGCCATGCGGCCGTCATGGACCTACCACCATGTGGCGCTGACTGGCGTTGCACAGTGGCAGTGACCTGAATTATGTTATGTTATGTTATGTTATGTTATTTATTATTTAGTATAGCGCAACGGCTACTCAAAAAGAGAATCCCGGCGCTTTAGGTAAGGTGAAGCTGGTTTCAGAATAACACAACACAGATAAAAACAGTTTAAAAGTCCACAAAAGAAACAGGGCTACTGGCAAACCTATTGAGAGAACAGCCAGGTTTTGAGGCCTTTCCTAAATTCAAGAAGACTGGTCGCCCCCCGCAAGGGGAGCGGTAAAGAATTCCACATCTGTGGGGCCAGAAGACTGAAGGAGCGGCCACCTAGGCGAGCCCTCTTCACACGCGGAACAGCCGCGAGAAGTAAAGATTCCGATCTCAACGCGCGAGTAGGGTGGTAGAAAGTGAGTCTCTTTCGAAGATGTTTGGCTCCCACCGCATGGAGAGCTTTATAGGCCAGGGTCAGCGCCTTAAAGGCAATCCGTTTGCGGATGGGTAGCCAGTGTAGTTTCACCAACAACCCAGAGGCGCTGGTACGTCTACTTAGGCCAAAAATGGCCCTGGCCGCCGCGTTCTGTGCCACTTGAAGCCTCTGCAGCAAATACTCTGGTAGGCCCAGGTACAGACTGTTGGCATAATCCAGCCTGGAGCCTATCAGGGCCTGCACCGTCAGCCTCTTGTGATCCTCGGACAAGAGAGGCAGAAACTTCCGCAACATTTTTAGCAAGCCAAAACAAGTGCCAGTTACCCCCAGAATCTGGGCTTTCATCGTCAGCCCCTTGTCCATCTTGACCCCCAGGTTTTTAGCCATGGGAGAGGAGCCGGACGGAGGGAACATGTCGATGGGCCACCAGGCCTGCCAGCTGGGCTCCGAATCGCACCCGAAGAAGAGAACCTCCGATTTATCGGAATTGCACTTGAGGCTGTGCAGTTGGAACCATGCGAACACAGCCCCAAGGCAATTCTGGATACTCTCCCCGTCAAAGTCAGCCCCCCTCTCACATGAGAAGAGGAGCTGAGTGTCGTCGGCATACGACACGATCCGGGCACCAAAAGACTCCGCCACCGCCGCCAAAGGGGTCATATAGATATTAAAAAGGGTCGGGCTCAAAATAGAGCCCTGAGGGACCCCGACTCCCAAAGGCGGCATTACAGCGGTGTCAGATGATGTCCAGATCGTTTGCCGGCGGCCGGCCAGGAAGGAAGAAAAACATTTGAGCACCGTCCCCCGCAGGCCAATCTCAAAGAGTCTTGCGAGCAGGCCCTCATGGGGGACGGTGTCAAAGGCCGCCGACAGGTCCAACAACACCAGCATGACTTTGCCCCCGGAATCCAGCACCCCTTTGATGGTTTCCGAAACCTCAAGGAGCGCGGTCTCGGTGCTGCGGTTTGAGCGGAAGCCTGACTGGGAGTCGTGCAAGATCTCATGAGACTCCAAAAAGTTGGTGAGCACCGACTGAACGTGCTTTTCCAAGATTTTTACAAAAGCCGGCAGCAGCGAAATAGGCCTGTAATTAACAGGGGCTTTCGGATCAAGTCCCGGCTTTTTAAGCAACGGGATCACCATTGCCTGCTTCCAGGATAGCGGCACCTCTCCCGAGCTCAACGAAAGGTTGAGAAGAGGGTGAGCCAACGGGTTAACCACCTCCGCCAATTTACCCAGAAGCTTGGCTGGGCAGGGGTCAAGCGGAGACCCAGATTTTAAATTGCCCATGAGCGCAAGGGAGGCGGAGGCTGGCAGAGATGGAAACTCAGCCAATATGGCGCCCTGCATGACTGGGGGGGGCATACCCTCTGGCCCCGGCAGCGTAACCGGTCCACTCGAAGGAAAGGAGTCCTGGATGAGTTTGATCTTGCCTGTGAAAAAGCACGCCAGATCTGCTGCCCAGGATTCTACAGGGCCCACTTCCAAAGCGGTGGTCCGGGGTGAGATGAATTCGCGAACGATCGTAAAAATCTCCTTACTGGAGTTCGAAGCTGCTTCGATTCTCCCCGCGAAGTAGGCTTTCTTTTCGAGGCGGATGTCGCGGTGGTAAGCTTTAACCGCAGCCTTGTAGGCAGACCTGTCCTTGCTGTCGTAATGTGCCCGCCAGGCCCTTTCGGCTACCTTGCATTATGATAGCCATGACCATGTCTGTTTATTTTTCTTATGTCTAATTTAATTTGTTCTATTGTTATAGGTCATCTATTGTTGGCACACACGTCCAAGTTCTATATGAACAACATCATGTTATGATATATGTTAAATAAACTTAAGCCATGTGTGAAAGGATATGTGTGAATGATTAGCCTCTCAAACTATTCGTAGAATGTTGGTTTCATGATGGATAGGCCACTTATGAACAAATAGATGTTTCCTTATTATGATAAAAAATGTGTTTTCCCCCTTTTTATATAATTGTGAAAAAATGATTTTTTACAACATAACTTATAAAAATAATAAAAATATATATTTTTGAAATAATGTATTTTCTTATTTCTGGTCTTATAGTGTGTCCACTTATGTTTAGGTCCACTCCGTCATCCATTTCCTAAATGATTTATTCACACATAGTTGCACAGGGTTAGTGGCACCCAAGGCCTTGCGGCCGTCTCGGGCCTACCATGACGTGGCACTGACTGGAGTTGCACAGGGTTAGTGGCACCCATAATAGCTGAGCGGGTATGCAGCCTGCGATGATAACGTGTGCACTGATATGGTCTCTGCCATGGATGACTCAGGACTCAGCTTCATGGGTGGGACCTGCTGGGCCGCAGGCCGGGCCTGCATGATGTGGACCATGCCATGGTGGCGTGCCCGGGGCGTGGAGCTTGCACAGGCACATGGTGTTCCTATGGATGGACACTCCGGTGGCAGGAGGTAAACAATGGGGCATGTGTGCGCAGGGGCGGCGGTGTCTCTCTCTCTCTCTCTCCCTTCCTTTCCTTCTCTCTCTTACTCTTTCTCCCTTCCCTCTCTCTCGCTCCCTCCCTTCCTTTCCCTCTCTCTCTCTTTCTCTCTCTCTCGCTCTCTCTCCCTTCCCTCTCTCTCCCTTCCTTTTCTTCTCTCTCTCGCTCACTCTCTCTCCCTTCCTTTCTTTCTCTCTCTTTTTCACTCTCTCTCCATTCCCGCTCTCTCTCTCTCTCTCTCTCATTCACTTTCCTTCCCTCTCTCTCTCTCTCACTCACTCTCTCTCCCTTCCCTCTCTCTCTATCCCTCTCCCTTCGCTCTCTCTCTCTCTCACTCCCTCTCCCTTCCCTCTCTTTCTTTCTCTCTCTCGCTCCCTTCCTTTCCTTCCCTTGATAGAGCGCGCAGGTCACCCGATTCTTATTTTACCAAATATACACTACTGGGCCCATAACGTGTTTATCACTATATTTCATAAATCAGGTAACCTACACAGCGCTATCAGTAATTCTAGTTTCCTTTCTATTTATTTCCTTTTACCCAACTTACCAATCCTCGAGAACAGGTACCTATGATCACCATGGATCAGGAGCTAATTATGAGATTCAAGCAGCTAAACACCAATACCATATACATTTATATTTTGTCTATACCTCGTAATAACCACAAACACAAGAAGTTTTAAAAGCTCTATCTAATCATTAAAGTCATCGTATGCCATGAGAATGAAATTCATACAGATTAAAACATCTATAACCAGGATTAGAAAAATAGTGTAACTATGAATCAACGTAAGGATCATCTAGCAATGAAAAATAAAGGAAATGGGAAAGAGAAGGAACACGCTAATTTATTCTAACAGATTTTTATCACGTTACTAAAGGTTGGGTAAGAACAAGGGAACATTCTATTAAAATGCTAATTTGAATATACTAAACGATTTAGAAGAAACGATACTCTCAGGATGCGTTTAATTTCTATAGGAAGGGTAACAGTGGAACATACTAGATATGCAAAACAGTTCAATGTTTGAGTAAGGGTAAGGAGAAGATAAGGAACATGCTAGAAAAATACTTTTCATGAGAGTCAAATGTTAGAGATAAATCACATAGGCAAGATTGCTTTATTAAGAAAAATAGGAGAGAAAGATTTAGATAGACAAACACCCACACATATTTATATTTACCTAGGACAGAATGAGGACTAACCCTGGCCACGGGTCAGTTGGGAAAGGCGGGAGAGGACCCTCAAGGACTTAGAATGCCAGTAGGCGAGCATGGACAGTCAGGACAGGATCACCCCAAGATTTGGATCAGGACTGGGCTCACCAAAGGGTACGACCAACACCTGCAGCTTCGGATGCAACGCCTGTGCTACGCCCTCTCTGCAAGTAATCTCCCAATAACCCCGATTGGGTTCTCGAATCTTCCAGCAAAGTGCTTCGCCAGCACTTAAGGTTTTCTCCACCCCAGACTAAGTTTGTGGAAATTACGGACAGAGTGCTCCGCAGCTCTCTGTATCAATCACCTATAGAGTTCGTAGGGTCAGTGACAGGTCAGCTATTCGGACAAGTCGGACAATTTCTCTAGCTAAACCTAGGCCAGTTATACTGTTTTCGGGTCGATGTACCACCCACAAATGTTGCAAGTGAAAGGATCCCCAACTTCGGATTGGACAAGAGAGGCGGTTAGGTCATGACACCACCTATAATTTTCACTTTCCCAGACTAAATATTCAATTTTCAAACCCACCCCTTACATTCCAGTTCCCATGGCATAGAAGTTCAGAGCACAATAGGGCATACAAATATTATCGCAACATGTAACAAGTTCAGGTACAAATCGAAGTCTTCTCCTGGAGCAGGGGTCATTTTCCCAGGAGCATCTTAGCTGGCTAAGTTCCACTACTGCGTGATTCGATTCTCCTTCATCACGTGGTTAGTACTACACGGGCTTCAAAGATGGAGTGGCGCACCGCTCCCAGGCCCACAAAGATCGATACATGAAAAGTGCGAGAAAACAATTTAGAAACACAGAAAAAAATGAAGACACTGTATACCATGATTGGCTTCACTACACCCCTTACTTTATAATATCTATAGCATTAGGAGTTAAGCAGAACGAAACAGCTGAGCAAAAGCAGCGGTGGCAAGCGAAGAGCATGTTAGAACAAAGCGGCCATATTAGCTGTACTGCGCATGAGCGAAAAATTCCCTCCAGAACTGCGAGTGCGTCACATCACATTGGTATAACCGACGCATGCGCAGACTAGAATCCCGCATAGCAGCGACCTTTTTAGCTGCAAGCGTAGTTAGGATTAGTAAACACATAGGCAAGCATCACTGGGACACCCGCGTGTAGAGTAAAAGTGCAATATTAATAAACAAAACAGGTTGATTATGACGTTAACATTATGCGAGGTTCATGAGTTTAAGCAAGTCGCGTAATGTGCGAATCCTTGCTCCATCACCCTCTCTTTCTCTCTCTGGCTCACTCTCTCTCCCTTCCCTCTCTCTATCTCTCTCTCTCTCGTCCCTCTCTCTTTATCTCTCTCTCTCTCTCTCTCTATAATTCTCCCTCCCTTCCCTCTTTCTCTCCATTCCCTCTCTCTCTCTCTCTCTCCCTTCCTTTCTTTCCCTCTCTTTCTCTCTCTGGCTCACTCTCCCTCCCTTCGCCCTCTCTCTCTCTCCCTTCCCTCTCTCTCTCACTCCCTCCCCCTTCCCTCTATCTCTCTCTATCCCTCTTCCTTCGCTCTCTCTCTCTCCCTCACTCCCTCTCCCTTCCCTCTCTCTCTCTCACGTTCTCTCCCTTCCTTTCCTTCCCTCTCTTTCTCTCTCCGGCTAACTTTCCTTCTCTGTTTCTCTGTGTCTCGCTCCTTTGATGTGCGCATGGCACACGTCCTGATTTTGTGCTTTCTTTTCCAGGCTGTGACATCGAGATTGTCCCTGACGGACCCGACAGGAGTCTTCCGCATTGCTGTTTTGTGTTGTGTTTCAATAAAGTTTCTGGTTGTTACTTCAGTGCTGTGTGACTGTCTCGTTCTTCTGGCCACACATGTGTGTATTTATTTTGGCACTGTGCGTCCTCATGCGTTTGTTGTGGCTCTTGTCTCGTGCCCGGTATGTGTATGTCCGGGGGAGAGAGGGGGGCCGGGGCAGGGCCGGGGGTGGTTGCGGGGGGTGTTGTGGCCCTCATGGGTATCTGCGGTGCATCGTCATTGTCTCCATGGCACCTGTGGGTCTTCAGGTGCGTCTCTTGGCTGGGCTCCCTTTTCAGCTGCAGGAAGACGTCCTGCTTAGCACCAGCAAAAGGCAGGTGTTCAATCCCTGGTGCTACCACGGCTTATTGCCTGTTTTTGTTTCGCATCACAGATCTGGCAGTTTGTTGTGAAAGTGGTGTTGTGTTTTTTTCGTGTGGTTTTGCACGGGAACGCCTTCTCTGCATCTCATTAGGGTTAGCTGGTGGTGTCCACCGTGGAGATACATTTTGGGGCAGTTATTGCGGGAATACAGGTGATGTCTGAAGTTTGCACCAGCTTGTGAATGGGGGGTTAAATCCATCTCCACTTTTGATGCATTAAAGTGGGGATAATTTGGAGATAAGTCCTTGTGAACATCCCCTTAGTCTTTAAAACTCAGTTTTTCTGTGAAGCGCTTGAAGAGTTCATTCTTGTGATGAGGGTTCTATTTATAGATTGTGTAGTCCTGGCGCCTAAAAGACGCTCAGTTTCCGATGCGAGTTTAATAAACCACAACAGACCGTGCTGTGCGGGGTGTTATAACTTATGAGGCAGAACTGGGACGCCCCCTAGACTGGAGTCTGGTGATTTGATGTCGAGGGGGGCTGTCCCGGCAAGATTCTTCTGGGAGATTTATCCCAGATGCGGCGAGAAGGTGGGGCAGGGGAGTGTGTGTGTATTGAGAGGGGGGGGGGGGTTACTGTGTCGGAGAGGCCCTGTCCTACCCAGTCTGTGCCAAGGGAGCCCAACCCTCTCCTCCCTCCCCCCACCCACCACCACCCCCAGGGGGACGAACAGGAGTTCAGAAATTCGGGAGAGCAGAGATAGCGCCCAGACAGGGAGCTGAGAGACTTCTCCCCACATGGGACGCAGATAAGCCCACCCGCCTTTCAGTGCACGCCTTCCCAGCCCCTGTCAAGGGAAGCCCCCGCTAGGACCGGTGACAGCTCCATGACTCAGGAGCGAAACTGTAGCGCCTAGACAGGGAGCCTGTGTCTTCTGCTCACATAGGACGCTCAGCTGTACTGTGAGCCTGCTGCCTGTGAATCACCTCCCGGCCCCAGAATAGGAAGGCCATGTGGGACCATTGGAAGCTCCAGGACTCAGGAGCGAAGGATAGCGCCTAGACAGGGAGCCCTAAGACTTCTGCACACATAGGACGCTCGTCTGTACTGTAAGTCTTCTCCCGGCCTGGGTGGGTACCACCCCCGCCCCTGTCCGGGGTGCGCCACTGTGGGACCAAGGACAGCCAGGACTCAGGAGGGAAAGGATAGCGTCCAGAGGGGTTTAGACTTGTTCAATAGCGCCCTGAGGGGGGAGGATTATACAAAAGTGCCGAGAGAAGGAAGAGGGAGTTTCTCCACATATGGGATGCACATCTGTACTGCACGCCTTCTGCCTGCGTGTGAACCGTCCCCAGCCCCCCCCCCCCCCTTCCCAGCCCCTGCCTAGGAGGGCCCCTGTGGGACCAACCAGAGCTTCGGGACTCAGGAGAGGGAGGACAGCGCCCAGAGGGGGGTTCAGAGGCCTCTTCAGTAGCGCCCAGAACGAGATATTGCCTACTTCAATAGCGCCCAGAGAGGGGAAGAAAGTATTTTGCAATAGCGCCCAAACTGGGAGCTAGGGGAATTCTCCACACATGGGACGCAGATCCGTTCGGCGAGCCTTTTTCCTGCTAGTAACCCCCCTCCCGGCCCCCATCTGAGAAGGGCCCCACGTCGGACAAGCGAGAGCATCCATGTTTCGGGGCGGAAGGATAGCGCCCAGAGTGGGAGTTAAGAGACTTCTGCCATAGCGCCCAGAGAGGCAATAGACTCCCTCAACAGCGCCTAGAGTGGGAAAGAGACACCTTCAGCAGCGCTTAGAGCGGGAAAGAGACTTCTTCAACAGCACCTAGAGCGGGAAAGAGACTTCTTCAGTAGCGCCTAGAGTAGGAAAGAGACTTCTTCAACAGCGCCCAGAGCGGGATAGAGACTTCTTCAGCAGCGCCTAGAGCGGGATAGAGACTTCTTCAGCAGCGCCTAGAGTGGGAAAGAGACTTCTTCAGCAGCGCCTAGAGCGGGATAGAGACTTCTTCAGCAGCGCCTAGAGCGGGAAAGAGTCTTCTTGAATAGCGCCTAGAGAGACTGCTGGGAGGCTTCACCACACCAGGGAAGCTGCTCTGCACCTTCAGCTCACGCCTGCTAGTGTAGACCCCCGGATCCTCTCTCGGGACGCACTGAGAGAGGAAGGAAAGCGCTTGGAGAGGGCGCTGGGCAACCCTGGCTCTTCCGTAGACCCCCCACCTGCACCCCATCACCTGCCCAGCCCCCCCACTCACCGGCTGTGCTCGCCCCCATGGCCGGGGCCTCCGACCTGCCCATGTTTGCCCTGCTGCTGTTTGCCCAGGTGGTCTCCCCCACCTTGGGGGGCATGGACTCCTGCTACGACCACGAGGGGGCGCCGCAGTGCTGCATGCCTGTCTTCGAGAACGCTGCCTTCCTGAGGGAGCCGGTGGCCACCAACACCTGCGGGTCGCCCCCCGAGGACTACTGCCTACAGTCGGGGTCCCAAGGTACGGGCCCCCCCTGCCACCGCTGCGACGCAGGGCACCCTGACCTCCAGCACAACGCTAGCGCCTTGACCGACCTGCACGGCGACGAGGAGCCCACCTGGTGGCAGAGCCAGACCATGGCATTCGGGGTCCAGCACCCCAACTCCGTCAACATCACCCTGCACCTGGGTGAGTACCAGTGCCCCCCGGCAGGGCGCCGCACACCTGGGAATAACCCTGAAGGGTTTCAGTTTTTGCTGATTTTTAGGTCCCGCCTACCTTGGGGACTTTCAGAAAGTTGACCTGGGCATCCATTTTGCCTGTGCCTTGTTATTGGCTTTGTGGTTTGTAACTCACGTTTATTGCCTTTCCATTTGCTGGCTTTATTTGCTTTAGGCTGTGCGGCTTCAGCTGGTGCCTCCCCATGCCAAAGCCATGTTCACAGGATTCTTCCACAAACTCATTTTCTGTAATTAACAAGCCCTTAAATCTTGTTCTCATCTCATCGCATTTGCTGAGCATTCAAAGAGCCTGGTCAAATGTCAAGCTGTGTTTTCCTGGGAGCCTGGTGTTAATTTTGCTTTCAGCTGACTTCAAAGTGAGAGCGTTTATACGAAAAGAGGACAGCAGCATACTTTCACCATGGAGTCTCCTTGTGCCCTTTTTTTACAGGTTATTTTAGACATAGCCATCTCAAAAGGTATTTCTTTCTGCAGCTGCACAAAATATTTGCACTTTTAGTGCAAAATTCTTCTTCTTTGGTGAGTCCATTTAACTTGTGAAACTGTCATTTTAGGAACAAAGTATAAAACCGCCTGTCTGTCTCAGCTTCAGCCGAATATAATGGTGATCTTGGGCAGGTTGTACTGCTTATGGCTCATTCACTGGCAAGTACAGGAGAAGATATTTTCGTAGGAAAGGGCCAGGCACATTGAAACACCATTTAAAAATGACTGCTTTTCATTTTGATGTGTAAAGCATATGATCTGTTTATGGCATCTGTGGGAACTCCTTTTGGAGAGTTGGATACTTTTAAAGGCACTTTTCATGACAGCTCTCCTGTTTATGTTTAGCTAAACAATAAATATGTGTTCCATCTGCAAGGGCGCCTTTTATGGAACACATATATTACTGGATATAAACAAGTTCCTTATTTGTCCTTCCAGGCACTAGGGCCATGATTTCAATGGTGCAGCAGGTGCAGTGGCACAGGACACTACACAAATGGGAGTCTAGAGGGAAACAGAACTAGGACGCCCTCCACTCTGAAAGCTAATAAACAACAACAGTCCTAGTTCTCATGGCAATATTCATTTGTTGGACTGTAAACATCCATGGTCGAAATTCGTTATCCACGGGATCCCTTTAATCTAAAGAAAATCCTAAGATGTTCCAATCTATTGCCTCTTTAAAATAACAACCTCTCTGATTCATACAAACAGGACAGCACAAACAAAAAATGTGTGAAAAAGCGAGATGGCACCTCACGGGCGCACCACCAATGGGACCCCTGGTTGGTACTCACCAGGATGGCCCTGTTCTCATCATCGGTGCCATCAAGCTAAAACCAAAAAACGTGTCTCGAACCTCAAAAGTAAAAAGACAGTGGATGGTGCAGTGGACACAACTTATATGTGACAAAACTAACGACATGTAACATTTAACATATAAGTCACTGAGCAACTGGGGCCATAAACTTTATTCTTATTCCCTTCTCTGTTGCAAAACAGTGAACACACATATACTAAAGAAGAAGAGAGTAAATACTACCTATCGATTCACTCTCTACTTACAGCCGACATGTTTCATTGCCTTGGTTTCTATCAGGCAATTTCTTCAGGGCAATATATTTTAAATGCCACTACAAGAGACACTGAAGTTTGGGTGCTGTAACATAAACAAACAAAAGTATGGTCACCTGGTGTCCCTCTCTATGTTCTGCATATCAAACTATCTATCAAACCACCATGCTGTATTGGTAAATAAATGTAAGAATTCCATTATTACCCTGAATGCAGATTTGCCTCTCATACCAGTGATGTAGTTATGTTAAAATCGGAGTCCAGCCCCCATAGGTGAGCATGGTCCTTACTCCCCGTTTCGAGCAAGTTACTGAAATGTAAAAACATGGAGAATTCAATAATTTCAGTGTTAGAGCCCACTCCTACCTAACGCATTGTATACAGCCTAAATACAGTTTAAGGTAGATGTTACCGGTGGCAGAGTAGCGGTCGGCGTCCTCTCAACCCTCGAGCGCCGACCGAGTGAATCGATGTTTATTTACCGGCTTTGGAGACGGGTGTTTGTGCGCTGGGATTGGTCCGCGATGTTCGATCACGTTGGCCAGGCTGCCGGTTTCCTGGAACTCCGATTGGTTCCCAAAGCCGCATAACGCGCATTTCCATTGGTCACCAGTGTCAAATGACACGGGACCCGGCTGCCGATTTTCGGCAACTGTGATTGGACCAAAGCTCTCTTAATGCTTAATGGCGGTCTTCGAAAGAACGATACTGCCATTTGTAAACGGACAACTTAGCCTGAAATGGGTGGGTTATGGCAATTAAATCAATGTTTATTATTCAATATTCAATATACGCCAATACTTGATACTATACATTTGGAATAACTACACTTTTGAAATAAACCAGTGCAGTTAGACGTATCCCATATTTAGCTAAAGTAGAGTTTACATATTGACAGATTCCACACGATTGTAATGTATTAAGGATTTATAATGGCAACTAACACCCCGTGATAGGAGTGTGAAGGTCCCAGAGCGAAAAAAGGTTGTTCTAGGCTAATAGGGGCTTATCATGTATTTAGCCTAATCAGATGGGATATAATGAGAATCACAGTTCTACTGGGATGGAAGTATTCAGTCATACCAGGGTTTTTTGATGTTGACTCCTAATGAGGGCCTATCATATGTTTAACCTAGTCAAATATGCTATAATGAGAATCACAGTTCTACTGGGATGTGAATATTCAGTCATCACAGGGTCTCTAATATAGATGTTATATTTTAAGATAATGACTCCTACTAGTCATTTTAATATAGGATGGAGGAGTACCACCAGTCAAGGGGACAGCAGACCACTGCGCTGAAAGACTATTCTACAGATGGTTAACGCAACTTATTCCATTCCAGTAGTTCATTCAGCCCTCTCTGTTCGCTTTGCTCTTGATATATCCAGCGAGCTTCCTTGTTGATTAATCGTCTTTCCACAGACTGCGCATCGCCCATCACTCTCTCCAACACTACCCAGGTAAAGGTGTGTTTATTGCGGTGACAATGTTGCACTAACTTCGTAGTCAGTTTTCCAATCCTTATTGTACTGACATGCTCCTGGATGCGGAGTTTGATCTTGCGTGTGGTGAGTCCGATGTATTCCAAACCACACTCACATTTTAGTCTGTATACCACGTTGGTTGTGTTACAGTTACTGAAGTGACTCTTCAATCCGGAAATACTTGGTCATTGAACCACTTCATTAGGAGTCAACATCAAAAAACCCTGGTATGACTGAATACTTCCATCAACCTTTTTTCGCTCTGGGACCTTCACACTCCTATCACGGGGTGTTAGTTGCCATTATAAATCCTTAATACATTACAATCGTGTGGAATCTGTCAATATGTAAACTCTACTTTAGCTAAATATGGGATACGTCTAACTGCACTGGTTTATTTCAAAAGTGTAGTTATTCCAAATGTATAGTATCAAGTATTGGCGTATATTGAATATTGAATAATAAACATTGATTTAATTGCCATAACCCACCCATTTCAGGCTAAGTTGTCCGTTTACAAATGGCAGTATCGTTCTTTCGAAGACCGCCATTAAGCATTAAGAGAGCTTTGGTCCAATCACAGTTGCCGAAAATCGGCAGCCGGGTCCCGTGTCATTTGACACTGGTGACCAATGGAAATGCGCGTTATGCGGCTTTGGGAACCAATCGGAGTTCCAGGAAACCGGCAGCCTGGCCAACGTGATCGAACATCGCGGACCAATCCCAGCGCACAAACACCCGTCTCCAAAGCCGGTAAATAAACATCGATTCACTCGGTCGGCGCTCGAGGGTTGAGAGGACGCCGACCGCTACTCTGCCACCGGTAACATCTACCTTAAACTGTATTTAGGCTGTATACAATGCGTTAGGTAGGAGTGGGCTCTAACACTGAAATTATTGAATTCTCCATGTTTTTACATTTCAGTAACTTGCTCGAAACGGGGAGTAAGGACCATGCTCACCTATGGGGGCTGGACTCCGATTTTAACATAACTACATCACTGGTATGAGAGGCAAATCTGCATTCAGGGTAATAATGGAATTCTTACATTTATTTACCAATACAGCATGGTGGTTTGATAGATAGTTTGATATGCAGAACATAGAGAGGGACACCAGGTGACCATACTTTTGTTTGTTTATGTTACAGCACCCAAACTTCAGTGTCTCTTGCAGTGGCATTTAAAATATATTGCCCTGAAGAAATTGCCTGATAGAAACCAAGGCAATGAAACATGTCGGCTGTAAGTAGAGAGTGAATCGATAGGTAGTATTTACTCTCTTCTTCTTTAGTATATGTGTGTTCACTGTTTTGCAACAGAGAAGGGAATAAGAATAAAGTTTATGGCCCCAGTTGCTCAGTGACTTATATGTTAAATGTTACATGTCGTTAGTTTTGTCACATATAAGTTGTGTCCACTGCACCATCCACTGTCTTTTTACTTTTGAGGTTCGAGACACGTTTTTTGGTTTTAGCTTGATGGCACCGATGATGAGAACAGGGCCATCCTGGTGAGTACCAACCAGGGGTCCCATTGGTGGTGCGCCCGTGAGGTGCCATCTCGCTTTTTCACACATTTTTTGTTTGTGCTGTCCTGTTTGTATGAATCAGAGAGGTTGTTATTTTAAAGAGGCAATAGATTGGAACATCTTAGGATTTTCTTTAGATTAAAGGGATCCCGTGGATAACGAATTTCGACCATGGATGTTTACAGTCCAACAAATGAATATTGCCATGAGAACTAGGACTGTTGTTGTTTATTAGCAGTGGCACAGGAGCCAAACACTTCAGGAACCCCACTGAACACCAATTATTGCTATATTTTACAACTAAACAAGCAGTCACAAGTGCAATTACTTTCCAGGGCCTGGGGTCGTGATTTGAATGGTGCAGCAGGCGCAGTGGCGCAGGGACCAGAAGCTCTAGGAAACCCACTGATTGCTATATTTCACTACTAAACAAGCCGCCAGGAGTGCTTCTTTGGGTCTTTTGTAACCATTGCACCCAAAGTAACAAATATCCTAAAGCATCACTATAATAAAAGCTGCAAACTTTTGGACCTTTCTGTCTTCCTACAACTCATGTCACATTCAGCGCATTTATATGGCAAATTTTTACTGTTTTTGTTTGGTCGTAAAATGCTTTTGACAAGCGTGGAGAATCACGACGCGCGCACTTAGGACCCGGCCTCTCTGGACCCCGTCCCTGGTCTCTAGTGGTTGGTCGGACGGGTGGCCCAATCAGCGTCCGCCCGACCCACTTCCGGGTCAGGCGATATGGCGTGACCTGGGGGTTAGGGGCGGAGACCTTTGGCCTATTTAGGGTCAACTCCCTGTGACTGGGGTCTCTGTTCCCGCTACCACTCCAGGATACCTGACTGCACACGCCGGCACCTGGCCATTTTCGTGTTCCAGGCCGGCATTCCGAAACTCTAGAAGCAGAAGGATCGGGCGTCGTTCGCGTAGCCAGGTAAGGGGTCGAGTGCCTTGGGGGCCTTGTGGGCAGCCTTGAGTCACGGTGGGTGCTGGGATGGGGATAGGATTGTCGCTGCCTTACGGGGCTTACGGCTGTGTGCGGGGATCCCTCTTGGTGCGGGCTCCTGCCGGGCGGCGTGAACGGTGCTTGGGGAGGGGCCGGGAGCAGGGAAATCGGGGCGCATTAGGAGCAAAACAGGGCTATCGCGAGTGAGTGCGTGAGGGCGAGATACAGACAGCATGGCGCCTAAGAAGGGAGGACAAAAGAGGAAGGATTCTGAGCCAGAGTTGGCACAGATTAAGAAACTGCTGCTGGCAAAGTTAAGCAAGGATGCTCCCGAGAGCGGAGAGGATAGCGATTCTTCACAGCGGGAGCAGCCCGAGGTAGTGGAACGGCCGCGCAGGGAGGGGGTGCCACCGAGGGCCGCTTTTCCACCACTAAGTAAGAAAGCCAAGGCACAGCCAAAGAGGAAGGGGGGAGCCAAACTGAGGAAGAGTAGGCCTAGCCCTGCCAGGGGGAAGGGGGACGAGGGATCAGTAGGTCCCGTCTCCACGCCTCCTTTAGCTGCAGAGCCGGTCGACCCTTCTGTTCCCATTCCGGATGTGCCACAGGTTGTAGTTCCCGCGCCATTAGACCCAGTGGGTTCAGTATTGTCCGAGATTAGGGAGGCGCTGAAGGCGTTGGCCCCAGGAGGCGCTGTACCAAAAACTGCGGACCCAACGGCCCCACTCCCACCGCAGCCGGTGGCCGCAGTGGCAGCCGCGTGTGATCCGTTAGAAAGCTTGCTGGCATCAGTCTCCACATTAGTAGGCCAATTATCGGCCCGAATAAAGTATTGGAGAGAGTGAGCGCTGGAGCGGCGGCACCGTGGGTGCCCCCCCATGCCACGGAACAGGGCGCGTTGCAGGACATTCAGAGGCAGTTGGCGCTCTTAGTCAAGTCGCGCAAGGCGCTCCCCAGCGTGTCGATCAGAACGCTGCCCCCCACGACAGCATTAGCTGTAACACCTACAGGAGGTACGCCTGGTGACGCAACAGCGAGGAGCAGCGAGGTAGGGGCTGTACAGGGGAATGTATTGTCTCAGTCAGGGATGTTAGCTACACACGTGAGTATGGAGGTGCGAGAGAAAATCTGGAAGGGGGCTTATGTGGATATATTCACCCTTATCAGGCCCAAGAGAAGAGATGAGGATTACAAGGACAGGGATGGGAAGGAGCACTCCTTCCGGAATCGGACACCTAGGATCGAGGAAACAATAACAAATTGGCTGTTCGGTTTCCATGTTTATATAACAGTATTGTTGGAGAAAAGGCCAGAGTTGGCTATCCCGTTGGTGTTTTACACTAATAAGATCGTAAATGTACACTCCACACATGGGGGCTCAGTCTGGTTGACTTACGATAGGGAGTTTCGTTGGGCGAAAGAGGAGAACCCAGCCATTTGTTGGGATCAGGTTGAGGTCAATGCCTGGTTAGAAAGCGTGAGCAGTAGGGAGCACCCGGCTAGGCAGCCTTTTCGGACTTCCCAGGGAGGGCCGGGCGAGAAGAGGGGGACCTGCTGGGCATTCAATGGCAAGGGGTGCACATGGCCCCCCGGGCAATGCAAGTTTAAGCACGCATGCGCCTTTTGTGGTCACCCCTCCTACCCTGAATCCAAGTGCAACAAGAAAACCAAAGAGCGGGGGGAACCACTCCCAAGGATATCAAACCCCCTCAGGTGTAATCTGCCTACCCCGGTGGATATTGGAAGATTGACTTATTGGCTGAACGAGTACCCAGACAGGGCAGCCGCTAAGGTGTTGTTTGGTGGTTTTTCCAGGGGGTTCCGTATCCCAGCGTCTCATGTCCCCCCTATTAGCCAGTGTAGAAACCAAGTATCAGCGAGAACCCATTCCTCTGTAGTGGCCACAAAGTGGAGAAAGAACGGGCCTTAGGCCGAGTAGAAGGCCCTTTCCCTGCTCCTCCATGGGAGAACTACGTGTGCTCCCCTCTGGGAGTAGTGCCCAAGAAAGAACCGGGGCAGTTCAGGATGATTCATAACCTCTCTGCACCAAAAGGTGCTTCTGTAAATGACTCCATTGATCCGGCATTGTGCTCAGTGACGTACTCGTCCTTCGATGCCGCAGTTCAGAAGGTGAGGGACTTAGGCCGGGGGGCTTTGCTAGCGAAAACAGATATTGAGTCAGCATTTCGCTTGCTGACCGTTCACCCTGAGGATTATCATTTGCTAGGCTTCCAGGTGCAACAGCAGTTTTCTTATGACAAATGTATGCAGATGGGATGTGCGGTCTCCTGCAAGTACTTTGAGACTTTTAGCTCCACGCTGCAGTGGGTTTTTTCTCTGAAGTCAGGATGTACAGATGTGGTTCACTATTTGGACGACTTCATGGTGATGGGCCCGGCGTCATCGGATGCCTGCGCCTTGGCCATGGGTCAGCTGGTAGCTATGCTTAAGGAATTTGGAGTGCCGCTGGCACCAAACAAAACAGTCGGCCCTGACACATGCATGTCCTTTCCGGGCATCGAGCTTGATACGGTAGCCGGGGAGTGTAGATTGCCAATGGATAAAGTGAGAGCTTTTTCCCTAGCCATTGAGGTGGCCCTGGCGGGTCCGAAGGTGACTTTGCACCAGTTGCAGGTACTCGTGGGTCAGTTGAATTTTGCTCTGCGAATCATCCCCATGGGGCGCCCTTTCTCGAGGTATATAGCCAGAGCGATGGTAGGTCTGACCCAGAAGCACCATCGGGTGCGGTTAAAAGCGGGGGTTAAGGATGACCTTAAGGTGTGGCGCGATTTCCTGAGGGCCTTCAACGGGCGGGTGGTGTGGCCTGCGCCGCCGGTGTCCAGCGTTGAGCTTGGCCTATACACCGATTCGGCTGGAAGCATTGGTTTTGGGGCGATCCTGGGTCCCGCCTGGTGCGGTGCGGCTTGGCCAGCAGCTTGGCACACGGCAGGCTTGACGAGGAACTTAGCCTTCTTAGAACTTTTCCCCATTTGGGTGGCGGTCACTGTCTGGGCAGAGCGCTTCAGGGACCGGGCAGTGACTTTCTGGTCGGATAACATGGCAGTTGTTCAGGTTATCAATCGGCAGGGGGCAACTTGCCCACATGTGCTAAGGTTGTTGAAACTGTTGGTGTTGGCATGCTTAAGATTGAATTTGACTTTTAAGGCTGTGCATATACCAGGTGTTGATAACCATGCTGCTGATGCTTTGTCTCGTTCCAAGTTGCAGGACTTCCGGAGGTTCCATCCGCCGGCGGAAGAGCACATGATGACGTTCCCTACGTCACTGTGGAAAATTGGAGCCTCGCTTTAGCGGGGCTGGTAGGTGCCGCTCTGACTGATCGCACCAAACGTGCCTATCAGTCACAGTTTAGCGCTTACAGATCATTTGTAGAAAAGGCAGGGGCAGCGAGGATCTTTTCTCCTGAGACAATCTACGCCTTTTTACAGGTTTTACGGGATCAGGGCAGAGCGGTGGCATATGCTAGGGCCTCCCTTGCAGCGATAGGCTTCTTTGCTAAATTGGCGGGGGAGCGGGACCCTGGGGCATCATTCTTGATCAGGAAAGCTTTAGCAGGGTGGGCCAGACTAGATGGCCACGGCGGGACTGTCGTAGGCCTTTGGATCTCCCGACCTTGATTGATATTCTGGGGGTGTTGCCTTCTATCTGCGATTCTCTGTTTGAGGGAACCATGCTGGGGGAGGCCTTCTGCCTGGCCTTCTACGGGGCGTTCCGTCTGGGTGAGATAGTTGGGGCCTCCAGACTAGACCATGGGGGGGGCCTGCAGTTCCGGGATACCACCCTTTCCCCCGGGGGCCTAGCGCTGTTGTTGAGGCGTTCCAAGACCGATCAGGCAGGCAAGGGGGTCACCATTTGTTTGCAGCCAGCACCGGGGGTATCGGCCTGCCCCATATCCCGTATGCAGGCGTACCTGGCCCTACGCCCAGCTGGGGGGGGGGTCGGCGCTTTTCGTCCATGAAAAGGGGGAGTGCCTGTCTCAATTCCAGTTCAAGGCAGTCTTTGGTTTGGCTCTGGGAAAACTGGGGCTGGGATCAGTGGGTTACTCTTCACATTCCTTTAGAATTGGCGCTGTCACTTTGGCGGCTAGGGCTGGTCTCGCCTCTAATGCGGTAAAAGGCATAGGTCGCTGGACGTCCGAGTGTTATAAGAGATATGTAAGGCCAGAATTGTTGTGAAAACATGTGCGTATTGTGTCTAACGGTTCCATCTCTCTCCTTCTGATTAGTATGCCCGCGTCGGTGGTGTGGGTACTCGGACATTCTTTAGTGCGTCGCGCGGCGGTGCGCTTGCAGCAAGGACAGGTGGTGAAACCGGCGGGATTGGGCAAGACCGAATTCCTGTGGTGTGGCGTTGGAGGGATGCGAATCCGGCATTTGAGGCGGCTCATCGAGGAGCTCAGGGCACAGGAGCACAAGTCACCTGATTAGATTATCTTGCACTTGGGAGGCAACGACATGGTCGACAGAAAACGCTTGGCGGTCAAGGAGGCCATACTGGCGGAATTTGCCTGGTTGGGGCATATGTTTCCATCAGCTAGGATTGTTTGGTCAGGCATGATATCACGCAGGACATGGGGCCCAGGAGTGCGTCCCAGATCTTTGAACATTTCCGTAAGACGACTGAACGGCGAACTAGCAAGGTTGTGCTCAGTGAAGGGCCGCTTGCGCTACCTTCAACACCGGATGATTTCTGGAGAAGTGATGTACCACCAGGATGGGGTACATTTGTCGGACTTGGGAACAGACACTTTTATAAGAGAACTTTGGTCATTTATTCTGAACGCAGGTGGGGAGGGTGTCAGACCTGTCGGCCTTGGCCACCCTTGTGGCGGTGAAGAGACCTGCGATCAGTAACCAGTGACTAAACAAAAATGGATGGGAGGCCGCCTGGCGGACTCCATAGGCCAGCTCTGAGGGGGGATATGGTAAGCTCTCCGCTGGAGGAAGTGACCACCGGCTGGGGAGGCTAGGGCGACAGATTTCGGGCCTCCTGGGCGTCCCTGGGCAGCCTGGTGGTCGAGAGGTGGGCCCCGGTAATGGCGGACAAGGACCGGAGGTTGGGGCCCACCACTCTAAGGGGCAGGTGCACGGCACCTGGCGTAGGATACCCAGTTGCGAGATGTGAACCAGATGGGGTTCCTCCCTTAGGGTTGGGAGGGTTGAAGGAGCATGATATGCTCGTAAATGTAATTATAAATGTAATTGTAAATATCAGATATGCATGTTATTTGCTTGTCATGTTTATACAATGTTGTGATTAAACATGGCCTTTTAACCCCACCTGAATCTCTTGGTGATTTCAAATGTGGGGACTATGCATGTCTATGTCAAATTGGAGGCGGGGACATATCTGGAGGGTACGGGTCCTATGACAAGCGCGGAGAATTACGACGCGCGCACCTAGGACCCGGCCTCTCCAGACCCCGCCCCTGGTCTCTAGTGGTTGGTCGGACGGGTGGCCCAATCGGTGTCCGCCCGACCCACTTCCGGGTCAGGCGATATCGCGTGACCTGGGGGTTAGGGGGCGGAGACCTTTGGCCTATTTAGGGTCAACTCCCTGTGAATGGGGTCTCTGTTCCCGCTACCACTCCAGGATACCTGACTGCACACGCCGGCACCTGGCCATTCTCGTGTTCCAGGCCGGCATTCCGAAACTCCCACCCCCCCGTCCCTTAGATAAAATGGTATGAAGGGCGTTCTGCGGAGAAGAGACCTGCGATCAGTAACCAGTGACTAAACAAAAATGGATGGGAGGCCGCCTGGCGGACTCCATAGGCCAGCTCTGAGGGGGGATATGGTAAGCTCTCCGCTGGGAGGAAGTGACCACCGGCTGGGGAGGCTAGGGCGACATATTTCGAGCCTCCCGGGCGTCCCTGGGCAGCCTGGTGGTCGAGAGGTGGGCCCCGGTAATGGCGGACAAGGACCGGAGGTTGGGGCCCACCACTCTAAGGGGCAGGTGCACGGCACCTGGCGTAGGATACCCAGTTGCAAGATGTGAACCAGATGGGGTTCCTCCCTTAGGGTTGGGAGGGTTGAAGGAGCATGATGTGCTCGTAAATGTAATTATTAATGTAATTGTAAATATCAGATATGCATGTTATTTGTTTGTCATGTTTATACAATGTTGTGATTAAACATGGCCTTTTAACCCCACCTGAATCTCTTGGTGATTTCAAATGTGGGGACTATGCATGTCTATGTCAAATTGGAGGCGGGGACATATCTGGAGGGTACGGGTCCTATGAATCTGGACACACTAACACCTTGGCAAGGGCATTCTCCATTCTATAACATCTGCACTTCAGCCGTTGAAAAGACTATATAAATACTTATAACTTACCATCTGGAATTTCATACAAAGCATTGGCAAAGCCAATAGGTCTTGCGTATGTGAGATCTATTGCTGTTGTCAATGTTTTTTTGCCATACTATACTGCAGCGCTAGCTTCAGTGCAGCAGAACTGAGAAAAAAACGCTATAACGCGGACAACGCTGGCTGTGTCATACAACTTAAAAAAAAAAAAAATCAGCCATTTGCACCATAGCTAAAAAACATTAGCAGAGATAATAAATCTCACATGGGCAACATCTATTGGCTTTGCCAAGGATTATTACTCTTGAGAACATACAGAAACCAAGATGGTTCCCAATTTGCATTTTTATTTTAAAACAGAAACTAGGCAGCAGGTCTCTTCTCCGAGTGACTTTCCAAGCTGTCAATCATGTCTGTCCACCACTATCTATGCAGATGAGCAGCGCGTGGAGGTACAACAGGGGCGGCGACATTCACCCCAGTATATGCACGCGCGGGGGTTTGTGCGTGGCACCACTGGCTTCATATGGGTGCATCTGTGTTTGATCTATGGCTGCTTATAAAGAACACATTTCACTCGACAGCGCCTTCAAGAATTAAATAAATATGGAAATATTCTAGTTGTAATTCCTTTTTCACAGCACCCAAAATAAATATGGGTAAATACTGACAGGTTGTGCAAAACATAAATATGGGCAAATACAGAAGGAAATGTTAAAAAAAAGAAATATCATAAGACCAGGAGGTAGGCCTATAATAGGCTCATAATAGGCGTGAATTCTAGCAGGTGCCCAGGGGTAGCCAAAGCAACAGATTTCGCACTGCACAGAGCTAATTAATTCCAGGAACAGCGTCAAATCAGAAGTTAAAGGTAAATGTATCTTCAGTGAGGCATGCTGGAACCGTGCAGCAGTGAAGGACAACATTATGCAGCAGTGCTGACTAAATTATGCGGCTAGGAAATGAAAATTAGGAGGAAAGGAGAACAAAACCCCTCAAAACCTGTTTTTTAATGGTATCATCATCGAGCAAGGTTGACACTTTAATACACTGGTACATTTAAAAACAGCCACACAGACCAGCGTGGTACCGCTCATATTTGTAAAGCATGTATGTCACAAGGAGGTACCTCAGAATTCAAGACATTGGACTTTACAACAATCACTGGCTAAGCCAGTTAGTCTCATCTGTGATGGTAAGTGCCAAACTACTGGCTTTGGCAATGGTTGTTTTAAAGTTGTTGGCTCAGAATAAACAATTTGTACACGTGTCGCAACACATACACACCCGTGTGCACATGTGCACACATAGTGGCCATTGTGTGCATCACTCCAAGATGGCTGCCATACACCTACAGGGATGCTTATGAGTCACTGCATGTGCATCTTGGTGCACACTTAGAGGCTGATTAGGAGTGTGGCGGTCTACCGACCCCCGCACTCGTGGTGGCACAGCAGTGGAGGTCCACTGTCTGCCGGATGACGACTTTCAAAGTTGTAGTGGAGGTGGACCGCCGCCTGCGCCAGGGAACCGCCGTTCCCTGGCGGTGGCACGCAATGATTCATTCACAATGGGTCCTGTCGTAAGGACTTCCTGGGGCTATTTGGCATTCGCACCCTTCTTCTGGTCCTGAAGAGGGTACCCCAATGTACCATTCAGCCTCTGGATCACCCTGTAACTCCGCCATAGCTCTGGGTGTGGCACCCGTCATACTGGGGCCCCCACCAAGGCAGGCATTCTTACTTACACCCCGCTGATTGTAGGGCATCGCCCAGGTCCAACAGAAACAGGTCCATGCCCAATCTAGACAAATGGACCCCCATCACCATCAAAAGATTCCGTGGTCATGGCATGCAAGAGCCGAGTCTGATAAATCCAGAAACCCCTCGGTTACGTGAATTCGGCACATGGCACTGTTTACCCTCCTGCCAGAAATTTCAACGGCCTCTCCAGATCTGGAAAATCCCCATTTACCTTTGACATGGTTACCAGTCCTTCTGGCTGGACAATACACATCTATCTCTGCAGGTGTTTCCCGGCCCCATCGGGGAAATCTTGAGATGTAGCACTAAAGAGACCATGCTTAATCCACCGAGCCCTTCAGATTATATATGATTTTGGATTAGGGTTGAAACAAGCCCTCATGCTTGGTGTCTTTGCGCATGGCTTATTTACCCTTCGGTAGACAAAGTCGCTGGCCTCCACTTAACTTGGGAACTGCTATTCTCTGTTTTAACCACAGCTTTATTCACCCCCGTGGGCATGTTCCATGGCCTCCCTGGGGTTGAGGCAACTATTCACTATTCTAACCCCTTTTAAGGCAGAAATCCCTATGGTGCCCTTTGCACCTCTAAGGGACTTCTTCTTTGGTGTTGCAGCGTCATGTCTACCCATTGCCGCCCAGTAGCTGGTATAAGGCTTCGCTGGTAATCATGGTGGGGTTCGCCTCCAAGGCCATCGGTATAATTGTTATCAGTTATTAATTATGGCTGCCCAATACCCTCTGACCGCCATTATATGGGAGTACAGTACAGCGACTGGCCAAAGATATTACAATAACATTAAAACTACTGCTCTCCTCGTGACCAGGCTTCTGGGTGGAATACCCCCTTGTTCGCTGTGTACCATTATGTGCAGTTCCACATGGGGGTTGACTAAAACCTTAGTTACCCCCCTTGCTTGACGAGTCCACATTTGGAGGTTCACTGATGACCATGTATGGTACCAAGAGAAATATGGACCCCCTTGAGAGGGTCATCGGGCGGGGCCAGGGGGAGTCTTGTGATAGATGTTGTGTGCCATGCTGGGGTCCCCACCCGAGTAGTAGCTCATAGACCGCTTGAGCCAACGGTATATTAAAGTGCCAAAAAGGTTTGCCAATGCTTTGGATTTGAGGACATGTGGTAAAACATATGAGCAGACGTACCAGCACCTTCTTAAATATGTATCCAAGACGTGCACTGGTAGTTGTCCGAATTTGGTCTCCAACCTAGCTTTTTACACCACTATTGAGGTAACAGCACCCTTTTTAGGAATGACACACTCCGCCCCACCTGACTGAATAGCGCTTTTTCGTGTGTGGCCAATAACCCTTCTTTTGCTAAAGGAATACCAGTGTGCCTAACGGATGCCATTGCTTTGGAATCGCGAAAACCTGTGGTGAGCTACACAAATCAATTTACCTGCACCTTCTCGGAAAATGCAAATGTGTTCTGGAGGTTGTCCGCATATGTACTCCAAAAACCATCTGTCTCAACACTATGGAGGCCATTGCACCCTTTTTAGGTGACAACTAACGCAGCCCACCTGGCTGAAGGGCAACAGGTTGTCTTGGTTGCTCGTGAGTCATCCTGCTGATGTTCCCCCCCTGAATGACCAATACAAGGTTTGGCTAACGCGCAGCAAGGCCACGCCACAATAACAATTAACACATTGAAACACCAGTGCTGCCACTTTTTGACCATTTCAAGAAGGAAAAGAGAATCAAACAAGTCCTTCTCAACCACTTTTTTGGTTTGAATTAATCTACTTTATTTGTACCAGTTTCAAGCTATTTCTTCAAATGGAACAATTTACAAAAACTTGATTGTCATCACAAAAACAACAACACTTGCAACCCCCCAACAAAAACAAAAACAAAAGTGCCCCTTGGAAACCTATTTAGTATTCTCCTTTTACACAAACTCATCACCAGTCTCCCTACCATTCATACACTCAATGCACGAGTCATACTCATGTTCAACTGGTTGCCACACTCGCACCATCATACTTTCAACATTCACACCTACCTACCCTGGGATGCCTACACAAAATCTTTTCTTGAAAAGGTGCTACATTTTTCAATTTAATAAAAAACTATCAATTCCAACCAAGGCCATCAATAGTTTACAAAACAATGCAAATATCAAAAAAAGATCAATTCTGTTGATTGATCTAAAGCGACCAAGAATTTCTTTTCAAACACTCGGACAGCATCAGATAAACCACTCTCACGTATTGTTTGTTTGCTGGGACGCCAAGTGTCTAATTATGGGCCACTTTCTAGATTAACTGGAGAATCTCAGGTTGTTTTTAAGGTTTTCTGTTCTTGATTTGTAATCCTGGGGTGGTGAGGGGGGAAGGGAATTCTCCTCCTTTGTTTGGATTGGAACGGAATCCTAATTTTTCAGGGGTGAACGTAATGTAATGTAATGTCATGTAATGATGTCTTGTAAAGCGCCTGAATCACCCCACATGGGGTGTCTCGGCGCTGTAGACCGCTGGGCAACCCGTCCTGGCTTTCCCTGTGAGATGGTCCCTACTGGGTATCTCCAAGGTGAAACCAGGCATCTCCGGCGTTTGTGGGGGGCCGTTGTGGAGATGAGGCAAGCTAATGCCCAGAGTTGCTGAGTGTGATCCCTGGTTAGAGTAGGCACCGAGTCGAGAATTATCGAGTCCGCTGACCCTGGTCCACGACCCTGCCGCGTCGGGAATTGAACCCTGGTCCCGGGCCGTCCTCTGCTCCCGGGTCTGCCGCCTCTAACCAGTGAGCCACACCACTCAACTAGAGGAGAATCCCTCAAAGGAAGGGATTCGAAGCGCGTCGACCACGTTGCTTTATAACAGATGCCTATTGAAACTTGACTTAATGGTATTCATATTATCGACCTCAGGGGGCTGAAAGGCTAGGTGAGCCTGCTGGGACTGCACCTGTGACCATGTGTAAAAGCAGTCCCCCGCCAGGGGTGCAATTGTCCTAACGCTTCCATCTTTTTAAAGCAAGGACTGCCCCACACTAGCAGTGCTCCAACCCTCCCAAATCATAATTATTTGCACTGTCAAGGTTAGCTTAGGAGATTGTTCCATTGAAGTCTTGTATGGGGCCTACTCTCTTGAAGGAAAATGATGCACAATTGAACTGGCGGCTACTAATGTTAAACACAAAAGAGGCTGCTCCCAGGTAAGTGACCAAAAGTGCTCAGGGATAAATTAGGAGTGTGGACATCTCACAAAAAGTGAAGGATTGGCCTCACACACCACCTGGTGTCATGCTTAATTGGCAGTCCTCGCCCTCTAAAAACGCGGTTTGATAGAGGGTGGGCATTCACCCGATGACAGGGATGCACTTCTAAACTAAGTGGGGCCCAAAGGAAGTGAGTGAGATTTAAAAACCCTTACAGTTGCCAAATAAAATTTTAATAGGATAGGTGACTGTATGGTATTAAAAATGCGGTCGGTGGAATGGGGAAATGTATTATCGCCTCACCGTAGTCGGTGAGGGGATTTCACAATTTATCCCCGAGCACTTTTGGTCACTAACCTGGAAGCAGCCTCTTTTGTGTTGTTTTGTGTTGGAGGCTGGTTTGCTCCTAGCGTCCTGTGCCGCCAGTTCCCTCCCCCAGTCAATCCCTGTGGTAGTGTGGTTACGGCTACTAATGTTACCCTCGCCTGCATATACTAGGCTCAGAAAGGGATCACTTGCTCATTTGCTCTATAATTCCCTAGATTCTTGCCTGGCATTCCTTTATGCCCAGATATACAAAGTGATAATGGCTCTACTTGGTCATCATGACCGAAAGACACATCAAACCCGCAGAGACAAGATGAGGTATGGTAACCTGCCCCCAAACTCTGCGGGAACAACAACATGTGCGAGCCTGCAACAAACATCTGGAAAAGCACACCAACCAACAAACCATCTCCAGCACTCGGGGGTCATGCAGCCACTCCTTGACCTGAATATTAACCAAGTGAAGATTAAGGATGGTATCAAAGGACCAACCTCTCGTCGCATGCTTGCAACACTTACCCTTGCATCACCCTAGTCAGTAAAAACCAATGCAGGGTAGCATGCAAAGCTAAGCCCACACAGAAACCGCAAGCATTCAACGCTCCCCAAGCCATCCGAACTGTTGATGATAATCCTCGGCTGTTGCGCCCCTTTGCCCCACCCAGCTTAAACCAGCTGGACATGACCCGGTTTCAAGGTTAAGGATACTAGTCGAGGTCATGTCAGAGGTAAGGCATGTCAGGGTGGGCCAATCCTGCCTTCACATTGCAACAAAGTATTGATCAATCAATCAATCAATCAATCAATCAAGACATTTGTAGAGCGCACTACTTACCCGGAGGGTCTCAAGGCGCTTGGGGGGGGGGGGGGGTGCTGCTACTGCTCGAACAGCCAGGTCTTGAGCTTCTTCCTGAAGGAGAGGTGGTCCAGGGTCAGACGCAGGTCGGACGGGAGGGAGTTCCAGGTCTTGGCGGCCAGGTAGGAGAAGGACCTTCCTCCTGTTGTCGTTCTTCGGATGCGGGGGACGGCGGCGAGGGCGTGACTGGCTGATCGGAGATGGCGTTTGGGAGCGTAGAAGTTGATGCGGTTGTTGAGGTAGCTCGGGCCTTGATCGTGTAGGGCTTTGTGTGCGTGGGTGAGGAGACGGAAGGTGATTCTTTTGTTGACGGGGAGCCAATGCAGGTTTCTCAGATGTCCGGAGATGTGGCTGTGTCGTGGGATGTCGAGGATAAGTCTGGCTGAGGTGTTCTGGATCCGCTGGAGTCTCTTCTGGAGCTTGGCGGTGGTTCCGGCGTAGAGGGTGTTGCCGTAGACCAGACGGCTGGTGACGAGGGCCTGGGTGACCGTCTTCCTGGTCTCGGTGGGGATCCACCGGAAGATCTTCCGTAGCATGCGCAGGATGTTGAAGCACGACGAGGAGACGGCGTTGACTTGTCTGGTCATGGAGAGGGAGGAGTTCAGGATGAAGCCCAGGTTGCGTGCGTGGTCTGTCGGTTTGGGTGCGGTGCCCAGGGCGGGGGGCCACCAGGAGTCGTCCCAGGCGGAGGGCGAGGAGCCCAGGATGAGGACTTCCGTCTTGTCTGAGTTCAGTTTCAGGCGGCTGGTCGTCATCCACTCAACAAACATGCTCATCTATTGCGGAAGTCGTCCCCATTTGCTGGCCCAGGTGTGATGCCTCATAGCAAAATCGATCACCAGCAGAGCGAGGGAGGTAGATATACCTGTCCCCCCGCCCACTGACGCACCGGAAATGATGCAGTAACGCCCGACCCCCGGGGGTCCAAACACTAGCCACGTCGGGTTTGTTCCCTCATGTGGCACTAAAGTGTCCGCCCTCCTATGGGGGCCCCCTGCGTGCCTCATTGTAGATGTTCAAGAGGTTGAAGGAATATTTGTGCCCTTTGCTTGCATAATTCTGTGCAACTTTATTTCAAGTCAATGACATTTTGACAGTTCTTTAGGCCTGGTCAGTTCCTTTGGCTTTCTTTTCCCTTCTGGTGTATTTTTGTCCCCTGCAGCACGGATCCATTACCAGTGTTTGTCCACTACTTCCTTTTCAGTCACTCCTTTTTTCTTCTGGTTAAAAACTCTGCTAGAGCACATGTCTCCCCCACCCTTGTCCCCCCACCATTCTCTCCCCCACATTTCTCTCCCCCACCCATCCCGCCCCCACTCTTCTCACCCTTTTCTTCCTCCCTTCTCTCCCCACCCTTCTTTCCTTCCCTTTACTCCCACCCACCCTTCGCTCCCTCCCTTCGCTCCCTCCCTTCTCTTCCACTCTTCTCTCCCCCACACTTCTCTCCCTCCTCTCCCCCTACCTTCTCCCCCTCCCTTCTCTTCCACCTTCTCCCCTTCTCTTCTCTTCCACCTTCTCCCCCTCCCTTCTCTCCCACCCTTCCTCCGTGTTATCTCAACCCACTCCTTTTATATATAGATTTTGAAGCACATTCGCGCCATATTAATAAAAGACATTAAGGCTATATCAAAAGGTGCATTTCACCCAACTTCTATGTGCTGATTCATCTCGGATTGAGTAAAAGTAAACTCCTGCTTGCCTCGTGTTGTAGGCGCGCACACCTGTGCAAAGGCTGTGTCATAGGTCTGTTTTGTACCTCATTTCCAGCCGTGCTGCACTGCAGCTGCACTGCTGTACAGCATGGCTACAAAGCAAGTAATTTATGCTTAGCTGTTAACACCCTGTGGGGGTGATTCCTTCTGAAGTTTACACCATTTGTAGGGCACGCCTCGGGGGTACACGCAGGTGCACGGTGTCCACCCTCTCTTTTCACAGGGTGGACGCCGTCCCCCCTGTTAAGAAGGTGGGCCCCACAGAAGTATGTTGACCTTGTCCTGCACGTTGTCTGCTTTCGATTCCCAGCAGCAACGTCCAGGCAGCGTAGGGGCGTTGTTGTTTCGCCCCTCCTGCTGGGCACCCATAAAGACAGAAGTGGAGGGGCCATCAGGCCTCCTTTTGATCAAGTGTGGGACTGGAGGAGTCCTGAACCCTCACAATGCACCGGTGAGGAAACAAAAGCGCACAGCGTGTTATCCCTTCACAGGCACTTCAGAGACGCAGCTTTTTACTTTGTTGTATATAAGTGCAGGCACTGTATGAATGTCAGATGGGTTGGTCTGTCTCAGTATTTACACAAATAACAATTTAAATAGCACTTTCATTTCTTTTACAGCGCTACTCATCTCAATGTAGAGTGTTAGAGCGCTTTACATAACATACACATTATCCATTCCAAATAAATCATGAGAGTGTATAATGTACAAGATGTGTTACATGAGGCAGAGTTACAAGGTGTAGGAATCACATGCCTTTCATAGCTCACTGTGGTGTGCTAGGATTACAGTTTATGAACTGCAAGTAACAGAAAGATCTCTGTGTTCAAAGCAGTAATCCATTTACCTATCTGCATGAAATAAAAATCTGTCATCTGCATGTAACATGATGTGCTTTGCAGGAGACAACTTAAAAAAAACATAATTTATTGCATTTTCAGTTGGCATATTTTATAACATACACATACCAGAGCATCACTTCCAGTGAGGTCACTTCCTGTGATGCCACATGGCATGTCACGCGTTGTGAGGTCATGTACTTTTATAGCACGCGTCATGATGTCACTTGCATACTGCCTGGATTGGTCTGTCCCCCCACTTCTTTGTTTAGGACTTGTACCCACCTTATCACTGTCGATACAGTCTAAATGACCCCTGAGAGGGGCACTCACAAAACACTCCCTCTTCCATCACACATCATTCACACCCACCTGAGGAAGGCAGGATACATGGGTGTGATATGAGGACAGAGTATGAGGAGCTTTGGGCACATGAATAGAATGACAACTCAGTGCGCACTCCTTGCGACATACCTAATGCATCATATTTAATGTATGACGCATCATGTCGCAAGGAGTTAGATACGTCAGTATTTCTGCCGTATCTGTAAGCGCAAAAGTGATGCATTGCTGGAGTGCGTCAGTATCTGGAAGCGCAAAACTGGCGCCAGGCCTCATAAATGAGGCCCTTAATAATTTAAGGACAAAGGTTACATCTCTAACATTTGCTTTTAGAACACTGTGATATAAGCTAGTGTATCCTAGTCATGAGTTCTTAGATAAAACCATGAAGGTAAAACGTATCTCTTCTTTGGCCTATGGGTCAGTAATTTTTCGAGGTAAAGACTCCAAACTCCTGGACAACTTGTAAATTAAAGTGTTTAAATCTATTTTTTATATTTAAAAATATTGGCCATGCTAATGTACGACTGGAGTTTGGCTTGACTAGTCAAACCCTAGTGAGACAGTCAGCATTTATGAAAACTTTTACATCTCTTGTATTTTTCTGAACCTGGGGGCATATTATCAAGGAACGGCGTTATAATTATCGCCGCTTTAGCGGCAGAAAACTGCAGCTAAAGCGGCGATAATGGGCTTGATAATATGCCCTTGTGAATTCCCATAGAAGCCCATGTTCTGGTGTGAACATGGGCTTCTATGAGAATTCTCTACGGCATATTATCAAGCCCATTATCGCTGCTTTAGCTGCAGTTTTCTGCCGCTAAAGCGGCGATAACTATAACGCCATGCTTGATAATATGCCTCCTGGTACTTTAGCAAAAAAGTGCCGGCCAGAATTAATGAAAAACAACTATGCGAGTGTCTGGACAAATTATTTCACTGAGAGTCTTCAGTCTTTTGGCCACACAGATTTGAACAAAATTTCCATTAAGGAGATTCTAAATCAATCAACTAATTTCAGTCATTCCTGAGCTAAATTCTGTAGGAGGCACACCTGTCGGGAGCCCACTTTACCAACTTTGAGACTTGGTTGCTGGGATCGTTTCAGGAGCCCCACCCCCAACATGGCGATTCGTACCTGGCTTGTTGCTGCTGGCTGGAGTTCTCAGCGATGCTTGCGGGGATTTTTGTTGAGAAGCGAGGCAGTCTTCCGAAATTCCAAACGTTAGGATTGAGCAGTATACAGAGTGAGCTTTTCGGGAGTTTGTCTGCTCCAGCTGGGCATCCGTGACTGCGAGTTTCCGGCGGCCGCAGGGGGAGTTCATCGACATGGCCGCGGGCAGTGCCTGAGAAGGTGAGGAGGTGACCAGCGCTTTCCCGAATGACGGCAGGGACTGCTGCGCGACCTAATGCCGGGAGCAATTAATTAAACAACGGCCTGACCCTTTTTTGGGAACTGCGAAGTCCTCAAAATTGCTTGCCAGAGACTACTGGAAATTCAAAGAAGCACAATTTTAGAGGCATTAGTGGCTTGAAAGGGGAATATAAATAGGAGAATAAATCAAGGAATAAGTAGACACTGGGAGTCCCTTTTGTGAAAGAAAAGGTGAGGAGGATTTGGGAGGAAACCTCGGGACCAAGTGCAAATTCAGTATATGTGCTGCCGAAGCGAGGGAAAGCAACGGCGGTGAGAGGGGGCGAGAGATGCGGTGGTGCAGCGCTGGCTCAGTGAATCACGGAGTACTGTGAGAAAGCGAGCCGTTTTCCAAATTGGAGCCGCGAACCTGTTTCCCTGCCGAGGGGCCGAGGGGCCCAAACCGGCTGTTAGCAATGCAACGCTAATATTGGAAGCCATAAAAGAAAGAAAGAGTTGTTTTGGGACATTTAAATTAAAAGGAAAAAAGCTAATTATTCCGGATTTTGCCCAGGTGAAGAGACGTCTGGGGACACCAGAAAAAAGCGGAGTGGACTCGAGTGGTGCAGTATCGGTGCCGGAGGTGCTAGGTGCTAGGAGTTAACGTGGCTCTCTGTGGATTGTAACAGAAGACCAAAAGAGGTAACGGGGGGACATAGAAGCGGACACTCACCGGTTGGAGTGGGGGAAGACTACAGCTCCCAGACTCCTTTGCGGACACACCCACTTCCGGGAATCACCGCGCACGGAGGCGCATAAAGCCGAGCAGTTCCCACTGAGGAGCGGGGGGGACATAGAAGCAGACACTCACCAATCGGAGGGTGGTCTGGACATCTGTGCTGCACCAATTGTCTGGGGCCCTGACGCTGTTGGTCTTCCCTGCCCCCACCGCAAATTCGATCGCGGGCCGCAGTGGGGGAAGACTACAGCTCCCAGACTCCTTTGCGGACACGCCCACTTCCAGGAATCACCGCGCACGGAGGCGCATAAAGGCGAACAGCTTCCTCCGCGTTGCTGACGCACGCGGACGTCGCGGGGCTAAGCCCGGGCCGGGCGGGCCCTCTGTGGCCTGAGAAGGCCCAAGGAGGACGGGACGGGGCTACCCCCCTTGGCTCTCGTTAAGAGGAGGTAAAGATAGACATTTGCTCCCTTTTGGTATTCCGATTACTGACTTCGCCTCTCTCCCAGGACATTTCCCCTCCCGATGCGTATTACTTGTCTACAACTATTCTGTCACACCCAAACTACACTATGGCGCGTAAGGGGGATAATGTAAGCAGTACAACATTGTCCATCTCTAGAGAAGTCGATAAAGGCGCATCTCCCCAGCCCACACAAACAGTAGACACAGAGCACGCTCTTGCCTGGTTAGATGACCTAAACACCCTATGTAAAACTAAACATACCTTAGTGGAATCACCGCCTCCCGCCGAAAGCTCCTGCGTATTACCTGATACTGTTAGCCCCCTGCAATCCCTCCCATCATCCAAAAAGTCAATATTGAAAACACCCAAAGGACTGCATTCCCCCTGTTCTCATCTGGTAAAAGGAAATGTAGTGGGGTTAATCACACTGGGAATCAATCAAAACACCAAAAACTGTGTACAAGCCCCACAGTTCCAGTCAGTAATTCTTCCACGACTCCTAAGGTTGTCGAGAAATTAGTCGCTCTAGCATCCCCCTTACAGCTGGATCTATTATCCCTTATTGAACAACTGGTCAGCTCTATTATATCACCATTAATAGAAAAAATAAACACACTAGGGGACAGGCTGACTGGTATGAAGGAAACCATCAAGTCGCACTTGCTAGCCAATAAATGCTTTACAACACCTAATTGCTCCAACCTACCTTCTACTCCCAAAGACCCCAAGCCAATTATGCAAGATAAAAGGGCTCCAACCCAATCAACAGTCCCTAACGCACCAGCCCCAATAGCCCGTAAAACTTCTTTTAAACCCGTTTTGCCGCAGCATACTTCTTCTAGAGCACAGCATAACAAAGCTATCCCGATCCAACTCCCACCGGAGGCAGCTCCTTTTGTATGTGTCCTCGCGGGAGTACCATCACTTACACCTGGGAAAACCGAGAGACAACATGACCTGTTAAACAAAGTCAAATTCAGGCTGGCAAAAAAATAGACCCCTGCCACCTAACCTCGAGGCTACAATACTGAGTGTCAGAAGGGTGGGCTGGCTGGGCTCCCTCCTAAAAGATATTGATGGTGACCTAGTACTCTTTAGATTTAGGCAGAGACACATTGTCCCGTACCTGCGTACCAGTGCACCCCAAGTGGGAATCGGCCCAATTTCTGTCTGGGACTTGCATGATTTTTATCCTAGAATGCCGTGTAACCCCACACTTAGCCTAAAAGTAGGCTGCAGCATGTTAATGGGCAGAGGACTCCACGTATCGAGTGGCCGTAGCTTTCCCACCTATACCAGACAGCAATCATTGTTTTATAGTCCTAAGTATTGGCATCCCTATTAATTACAGTTTGATTTAAGCTTAACCTGTGAAAAGCTCGTTACAATTAATATATTTCCCCCACAGGTCGGGCAAAAGTCTTTAAACTTCAGATACTATGTGTTACTGTATGTATGTTTTTACCTACAACCGTTTCTAACTGTACGCTTTTATGATTTTAAACCAAAATCAAATAAAGCTATATTGACTAACTGACTGACAGTCATTCCTGTTGGACAAGGAGGCTCTTGCGGGGAAAAGTGTGCCTGGTCGGTTATCAATTCGTTTAACAAGATAGAGCCTCAGCCATATCTATTGATACACCTTCGAACATTTATTAGGGACCAATTCCTCAGGCTAACATTGGTAGATGTCCAACAAAAGATGGTTCTCCAGTATGCATGCAAACATGATTACCCAACAGCTGCTGCCTCGTGGCCCCCAGAAGAAGCTTTGTTACACGTGGTGCACATCTGCCCATGCTTACTAAAAGAGAGGCAAGCCATGCTGAAACATGCTTCCATTACTCAGGGGGTTGAGGAAAATTAAATTTTGGCCATGTTGTGTTCCCTAGCGCGTACCCCACCGACTCCATGTACCAGCTTAAAGTGCATGTAACTTCCCTTCTGTGCCAGCTATGAAGACGCAAATACATTTGCGTCCACCGTTAACTTGTCCTCTTTCAGATCCACCATGAATGGATTATATAGTCCGTTCCTAAGTATGCTATGCCACCGTCTTTTTGTAGTGCACTTTTCGTATTTTTCCTGCTCTAGCAAGAGTAGGCCCTGAATTCCTGCCATCTGAACCTCTTTTGTGGCTCCTGACTCTGCCCAGGCTACCTCTGTACTCGTGAACTCTGTCCTACTTTCAGCGCGGCCCCTCGCGCTCAGCTCAAGCCTGCTTTCTGCCAAGACTGACTATAACCTTCGAGTTATCTGTTCCGCTCCTCGAGAATACATTCCTGCCTACTAGATCCTGTAAACATCCTCTCCAGCTGCAGAGCCAAAAGGCCGACCTGTCTTAATGCAAGTAATTCATAGCCTCTGTTGCCATGCTTCCATGGAAGGCCCCGTGCCCCACGCTTCACATGTAGACACTCAGGCGCTTAAACACGCATCCACAGTTAGCATAGAATAGCTTCTGCCCTAGAGACCTTTCCGCCCAGATAGTATAGTTCCTAAACACCAGATATCAGATATGATAGAAGTACAAGTTGATCTGACATGCCAGACTTCTGTCTCTTTCCGTCAGTGTAAATGTCAAGTCCCCTGCACCCCGTCAATCACACGTCATGCAGCTGCGCGCGCATCCAAGCTTCCGATTTCTGCTGACATTGCAACATTCTGTTAGCACCACCCCTTGGTGCCACCCACTTGCGTCACCTATCAGTGACGTTTCTAGCACACACCTCTGGTTCACGCCTAGTTTACGCCTCTTGATGATGTACTAGTACCACGTGTATACTGTTATCTTGTCTTCTCTCAGCTGTTACGCCTCTTACATTGATTCCTATGGTGTAAATCAAGTATATAAGCTATGTATTATCAATAAAGTTGAGCGCGCTCATCTATCCCTTCTGACACCCCTGTGGTGGTCAGAACATGATATCCTGATTCCTTTATGAGGAATAAAACCCTTAGAAACTCTAACACCACGGACTCTGTTTTCTTTCATTCCGATTGAGTTATTATTGATTAAGTACTTACCTGCATAGAAATTAAGAGAGTAAATTAATTATTTACGTCATTTTGGCGCCCGAACAGGGACCCCTCCCCCACCTCACGCGCCGGTTGGTGCGTTGCAAACTCTGTCCCCTGCCATCAGTTAGACGGAACACACGTGTACTGGCAGGATTTCCTGCATCTCCCTCTGACCCACGGAGGTGACGAAGACTGCGATCAGTGCCCAGACGAGGCGGTGAGGAGTGCGGAGGATCCCGACCAGAGCCCAGCCGAAAGAAGCAAGGTCCGAGGTGTGAAGAGGCCCACCAGTTTTCCGAAGTTTTCCGAAGTTTTCCGAAGTTTTCCGAAGTTCCGAGTCGAGTCCAGTCGAGTTTTCCGAGGCCTTCTGTTTCCGTGCTTCCCGGTGAGTACCATTGCTGGGTCGTATCTAGACGGGTTTGGGTATGCAAGTCCGGTCTGCACTGTTTTTAGGCAGTGTATCTGTACTGTTTAGCAGTATATCAAGTATTCCGAATTTCTGCACTGTTACACCGGTGTATCCGTACTGTTGAGCAGTACATACAGTATAGGGGGTAGTCATCTATGTTTTCAATGTTTTTATGTGATTAATGTTGTGGTATGAATGTGACTGTTTAAAACGTGTATTATTGTGTTTCTCGTATAATCTAGCTGTCAGGAGTATTAAGGAAAAAGATCTAGCGTTCAGTAATAAGTAAACAAGATGCCGTTCTTCAACAAGTTAAAACAGATAGGAACTAGGAAAGGGTTACTGGAGGAAGAAATTCCTATCCCCCCTAGGGACACTCCAGGCAATTTTATGTACCAAAAACACGGCATAGATGCCATATTATATCTAGATTTATGGGCCGATTACACCAAACACCTAGACGAAAGACACAGATGGCCTGTTACCGGAACGTGGGATGCCGAGTGCATCATGAGGGTAGAAGAAGCATTATGGAAAAAGAAAGCTAGACAATCTCAGAAGGACGCCATAGAATTTTGGCGTAAGGAATCACGTAAGCGTGCTGACAAAGCACTCCGTAGAGAGGATAGACTTAAAGAATCAGATAAAGAACAGGAAAACGAATTAGTTACTGAAGGGATCCGAGTAAAAACAGAACAAATAGACCGAGCTCGAAATAATCTTGTAAACGGTATGTATCTTGCAGCAGATGGCACATCTGAAACTGAATCAGAGATACCGAAAAACTTACCGACACCATTAGTTCCAACTAAAGTAATGCATAAAACAACTAAAGACATATTCCTAAATTCATATCTAGAGGATGTAGCACCAGCTTATACCAATCTGCCTGTTCGTGCCCTGCCTACTGACAGGGATGGGGGTGGCACTGCGCCCCCGGATAATGTTCCGCCGGTACCGCGACAGACCTCCTCTGTTCCGACAGCTCCGCCACTTCCCGTACTCAAAACAGACCTACCGAAACCAGTCCTGCCTGATCTTGCTAAACGACAAATTCCAGTTCAGATCCAGACGCCGCGGAGAGATAATGCTCAAGCATCCGCCTCAGGAGGTGCGACAGCGGGTCTACAGACCCCGCCACCGACACACAGATTAAACTTAAGGGACACGCAGAATCCTTTCCAGTCTCCCCACTTATCCCGGCTTGACGCATTTAAAGAGAAGATGTCAGTTTGCAGATATGATCCAGTACCCGGAAAAGACGATTTAATGATATTAGCATCACTACGATTAAGATCTGCCACCGATAGCTTGTTATGCTATGTAGGAATGCAGGAACTTCTCGACAGAATATATAAGTTTATACAGACCGGGAAAGACCCCGACAGTGTCAAAGCTGCCATGCATAAACAGAAAGTTGACATTCAAGCACAGATATTACGATTTTTTATAAATTGTGTAATAAGAGAACGAGACAGGCCCGGGACAGATCAAAGTGAATTAGACGCATTAAACAAGTGGGGTCAAAATATAGCCGAAGGAAAGCATGATAAAGGGGCTTGCATAGCCAGTATGTCCCAGAAAATTAGAAAGGCAGTATTGACTGTACACCAGGAAGAGAATGATAAAGCTTCCTCCGAGGAGGAAGATGAACATGACGCACCAGGAAGATCTACAGATACTATAGCATATGTAGGTAGGGGAGCCTACCTTAGGAAAGGCATCCGTCCGGAGAGCAAGAGAGTTCTTTTCTCTGCTTTAACAAATCCGAATTCTTCTGAACATCAGTTCCAGGAAACTGATAAAAGGCTTCGAGACCGAGTAGGGTACCATGTACTCAATTCTATGGATGAGCAAGAACTAGCCCGGTCAGCCGTGTTATGGGCCGAAAACCCAGACATGTATAATGATGACACGTTAGTACAGACATTCTTGAACCTTTCCCCGGAAGAGCAGAGAATAGCAGGTGTGTACATGATTCAGCACCTCCTCATCAAGTTCAGAAATCATCATTCTGATCCAGGTCCCTTACATGAAACATTAGAAGCACTACTCATGGATAGATGGAGAGGTTTTAGTACCAAATTAATCCAAATAATTCTAGAACAACGACGTAAGTATAACACCTTCCTAAGCTCTGAATATGTTCCCGCCCCGCCTCCAGAAAGAAAAACGTACCACATGCAATGCGGTGGTAGCATTGAAAGTCAGAACCCCTTACGAGAAGTACACCCAGTTATGGGTGAGGACCAACGCTTGAAGCGTGTGTATGTTCACACACCACTGACAAATTGCTGGATATGTGGCCGACTCCCTCCCTACCAGAATTACAAGGGAGCCCTGCCTCTCTTTCCGTACCCGTTCTCTCACAATGGCTCCTGCGGAGCATGGTTTAAGATAATTAATTCTTTAGATCCCGACATTGCTGTTTTCGATGGGGGTTGGGTTTGGGGAAACCTGAACTTGGTCCTACTAGACGTCTGTTACCCGGATAAGGAGGGACTCCCCACTAGAATAGGAACTGATCTAGAAAATGAAGTGTATGGATTAGGTAATTATACAATTAGCCTTATGATTCTTACTGTCGAATCCGAAGCCACACCAGTTCTACCTATTATGTCAGTACTGCCAGTCACTGGTGAATTATGTATCAAGAAGAAAGGTTCTGTACACTTAGGTCATAGTAAATGCACTACTGTGGTCGAATTCAGTGACCATGGAAAGTCATCTTTCAAAGCTATCAGTCATTCCTACTTTGTTTGTGGTCATACCGCATACATACGTCTACCTCCAGATTGGGATGGTACCTGCTACATTGCATTCCTTCTGCCACCTGTTTTTCTAGCTCCCCCTGATTACCACAGAAATAGCAATCTAGTAAAGAATAGACCCAGAAGAGATGTCCCACTTGTCGACTACACAGAAACAGCATGGGAACAGTACACCGATTTTAATAAAGGATTCTTTTTCTTTCTAGGACCTGTTCAGAATAGTAAATTAATACGCAGATTAACTAGAACACTTGAAGCCGTAGTAAATGAAACTGCCTCCGCCTTAGGTAACTTAACAGAAGAGCAGTCCGCTATGCGGGTTGTTGTCCTTCAGAATCGTCTTGTAATTGACGTCATCTTGGCAGATAGAGGTGGAGCCTGTAAGGTCATCGGGTCAAGCTGCTGTGTTTTCATTCCACAAAATGCACCATCTGTATATCAAGCTATCACCCGTCTTCATAATATTGCAAATCAGATACATCAGAATCCAGGCACCTGGACTTGGTCCGGTTGGTTCTGGACAACGTTAACAGCTTGGGGATGGAAGATCCTATCCTTCTTAGGCATTGGCCTAGTCCTAGTATTCAGTTGCTGCCTATGCCTGCAGTGCGGGCCAGCGATTTGTGGACTGTGTGCCACCTCTTGTATTGAACATTCCAGTTTTCACTCAAAACGTAACCGAAAGAAAGAAGAACAAATGATGTTACAAGAACAGACTGATCGATTCATGAGGATCGATATTTCATGAAGGGTCCGTAGGGAACAAGGAGGGAATGAGGAAAATTAAATTTTGGCCATGTTGTGTTCCCTAGCGCGTACCCCACCGACTCCATGTACCAGCTTAAAGTGCATGTAACTTCCCTTCTGTGCCAGCTATGAAGACGCAAATACATTTGCGTCCACCGTTAACTTGTCCTCTTTCAGATCCACCATGAATGGATTATATAGTCCGTTCCTAAGTATGCTATGCCACCGTCTTTTTGTAGTGCACTTTTCGTATTTTTCCTGCTCTAGCAAGAGTAGGCCCTGAATTCCTGCCATCTGAACCTCTTTTGTGGCTCCTGACTCTGCCCAGGCTACCTCTGTACTCGTGAACTCTGTCCTACTTTCAGCGCGGCCCCTCGCGCTCAGCTCAAGCCTGCTTTCTGCCAAGACTGACTATAACCTTCGAGTTATCTGTTCCGCTCCTCGAGAATACATTCCTGCCTACTAGATCCTGTAAACATCCTCTCCAGCTGCAGAGCCAAAAGGCCGACCTGTCTTAATGCAAGTAATTCATAGCCTCTGTTGCCATGCTTCCATGGAAGGCCCCGTGCCCCACGCTTCACATGTAGACACTCAGGCGCTTAAACACGCATCCACAGTTAGCATAGAATAGCTTCTGCCCTAGAGACCTTTCCGCCCAGATAGTATAGTTCCTAAACACCAGATATCAGATATGATAGAAGTACAAGTTGATCTGACATGCCAGACTTCTGTCTCTTTCCGTCAGTGTAAATGTCAAGTCCCCTGCACCCCGTCAATCACACGTCATGCAGCTGCGCGCGCATCCAAGCTTCCGATTTCTGCTGACATTGCAACATTCTGTTAGCACCACCCCTTGGTGCCACCCACTTGCGTCACCTATCAGTGACGTTTCTAGCACACACCTCTGGTTCACGCCTAGTTTACGCCTCTTGATGATGTACTAGTACCACGTGTATACTGTTATCTTGTCTTCTCTCAGCTGTTACGCCTCTTACATTGATTCCTATGGTGTAAATCAAGTATATAAGCTATGTATTATCAATAAAGTTGAGCGCGCTCATCTATCCCTTCTGACACCCCTGTGGTGGTCAGAACATGATATCCTGATTCCTTTATGAGGAATAAAACCCTTAGAAACTCTAACACCACGGACTCTGTTTTCTTTCATTCCGATTGAGTTATTATTGATTAAGTACTTACCTGCATAGAAATTAAGAGAGTAAATTAATTATTTACGTCAGGGTGAGAACCTGCAGTCAAGATATAATAGGGTCTCTTTTCGGTCAACTTGCTTATTTAACCACCGGATTTGTTAAGTTTATTCGCACAAGAGATAAGATGCTGAAACAGGGCTCAGAATCGCCATAGCTCGACTCGCATGTAGGCACTTTATTCACTATGTAATAAGCGCATAGAACATAACATATGTAGGCACATTACAGCTCACAGCCACTTCACACCAGATTGAGGCGGAGTGCAGTGTAGTATTGTGCAATCTGAAGCATTTTTAAGAACATTAATAGGTTTACCATATAATACTTTTAACTGTTTTATTAGATCTATGAATTGCATTTTGATGACGTGAACATGCACTATCAATGCATTAAATGGCATGCTATCATATAGAATCTGATAAAAAAAACTTTACTTTGTGTGATGTTGATGTGTATGCATGGTACCAAAGTTCCCAGTACAGCATGTCACCTAAGCATGGGCAAATTTTGCGAATCTGGCGTTCGCGAATTTGCGTATTTGCGAACTCGCAATCCGCAAAATCCGCAAATTCTCGCGAATTTGCGGATTTTTTTTTGTGTTCCCAAGGGTTTCTGCCAGTTCGCGAGGGTTTTGTACCAGTTCGCAATTGCGAACTTACTTGTCGGCTCGCAACGGTCGCGACTATGTTGTTTCTCTACGTCTGGTTCATCATCACAGGTTCCCAGCACCCTCTGTTTCACCACTGCCACCCTCTGTTTCACCCATGCCACCCTCTGGCACATCAATGCCACCCTCTGGTTCATCATCACTGTAGATTATGGGGGGGAAAAGCAAGCACACCTGCCCTGCTTCAACTGACATGAATTAATTTGGGGTTGATTTATTAATGTGTCACTGTTTTAAAATTCCAGTCTGGCACCTGCTTCCTTATCTGTAAATTGCTTTCTGTTGCAGTGCAAATTTTTTTACCAGGACCTTTGTGGCCTACTTGTAGCTATTCTATGAGCCTGCTGTGAGGGTCAGAGCAGGGTCATACAATTGTTGCAACTAGCAACTGAACTCTGGAGGGGCCCCAGTCAGGAAGCACTACAGGGAAGGGTTACTATTACTAATGATGAGTTTGAACTTTTGCACCTGCTGAGTGCTTTCAGTTTTGCAAAATTCGTTTTTCTGCAGAACAGCAACTGTAATGCCCCAAACAAACATAGGCAACTGAACTCTGGAGGGGGCCCTCAGGAAGTACTACAGGGAATGGTTACTAATGATGAGTGAACTTTTGCACCTGCTGAGTGCTTTCTGCAGAACAGCAACTGTAATGCCCCAAACAAACTTACTTATGAAAGTTGATTTCTAATCCAAAAGTGATCCAAAGAGAGTCAAAAGGCATCAAATCCAAAAAAGTGCAGGCAAATGTCAACCTGAGGAGTTATTCTGATAAAAATCATCATTTTCAGAAGGTCTATGCTGCTTGCTAGTGGATTTCTTGTGCAGAATTGCAAATTTTGTAATTTCGCGAGTGAGATTGTTGCTGCCCGCCGCACCCACATGTTTGCAATTGCGAACTCTCGCGATGCGTCGCCAAACTCCCGCGGGATCCCGCAGCAAGATCCAAAATGGCGCAACACTCGCAAAATATCGAGAAAAACAACTCGGCAAAAGCTGAATGACGGTAAGTGACCGCTGTACGCAGCAAAATCGTATCACCAAGAAAAAAAAATCCGCTGCGTGCGAATTTGCGGATTTTCGGTAAATTCGCGAGCATTCGCGGATTGCGAATTTACCAAAAATCCGCAAGCGGAACGGATTTTCCGCCCATGCTTAATGTCACCCTCAATGCATCATAACATTTGTGGCAATAGCGCTTTCAGTTTTATGGAATTTTCATGCTATTTTATATAGTATTCATTCTGTAAATTATTTGTATGAATAAATGTGCATATGGTTTCAATTCTCTAATTGTAATGACTTTAATGCATCAGTCAAGAAAGATCTTTCTTTCTTTCTTTCTTTCTTTCTTTCTTTCTTTCTTTCTTTCTTTCTTTCTTTCTTTCTTTCTTACTCGTCCCTTGATATTCAGTCCTTAATATTAATATGCCACAATATTGTTAAAACTATATGTATGTCCCCGTTTGCATCGCTCATGGACCACGCACCGTGGTACACGAGCAACGCAAAGTAAAGTCAGATTTTTTCAGCCTCACAAGTGTGGCTTTCGGTGGTTCCAAAAATCTAGAGTAACATAAACCAGCGCAAATCGCTATGTTGCGTTACCCTGCCCAGGGAAGCCATTGCATGGGCATTGCATGGGTGTTCCCACGCAACTCCCATGGTTTTTGAAGTATTCCCAGGTTTTACAAGACCTTGCAATGTACCAAAAACGACATGCCTTCTTAAAACCTTTAATTCTAACACCATATTTTCAACGAAGAACAGCTAGAAAGAGTAGATACAATCATACACATAAGCAAACCGGAAATGTTATTGAAAGGATATTTAGTTTGCTTAAAGGAAGATGTTGATGTCTTCATAAGTCTGGTGGTGCATTTGAATATGACCCTACAACATCCTGCAGTGCTACACAATACTGCAATTGGTGAAGGTATGTCTTCTGAAATAGGATCATGTGATTCAGATGATGAGGAGGCAAATCTAGTTAGACCTCCACCTCTCAGCCCCTGATACTGCATGCTTGCAGGGCTGCCAAAGGTCATTATTAAAGAATTGATGTGAAAACAATTTTCAAGGTAAATAAAAAATGCATAATTGTTTTGGAAAGATTTTTTTATTAAAACTATTAAAATGTAGATAACAACCAAATGTTAACTTAGATTTTTTAACCTGATAACATAGAATGACATTTCCTGTGGCTACAAAATAAAAAAGTGAAACCAAAATATATGAAAAAAAAATTTAATCATTTACCTGTAGAAACTCTTGAAGCTTTTTTTCCACGTGATGTTATACTGGAATCTCTCTTGCACTCAGGTGTAACAAACTACCAATATTAGACTCTTCTTCATTGTCTTGATGTGCAATATGGGACCTATTAAACATACTAAATGGGTGTAAAAAACAACAACAAAAAACGATATGCCTCCCCAGAAGAGGCGAAATGAGGAGAAATATGTTTCCATTTCTGTGCTCCAAATATAGGAGTCGTCCACATGGCCTAGCCCTGGGTTCTTACATCTGAACCATCTACTTGGTCTAGATCTCGGTTTTAACTTCGGGGGGAGGGGGGAGGCACAGAATGTTCTAGCTCTGGGTTTTTAGCTCAGGACACCCGGCTATTTCTACTTCTGGGTCTAACTCCTTGGGGCTCTCTGCTTTTTCTAGCTCCGGGCTGTAAGGCGGTCCTCTGGCTGCTCTAGCTCTGGGCTCTAACTCTGAGGGTCCCCTGACTCTTCTAGCTCTGGGCTCTAACTCTGAGGGTCTCATGACTCTTCTAGCTCTGGGCTCTAACTCTGAGGGTCCCCTGACTCTTCTAGCTCTGGGCTCTAACTCTGAGGGTCCCCTGGCTCTTCTAGCTCTGGGCTCTAACTCTGAGGGTCCCATTACTCTTCTAGCTCTGGGCTCTAACTCTGAGGGTCCCATGACTCTTCTAGCTCTGGGCTCTAACTCCGAGGGTCCTCTGGCTGTTCTAGCTCTGGGCTCTAACACTGAGGGTCCCCTGACTCTTCTAGCTCTGGGCTGTAACTCTGAGGGTCCCATGACTCTTCTAGCTCTGGGCTCTAACTCTGAGGGTCCCATGACTCTTCTAGCTCTGGGCTCTAACTCTGAGGGTCCTCTGGCTGTTCTAGCTCTGGGCTCTAACTCTGAGGGTCCTCTGGCTGTTCTAGCTCTGGGCTCTAACTCTGAGGGTCCCATGACTCTTCTAGCTCTGGGCTCTAACTCTGAGGGTCCCATGACTCTTCTAGCTCTGGGCTCTAACTCCGAGGGTCCTCTGGCTGTTCTAGCTCTGGGCTCTAACACTGAGGGTCCCCTGACTCTTCTAGCTCTGGGCTCTAACTCTGAGGGTCCCATGACTCTTCTAGCTCTGGGCTCTAACTCTGAGGGTCCCATGACTCTTCTAGCTCTGGGCTCTAACTCTGAGGGTCCTCTGCTGTTCTAGCTCTGGGCTCTAACTCTGAGGGTCCTCTGGCTGTTCTAGCTCTGGGCTCTAACTCTGAGGGTCCCATGACTCTTCTAGCTCTGGGCTCTAACTCTGAGGGTCCCATGACTCTTCTAGCTCTGGGCTCTAACTCCGAGGGTCCTCTGGCTGTTCTAGCTCTGGGCTCTAACACTGAGGGTCCCCTGACTCTTCTAGCTCTGGGCTCTAACTCTGAGGGTCCCATGACTCTTCTAGCTCTGGGCTCTAACTCTGAGGGTCCCATGACTCTTCTAGCTCTGGGCTCTAACTCTGAGGGTCCTCTGGCTGTTCTAGCTCTGGGCTCTAACTCTGAGGGTCCTCTGGCTGTTCTAGCTCTGGGCTCTAACTCTGAGGGTCCCATGACTCTTCTAGCTCTGGGCTCTAACTCTGAGGGTCCTCTGGCTGTTCTAGCTCTAGGCTCTATCTCTGAGGGTCCTCTGGCTGTTCTAGCTCTGGGCTCTAACTCTGAGGGTCCTCTGGCTGTTCTAGCTCTGGGCTCTAACTCTGAGGGTCCTCTGGCTGTTCTAGCTCTGGGCTCTAACTCTGAGGGTCCTCTGGCTGTTCTAGCTCTGGGCTCTAACTCTGAGGGTCCTCTGGCTGTTCTAGCTCTGGGCTCTAACACCTTCTCGGCTCCTCTGTGTAATGTCAACTGTGGTGTTCCCCAGGGGTCTGCACTTTCCCCTTTATTATTTAATCTTTATATCCTTCCACTGGTGTTTGCTTTACAGAACATGGAGGTCACTGTATATAACTATGCAGATGACCTACAACTCATTTTTGACCTATCCTCCCCTTCAGGAGTTGGCAGTTTCCAGTCCGTTATGCTATTTATCCGAGACTGGATGAACATCAATCAGTTAAAACTTAATCAGCATAAAACAGAACTAGTGGCGACGGGCGGTGCTGCCAACCCCTGGTCCCCCTCTTTTTGGCCCCTCTCACTTGGGTCCCCTCCTCTTCCTTCTTTTTCAGTTAAAACACTTGGGATCACGCTCAACAATCAATTAACTCTTCATTAACATATTAATTCGGTGGTTTCCTCCTGTTTTTTCACACTACGAGTCATTCGGAAAGTTGCCAGGTTTTTTACCACCTCTGCATTAAAGCTGATCTTAATGGCCATGGTCTTGTCAAAGATCGACTATGGCAATATTATCTATAATGGAGCTCCTGCCTATGCCCTGCAACGTCTGCAGTTGGTACAGAATCAGGCGGCCCGCCTGGTTTTTGGTTTATCCAGGTCCCATCATTCGACCCCTCTGCTCAGAAGCCTACACTGGCTGCCTATAAAACAACGGGCCAGGTTTAAGTTGGGGTGTTTGACTTTTCAAGCAAGAGCGGGCACAGGCCCTGCTTTTATCAACTCGGCAATCTCTTCCTATGTTCCCCTCAGGGACCTTCGCTCCTCTAGCCTGGCCTTGCTAACTACGCCTCGCTTTAAAAAGAAACGGTCAGGAGGGCAGAAGTTTGCTGTCCTTGCACCCACCCACTGGAATGACCTCCCCCTACCTTTAAGACTCTCCTCTTCCTATACGGAGTTCCGGAGGTCACTAAAAACGTTCCTATTCCAGCAGGCTTTCGGCTCCTAGCTCTCTTCTTTCTCTCACTCAGTGACCTCGCCAGCGCCATGAAACTGAGTCAGTGTACGTGCGCTTTATAAGTCTTTTTAAATTCAAATTCAAATAAATTCAAATACCTCTGAGGGTTCCCTGGCTCTTCTAGCTCTGGGCTCTAACTCCGAGGGTCCTCTGGCTCTTCTAGCTCTGGGCTCTAACTCTGAGGGTCCCTTGGCTCTTCTAGCTCTGGGCTCTAACTCTGAGGGTCCCCTGACTCTTCTAGCTCTGGGCTCTAACACTGAGGGTCCCCTGACTCTTCTAGCTCTGGGCTCTAACTCTGAGGGTCCTCTGGCTGTTCTAGCTCTGGGCTCTAACTCTGAGGGTCCTCTGGCTGTTCTAGCTCTGGGCTCTAACTCTGAGGGTCCCCTGGCTGTTCTAGCTCTGGGCTCTAACTCTGAGGGTCCCCTGGCTCTTCTAGCTCTGGGCGCTAACTCCGAGGGTCCTCTGGCTCTTCTAGCTCTGGGCTCTAACTCTGAGGGTCCCTTGGCTCTTCTAGCTCTGGGCTCTAACTCTGAGGGTCCCCTGACTCTTCTAGCTCTGGGCTCTAACACTGAGGGTCCCCTGACTCTTCTAGCTCTGGGCTCTAACTCTGAGGGTCCTCTGGCTGTTCTAGCTCTGGGCTCTAACTCTGAGGGTCCTCTGGCTGTTCTAGCTCTGGGCTCTAACTCTGAGGGTCCCCTGGCTGTTCTAGCTCTGGGCTGTAACTCTGAGGGTCCCCTGGCTCTTCTAGCTCTGGGCTCTAACTCTGAGGGTCCTCTGGCTGTTCTAGCTCTGGGCTCTAACTCTGAGGGTCCCCTGACTCTTCTAGCTCTGGGCTCTAACTCTGAGGGTCCCCTGGCTGTTCTAGCTCTGGGCTCTAACTCTGAGGGTCCCATTACTCTTCTAGCTCTGGGCTCTAACTCTGAGGGTCCCCTCTGGCTGTTCTAGCTCTGGGCTCTAACTCTGAGGGTCCCCTGGCTGTTCTAGCTCTGGGCTGTAACTCTGAGGGTCCCATGACTCTTCTAGCTCTGGGCTCTAACTCTGAGGGTCCTCTGGCTGTTCTAGCTCTGGGCTCTAACTCTGAGGGTCCCCTGGCTCTTCTAGCTCTGGGCTCTAACTCTGAGGGTCCCCTGGCTGTTCTAGCTCTGGGCTGTAACTCTGAGGGTCCCCTGTATGTTCTAGCTCTGGGCTCTAACTCTGAGGGTCCTCTGGCTCTTCTAGCTCTGGGCTCTAACTCTGAGGGTCCCCTGGCTCTTCTAGCTCTGGGCTCTAACTCCGAGGGTCCCCTGGCTCTTCTATCTCTGGGCTCTAACTCTGGGGTCCCCTAGCTCTTCTAGCTCTGGATCTAACTCTGAGGGTCCCCTGGCTGTTCTAGCTCTGGGCTCTAACTCTGAGGGTCCCCTGACTCTTCTAGCTCTGGGCTCTAACTCTGAGGGTCCCCTGGCTCTTCTAGCTCTGGGCTCTAACTCTGAGGGTCCTCTGGCTGTTCTAGCTCTGGGCTCTAACTCTGAGGGTCCCCTGGCTCTTCTAGCTCTGGGCTCTAACTCTGAGGGTCCTCTGACTCTTCTAGCTCTGGGCTCTAACTCCGAGGGTCCCCTGGCTCTTCTATCTCTGGGCTCTAACTCTGGGGTCCCCTAGCTCTTCTAGCTCTGGATCTAACTCTGAGGGTCCCCTGGCTGTTCTAGCTCTGGGCTGTAACTCTGAGGGTCCCATGACTCTTCTAGCTCTGGGCTCTAACTCTGAGGGTCCTCTGGCTGTTCTAGCTCTGGGCTCTAACTCTGAGGGTCCCCTGGCTCTTCTAGCTCTGGGCTCTAACTCTGAGGGTCCCCTGGCTGTTCTAGCTCTGGGCTGTAACTCTGAGGGTCCCCTGTATGTTCTAGCTCTGGGCTCTAACTCTGAGGGTCCCCTGGCTGTTCTAGCTCTGGGCTGTAACTCTGAGGGTCCCCTGTATGTTCTAGCTCTGGGCTCTAACTCCTGGGGTCTCCTGGCTGTTCTAGCTCGGGGCTCTAACTCTGAGGGTCCCCCGGCTCTTCTAGCTCTGGGCTCTAACTCTGAGGGTCCCCTGGCTGTTCTAGCTCTGGGCTCTAACTCTGAGGGTCCCCTGGCTGTTCTAGCTCTGGGCTCTAACTCTGAGGGTCCCCTGGCTGTTCTAGCTCTGGATCTAACTCTGAGGGTCCCCTGGCTGTTCTAGCTCTGGGCTGTAACTCTGAGGGTCCCCTGGCTCTTCTATCTCTGGGCTCTAACTCTGAGGGTCCCCTGGCTGCTCTAGCTCTGGGCTCTAACTCTGAGGGTCCCATTACTCTTCTAGCTCTGGGCTCTAACTCTGAGGGTCCCCTGGCTGTTCTAGCTCTGGGCTCTAACTCTGAGGGTCCCATTACTCTTCTAGCTCTGGGCTCTAACTCTGAGGGTCCTCTGACTCTTCTAGCTCTGGGCTCTAACTCTGAGGGTCCCCTGGCTGTTCTAGCTCTGGGCTGTAACTCTGAGGGTCCCCTGTATGTTCTAGCTCTGGGCTCTAACTCTGAGGGTCCCATTACTCTTCTAGCTCTGGGCTCTAACTCTGAGGGTCCTCTGACTCTTCTAGCTCTGGGCTCTAACTCTGAGGGTCCCCTGGCTCTTCTAGCTCTGGGCTCTAACTCTGAGGGTCCTCTGGCTCTTCTATCTCTGGGCTCTAACTCTGAGGGTCCCCTGGCTGCTCTAGCTCTGGGCTCTAACTCTGAGGGTCCCATTACTCTTCTAGCTCTGGGCTCTAACTCTGAGGGTCCCCTGGCTGTTCTAGCTCTGGGCTCTAACTCTGAGGGTCCTCTGGCTGTTCTTGCTCTGGGCTCTAACTCTGAGGGTCCTCTGGCTGTTCTAGCTCTGGGCTCTAACTCTGAGGGTCCCATGACTCTTCTAGCTCTGGGCTCTAACACTGAGGGTCCCCTGACTCTTCTAGCTCTGGGCTCTAACTCTGAGGGTCCTCTGGCTGTTCTAGCTCTGGGCTCTAACTCTGAGGGTCCTCTGGCTGTTCTAGCTCTGGGCTCTAACTCTGAGGGTCCCATGACTCTTCTAGCTCTGGGCTCTAACACTGAGGGTCCCCTGACTCTTCTAGCTCTGGGCTCTAACTCTGAGGGTCCCCTGGCTGTTCTAGCTCTGGGCTCTAACTCTGAGGGTCCTCTGGCTGTTCTAGCTCTGGGCTCTAACTCTGAGGGTCCCATGACTCTTCTAGCTCTGGGCTCTAACTCTGAGGGTCCCCTGGCTGTTCTAGCTCTGGGCTGTAACTCTGAGGGTCCCCTGGCTCTTCTATCTCTGGGCTCTAACTCTGAGGGTCCCCTGGCTGTTCTAGCTCTGGATCTAACTCTGAGGGTCCCCTGGCTGTTCTAGCTCTGGGCTGTAACTCTGAGGGTCCCCTGGCTCTTCTAGCTCTGGGCTCTAACTCTGAGGGTCCTCTGGCTGTTCTAGCTCTGGGCTCTAACTCTGAGGGTCCCCTGGCTCTTCTATCTCTGGGCTCTAACTCTGAGGGTCCCCTGGCTGCTCTAGCTCTAGGCTCTATCTCTGAGGGTCCTCTGGCTGTTCTAGCTCTGGGCTCTAACTCTGAGGGTCCCATTACTCTTCTAGCTCTGGGCTCTAACTCTGAGGGTCCCCTGGCTGTTCTAGCTCTGGGCTCTAACTCTGAGGGTCCCATTACTCTTCTAGCTCTGGGCTCTAACTCTGAGGGTCCTCTGGCTGTTCTAGCTCTGGGCTCTAACTCTGAGGGTCCCATGACTCTTCTAGCTCTGGGCTCTAACACTGAGGGTCCCATGACTCTTCTAGCTCTGGGCTCTAACTCTGAGGGTCCCCTGGCTGCTCTAGCTCTGGGCTCTAACTCTGAGGGTCCTCTGGCTGTTCTAGCTCTGGGCTCTAACTCGGGGGGTCCCCTGGCCCTTCTAGCTCTGGGCTCTAACTCTGAGGGTCCCCTGGCTCTTCTATCTCTGGGCTCTAACTCTGGGGTCCCCTAGCTCTTCTAGCTCTGGATCTAACTCTGAGGGTCCCCTGGCTGTTCTAGCTCTGGGCTGTAACTCTGAGGGTCCCCTGTATGTTCTAGCTCTGGGCTCTAACTCTGAGGGTCCCCTGACTCTTCTAGCTCTGGGCTCTAACTCTGAGGGTCCCATGACTCTTCTAGCTCTGGGCTCTAACTCTGGGGGTCCCCTGGCCCTTCTAGCTCTGGGCTCTAACTCTGAGGGTCCCCTGGCTCTTCTATCTCTGGGCTCTAACTCTGGGGTCCCCTAGCTCTTCTAGCTCTGGATCTAACTCTGAGGGTCCCCTGGCTGTTCTAGCTCTGGGCTGTAACTCTGAGGGTCCCCTGTATGTTCTAGCTCTGGGCTCTAACTCTGAGGGTCCCCTGGCTGTTCTAGCTCTGGGCTCTAACTCCGAGGGTCCTCTGGCTGTTCTAGCTCTGGGCTCTAACTCTGAGGGTCCTCTGGCTGTTCTAGCTCTGGGCTCTAACTCTGAGGGTCCCATGACTCTTCTAGCTCTGGGCTCTAACACTGAGGGTCCCCTGACTCTTCTAGCTCTGGGCTCTAACTCTGAGGGTCCCCTGGCTGTTCGAGCTCTGGGCTCTAACTCTGGGGGTCCCCTGGCCCTTCTAGCTCTGGGCTCTAACTCTGAGGGTCCCCTGGCTCTTCTATCTCTGGGCTCTAACTCTGGGGTCCCCTAGCTCTTCTAGCTCTGGATCTAACTCTGAGGGTCCCCTGGCTGTTCTAGCTCTGGGCTGTAACTCTGAGGGTCCCCTGTATGTTCTAGCTCTGGGCTCTAACTCTGAGGGTCCCCTGGCTCTTCTATCTCTGGGCTCTAACTCTGGGGTCCCCTAGCTCTTCTAGCTCTGGATCTAACTCTGAGGGTCCCCTGGCTGTTCTAGCTCTGGGCTGTAACTCTGAGGGTCCCATGACTCTTCTAGCTCTGGGCTCTAACTCCGAGGGTCCTCTGGCTGTTCTAGCTCTGGGCTCTAACTCTGAGGGTCCCCTGGCTCTTCTAGCTCTGGGCTCTAACTCTGAGGGTCCTCTGGCTGTTCTAGCTCTGGGCTCTAACTCTGAGGGTCCCCTGGCTCTTCTAGCTCTGGGCGCTAACTCTGAGGGTCCTCTGGCTCTTCTAGCTCTGGGCTCTAACTCTGAGGGTCCTCTGGCTGTTCTAGCTCTGGGTCTAACTCTGAGGGTCCCCTGGCTCTTCTAGCTCTGGGCTCTAACTCTGAGGGTCCCATGACTCTTCTAGCTCTGGGCTCTAACTCTGAGGGTCCCATGACTCTTCTAGCTCTGGGCTCTAACTCTGAGGGTCCCCTGGCTGCTCTAGCTCTGGGCTCTAACTCTGAGGGTCCTCTGGCTGTTCTAGCTCTGGGCTCTAACTCTGGGGGTCCCCTGGCCCTTCTAGCTCTGGGCTCTAACTCTGAGGGTCCCCTGGCTCTTCTATCTCTGGGCTCTAACTCTGGGGTCCCCTAGCTCTTCTAGCTCTGGATCTAACTCTGAGGGTCCCCTGGCTGTTCTAGCTCTGGGCTGTAACTCTGAGGGTCCCCTGTATGTTCTAGCTCTGGGCTCTAACTCTGAGGGTCCCCTGACTCTTCTAGCTCTGGGCTCTAACTCTGAGGGTCCCATGACTCTTCTAGCTCTGGGCTCTAACTCTGGGGGTCCCCTGGCCCTTCTAGCTCTGGGCTCTAACTCTGAGGGTCCCCTGGCTCTTCTATCTCTGGGCTCTAACTCTGGGGTCCCCTAGCTCTTCTAGCTCTGGATCTAACTCTGAGGGTCCCCTGGCTGTTCTAGCTCTGGGCTGTAACTCTGAGGGTCCCCTGGCTGTTCTAGCTCTGGGCTCTAACTCCGAGGGTCCTCTGGCTGTTCTAGCTCTGGGCTCTAACTCTGAGGGTCCTCTGGCTGTTCTAGCTCTGGGCTCTAACTCTGAGGGTCCCATGACTCTTCTAGCTCTGGGCTCTAACACTGAGGGTCCCCTGACTCTTCTAGCTCTGGGCTCTAACTCTGAGGGTCCCCTGGCTGTTCGAGCTCTGGGCTCTAACTCTGGGGGTCCCCTGGCCCTTCTAGCTCTGGGCTCTAACTCTGAGGGTCCTCTGGCTGTTCTAGCTCTGGGCTCTAACTCTGAGGGTCCCATGACTCTTCTAGCTCTGGGCTCTAACACTGAGGGTCCCCTGACTCTTCTAGCTCTGGGCTCTAACTCTGAGGGTCTCCTGGCTGATCGAGCTCTGGGCTCTAACTCTGAGGGTCCCCTGGCTCTTCTAGCTCTGGGCTCTAACTCTGAGGGTCCCCTGGCTCTTCTATCTCTGGGCTCTAACTCTGGGGTCCCCTAGCTCTTCTAGCTCTGGATCTAACTCTGAGGGTCCCCTGGCTGTTCTAGCTCTGGGCTGTAACTCTGAGGGTCCCCTGTATGTTCTAGCTCTGGGCTCTAACTCCGAGGGTCCCCTGGCTCTTCTATCTCTGGGCTCTAACTCTGGGGTCCCCTAGCTCTTCTAGCTCTGGATCTAACTCTGAGGGTCCCCTGGCTGTTCTAGCTCTGGGCTGTAACTCTGAGGGTCCCATGACTCTTCTAGCTCTGGGCTCTAACTCCGAGGGTCCTCTGGCTGTTCTAGCTCTGGGCTCTAACTCTGAGGGTCCCCTGGCTCTTCTAGCTCTGGGCTCTAACTCTGAGGGTCCTCTGGCTGTTCTAGCTCTGGGCTCTAACTCTGAGGGTCCCCTGACTCTTCTAGCTCTGGGCTCTAACTCTGAGGGTCCCGTGGCTGTTCTAGCTCTGGGCTCTAACTCTGAGGGTCCCATGACTCTTCTAGCTCTGGGCTCTAACTCTGAGGGGCCCCTGGCTCTTCTAGCTCTGGGATCTAACTCTGAGGGTCCCCTCGCTGTTCTAGCTCTGGGCTCTGACTCTGAGGGTCCCCTGGCTCTTCTAGCTCTGGGCGCTAACTCTGAGGGTCCTCTGGCTGTTCTAGCTCTGGGTCTAACTCTGAGGGTCCCCTGGCTCTTCTAGCTCTGGGCTCTAACTCTGAGGGTCCCCTGACTCTTCTAGCTCTGGGCTCTAACTCTGAGGGTCCCCTGACTCTTCTAGCTCTGGGCTCTAACCCTGAGGGTCCCATGACTCTTCTAGCTCTGGGCTCTAAATCTGAGGGTCCCATGACTCTTCTAGTTCTGGATCTACCTCTGAGGGTCCTCTGGCTGTTCTAGCTCTGGGCTCTAACTCTGAGGGTCCCCTGGCTGTTCGAGCTCTGGGCTCTAACTCTGGGGGTCCCCTGGCCCTTCTAGCTCTGGGCTCTAACTCTGAGGGTCCCCTGGCTCTTCTATCTCTGGGCTCTAACTCTGGGGTCCCCTAGCTCTTCTAGCTCTGGATCTAACTCTGAGGGTCCCCTGGCTGTTCTAGCTCTGGGCTGTAACTCTGAGGGTCCCCTGTATGTTCTAGCTCTGGGCTCTAACTCCGAGGGTCCTCTGGCTGTTCTAGCTCTGGGCTCTAACTCTGAGGGTCCCATGACTCTTCTAGCTCTGGGCTCTAACTCCGAGGGTCCTCTGGCTCTTCTAGCTCTGGGCTCTAACTCCGAGGGTCCTCTGGCTGTTCTAGCTCTGGGCTCTAACTCTGAGGGTCCCATGACTCTTCTAGCTCTGGGCTCTAACTCCGAGGGTCCTCTGGCTGTTCTAGCTCTGGGCTCTAACTCTGAGGGTCCCATTACTCTTCTAGCTCTGGGCTCTAACTCTGAGGGTCCTCTGGCTGTTCTAGCTCTGGGCTCTAACTCTGAGGGTCCCATGACTCTTCTAGCTCTGGGCTCTAACACTGAGGGTCCCCTGACTCTTCTAGCTCTGGGCTCTAACTCTGAGGGTCCTCTGGCTGTTCTAGCTCTGGGCTCTAACTCTGAGGGTCCTCTGGCTGTTCTAGCTCTGGGCTGTAACTCTGAGGGTCCTCTGGCTGTTCTAGCTCTGGGCTCTAACTCTGAGGGTCCCCTGGCTCTTCTAGCCCTGGGCTCTAACTCTGAGGGTCCCCTGGCTGTTCTAGCTCTGGGATCTAACTCTGAGGGTCCTCTGGCTGTTCTAGCTCTGGGCTCTAACTCTGAGGGTCCTCTGGCTGTTCTAGCTCTGGGCTCTAACTCTGAGGGTCCCCTGGCTCTTCTATCTCTGGGCTCTAACTCTGAGGGTCCTCTGGCTGTTCTAGCTCTGGGCTCTAACTCTGAGGGTCCCCTGGCTGTTCTAGCTCTGGGCTCTAACTCCGAGGGTCCTCTGGCTGTTCTAGCTCTGGGCTCTAACTCTGAGGGTCCCCTGGCTCTTCTAGCTCTGGGCTCTAACTCTGAGGGTCCCCTGGCTGTTCGAGCTCTGGGCTCTAACTCTGGGGGTCCCCTGGCCCTTCTATCTCTGGGCTCTAACTCTGGGGTCCCCTAGCTCTTCTAGCTCTGGATCTAACTCTGAGGGTCCCCTGGCTGTTCTAGTTCTGGGATGTAACTCTGAGGGTCCCCTGTATGTTCTAGCTCTGGGCTCTAACTCTGAGGGTCCCCTGGCTCTTCTAGCTCTGGGCGCTAACTCTGAGGGTCCTCTGGCTGTTCTAGCTCTGGGCTCTAACTCTGAGGGTCCCATGACTCTTCTAGCTCTGGGCTCTAACTCTGAGGGTCCCCTGACTCTTCTAGCTCTGGGCTCTAACTCTGAGGGTCCCCTGGCTGTTCTAGCTCTGGGCTCTAACTCTGAGGGTCCCCTGACTCTTCTAGCTCTGGGCTCTAACTCTGAGGGTCCCATGACTCTTCTAGCTCTGGGCTCTAACTCCGAGGGTCCTCTGGCTGTTCTAGCTCTGGGCTCTAACTCTGAGGGTCCCATGACTCTTCTAGCTCTGGGCTCTAACTCTGAGGGTCCCCTGGCTGTTCTAGCTCTGGGCTCTAACTCTGAGGGTCCCCTGGCTCTTCTAGCTCTGGGCTCTAACTCTGAGGGTCCTCTGGCTGTTCTAGCTCTGGGCTCTAACTCTGAGGGTCCTCTGGCTGTTCTAGCTCTGGGCTCTAACTCTGAGGGTCCCCTGGCTGTTCTAGCTCTGGGCTCTAACTCCGAGGGTCCTCTGGCTGTTCTAGCTCTGGGCTCTAACTCTGAGGGTCCCCTGGCTGTTCTAGCTCTGGGCTCTAACTCTGAGGGTCCCCTGGCTGTTCTAGCTCTGGGCTCTAACTCTGAGGGTCCCATGACTCTTCTAGCTCTGGGCTCTAACTCTGAGGGTCCCCTGGCTGTTCTAGCTCTGGGCTCTAACTCTGAGGGTCCCCTGGCTGTTCTAGCTCTGGGCTCTAACTCTGAGGGTCCCATGACTCTTCTAGCTCTGGGCTCTAACTCTGAGGGTCCCCTGGCTGTTCTAGCTCTGGGCTCTAACTCTGAGGGTCCCATGACTCTTCTAGCTCTGGGCTCTAACTCTGGGGGTCCCCTGGCTGTTCTAGCTCTGGGCTCTAACTCTGAGGGTCCTCTGGCTCTTCTAGCTCTGGGCTCTAACTCTGAGGGTCCTCTGGCTGTTCTAGCTCTGGGCTCTAACTCTGAGGGTCCTCTGGCTGTTCTAGCTCTGGGCTCTAACTCTGAGGGTCCCCTGGCTGTTCTAGCTCTGGGCTCTAACTCTGAGGGTCCTCTGGCTGTTCTAGCTCTGGGCTGTAACTCTGAGGGTCCCATGACTCTTCTATCTCTGGGCTCTAACTCTGAGGGTCCCCTGGCTGTTCTAGCTCTGGGCTCTAACTCTGAGGGTCCTCTGGCTGTTCTAGCTCTGGGCTCTAACTCTGAGGGTCCTCTGACTCTTCTAGCTCTGGGCTCTAACTCTGAGGGTCCTCTGGCTGTTCTAGCTCTGGGCTCTAACTCTGAGGGTCCTCTGGCTGTTCTAGCTCTGGGCTCTAACTCTGAGGGTCCCCTGGCTGTTCTAGCTCTGGGCTCTAACTCTGAGGGTCCTCTGGCTGTTCTAGCTCTGGGCTCTAACTCTGAGGGTCCTCTGGCTGTTCTAGCTCTGGGCTCTAACTCTGAGGGTCCCCTGGCTGTTCTAGCTCTGGGCTCTAACTCTGAGGGTCCTCTGGCTCTTCTATCTCTGGGCTCTAACTCTGGGGTCCCCTGGCTCTTCTATCTCTGGGCTGTAACTCTGAGGGTCCCCTGACTCTTCTAGCTCTGGGCTCTAACTCTGAGGGTCCTCTGGCTCTTCTATCTCTGGGCTCTAACTCTGAGGGTCCCATGACTCTTCTAGCTCTGGGCTCTAACTCTGAGGGTCCCCTGGCTCTTCTAGCTCTGGGCTCTAACACTGAGGGTCCCCTGACTCTTCTAGCTCTGGGCTCTAACTCTGAGGGTCCCATGACTCTTCTAGCTCTGGGCTCTAACTCTGAGGGTCCCCTGGCTCTTCTAGCTCTGGGCTCCAACTCTGAGGGTCCCCTGGCTCTTCTAGCTCTGGGCTCTAACTCTGAGGGTCCCCTGGTTGTTCTAGCTCTGGGCTCTACCTCTGATGGTCCTCTGGCTGTTCTAGCTCTGGGCTCTACCTCTGAGGGTCCTCTGGCTGTTCTAGCCCTGGGCTCTAACTCTGAGGGTCCCATGACTCTTCTAGCTCTGGGCTCTAACTCTGAGGGTCCTCTGGCTGTTCTAGCTCTGGGCTCTAACTCTGAGGGTCCCATGACTCTTCTAGCTCTGGGCTCTAACTCTGAGGGTCCCATGACTCTTCTAGCTCTGGGCTCTAACTCCGAGGGTCCTCTGGCTGTTCTAGCTCTGGGCTCTAACTCTGAGGGTCCCCTGGCTCTTCTAGCTCTGGGCTCCAACTCTGAGGGTCCCCTGGCTCTTCTAGCTCTGGGCTCTAACTCTGAGGGTCCCATGACTCTTCTAGCTCTGGGCTCTAACTCTGAGGGTCCCATGACTCTTCTAGCTCTGGGCTCTAACTCCGAGGGTCCTCTGGCTGTTCTAGCTCTGGGCTCTAACTCTGAGGGTCCCCTGGCTCTTCTAGCTCTGGGCTCCAACTCTGAGGGTCCCCTGACTCTTCTAGCTCTGGGCTCTAACTCTGAGGGTCCCATGACTCTTCTAGCTCTGGGCTCTAACTCTGAGGGTCCCATGACTCTTCTAGCTCTGGGCTCTAACTCTGAGGGTCCTCTGGCTGTTCTAGCTCTGGGCTCTAACTCTGAGGGTCCTCTGGCTGTTCTAGCTCTGGGCTCTAACTCTGAGGGTCCCATGACTCTTCTAGCTCTGGGCTCTAACTCTGAGGGTCCCATGACTCTTCTAGCTCTGGGCTCTAACTCCGAGGGTCCTCTGGCTGCTCTAGCTCTGGGCTCTAACTCTGAGGGTCCTCTGGCTGTTCTAGCTCTGGGCTCTAACTCTGAGGGTCCCCTGGCTCTTCTAGCTCTGGGCTCCAACTCTGAGGGTCCCCTGGCTCTTCTAGCTCTGGGCTCTAACTCTGAGGGTCCCCTGGTTGTTCTAGCTCTGGGCTCTAACTCTGAGGGTCCTCTGGCTGTTCTAGCTCTGGGCTCTAACTCTGAGGGTCCCATGACTCTTCTAGCTCTGGGCTCTAACTCTGAGGGTCCCCTGACTCTTCTAGCTCTGGGCTCTAACTCTGAGGGTCCTCTGGCTCTTCTAGCTCTGGGCTCTAACTCTGAGGGTCCCATGACTCTTCTAGCTCTGGGCTCTAACTCTGAGGGTCCCCTGGCTCTTCTAGCTCTGGGCTCCAACTCTGAGGGTCCCCTGGCTCTTCTAGCTCTGGGCTCTAACTCTGAGGGTCCCCTGGTTGTTCTAGCTCTGGGCTCTAACTCTGAGGGTCCTCTGGCTGTTCTAGCTCTGGGCTCTAACTCTGAGGGTCCTCTGGCTGTTCTAGCTCTGGGCTCTAACTCTGAGGGTCCTCTGGCTGTTCTAGCTCTGGGCTCTAACTCTGAGGGTCCTCTGGCTGTTCTAGCTCTGGGCTCTAACTCTGAGGGTCCCCTGTATGTTCTAGCTCTGGGCTCTAACTCTGAGGGTCCCCTGGCTGTTCTAGCTCTGGGCTCTAACTCCGAGGGTCCTCTGGCTGTTCTAGCTCTGGATCTAACTCTGGGGGTCCCCTGGATGTTCTAGCTCTGGGCTCTACCTCTGAGGGTCCTCTGGCTCTTCTAGCTCTGGGCTGTAACTCTGAGGGTCCCCTGGCTCTTCTAGCTCTGGGCTCTAACTCTGAGGGTCCCCTGGCTCTTCTAGCTCTGGGCTCTAACTCTGAGGGTCCTCTGGCTGTTCTAGCTCTGGGCTCTAACTCTGAGGGTCCTCTGGCTGTTCTAGCTCTGGGCTCTAACTCTGAGGGTCCCATGACTCTTCTAGCTCTGGGCTCTAACTCTGAGGGTCCTATGACTCTTCTATCTCTGGGCTCTAACTCTGGGGGTCCCCTGGCTGTTCTAGCTCTGGGCTCTAACTCTGAGGGTCCCATGACTCTTCCAACTCTGGGCTCTAACTCTGAGGGTCCTATGACTCTTCTATCTCTGGGCTCTAACTCGGAGGGTCCCCTAGCTCTTCTACCTCTGGATCTAACTCTGAGAGTCCTCTGGCTGTTCTAGCTCTGGGCTCTAACTCTGAGGGTCCCCTGGCTCTTCTAGCTCTGGGCTGTAACTCTGAGGGTCCCCTGGCTGTTCTAGCTCTGGGCTCTAACTCTGAGGGTCCCCTGGCTGTTCTAGCTCTGGGCTCTAACTCTGAGGGTCCCCTGGCTGTTCTAGCTCTGGGCTCTAACTCTGAGGGTCCCCTGGCTGTTCTAGCTCTGGGCTCTAACTCTGAGGGTCCTCTGGCTCTTCTAGCTCTGGGCTCTAACTCTGAGGGTCCTCTGGCTGTTCTAGCTCTGGGCTCTAACTCTGAGGGTCCCCTGGCTGTTCTAGCTCTGGGCTCTAACTCTGGGGTCCTCTGGCTGTTCTAGCTCTGGGCTCTAACTCTGAGGGTCCCCTGGCTGCTCTAGCTCTGGGCTCTAACTCTGAGGGTCCCCTGGCTCTTCTAGCTCTGGGCTCTAACTCCGAGGGTCCTCTGGCTCTTCTAGCTCTGGGCTCTAACTCTGAGGGTCCCCTGGCTCTTCTAGCTCTGGGCTCTAACTCCGAGGGTCCTCTGGCTGTTCTAGCTCTGGGCTCTAACTCTGGGGGTCCTCTGGCTCTTCTAGCTCTGGGCTGTAACTCTGAGGGTCCCCTGTATGTTCTAGCTCTGGGCTCTAACTCTGAGGGTCCCATTACTCTTCTAGCTCTGGGCTCTAACTCTGAGGGTCCTCTGACTCTTCTAGCTCTGGGCTCTAACTCTGAGGGTCCCCTGGCTGTTCTATCTCTGGGCTCTAACTCTGAGGGTCCCCTGGCTGTTCTAGCTCTGGGCTCTAACTCTGAGGGTCCCCTGGCTCTTCTAGCTCTGGGCTCTAACTCTGGGGGTCCCCTGGCTGTTCTAGCTCTGGGCTCTAACTCTGAGGGTCCCCTGGCTCTTCTATCTCTGGGCTCTAACTCTGAGGGTCCCATGACTCTTCTAGCTCTGGGCTCTAACTCTGAGGGTCCTCTGGCTGTTCTAGCTCTGGGCTCTAACTCTGAGGGTCCTCTGGCTGTTCTAGCTCTGGGCTCTAACTCTGAGGGTCCTCTGGCTGTTCTAGCTCTGGGCTCTAACTCTGAGGGTCCCGTGGCTCTTCTAGCTCTGGGCTCTAACTCTGAGGGTCCCCTGGCTCTTCTAGCTCTGGGCTCTAACTCTGAGGGTCCCCTGACTCTTCTAGCTCTGGGCTCTAACTCTGAGGGTCCCGTGGCTCTTCTAGCTCTGGGCTCTAACTCTGAGGGTCCTCTGGCTGTTCTAGCTCTGGGCTCTAACTCTGAGGGTCCCCTGGCTCTTCTAGCTCTGGGCTCTAACTCTGAGGGTCCCATGACTCTTCTAGCTCTGGGCTCTAACTCTGAGGGTCCCATGACTCTTCTAGCTCTGGGCTCTAACTCTGAGGGTCCCCTGGCTCTTCTAGCTCTGGGCTCTAACTCTGAGGGTCCCATGACTCTTCTAGCTCTGGGCTCTAACTCTGAGGGTCCCATTACTCTTCTAGCTCTGGGCTCTAACTCTGAGGGTCCCCTGGCTGTTCTAGCTCTGGGCTCTAACTCTGAGGGTCCCCTGGCTCTTCTAGCTCTGGGCTCTAACTCTGAGGGTCCCCTAGCTCTTCTAGCTCTGGATCTAACTCTGAGGGTCCCATGACTCTTCTAGCTCTGGGCTCTAACTCTGAGGGTCCCCTGGCTCTTCTAGCTCTGGGCTCTAACTCTGAGGGTCCTCTGGCTCTTCTAGCTCTGGGCTCTAACCCTGAGGGTCCCCTGGCTCTTCTAGCTCTGGGCTGTAACTCTGGGGGTCCCCTGGCTCTTCTAGCTCTGGGCTCTAACTCTGAGGGTCCTCTGGCTGTTCTAGCTCTGGGCTCTAACTCTGAGGGTCCTCTGGCTGCTCTAGCTCTGGGCTCTAACTCTGAGGGTCCTCTGGCTGTTCTAGCTCTGGGCTCTAACTCTGAGGGTCCCATGACTCTTCTAGCTCTGGGCTCTAACTCTGAGGGTCCCCTGGCTCTTCTAGCTCTGGGCTCTAACACTGAGGGTCCCATGACTCTTCTAGCTCTGGGCTCTAACTCTGAGGGTCCCCTGGCTCTTCTAGCTCTGGGCTCTAACTCTGAGGGTCCCATGACTCTTCTAGCTCTGGGCTCTAACTCTGAGGGTCCCCTGACTCTTCTAGCTCTGGGCTCTAACTCTGAGGGTCCTCTGGCTGTTCTAGCTCTGGGCTCTAACTCTGAGGGTCCTCTGGCTGTTCTAGCTCTGGGCTGTAACTCTGAGGGTCCTCTGGCTGTTCTAGCTCTGGGCTCTAACTCTGAGGGTCCCCTGGCTCTTCTAGCCCTGGGCTCTAACTCTGAGGGTCCCCTGGCTGTTCTAGCTCTGGGATCTAACTCTGAGGGTCCCCTGGCTGTTCTAGCTCTGGGCTCTAACTCTGAGGGTCCTCTGGCTGTTCTAGCTCTGGGCTCTAACTCTGAGGGTCCCCTGGCTGTTCTAGCTCTGGGCTCTAACTCTGAGGGTCCCCTGGCTGTTCGAGCTCTGGGCTCTAACTCCGAGGGTCCCCTGACTCTTCTAGCTCTGGGCTCTAACTCTGAGGGTCCTCTGGCTGTTCTAGCTCTGGGCTCTAACTCTGAGGGTCCTCTGGCTCTTCTAGCTCTGGGCTCTAACTCTGAGGGTCCCCTGGCTGTTCTAGCTCTGGGCTCTAACTCTGAGGGTCCCCTGGCTGTTCGAGCTCTGGGCTCTAACTCTGGGGGTCCCCTGGCCCTTCTATCTCTGGGCTCTAACTCTGGGGTCCCCTAGCTCTTCTAGCTCTGGATCTAACTCTGAGGGTCCCCTGGCTGTTCTAGCTCTGGGCTGTAACTCTGAGGGTCCCCTGGCTCTTCTAGCTCTGGGCTGTAACTCTGGGGGTCCCCTGGCTCTTCTAGCTCTGGGCGCTAACTCTGAGGGTCCTCTGGCTGTTCTAGCTCTGGGCTCTAACTCTGAGGGTCCTCTGGCTGTTCCAGCTCTGGGCTCTAACTCTGAGGGTCCCCTGGCTGTTCGAGCTCTGGGCTCTAACTCTGGGGGTCCCCTGGCCCTTCTATCTCTGGGCTCTAACTCTGAGGGTCCCCTGACTCTTCTAGCTCTGGGCTCTAACTCTGAGGGTCCCATGACTCTTCTAGCTCTGGGCTCTAACTCTGAGGGTCCCCTGGCTGTTCTAGCTCTGGGTCTAACTCTGAGGGTCCCATGACTCTTCTAGCTCTGGGCTCTAACTCTGAGGGTCCTCTGACTCTTCTAGCTCTGGGCTCTAACTCTGAGGGTCCCCTGACTCTTCTAGCTCTGGGCTCTAACTCTGAGGGTCCTCTGGCTGTTCTAGCTCTGGGCTCTAACTCTGAGGGTCCTCTGGCTCTTCTAGCTCTGGGCTCTAACTCTGAGGGTCCCCTGGCTCTTCTAGCTCTGGGCTCTAACTCTGAGGGTCCCCTGGCTGTTCTAGCTCTGGGCTCTAACTCTGAGGGTCCTCTGGCTCTTCTAGCTCTGGGCTCTAACTCTGAGGGTCCCCTGGCTCTTCTATCTCTGGGCTCTAACTCTGAGGGTCCTCTGGCTGTTCTAGCTCTGGGCTCTAACTCTGAGGGTCCCCTGGCTGTTCTAGCTCTGGGCTCTAACTCCGAGGGTCCTCTGGCTGTTCTAGCTCTGGGCTCTAACTCTGAGGGTCCTCTGGCTGTTCTAGCTCTGGGCTCTAACTCTGAGGGTCCCCTGGCTGTTCGAGCTCTGGGCTCTAACTCTGGGGGTCCCCTGGCCCTTCTATCTCTGGGCTCTAACTCTGGGGTCCCCTAGCTCTTCTAGCTCTGGATCTAACTCTGAGGGTCCCCTGGCTGTTCTAGCTCTGGGCTGTAACTCTGAGGGTCCCCTGTATGTTCTAGCTCTGGGCTCTAACTCTGAGGGTCCCCTGGCCCTTCTAGCTCTGGGCTCTAACTCTGAGGGTCCTCTGACTCTTCTAGCTCTGGGCTCTAACTCCGAGGGTCCCCTGGCTCTTCTAGCTCTGGGCTCTAACTCTGGGGTCCCCTAGCTCTTCTAGCTCTGGATCTAACTCTGAGGGTCCCCTGGCTGTTCTAGCTCTGGGCTGTAACTCTGAGGGTCCCCTGTATGTTCTAGCTCTGGGCTCTAACTCTGAGGGTCCCCTGGCTGTTCGAGCTCTGGGCTCTAACTCTGGGGGTCCCCTGGCCCTTCTAGCTCTGGGCTCTAACTCTGAGGGTCCCCTGGCTCTTCTATCTCTGGGCTCTAACTCTGGGGTCCCCTAGCTCTTCTAGCTCTGGATCTAACTCTGAGGGTCCCCTGGCTGTTCTAGCTCTGGGCTGTAACTCTGAGGGTCCCATGACTCTTCTAGCTCTGGGCTCTAACTCCGAGGGTCCTCTGGCTGTTCTAGCTCTGGGCTCTAACTCTGAGGGTCCCCTGGTTGTTCTAGCTCTGGGCTCTAACTCTGAGGGTCCTCTGGCTCTTCTAGCTCTGGGCTCTAACTCTGAGGGTCCTCTGGCTGTTCTAGCTCTGGGCTCTAACTCTGAGGGTCCCATGACTCTTCTAGCTCTGGGCTCTAACTCTGAGGGTCCCATGACTCTTCTAGCTCTGGGCTCTAACTCCGAGGGTCCTCTGGCTGTTCTAGCTCTGGGCTCTAACACTGAGGGTCCCCTGACTCTTCTAGCTCTGGATCTAACTCTGAGGGTCCTCTGGCTGTTCTAGCTCTGGGCTCTAACTCTGAGGGTCCCCTGGCTCTTCTATCTCTGGGCTCTAACTCTGAGGGTCCCCTGGCTGTTCTAGCTCTGGATCTAACTCTGAGGGTCCCCTGGCTGTTCTAGCTCTGGGCTGTAACTCTGAGGGTCCCCTGGCTCTTCTAGCTCTGGGCTCTAACTCTGAGGGTCCTCTGGCCCTTCTATCTCTGGGCTCTAACTCTGGGGTCCCCTAGCTCTTCTAGCTCTGGATCTAACTCTGAGGGTCCCCTGGCTGTTCTAGCTCTGGGCTGTAACTCTGAGGGTCCCCTGTATGTTCTAGCTCTGGGCTGTAACTCTGAGGGTCCCCTGGCTCTTCTATCTCTGGGCTCTAACTCTGAGGGTCCCCTGGCTGCTCTAGCTCTGGGCTCTAACTCTGAGGGTCCTCTGGCTCTTCTAGCTCTGGGCTCTAACTCTGAGGGTCCCATGACTCTTCTAGCTCTGGGCTCTAACACTGAGGGTCCCCTGGCTCTTCTAGCTCTGGGCTCTAACTCTGAGGGTCCCCTGGCTCTTCTAGCTCTGGGCTCTAACTCTGAGGGTCCCCTGGCTCTTCTAGCTCTGGGCTCTAACTCTGAGGGTCTCATGACTCTTCTAGCTCTGGGCTCTAACTCTGAGGGTCCTCTGGCTCTTCTAGCTCTGGGCTCTAACTCTGAGGGTCCTCTGGCTGTTCTAGCTCTGGGCTCTAACTCTGAGGGTCCCCTGGCTCTTCTAGCTCTGGGCTCTAACTCTGAGGGTCCCCTGGCTGTTCTCGCTCTGGGCTCTAACTCTGAGGGTCCCCTGGCTGTTCTAGCTCTGGGCTCTATCTCTGGGGGTCCCCTGGCTCTTCTAGCTCTGGGCTCTAACTCTGAGGGTCCCCTGGCTGTTCTAGCTCTGGGCTCTAACTCTGAGGGTCCCGTGGCTCTTCTAGCTCTGGGCTCTAACTCTGAGGGTCCCCTGGCTCTTCTAGCTCTGGGCTCTAACTCTGAGGGTCCCCTGGCTGTCCTAGCTCTGGGCTCTAACTCGGAGGGTCCCCTGGCTCTTCTAGCTCTGGGCTCTAACTCTGAGGGTCCCCTGGCTGTTCTAGCTCTGGGCTCTAACTCTGAGGGTCCCCTGGCTGTTCTAGCTCTGGGCTCTAACTCCGAGGGTCCTCTGGCTGTTCTAGCTCTGGGCTCTAACTCTGAGGGTCCCATGACTCTTCTAGCTCTGGGCTCTAACTCTGAGGGTCCTCTGGCTGTTCTAGCTCTGGGCTCTAACTCTGAGGGTCCCCTGGCTCTTCTAGCTCTGGGTCTAACTCTGAGGGTCCCCTGGCTGTTCTAGCTCTGGGCTCTAACTCTGAGGGTCCTCTGGCTCTTCTAGCTCTGGGTCTAACTCTGAGGGTCCCCTGGCTGTTCTAGCTCTGGGCTCTAACTCTGAGGGTCCTCTGGCTCTTCTAGCTCTGGGCTCTAACTCTGAGGGTCCCATGACTCTTCTAGCTCTGGGCTCTAACTCTGAGGGTCCCCTGTATGTTCTAGCTCTGGGCTCTAACTCCGAGGGTCCCCTGACTCTTCTAGCTCTGGGCTCTAACTCTGAGGGTCCCCTGGCTGTTCTAGCTCTGGGCTCTAACTCTGAGGGTCCTCTGGCTCTTCTAGCTCTGGGCTCTAACTCTGAGGGTCCCATGACTCTTCTAGCTCTGGGCTCTAACTCTGAGGGTCCTCTGGCTCTTCTAGCTCTGGGTCTAACTCTGAGGGTCCCCTGGCTCTTCTAGCTCTGGGCTTTAACTCTGAGGGTCATCTGAATGTTCTAGCTCTGGGCTCTAACTCTGAGGGTCCTCTGGCTCTTCTATCTCTGGGCTCTAACTCTGGGGTCCCCTGGCTCTTCTAGCTCTGGGTCTAACTCTGAGGGTCCCCTGACTCTTCTAGCTCTGGGCTCTAACTCTGAGGGTCCCCTGGCTGTTCTAGCTCTGGGCTCTAACTCTGAGGGTCCCATGACTCTTCTAGCTCTGGGCTGTAACTCTGAGGGTCCCCTGTATGTTCTAGCTCTGGGCTCTAACTCTGAGGGTCCCCTGGCTCTTCTAGCTCTGGGCTCTAACTCTGAGGGTCCCGTGGCTCTTCTAGCTCTGGGCTCTAACTCTGAGGGTCCCCTGGCTCTTCTAGCTCTGGGCTCTAACTCTGAGGGTCCCCTGACTCTTCTAGCTCTGGGCTCTAACTCTGAGGGTCCCCTGGCTGTTCTAGCTCTGGGCTCTAACTCTGAGGGTCCTCTGGCTCTTCTAGCTCTGGGCTCTAACTCTGAGGGTCCCATGACTCTTCTAGCTCTGGGCTCTAACTCTGAGGGTCCTCTGGCTCTTCTAGCTCTGGGCTCTAACTCTGAGGGTCCCCTGGCTCTTCTAGCTCTGGGCTCTAACTCTGAGGGTCCTCTGGCTCTTCTAGCTCTGGGCTCTAACTCTGAGGGTCCTCTGGCTGTTCTAGCTCTGGGCTCTAACTCTGGGGGTCCCCTGGCCCTTCTAGCTCTGGGCTCTAACTCTGAGGGTCCCCTGGCTGTTCTCGCTCTGGGCTCTAACTCTGAGGGTCCCCTGGCTGTTCTCGCTCTGGGCTCTAACTCTGAGGGTCCCCTGGCTCTTCTAGCTCTGGGCTCTAACCCTGAGGGTCCTCTGGCTCTTCTAGCTCTGGGCTCTAACTCTGAGGGTCCCCTGGCTGCTCTAGCTCTGGGCTCTAACTCTGAGGGTCCCGTGGCTCTTCTAGCTCTGGGCTCTAACTCTGAGGGTCCCCTGGCTGTTCTCGCTCTGGGCTCTAACTCTGAGGGTCCCGTGGCTCTTCTAGCTCTGGGCTCTAACTCTGAGGGTCCCGTGGCTCTTCTAGCTCTGGGCTCTAACTCTGAGGGTCCTCTGGCTGTTCTCGCTCTGGGCTCTAACTCTGAGGGTCCCGTGGCTCTTCTAGCTCTGGGCTCTAACTCTGAGGGTCCCCTGACTCTTCTAGCTCTGGGCTCTAACTCTGAGGGTCCCGTGGCTCTTCTAGCTCTGGGCTCTAACTCTGAGGGTCCTCTGGCTGTTCTAGCTCTGGGCTCTAACTCTGAGGGTCCCCTGGCTCTTCTATCTCTGGGCTCTAACTCTGGGGTCCCCTAGCTCTTCTAGCTCTGGATCTAACTCTGAGGGTCCCCTGGCTGTTCTAGCTCTGGGCTCTAACTCTGAGGGTCCCCTGGCTCTTCTAGCTCTGGGCTCTAACTCTGAGGGTCCTCTGGCTCTTCTAGCTCTGGGCTCTAACTCTGAGGGTCCCCTGGCTGTTCTAGCTCTGGGCTCTAACACTGAGGGTCCCCTGGCTGTTCTAGCTCTGGGCTCTAACACTGAGGGTCCTCTGGCTGTTCTAGCTCTGGGCTCTAACTCTGAGGGTCCTCTGACTCTTCTAGCTCTGGGCTCTAACTCTGAGGGTCCCCTGACTCTTCTAGCTCTGGGCTCTAACTCTGAGGGTCCCATGACTCTTCTAGCTCTGGGCTCTAACTCTGAGGGTCCTCTGGCTCTTCTAGCTCTGGGCTCTAACTCTGAGGGTCCCCTGGCTGTTCTAGCTCTGGGCTCTAACTCTGAGGGTCCCATGACTCTTCTAGCTCTGGGCTCTAACTCTGAGGGTCCCATGACTCTTCTAGCTCTGGGCTCTAACTCCGAGGGTCCTCTGGCTGTTCTAGCTCTGGGCTCTAACTCTGAGGGTCCTCTGGCTCTTCTAGCTCTGGGCTCTAACTCTGAGGGTCCTCTGGCTCTTCTAGCTCTGGGCTCTAACTCTGAGGGTCCCATGACTCTTCTAGCTCTGGGCTCTAACTCTGAGGGTCCCATGACTCTTCTAGCTCTGGGCTCTAACTCTGAGGGTCCTCTGGCTGTTCTAGCTCTGGGCTCTAACTCTGAGGGTCCTCTGGCTCTTCTATCTCTGGGCTCTAACTCTGAGGGTCCCCTGGCTCTTCTAGCTCTGGGCTCTAACTCTGAGGGTCCCCTGGCTGTTCTCGCTCTGGGCTCTAACTCTGAGGGTCCTCTGGCTGTTCTAGCTCTGGGCTCTAACTCTGAGGGTCCTCTGGCTCTTCTAGCTCTGGGCTCTAACTCTGAGGGTCCCCTGGCTGTTCTAGCTCTGGGCTCTATCTCTGGGGGTCCCCTGGCTCTTCTAGCTCTGGGCTCTAACTCTGAGGGTCCCCTGGCTCTTCTAGCTCTGGGCTCTAACTCTGAGGGTCCCATGACTCTTCTAGCTCTGGGCTCTAACTCTGAGGGTCCCATGACTCTTCTAGCTCTGGGCTCTAACGCCGAGGGTCCTCTGGCTGTTCTAGCTCTGGGCTCTAACTCTGAGGGTCCCCTGGCTGCTCTAGCTCTGGGCTCTAACTCTGAGGGTCCCCTGGCTGTTCTAGCTCTGGGCTCTAACTCTGAGGGTCCCATGACTCTTCTAGCTCTGGGCTCTAACTCTGAGGGTCCCATGACTCTTCTAGCTCTGGGCTCTAACTCCGAGGGTCCTCTGGCTGTTCTAGCTCTGGGCTCTAACTCTGAGGGTCCTCTGGCTCTTCTAGCTCTGGGCTCTAACTCTGAGGGTCCTCTGGCTCTTCTAGCTCTGGGCTCTAACTCTGAGGGTCCCATGACTCTTCTAGCTCTGGGCTCTAACTCTGAGGGTCCCATGACTCTTCTAGCTCTGGGCTCTAACTCTGAGGGTCCTCTGGCTCTTCTATCTCTGGGCTCTAACTCTGAGGGTCCCCTGGCTCTTCTAGCTCTGGGCTCTAACTCTGAGGGTCCCCTGGCTGTTCTCGCTCTGGGCTCTAACTCTGAGGGTCCTCTGGCTGTTCTAGCTCTGGGCTCTAACTCTGAGGGTCCTCTGGCTCTTCTAGCTCTGGGCTCTAACTCTGAGGGTCCCCTGGCTGTTCTAGCTCTGGGCTCTATCTCTGGGGGTCCCCTGGCTCTTCTAGCTCTGGGCTCTAACTCTGAGGGTCCCCTGGCTCTTCTAGCTCTGGGCTCTAACTCTGAGGGTCCCCTGACTCTTCTAGCTCTGGGCTCTAACTCTGAGGGTCCCATGACTCTTCTAGCTCTGGGCTCTAACTCTGAGGGTCCCATGACTCTTCTAGCTCTGGGCTCTAACTCTGAGGGTCCTCTGGCTGTTCTAGCTCTGGGCTCTAACTCTGAGGGTCCCCTGGCTCTTCTAGCTCTGGGCTCTAACTCTGAGGGTCCCCTGGCTGTTCTAGCTCTGGGCTGTAACTCTGAGGGTCCCATGACTCTTCTAGCTCTGGGCTCTAACTCTGAGGGTCCTCTGGCTGTTCTAGCTCTGGGCTCTAACTCTGAGGGTCCCATGACTCTTCTAGCTCTGGGCTCTAACTCTGAGGGTCCTCTGGCTCTTCTAGCTCTGGGCTCTAACTCTGAGGGTCCTCTGGCTCTTCTAGCTCTGGGCTGTAACTCTGAGGGTCCTCTGGCTCTTCTAGCTCTGGGCTCTAACTCCTGGGGTCTCCTGGCTGTTCTAGCTCTGGGCTCTAACTCTGAGGGTCCTCTGGCTCTTCTAGCTCTGGGCTCTAACTCTGAGGGTCCTCTGGCTCTTCTAGCTCTGGGCTCTAACTCTGAGGGTCCTCTGGCTCTTCTAGCTCTGGGCTGTAACTCTGAGGGTCCTCTGGCTCTTCTAGCTCTGGGCTCTAACTCTGAGGGTCCTCTGGCTCTTCTAGCTCTGGGCTCTAACTCTGAGGGTCCCCTGGCTCTTCTAGCTCTGGGCTGTAACTCTGAGGGTCCTCTGGCTGTTCTAGCTCTGGGCTCTAACTCTGAGGGTCCCATGACTCTTCTAGCTCTGGGCTCTAACTCTGAGGGTCCTCTGGCTGTTCTAGCTCTGGGCTCTAACTCTGAGGGTCCCATGACTCTTCTAGCCCTGGGCTCTAACTCTGAGGGTCCCCTGGCTGTTCTAGCTCTGGGCTCTAACTCTGAGGGTCCTCTGGCTGTTCTAGCTCTGGGCTCTAACTCGGAGGGTCCCCTGGATGTTCCATCTCTGGGTCTAACTCTGAGGGTCCTCTAGCTGGTCTAGCTTTGGGGTTTAAACTCTGAATTCCTGCTTGTTCTAGCTCCGGGCTGTAATTGTAGGGTACTTTGAATGTTCCAGCTGTAGGGCTGTAACTCTGAACCCCCTCTTGTTCCAGCTGTGAGGTTGTAACTCTGAACCCCGGCTTGTTCCAGCTGTGAACCCCCGCTTTTTCCAACTGTGGGGTTGTAACTCTGAACCCCCTCTTGTTCTAGCTCTGAACCCCCGCTTTTCCAGCTGTGGGGTTGTAACTCTGAACCCCCTCTTGTTCTAGCTCTGAACCCCCGCTTTTCCAGCTGTGGGGTTTTAACTCTGAACCCCCTCTTGTTCTAGCTCTGAACCCCCGCTTGTTCCAACTATGGGGTTTTAACTCTGACCCCCTCTTGTTCTAGTTCTGAACCCCCGCTTGTTCCAGCTGTGAACCCCCGCTTTTTCCAACTGTGGGGTTGTAACTCTGAACCCCCTCTTGTTCTAGCTCTGAACCCCCGCTTTTCCAGCTGTGGGGTTGTAACTCTGAACCCCCGCTTGTTCCAGCTGTGAACCCCCGTTTGTTCCAGCTGTGGGGTTTTAACTCTGAACCCCCTCTTGTTCTAGCTCTGACCCCCCTCTTGTCTAGCTCTGAACCCCCTCTTGTCTAACTCTGACCCCCCTCTTGTCTAGCTCTGAACCCCCTCTTGTCTAACTCTGAACCCCCTCTTGTCTAACTCTGAACCCCCTCTTGTTCCAGCTCTGAACCCCCTCTTGTCCAGCTCTGAACCCCCTCTTGTTCCAGCTGTGGGTTCTAAGCCTCAGAGCCTCAGTAAGCTCTCGCTGGGAGGTCTGCCCTCTCAGCCGCCCCTCCTTCCAGATAAGAGCAATGCTTGTTTGGACGTGCGTGTTCCCATGATCCTCCTCTGCCCCCGAGGAGCCCGGGACATATGCATCCAGTTACTGTCCCTGTTGCAGGATGGCTGTATTTACAGAGCAGGCGGGGGCTGACCCCAGTGCACACACTTCCTTCACTGTCCAAACACCAGATATGAATCCGGTCTCAGCCCGGAGTGACAGGAGCTGGGAGCGGCCGACCAGGCCTGGAATGGGGGGGCTCACACTCTGGGGTACAGCCCGTGCTCACAAGGATTCCTTCAATCCTGGTGTCACGCGCTCCTGTGGACATTCACAGGCACGTTTCACCGGAAGAGGGGCATGTTAGGCGTAATGACGTCCGAGCAGTCAGTCGTAAAAAAATGACATTTGGAGTCTGACGGTGGGGCGAGGCGTCCTCTGCCGGGAGTGTGTAGGATTCGAGAACTCACTCTTTAGGGGTGAAACGAGCACACTGATTCTAAAAAAGAAACAATGCCAGGTTTTACACTTGTAGTGTCCTTTATAAACAGAGGAGAGAGACATGGGAGGGGCGTGGGGAGCGCTCTATCCAGGGACAGCTGGGTGGTACTGGACAGTCTCTTACGTCGAGGGGCATGTGTTTTTCTGCTGTCCATGGGCACTTGGATGGCACATGCCTGTCACTCCTGTCGAGGGGAACTTGAGGTACGAAAGGGACTGTCGCTCCTGCAGTGTTATCTGGTCGTGTGCAGCAGACCCATTGTGGCCCTCGCCGCACTCCTTACAAAGTGACGCAATCGATTGGGAGGTGTCTGGGTGTGTTCCATAAATCCTATGACGCCGTGTGTTCAGTTAACGGTTGCATGCCGAAGAATAAAGATGTGTATTATAGAGCTCCATGTATGGCGTTGTCATTTGCATGCCCCAGAGCTGGGGGGGACGCACAACTGGCTACAAGTAGGGGGCACGTGCCCTGATTGAAGAAACAAGAATGCTCTCCCTGAGAGTTTGCCGAGGTCCAGCTAACTCCTTTGCACGCCACGTGCGCCCCAAGAAGCTGTCCACGGCTGACGTATATGAAGTCAAAGCGCCGCTCTAGCTCATACAAGGTCCTTGAAGAAGGTGAAGGTACTATAGAGGTACCTGTCAGAAAACCCGCCAGAAGCTTACTGGTAGGGCCGAAAGAAGAAATACTGTGCCAAAGTCAACACAGAGCCATCATTCATACAAAGCAGAAACGCTAAAAGCAGCAACAACCAGGTATAAACAAGCATTCACAATGCAATGGTTTCGCCTTTTGAAAAGTTTGAGCTATTGGCATTGTAAATGACAAAATGTGTGTTTATGTGATGGTTTTGAAAACAGATAAATAAATGGCATTGTCATTTACAATGCCAATAGTTTAATCTCTGGCAAATGCCACACAAAAACACACAGACCCCCACACACACACAGACCCACACACAGACCCACACACACCAACAGAGCCCCACCCACACACACCCACACACCCAGAGCCACACACACACACCCAGAGCCACACACACACACCCAGAGCCACACACACCCACACCCAGAGCCACACACACCCACACACCCAGAGCCCCACACACACACCCAGAGCCAGCCACACACACACACCCACCCAGAGCCCCACACACACACCCAGAGCCAGCCACACACACACATACAGAGCCCCACACACACCCAGAGCCACACACACCCACACACCCAGAGCCACGCACACACACCCAGATCCACGCACACACACCCAGAGCCACGCACACACACACACACCCAAAGCCACACACACCCACACCCAGAGCCACACACACCCACACACCCAGAGCCACGTACAACCACACACCCAGAGCCACGCACACCCACACACCCAGAGCCACACACACCCAGAGCCACACACACCCACACACCCAGAGCCACGCACACACACCCAGATCCACGCACACACACCCAGAGCCACGCACACACACACACACCCAAAGCCACACACACCCACACCCAGAGCCACACACACCCACACACCCAGAGCCACGTACACCCACACACCCAGAGCCACGCACACCCACACACCCAGAGCCACGCACACCCAGAGCCAGACCCACACACACCAACAGAGCCCCACCCACACACACCCACACACCCAGAGCCACACACACACACCCAGAGCCACACACACACACACCCAGAGCCACACACACACACACACCCAGAGCCACACACACCCAGAGCCACACACACCCACACACCCAGAGCCACGCACACACACCCAGATCCACGCACACACACCCAGAGCCACACACACCCACACCCAGAGCCACACACACACACACACCCAGAGCCACACACACCCACACCCAGAGCCACACACACCCACACACCCAGAGCCACGCACACACACCCAGATCCACGCACACACACCCAGAGCCACGCACACACACACACACCCAAAGCCACACACACCCACACCCAGAGCCACACACACCCACACACCCAGAGCCACACACACCCACACACCCAGAGCCACGTACACCCACACACCCAGAGCCACACACCCACACACCCAGAGACCCACACACCCAGAGCCACACACCCAGAGCCACACACACCCACACACCCAGAGCCACACACCCAGAGCCACACACACCCACACACCCAGAGCCACACACACACACACACCTAGGAGAGCAAGCACAGCGAGGGAGCAGGGGAGCAAGCACAGCGAGGGGGCAGGGAAGCAAGCACAGCGAGGGGGCAGGGAAGCAAGCGCAGCGAGGGGGCAGGGAAGCAAGCGCAGCGAGGGGGCAGGGAAGCAAGCGCAGCGAGGGGACAGGGAAGCAAGCGCAGCGAGGGGGCAGGGAAGCAAGCGCAGCGAGGGGGCAGGGAAGCAAGCGCAGCGAGGGGGCAGGGAAGCAAGCAAGCACAGCCAGGGGGCAGGGAAGCAAGCACAGCCAGGGGGCAGGGAAGCAAGCGCAGCGAGGGGGCAGGGAAGCAAGCGCAGCAAGTGGGCAGGGAAGCAAGCTCAGCGAGTTGGCAGGGAAGCAAGCGCAGCAAGGGGGCAGGGAAGCAAGCGCAGCAAGGGGGCAGGGAAGCAAGCGCAGCCAGGGGGCAGGGAAGCAAGCACAGCCAGGGGGCAGGGAAGCAAGCGCAGCCAGGGAAGCAAGCACAGCCAGGGGGCAGGGAAGCAAGCGCAGCCAGGGAAGCAAGCACAGCCAGGGGGCAGGGAAGCAAGCACAGCCAGGGGGCAGGGAAGCAAGCACAGCCAGGGGGCAGGGAAGCAAGCACAGCGCCCCCTCCACAGAACAATTCGTGGAGAAGTCGTCATGCGCCCAGGCCCTGGGGAGCTCTCCCTAATCTTGACATTGCAAATAAAAGAAACATCAGCAATCTCGCTGCAAAAACAAGTTAGTGTGTGTGAGAGTTTGTGTGTGAGAGTGAGTGAGTGTGTTTCCATCCGTGGCCTCGATGTTGTTCACGCTTCAGATATGTTTTGTAAGTGCTGCCCCATTATCTCCTCACAAAGGTGCTGGTCACTCCTACACCTGCAAAAGTGGCACAGCAAACAGAGTTACATCCTAATGAAACAAGCCTTGATGCTGGTCATTTACATTCACTTGTGTATTAACATATTCTTCTTCAAAACTTTATATCTTATGTTAACGTCGCCAGTTAGCAGGGGCGTAGCTTCGGGGAGTTGGGAGAGTTACACCCCTAATAAATAAATTTTCTGGAAAATGGTTTGGAACAGAGGTTCTCAGTCTGGTATGCTTAGGTGAATGTAGGCTTTTACAAGGAATTGTTACAAAAACACAAAAGCACACTCTCCCTCTGCTTTGAAAATCTAAAACCCACCCCCATCACCCTAATCTTATGTTTAAAATTGTTTACTGTCTTGTGCCACTCCTCCCTCAACATTTCCAAAGTAAAAAGCAAATTCGTATTACACCTAACGCCTCATACAATGTTATATATACGCTCAAATTAATTACCCACTTAGCTACCAATTTGATCAAAAACATTCTCTTCAAATTGTATTGTTAGGGTTTCATTAGCCACAAATAACACGTCTCATTATTCAAAAAAAAAAAAAATACAACGGAACAAAAAGTTTAACTTAAAATCCAATTGGATCGCTGGTACAAACTACACTTCCCCATGCCCTTAAAAAATAAAATCATTTGACAAACAAACCGTATTCACGTTTGCGAGCAGGCGCTAAATGCACCCTGACTGGGGGCTGTCTGGGGGGGAATATATCTCCCCTCCTTCCCTGCCAGCCGCAGACCTCCTCCCCCTCCCCCTTCTCAAACTGCCCTCCGTCCGCGGTGGTCCCAGGGATGCCTGAGAGCTGACGCGCCCCGGACACCGCCACTTGATCCGTCCACCCTGGTGACAGCCGTGAACTCACCACAGATGCGCCGCCGTGCTCTGTCAGTGTGCGCAGGGGGCGATGAGGTGAAAATCTGCGCCGGAGATCATGTGTCAGAAGCATTTCAAGCCCGTCACCCTCACGACATTTGTCTTGATTAGACACCGCCCAGCGGTGTGAAACTCCCGGCCGAACCACCTGCGCCCACCCCCTCCCATGCTAATAGAAAGGGCAGCCCCGTCCAACTGGCTGAGATTCGAGTCCAGACATTGAACAGTTGTCACGCTTTTTATCGCATCTTTCTGGCTGCTCTACAGCTCAACATTTCAACCTCCGTTTGAGAAGTAAGTGGCAGGCTCGCTGTCAGCTACAACTTAATCCGCGCCCCACCCCCACCGCTACAAATCCCCCCCCTGCCACCCCCCCCGCCCGCACTCATACTCTTCTGCTGCGACGGGCCCTCCATCAACTGACATCCATGCACCGACATTCAATTAGACCAGTTGCAGATGGTTTGTACAGGCTCCAGTTGCTCCATTTACTTACATTTGACTATAGGGTCATACCTTCGGGTTTACTTTACAAGCAGATCTATTGGCGTAACGAGGGGCTAGCGGGGGAGGGGGAGAAGAACGTGCAGCGTGGGACAAGGTGTGGGAAGCACTCAAGAAGCGAGGGACACACGAAAATGACGTAACAAGGAAGGGAGGCAGCAGAGACGCACACAAGGGCGAAAACACCCGGGAGCACGAGCTAGACGTGTAAATGAGACATAAACATGGAGCACAGGGTGGATTTTTAAGGGGGGTAAACAGGGAAGACCTGAAACACATCTACTCTCATGAAGGGATTTACCAAAAAGACAAGACGGAGCTTCGCAAGTAGGCTACAGCCCGGCCGCCATCTTCGGCGGAATGACAAAAACACGCCTTTGCTGAAAAAAAAGAAGCAACCGCCCACCGCCGCATGACGTGGGCAAAAGCCTAAAATTCTCGGGAACGCCCACGAATCTGCTCAGGCATTGACGGACAGATCTCTGTTCCAATGGCTAGCCTCCATTTATGGAGCTAGCCAATGGAACAGAGGGGCGGGACAACACACACATACTGTAGACATAAGATTTTGCCTGCGTGAAAAGCTGCGCAGTGCACAGCTTTCGACAGGCGAAACCTATAAAGCACTAAAGGCATCAACAGCCGGATACAGAGACTACAAACTTGCATACCAGCACAAGCGAGGGTAGTGCCACGTGACCTCGAATAGGGTGTGACGACTAAGCCCGGGTGAGCCGCTTATGCGTGTGAAGTAGCAGCTAGCATCCAGTACACCGAAAGGTCTTTCGCTTTGTGAAATTTTTCAATGGCTGCCGAAAGAAGCACGAAGTATGGCGCTCCGCATTCCTGCAACCACCATTGCCATTCGACACTGCTACAAAGTAGAATATTAGCACTTGATGGACTGTATGGAAGGAAACGTTCGAAGACTTCATAAATGCTCTAGAAGAAGTAGATGACATAAAAGATCATTAAGTACTTAGAGAAACTCACAGGTGCTGGAGTGAAAGAAGTGATAAAGAAAATATCACAAGCTGATGAAATAACCTACCGTCAAATCATGGAAATGTTAGAAGTCAAGTTCAATCCAATGTCGACAATGAAAGGTACATTTTCAAACAGGCAAGAGAGTATGCTGGTGAAGCGATGGAAGAGATAATCTTGATACCCTTATCAAGCACGGCTCGTTCAGTGAATTCAATGATGAAGAAGCCATGCGTCTCAGAGACATCGATGGTTGCCTCTCCGATTAGTTAGGCGCTGTATGTTGAGAGAGACACTAAGGGGGTCATTAGGATGACGGGCGGACTTTGTCCGCCCGCCATCCTGTCGTAATTCGGGACCGCCCGCCATAAGGGCGGGGGTCCCGTGGGGGGTATTAGGATGTGCCCGCCACAGTGGCAGGCCCATCCTGCATTTTTAGCATTTGCATTAACAAAGCAGCAGGCACCGCGCGGTGCCTGGTGCTTTGTCAATGCAAACGAAGGGGGTTACCACAGGCACCCCTCGTGTGCACCCCCACCTATACTTCACTCTGGAGGCCTGCAGGGGCCCCCAGAGTGAAAACCGCATGCCTTTCCATGGCGGCATCGCCGCCGCGGAAAGGCACCAAACAACAACCATCATGATGTGGCTGGCGGTGTCTGATAGACACCTCCACCATATTATTCCTTTTCCGCCCCGGCCGCAAGGGATATGCAAAGGTGATGTCAATTGCCAAAAGACATGCACATGTAAGATTGGCTGCTTGCAAATAAGAGCACAAGTCAAAGAGAGATCGCCACGTGACGCTACCAAACTCCTTTGGCTGATGACCCATGGTCACTCTAAATGGGAATAGAAGCCTGTTAGTATCTCCTGTACGCCAGGGCAAGACAGCAGACAGCGCGCTGCAGGGCGGACTAGCTGCCAACGCGATAGCGCTTTTAAATTTCCCATTTTTGTATTTGGTTTAATTTTAATTGCATTTACCTTGTTTTTAGACGCTCTGCGCAGTCCCTCTTCCTGCACTATAATTGTAACATCACCGCGCTTTCGGCGGGTCCTTTGAGTCACCTTACGCTTCTGGCGGCCATCTTGGGGGGAGATTTGGACGCCTGGCGGCGCCATTTGGGTTAGCAGACCAGCTGTCACAAGGACACGCTGACCTGCATATAAGGTGGGCATTCTAGGCGGGCTTTCCTGTTAGTATCTCCTGTACGCCAGGGCAAGACAGCAGACAATGCGCTGCAGGGCGGACTAGCTGCCAACGCGATAGCGCTTTTAAATTTCCCGTTTTTGTATTTGGTTTAATTTTAATTGCATTTACCTTGTTTTTAGACGCTCTGCGCAGTCCCTCTTCCTGCACTATAATTGTAACATCACTGCGCTTTCGGCGGGTCCCTTGAGTCACCTTACGCTTCTGGTGGCCATCTTGGGGGGAGATTTGGACGCCTGGCGGCGCCATTTGGGTTAGCAGACCAGCTGTCACAAGGACATGCTGACCTGCATATAAGGTGGGCATTCTAGGTGGGCTTTCCTGTTAGTATCTCCTGTTTGCCAGGGCAAGACAGCAGACAGTGCGCTGCAGGGCGGACTAGCTACCAACGCGAAAGCGCTTTTAAATTTCCCGTTTTTGTATTTGGTTTAATTTTAATTGCATTTACCTTTTTTTTAGACGCTCTGCGCAGTCCCTCTTCCTGCACTATAATTGTAACATCACCGCGCTTTTGGCGGGTCCCTTGAGTCACCTTACGCTTCTGGCGGCCATCTTGGGGGGAGATTTGGACGCCTGGCGGCGCCATTTGGGTTAGCAGACCAGCTGTCACAAGGACACGCTGACCTGCATATAAAGCTGCCCTTTCTACGCGCAGCGTTTGCGCACAGCGTTGGCGCCGTAGTGACGCCGGAGTCATGCCAGAGTCCAGCCCGTCTGCGCCCGTCCGGGCTAAAGGGCGGGAGACTCCGGTCCCTGCGTGCACTCGGTATGTCTCCCCTGGCAGGTCCTTTGTATTCCTACCAGCATTTCTCCCATTTGAGACCTGCATGGCTACCATGCCATTTCTCCTGTTCTCCGGAGGCTCTCTGAGACGCCTTTTATTGTAATTGCTTTAGCCTCTGTGGTAAGTCACCGGCAGTTTGGTCTTTTAGGCCCCCCCCTACTCGGCCACCTCCCCTATTCTGCCTCCCCTGAAGGAATCGGGCTTCCTGATCAACACTAGTTCTCTAGTCAAAAATAACATCGCTTTTCGTGATTTCGTCACAGCAAGAAAGCCCACATGGGTGTTTCTTACCGAAACCTGGGCAACTGAGTCCTCTAGTCCTGACTTGGTAGTGGCTGTGCCGGATGGGTACTCTTTAGCTAGACTGGATAGAGTGGGGCATAGAGGAGGTGGCCTTGGAATCCTTTATAAGACCTCCCACACCTGTCACACCATTCAACTCTCCATGCCCTCCGACCTTTTTCAAGCCCTGCACTTTCTCATAAAATCTCCCGATGCCGCTCCTTTCGTGGGTATCCTGGTGTACAGACCCCCCGGGCCCAGGACAGACTTTAGTCAGTCTCTTCTTAATATTCTAGAGCCCTATTTTGGATCTGCCAATTTGACAGTTTTGGGTGATTTAAATTTCATTTAGACAACCCTGATTCTAAAGATTCTTTAGACCTTTTGGACTCACTATCTGCATGTGATCTCGTGCAACTGGTCAAACACCCTACTCATCAGGCGGGTCACATACTGGACGCGTTTTTTTCTAATGACGATAGGCTGAAAATAGCCGATCCCATCCCACTGGCTTGGTCCGACCACTTTGCCGTCCCTTTGGAGCTTTTGGTCGCCTTGATGCCTGCTAAGACTGGTGTCCCTAGTCAAACCAAATTTAGGAGGAACTTTAAGAAAATCACGAGCACCTCCTTGGCCCCACTGATGCAAAATTACAAAGCTGACCTTTTCGAGGATATCAATCTAGCCGCTTCGGAATTGTCCAAAGCCATTAGTGCAGCAGAAGATATGCTGGCCCCTCTTTCTTCTTGCTATTCTGCGATAAAGAAACCCTCTGCACCCTGGTTTTCGGAGCCTCTTAAGCTCATGAGACAGGGGTGCAGGAAGCAAGAAAGGCTTTGGCGGATGAGTTGGAACCTTAAGGAGAGGGATAAACACAAGAAACTCCTTAAGGAGTACAAGATGGAGATCATCAGAGTGAAGCAAGAGTACTTTACTAACCTGACAATGGCTCTCTCCTCTCCCAAGGATCTCTTCAAAATAGTGGACTCGCTCTGCACGTTACAGATGCAGGACCCTGTAGTAAGCACCCAGGAATTCTGTGACAAAATCGCAGGATTTTTCCACTCGAAGATTGCGGACATCTATTCGAATCTTGAATCTCAAAGATCTGTCACCCCTCCTCTGCCCGTTCCCTCTTCTTCGCTCTCAAAGGAGGTTTTTCCTATCACCTCTAAGAGTCTGTCAGAGTTTCCGCCTCTATCCTATCAGGAGCTTGAACTGCTCTTAAATAAGACAAGGTAGGGGTCCCCATTGGACCCATGCCCCCTTAAAGTCCTGAAGGAGTGCAGAGACTCCTTACTCCCCTATTTGCTGGACATCATGAATAGGGCTATGAGAGAGGGCACTTTCCTATCTGAATGGAAGAATGCGGTGGTCAAGCCCCTCCTAAAGAAGCCTACACTAGATCCCGAGGTGCTTAAGAATTATCGCCCCATTTCTTTGCTCCCAGCTCCGGCAAAGATGCTGGAGACCCACCTCAATCAACATCTGGCGGCATTTCTTGACTCCTCGGGTCTCTTAGGTCAATCCCAACACGGCTTCAGGAGACACCATAGTACCGAGTCAGCCCTTACGGTCGTACTGAATAACATCCGTATGGAGGTAGACCAGGGACATACCACCTTCCTGGTCCTTTTGGACCTCACAGCCGCCTTCGATACCCTATCCCCCTCGGTCTTAACATCTCGCTTGAGGGAGATACGGGTGGAAGGAGTGGCTCTGAGTCTGCTGGCCTCCTTTCTGGACCAGAGGGTACAGAGGGTTAAGCTGGGAGAGTTCTTATCTCCATCCCTACCTGTGCAATGTGGGGTTCCACAGGGGTCGGCATTAAGTCCGACCCTGTTTAACATCTACGTGACCCCGCTTGCCAGGTTGGTTAGATCTTTTGGGATGGAGGTAATCTCTTATGCTGATAATAATAATAAGGGTAGCTTATAAAGCGCATGGTTACGCCAAAGCGTGTCCCCGCGCTGCAACTGAAGAACTCTGAGCGAGGTGGAGACCAGTGATCCGTTATCTGGAGAACAGGTGTGTTTTTAGGTTCTTGCGGAAGCTGGATTCGGATGGATCCAGACGGAGATGGAGAGGGAGGGAATTCCAGCTTTTCGCTGCCAGATAGCGGAAAGAGCGTCCGCCCATACGGGCTCTTTTTACCCTAGGAACCTGAAGTAGGCCCTCATATGAGGAGCGCAGCTCGCGTGCAGGTGTATACCTTGTCACTAAGTTCTGGAGTGGAATAGGAGATTTCTTAGCCAGGATGCGGTGGCATGTACAGAGGGCTTTGAATTCCACTCTGCTTCTTACTGGCAACCAGTGGAGGGTTTTGAGAGCGGCTTTGGTTTCTGATCGTTTAGGGATTTTTAGGATGAGACGGGCTGCCGCGTTCTGTATTACCTGAAGGCGATTCATGGCTTTGCAGGTGGTACCCAGGTAAAGTAGGTTGCCGTAGTCTAGGCGTGATGTCACAAGGGCGTGTACCAGTGTTTTCCGTGCTGACATAGGAAGGAGGTCAAGAACCTTCCTTATGGTTTTTAGGACACCAAAACAGACGCCTGCAACTCGGTCTATTTGGGGTCCAAAAGATAGGTCAGCGTCGAGCCATACGCCTAGGTTTTTTACTCCCTGGCGAGGTATGGGAGCTTCATCCAGACATGGAGGCCACCACGCTGATGACCAAACAGATGGGTTCCCCCCCACAACGAGCACCTCGGTCTTGTTGCCGTTTAACTTAAGGCAGTTAGTGGACATCCAGGCTGCAAGTTCTTGCATGCAGTTCCTGAAACTGTCCATCGCAAGACCGGGTGCACGCGATAGGGAGATAACCAGCTGCGTGTCATCGGCGTATGACACGATGCTCAATCCGTGACTCACGGCAATTGAAGCCACTGGCGAGACATAGAGATTAAACAAGGTTGGGCTCAGGGACGAACCCTGAGGGACTCCCTGGCCCAAACCTATGTCTCTCGAGTAGTGGTCGCCCTGACGAACCTGGAAGCTTCTCCCTGTCAGGAAGGATTGTAACCATTGGAGTGCAGCTTCGGATATACCTCCGTTGTTCAGACACTGTAGCAAGTTGTCGTGCGCCACAGTGTCGAACGCTGCACTCAGGTCCAGTAGGATGAGGGCCATGGTGTGTCCCTCATCTACCCCCTGACGTAGGGTCTCAACTGCAGTAAGCAGTGCGGACTCTGTAGAGTGGCGGGGGCGGAATCCGAACTGGGTGTCGTGCAATAAGGCAGCCTTTTCCACGAAGTCCATTAGTTGTTTATTGACCGTTTTTTCAGCCACCTTGGCTAGGTAGGGCAGGAGTGAAATTGGGCGGAGATTGTCAAGTTTCTCAAAACTGATGGTAGGTTTCTTCCTGAGGGGCAGAACAACCGCCTTTTTCCAATCCCTAGGTACTGTCTTGGTGGTAAAAGATACATCGAGTACATGTCTAATGTATGGTTCTAGTACCCTTAGACTATCCGTCAGGCGTTTGGGTGTGGTAGGGTCTCTCGGAGAGCCCGACTGCACCGACCTGCAGATTTTTAGAAGATCTTCCGTGGGAGGGGTGGTAAAGTTGGTAAGTCTAGGTTTATCCCCCCACTCCCTAGGGCTTTCAACGAAGTCTGCCCCGGTTTTGGACTGCGTAGGGAATGCTGAGTAGATTTTTGTTATTTTATCTGAGAAAAAATCTGCAATTTTGTCACACAATTCTGGCGAGCAGTCATCGGGGGCAATAGCTGGGTTTCCGCTTGAAAGAGTTTTATAGAGTGAAAACAGCTCTTTCGTCGAGTTACCAGCCTCACTGATCCTATTCGTAAAGTATGCTGTTTTTGTCTTTCTGATTAGTCCATGGTAGGTTTGTCTCTCGGTTAGATAATTCTTTCTGGTTTCTTCAGAGAGAGTCTTGCGCCATTCTCTTTCGGTTCTTTTTAGTGCAGTTTTCTGAACTCTTAGTTCAGCGTTGAACCACGGGGCAGTTTTGTTTATGCGTCCCCCAGATTTGGTTTTTAGCAAAGGGGCTGTGCAGTCTAGTGCCTGATTAATGCGTGAGCAGAGGTTAGCATTGGCTGTGTCAGCATCCTTCCCTCCTGGGCTTCCTCCTTTCATTAATTCAGCACAGAATTTGGACTGAGAGAATGTAGCCCATTTCCGTTTGAGGTGGTACATAGCTGGTGACTGTGGGGGTCTACTTCCAGGGATTCGTATGGAAAAAGGGACCAAATAGTGGTCCGACCATGGGATGGGAATTGGGGTCATAGCTTCCGCTTCCCCCCAGTTGACAAATATGGGGTCCAGCAGATGACCCTGTTGGTGGGTAGGGCCTCTAACAATTTGGGTAAGTTGGAGGGCTTTCAGTGCCTGGCCAAAATTCTTACTGACGTGGTCTGAGGGGTTATCAAGATGAAGATTGAGATCCCCGAGTACCAGAAACTTGTCAGTGCACAGTACGGTTTCCATGATTCCTTCAACCAAACTCTCCTCGAACCTGGCTATGGGGCCTGGGGGTCTGTAAATTAGTATCCCCTTTAGCGTGTAGTTATTATTCACTTTGATAGTGAAGCTCCCTGCTTCACTGTCCAGGATGGGAGAGCTATCTAGCTGGCATCGTAGGTTTTCACGGGCTATAATTGCGATTCCGCCTCCTCTGCCTGTGGGTCTATCCAGTCTATGTATTGTATACCCTCCTGGAGTTGCCTCAAGGGCGTAGGGTGTAGACTCATTATCTAGCCATGTCTCTGTTAGAAAGACAAGATCCCATTGGTTCTCAGTGATTAGATCATATAGGTCTAGCCTGTGTTTTCTCAGTGAGCGAGCGTTAAGCAGTCCGCATTGTATGGTATAGTTCGTGTTGGTTGTATTCTTACCATGGTCGAATGAGAAGTGACAGTGTTCGCAACCCATATCGTTTTCCACGCATAGACTATGCTTGCAGGAATCGTCGATTTTGTGGCAAGCGTTCAGTAGATCCTGCTTGCTCCACCGTATGTGACCATCTGGAGGAGCAGGGGTTGTGGCCCTGGACCGCGTACGACCGCGGACGGGCGCAGACACACAGATCCTGGTGTCCCTCTCCCATTTGGGTGGCTCGTCACCGTTCAACTTTAGGAACTGCATGAAAGCAGTGTCCCAGTGGATGATCTACAATTCACTAAAGTTGAACGGTGAGAAGACTGAGATCTTGGTGTTTGGCCCTAACAATAACATCTGGTCCCCTGAATGGTGGCCGCCTTTGTTGGGGACCTGTCCTACTCCTACGGAGTCAGCACGGAACTTGGGAGTATTGATTGAACCCGCCCTCTCCATGACTTTGCAGGTTAACAGAACTGTTGCTACCTGCTGGGGTATCATTAAAATTCTCCGAAAAATAAAACATTATCTGTCCCCTCAGGTGCGGAAGCAAGTGGTGGTAGCACTTGTCGCTTCACAACTGGATTATTGTAACGCCTTATACATCGGCATGAATAAGAGCCTGATACAGCGTCTTCAGACTGCCCAAAATGCGGCAGCCAAATTTGTTCTGGATGCTCCAAGATTAGCGTCAGCAACGGAAGCCAGGAAGGCCTTACACTGGCTTCCTATTGAATCGAGGATTATCTTCAAAACGCTCTGCTTGACCCACAGTGCACTCTCTGGTAAGGGTGCGGGGGGTGTCAAGAAACTGCTGCTACCCTATGTATCGGGCAGAGTCTTACGCTCTTCCTCAAAGAACCTGCTGGTGTTACCTCGTTTCCGTAAGAGTAAATGGGGCGGTAGGGCTTTTTCTTCAATTGCCCCTAAATTATGGAATAACCTTCCATGTGAAATTAAATCTCATTCTTCCGTTTTGCTTTTCGTAAAGCACTGAAAACATGGCTGTTTGCAAGGGCGTACCAGTAGTTACTCTTCATTTGTTCGTATGGCTTTGCTGTTAGGCGCCTTTATGCCTTCGGGCTTAGTTGCGCGATACAAGATTCTTTTCATTCATTCATTCATTCACAACTTTCATTGTAGACAGAGGTGCATGGATTAAATGGATTCATTTCTTGCCGGCAGAAACTACAATGAACTGTCTCTCGTATCACGTCTAAGGCGATGATCGAAAACAAAGGTTACAAATGGACTGCTTCTTCCCCATTGAAAAGTCAAGGGTCATTTGTATCGACAATGAGGCATAGGAAAATGACAGAACAAACACCAATTCATGTTCTGCAAGGTACTTCGCGAGTGCATGTCTTCTCAGTTTCAGCAATGCTGCTGACATGGGACCGTTATCCATCAACTACGACCTCAATGCACATTCTGAAATTGTAAGTAATTTCTCTTCCTTGTTTCATGGACTAGGGAAACTCAGACAGTGGAGGTGCAACTTCACATCAATGAGGACATTCATCCTTTTGCTCAGCGACATCGTCTGAATGTTTTTCATTTACAGGAGGCCGTTGAGAAAGAACTAGAAATGTTATTAAAGCATGACATCATCGAGCACTCTACTGGTCATATGCCAAGGGTTTCACCCATAGTGGTAGTGCCCAAAATAGAAAGTGGAAGTGCGCATTTGTTTTGATATGCACCAAGCCAACAAAGCAATTGAGGGAGAAAGACATCCGGGCCCACACTTAGCGGACATGATTACAAAGCTGATTAGTGCCAAAGTCTTCTCCCGTCTTGATTTAAACAAAGAATACCATGATCTCGAGTTGGAAGAGAACCGTAGGTACATTACTCATTTTTCAACTCATGTTAGTGTATTCAGATACAACAGACTTAGCAGTGGCGTCACTAGGGTTGGTGTCACCCGGTGCGGGTAACTCATGGTGTCACCCCCTCACGACTTACCGCATGGGCTCGAGTCTCGGCAATGACACTGAACATCCTGTGATTCTACGCAAATAACTTAATATCCCCGTGCCTAACAAAAAATGAATGTGTCTTCATGTAATGCAACTGGTGCTTTGTAAAGCACTACTCACTGCTGGTTAGTGATTGTAGAATCAACCCCCCTCCCCCTCTCTCTCTTGTTTGACAGAGTTGCACCACTAAACCTTTTAACCCACAGATGGAGAAATATGGCAGCAGGTAAAATAGTATAAACTGAACTCCATAAGGGGCCTTAAGTCCAGGTACCAGCAGGTCACTCAGAGGGCTGTGGGTATATGAAATCATACTACTCAGTACCTTGTTTTTATCCCAGCAGTGTCACGTGCTGTAGCAGACCCTTACCATCAGTAATACCACTTTTTAAGGTTACCTTGCTTTTTAATGTTGACATAAATAAAATACCCTGCGCCACTGAAGTTCAAAGTGTTCAAAGGATATAAAAAAAATTCAGACATCTGCCCCTGCACTGTCTTCAGCACAATAACAGCACCATGAACAATGGGGTTTCACAAACTTGTAATGAGATGACATTCATTCTCTGCCCCATTAACAGCCTCTTTTCTCACCTGCGCAGGAAGAAATGCCGAGGGTCTGACTTACTTCAGTCAAAATTCTCTGGTGCCTTCCAAGGAAACGTTTATTACATCCACAAGGATGCCCTCACTCACTCTGCCAAGACAATCGGTTTTCAGTGCTGTGCCTGATTCGTCTTTTATTCGCTCCTTTATTTTCATTCCCTGAACTGCTGCAGCAGCAGGAAAAGCCTGAGCCCCTCTCCATTCCTGCGCAGCAAGGGCCATAAAGAATGCTTACTTTTGTGTATTACCTTTTGCAAGTTATATCACTATTCTGCGCAAGCCAGAGACTTGTGCGTGGCAGGTATAAACCCACACACTTTTTTTCTACTTAGCATCATTTCCCTTAGCGTGGAATTAGGAATACCTTTGAGAGAATAAAGATTTCGGTGTTTTTGTACACCAGCCGTTTTCACTTTCTCGGCGCACTGCTCTTGATGAATTTTACTGCATAAGCCGTTTTTTTTCCCACTGACGGATAAACTCACACAGTGAGACATGTCTTCTGGTCCAAGGTGCCAGGCGATCTGCTGAAATTCCAGAATTACTATGACCCAGGGAGTTGAGAAACGGAGGCACGGATTCACGTTCTGACTTCGGAAGTCATGTATTTCTATATATCCCCTTAATGTACAAAAATACTTTTTCGTACTGTTCCACTGTTAAAAACTGTGATTGTCTCCTGTAAATTGTAATGTAAATTGATACTTGTATAGCGCACTATTTACCCGCAAGGGTCTCAAGGCGCTTGTACGAATACCGCTGTGGAACCCATCCTGGCTTTCCCTGTGAGGCGTCCACTCCTGGGCTGCCCCCCAAGGTGGAGGCCAGGCATCCTTAGCGTTATGGGGGCCGTTGTGGAGATTAAGCAAGCTACTGCCCAGAGTTGCAGAGTGGGACTCCATGATTGGAATAGGCACCGAGGCGAGAATTATCAAGTCCGTGGAATTTTGAGCCCAAGACCCGCCGAGGCGGGGAATTGAACCCTGGTCCCGGGCTAGACCTCTGCATCAGGGTCTGCCGCTCTAACCATTGAGCCACACTTCTCCACTTCTTCTTCTTCTCCTGGGCTAGTCAGAGGAAAATGACTTTGGTCTTTGGAGACAAACCTTCTGGAAGAGGACCGAATAGGTTGGGCCGAGGCTGAAACATTAGCACTTGGGAACATGGACGGTGGATCACAGGTGCGTGCCCTGCGCACCGTGCGCTTGCATTATAATAAAGCAGCAGAGCAGACTTGAGGCTGCATTGCAGTGCGGAGCTGTGTTTGTATTACACAGTGAGCCAGCAGCGTAACCAGATTGGTGTCACCCCATGATGGGGTGACACCCGGTGCGGTCCGCACCCCCCTAGTGACGCCACTGAGACTTAGATTTGGTGTATCATCGGATGCAGAAAGTTTTCAGGATGTCATTCGCCAAATAATTCAACCTGTCATATATGCTTTTAATTACAGTGATGATATACAAGTGTTTGGGGAAACACAAAAGGAGCATGACAAAGCTCTTACACAAGTATGCCACCTGTGCGCTGATGCAGGTCTCAGTTTAAATGCAGAAAATTGTGAGTTTCACAAAACTAAAGTCAAATTCACAAGATGTAATCATGCTATGATCCTCTTTAGGCGTGGCCAGCTATTGCTCCAGATGCATTCATGACCTGGAAGCGGTGAGTGCCCAATTAAGAGACGCGACAAAGAATAATATTACCTTCCAGTGGTCCTCTGAAAATCAAACACACCATTGAAAATGCAACGGAAATGGCTGCTTTGATGCAAAGTTGCATACTGAGATTATAGTAGATGCAAGCCCAGTGGGGTTCGGTGCAATCCGTGCTCAACTCAATGGACATTCAAATGCTCAGAGACACATTTTGTCCTAACGCCTGCCGAAGTCAATCTCAGACTGAATATACTTACAGTTAGACAGAAAAAGAGAGCCTTGCTGTAGTGTGGGCTTGTGAACCTGTGTTTCTGTACAGAAAGCATTTCACCCTTGTCACTGACCACCAGGCATTGCTCACCATTTGCAGGAATCTGAAAGCCAAGATGCCATCTCACATCAAGAGGTGGGGAGATGTGATTGCACAAGTATGATTACACTATTGTGCATAAGCCGGGGCAGGATCAAAACCCTGCAGATTTCTTCTCACGAGTGCCATTACAGCATCACAGTGCAACGTCTGAAGCAGCTGCAGCATACATCAGTTTCATAGGAAAGTCCAGCACCCCTGGAGATCTATCCACTGAGCAGCTCCTTGCTGTTGCCAATACAGACAGAGACATGCTCACACATAATTGCAACACAATCATGGAGAAAACATACCCGACCTCTAACAAATTACGTTGAATATCAAAAATTCAAAATAGTGCAGGGAGAACTTTCTGTTACTCGTGAAGGTATTGCACTAAGAGGTTCTAGGATTGTCATACCTGAGAGCTTGAGTCAACAAGTCATTAAACTGGCACCCAAAGGACATTGTGGCATTGTAGACACCAAGAGAGCCCTCAGAGACTTGGTGTGGTTTCCTCGCCTTGACGAACGAGCCAAGAAGGAACTGAATGCATGGCACCTATGCAACTGCTTGTCGCCCAGGACATCATCCACTAAATATGTCTGACCTTCCCATTTAAGTGAGAGAGAAAATTACAGTTAATTTCTTTGGACCTTTAAAGAATGGCCATCATCTCATGGTTCGTATTGATGATTACTCAAGTTTTCCCTTAGTGGAAGATCTATCATCGACCACTCAAGACAAAGTCATCGAGAGGGCAGATGATATTTTCGCAGTGTGGGGTGTTCCCTCCATTCTCAAATCTGACAACAGTCCACTCTTCAATAGAAGAGAGTTTAAAGACTTTCTTAGTGGTTTGCCTCTCAAACATCAGAAAAGCATGCATCTCTGGCCACAGGCAAATGGCGCTGTGGAACGATTAATGGGCACCCTGCAGAAAGTGGTTCGGCATGCTGCACCTGAGGAATCGATCTCAAAGCAGCTTTATGTCCAGCCCTTCGTACCAATCGGTCAACTGCCCACTCTACAAGAGGTGAAAGCCCTGCCACCTATCTGTTTGGGAGAGCCATTGGGATCAAGATACCACAATGGACCACAAGCTAAGTACCAGACACTGTTGAGAGATTCATGTCCCGGACAATTCTCCCAAAAGAAAGATGAAGACCTGTGCAGATAAGTGCAGACATGCTAGGGACACAGTTTTTGAAGAAGGAGACCGGGTCCTAGTTAAACAAACTCAGAAATGCAAGACTGGCGCTCCGTTTGATGCTGATCCATTAAGAGTTGTGACAAGGAAAGGATACATGGTGACAGCTCAACGTTTCCGGAAAGTAATTACGAGATACTCGTCCCAGTTCAAGCATTTGCTCTGATTTTCACCTGGTCCAGACATCACGAGTGAGATAATTCTACCTGACAGCCCAAGTCAAGCATCTGAGTCTATATCTATGATGCCAGATGACAGTGTAACTCCTTCACCTCATACGACTTGATCTGGAAGATTGGTACAAGCACCTTGGCAACTCATCGAGGAACTCTAATGTATGTATGCTGTACTTACCTTTTATTTAATATAGAGGAAGATGTTGTGTCATGTGATCACATATAGCAGGACCAATGTGGCTCTTGCCGGCCGCCTTATAAAGTTACATAATCAGTTGGGAGTTACTTGGGTGTGTCTGAGTGTGGTCAATAGTGTTTATGACAGTGTGTTCAGTTAATGTTTGCATGCCGAAGAATAAAGATGTTTATTACAGAGCTCTGTGTGGTGTAGTCCTTTGCATGCTCCAGAGCTGGGGCGGATGCTACAACTTCTATGAAGGGACAGCTGGGGGTACATCTGGGACTATCACTCCTATGAGGGACAATTGGGGTATGAATGGGGCTGTCACCCTTATCAAGGGCCTGCTGGGTGTAGGAGACTAGCACTCCTACCGAGGGATAGTTGAGGGTGTATATGAGACTATCACTCCTACTGATGGGCTGTTGGCGGGTACCTATGGGGCTAGCATTCCTATCGAGAAATAGTTGGGTGATATGAGACAGTTTCTTATGTCTAGTTACATTACTATTTCAAGGGACACTTGAAAGGCATTAACCTCTCACTCCTATTGGGGACAGGTTGAGGGGTGTATATGAAACTATCACTCCTTTCAGGGGACTGTTAGGAGTGTTTATGAAACTATCACTCCTATCGAGGGACAGTTTAGGTATGAAGGGGACTGCCACTTATATTGATGGACGGATCAGAGTGTGTTTGAAATTATCACTCGTATTGAGGGATTGTTGGAGGTTTATACGTAACTATCAATCCTAATGAGGGGTAGTTGGGGTGTAGATAGGACTAGCATCCTATCAAGTGGCATCTGGGATTTGAGATTGTGTTTTTGATTGAAGGATGAAGACCCTTCTCAAGCAACAACCAGAATCCTTGCCAGAATGAATCACAAAAGTCCCTAAATTAACCCGGGCTTAACTCTGGTAGCTTGGCACAAAAGAATTGAGACTTAACTTAGAGGTAATGTAAAGTACTTATGTAGCACACAAACAGTAATAAAGTAAAATCACAACACAAGACACATCAATCCCCAATTTAGAAAATAGAGAAAATTGTGTTAGATGTCAGCTGTAGAGTGATCTACCCCTAAACGTTTTGCCTTACTCCTCTTGTTTTTGCTGAATTTGTTTTTGTTATCCTTAGGACTCTGCCCACTTTATCACTGTCATTCATTTCCAAAGTGCTTATGCTCTCTCATTTAAATATAGTAAAATTGTCGTACACCCAATTGGCAAATGTAATTTACTTGTAAGTCTCTAGTAAAATTGGAACTACAGGGACCCAAGGCCTGTAAATTAGATGCTACAAGTGGCCTACAGCACTTATTGTGCCGCCTACTTACATAGTCTTTTTAAACATGTTTCATGTCTGTCCTTGCAGCCTGTGCGTCCAAGTTTAAACTGCCATTTCGACTTGGCAAAATAAAACTTTTGCCAGGTTTAAAATGTTGTTTTAAAAAATATGTGTCAGCCCTAGTGTACGTCCTAAACAGCCCAAAGGGCCCGGTGCATTGAATTTCAAAAATTGGACACACACTTTCAACTTTCACATTTGCAGGTGGTGAAAAAAAATCTCGAATTAGTTCCCATAGGATAACATTGGATTACCCTAAAAAAGTGGATTAAGTGTTGGCAGGATGGGCCATCCTGAAAGGTTGTGTGGGGCAAAGCTGTTCCCTGCCCCGAATATGTTTCAAAGGAGCTGCCTCCTGTACACTCACAAAGAACTTCACACACCAGTCTTTTGTCACCCTAGACCCCTTGGAACCTGGGAAGGGGAAGTGGGAAGTTTCCAGAAATCGGATATAGAAGAGCCTAGAAGTTTCTCCCACTTCAAAGCCTGGCACCAGGTTGCAAATATTAGACCCTCAAACCAACCCTTCAGTACACTCCTGGACCTGTAGACTTCATGTGTATGGAGAGACTGCAGTGAGGCATAAGGGACAGCTGTGGTATATACGGGACAATCACACTATTCAGTTAGGGTATATATGGGACGATCACTCCTATTGAGGAACATTGGGAGATATACTTCATCACCTAATAATGAGCCTGCTGTGAGGCACGGGACAATCACTCCTACTCAGGGGCAGTTGTGTACTAAGTACGAAACTATCATTCCTTTATAGGGATAGTTGGAGGTACTAGGTTATCTCGCCTATCAAAGGACAGATGGACAATATGAATTGGACAATCAGTCCTATTGAGGGACTGCTTTGGGGTTGTTTGGGACTATCACTCCTATTGAACATCTGTTGGGCAATATAAACACTATCACACCTATTGAAAGACCTCAGTCAGGCATTGGACTCTCACCCCTATTGAGGGACTTTTCGGGCTATATATTTGACTATATATCTTATCAAGGAAATGTTGGGTGATATGGACAATCACCTCTATCCAGGGATCACTGTGAAGTGTGGGATCTTCATGAAGCTGAAAACTTGTCTTCAACCATCTGATTCCATTGGCAACAATTGATGCTCCCTCATCTCCAGGGCTTCAGCTGGTGCTCCCTGGCTGCTAGGGCTTCAGCTGGTGCTCCTTCACTGCTAGGGCTTCAGCTGGTGCTCCTTCACTGCTAGGGCTTCAGCTGGTGCTCCTTCACTGCTGGGGCTTCAGCTGGTGCTCCCTCGCTGCTAGGGCTTCAGCTGGTGCTCCTTCACTGCTAGGGCTTCAGCTGGTGCTTCCTCGCTGCTAGGGCTTCAGCTGTTGCTGCTTCACTGCTATGGCTTCAGCTGGTGCTCCCTCGCTGCTAGGGCTTCAGCTGGTGCTTCCTCGCTGCTAGGGCTTCAGCTGGTGCTCCTTCACTGCTACGGCTTCAACTGGTGCTCCCTCGCTGCTAGGGCTTCAGCTGGTGCTCCCTCGCTGCTAGGGCTTCATCTGGTGCTCCCTCACTGCTAGGCTTTCATCTTTTGCTCTCTCATCACTAGGGTTTCATCTGGTGCTCCCTCACTGCTAGACTTTCAGCTTTTGCTCTCTCAACACTAGGGTTTCAGTTGGTGCTCCCTCACTGCTAGGGCTTCAGATGGTGCTCCCATCTCGCTGGTGCTTCAGCTGGTGCTCCCTCAATGCTAGGATTTCTCCTAGTGCTCCCTCACTGCTAAGGCCTCAGCTTGAGATCCCTCACTGCTATGGCTTCAGCTGCTGCTCCTTCACTGCTAGGCCTTCAGATGCTGCTCCCTCACTGCTAGGGCTTCAGCTGCTGCTCCTTCACTGCTAGGGCTTCAGCTGGTGCTCCCTCGCCGCTAGGGCTTCAGCTGCTGCTCCTTCTCTGCTGGGGCTTCAGCTGCTGCCCCTTCACCGCTGGGGCTTCAGCTGCTGCCCCTTCACTGCTAGGCCCTCAGCTGCTTCTCCTTCACTGCTAGGACTTCAGCTGCTGCCCCTTCACTGCTAGGGCTGCAGCTGGTGCCCCTTCACTACTAGGACTTCAGCTGCTGCCCCTTCACTGCTAGGGCTGCAGCTGGTGCTCCTTCACTGCTAGGCCTTCAGCTGCTGCTCCTTCACTGCTAGGCCTTCAGCTGCTGCACCTTCACTGCTAGGCCTTCAGCTGCTGCACCTTCACTGCTAGGCCTTCAGCTGCTGCTCCTTCACTGCTGGGGCTTCAGCTGCTGCTCCTTCACTGCTAGGCCTTCAGCTGCTGCTCCTTCACTGCTAGGCCTTCAGCTGCTGCTCCTTCACTGCTAGGCCTTCAGCTGCTGCACCTTCACTGCTAGGCCTTCAGCTGCTGCACCTTCACTGCTAGGGCTTCAGCTGGTGCTCCTTCACTGCTAGGCCTTCAGCTGCTGCTCCTTCACTGCTAGGCCTTCAGCTGCTGCTCCTTCACTGCTAGGCCTTCAGCTGCTGCACCTTCACTGCTAGGGCTTCAGCTGCTGCTCCTTCACTGCTAGGCCTTCAGCTGCTGCTCCTTCACTGCTAGGCCTTCAGCTGCTGCTCCTTCACTGCTAGGCCTTCAGCTGCTGCTCCTTCACTGCTAGGCCTTCAGCTGCTGCACCTTCACTGCTAGGCCTTCAGCTGCTGCACCTTCACTGCTAGGGCTTCAGCTGGTGCTCCTTCACTGCTGGGGCTTTGGCTGCTGCTCCTTCCCTGCTGGGGCTTCAGCTGCTGCTTCTTCACTGCTGAGGCTTCAGCTGCTGCTCCTTCACTGCTAGGCCTTCAGCTGCTGCACCTTCACTGCTAGGCCTTCAGCTGCTGCACCTTCACTGCTAGGCCTTCAGCTGCTGCTCCTTCACTGCTAGGCCTTCAGCTGCTGCACCTTCACTGCTAGGCCTTCAGCTGCTGCACCTTCACTGCTAGGGCTTCAGCTGGTGCTCCTTCACTGCTAGGGCTTCAGCTGGTGCTCCTTCACTGCTAGGGCTTCAGCTGGTGCTCCTTCACTGCTAGGGCTTCAGCTGGTGCTCCTTCACTGCTAGGGCTTCAGCTGGTGCTCCTTCACTGCTAGGGCTTCAGCTGGTGCTCCTTCACTGCTAGGGCTTCAGCTGGTGCTCCTTCACTGCTGGGGCTTCAGCTGCTGCCCCTTCACCGCTGGGGCTTCAGCTGCTGCCCCTTCACTGCTAGGCCCTCAGCTGCTTCTCCTTCACTGCTAGGACTTCAGCTGCTGCCCCTTCACTGCTAGGGCTGCAGCTGGTGCCCCTTCACTACTAGGACTTCAGCTGCTGCCCCTTCACTGCTAGGGCTGCAGCTGGTGCTCCTTCACTGCTAGGCCTTCAGCTGCTGCTCCTTCACTGCTAGGCCTTCAGCTGCTGCACCTTCACTGCTAGGCCTTCAGCTGCTGCACCTTCACTGCTAGGCCTTCAGCTGCTGCTCCTTCACTGCTAGGGCTGCAGCTTGTGATCCCTCACTGCTAGGGCTTCAGCTGCTGCTCCTTCACTGCTATGGCTGCAGCTGGTGCACCTTCACTGCTAGGCCTTCAGCTGCTGCACCTTCACTGCTAGGGCTTCAGCTGGTGCTCCTTCACTGCTGGGGCTTTGGCTGCTGCTCCTTCCCTGCTGGGGCTTCAGCTGCTGCTTCTTCACTGCTGAGGCTTCAGCTGCTGCTCCTTCACTGCTAGGCCTTCAGCTGCTGCACCTTCACTGCTAGGCCTTCAGCTGCTGCACCTTCACTGCTAGGGCTGCAGCTGGTGATCCGTCACTGCTAGGGCTGCAGCTGGTTGCTAGGGCTGCTAGATCATTCCATGTTTGCAGGCCACTCTTCTCCATCCCTGCAGCTGCCTTGAATGAACCCATTATACCACGGTGTCTAGTTGTTGTTAAAGTAGACCCCCAGGCTGGCATAGGCTGTCCTGCCACCGTGGAGGCACCTGTCACCTTCACTGCTAGGCCTTCAGCTGCTGCTCCTTCACTGCTAGGCCTTCAGCTGCTGCACCTTCACTGCTAGGGCTTCAGCTGCTGCTCCTTCACTGCTAGGCCTTCAGCTGCTGCTCCTTCACTGCTAGGCCTTCAGCTGCTGCTCCTTCACTGCTAGGCCTTCAGCTGCTGCTCCTTCACTGCTAGGCCTTCAGCTGCTGCACCTTCACTGCTAGGCCTTCAGCTGCTGCACCTTCACTGCTAGGGCTTCAGCTGGTGCTCCTTCACTGCTGGGGCTTTGGCTGCTGCTCCTTCCCTGCTGGGGCTTCAGCTGCTGCTTCTTCACTGCTGAGGCTTCAGCTGCTGCTCCTTCACTGCTAGGCCTTCAGCTGCTGCACCTTCACTGCTAGGCCTTCAGCTGCTGCACCTTCACTGCTAGGCCTTCAGCTGCTGCTCCTTCACTGCTAGGCCTTCAGCTGCTGCACCTTCACTGCTAGGCCTTCAGCTGCTGCACCTTCACTGCTAGGGCTTCAGCTGGTGCTCCTTCACTGCTAGGGCTTCAGCTGGTGCTCCTTCACTGCTAGGGCTTCAGCTGGTGCTCCTTCACTGCTAGGGCTTCAGCTGGTGCTCCTTCACTGCTAGGGCTTCAGCTGGTGCTCCTTCACTGCTAGGGCTTCAGCTGGTGCTCCTTCACTGCTAGGGCTTCAGCTGGTGCTCCTTCACTGCTAGGGCTTCAGCTGGTGCTCCCTCGCCGCTAGGGCTTCAGCTGCTGCTCCTTCTCTGCTGGGGCTTCAGCTGCTGCCCCTTCACCGCTGGGGCTTCAGCTGCTGCCCCTTCACTGCTAGGCCCTCAGCTGCTTCTCCTTCACTGCTAGGACTTCAGCTGCTGCCCCTTCACTGCTAGGGCTGCAGCTGGTGCCCCTTCACTACTAGGACTTCAGCTGCTGCCCCTTCACTGCTAGGGCTGCAGCTGGTGCTCCTTCACTGCTAGGCCTTCAGCTGCTGCTCCTTCACTGCTAGGCCTTCAGCTGCTGCACCTTCACTGCTAGGCCTTCAGCTGCTGCACCTTCACTGCTAGGCCTTCAGCTGCTGCTCCTTCACTGCTAGGGCTGCAGCTTGTGATCCCTCACTGCTAGGGCTTCAGCTGCTGCTCCTTCACTGCTATGGCTGCAGCTGGTGCACCTTCACTGCTAGGCCTTCAGCTGCTGCACCTTCACTGCTAGGGCTTCAGCTGGTGCTCCTTCACTGCTGGGGCTTTGGCTGCTGCTCCTTCCCTGCTGGGGCTTCAGCTGCTGCTTCTTCACTGCTGAGGCTTCAGCTGCTGCTCCTTCACTGCTAGGCCTTCAGCTGCTGCACCTTCACTGCTAGGCCTTCAGCTGCTGCACCTTCACTGCTAGGCCTTCAGCTGCTGCTCCTTCACTGCTAGGCCTTCAGCTGCTGCACCTTCACTGCTAGGGCTTCAGCTGGTGCTCCTTCACTGCTAGGGCTTCAGCTGCTGCTCCTTCACTGCTGGGGCTTTGGCTGCTGCTCCTTCCCTGCTGGGGCTTCAGCTGCTGCTTCTTCACTGCTGAGGCTTCAGCTGCTGCCCCTTCACTGCTAGGGCTGCAGCTGGTGCCCCTTCACTACTAGGACTTCAGCTGCTGCCCCTTCACTGCTAGGGCTGCAGCTGGTGATCCGTCACTGCTAGGGCTGCAGCTGGTTGCTAGGGCTGCTAGATCATTCCATGTTTGCAGGCCACTCTTCTCCATCCCTGCAGCTGCCTTGAATGAACCCATTATACCACGGTGTCTAGTTGTTGTTAAAGTAGACCCCCAGGCTGGCATAGGCTGTCCTGCCACCGTGGAGGCACCTGTCACCTGTACAATGCCCCCCCAGTCCATAAGGTCTCCTCCTCTTCCCACTGCTTAGGACCCTCTCTCAAGCAATCTTCCCAGAAGGCAGTGGCACGAGGCAGAGATGCTGACCCAGTCCTCTTTCTCTTTTGTTTTTCAGGGAAGTCCTACGAGATAACCTACGTGCGGCTCAAGTTCCACACCAGCCGCCCCGAGAGCTTCGCCATTTATAAACGGACCCGGGCAGGAGGTCCCTGGGTGCCCTACCAGTACTACAGCGCCACCTGCCAGAAAACCTACGGCAAGTCGGAGCGGGGGTACCTACGCCCAGGTGATGACGAGGCTGTGGCCTTCTGCACGGCGGAGTTCAGTGATATCTCACCACTCAGTGGTGGAAACGTGGCCTTCTCCACCCTGGAGGGCCGGCCTAGCGCCTACAACTTCGACAGGAGTCCTGTCCTGCAGGTAACACGTGGCACCACCAATGCTTTCATCACCATGGAGGGGCTGTAGATTTACTAATGGTTTGCATGGGCACTGGTATGATCAAACTGGGGAGAGGATGTAGCCTGACGGCTAGAGCGGTCAACCTCAAATCTGGGGTATCAGGTTCGAGTCTCGGCAATGACGCTCAAAAACCTGTGATTCTGGGCAAATCTCTTCATCTACCCGTGCCTAACAAAAATGAATGTGTCCTCATGTAATGCAACTGGTGCTCATGTAAAGCGTTCTGATACCCGATACCTTTGGGTCAAGTTCGCGCTATATGAAACTCCGTTAAAAAAAGAGTAAAAAAATGACCGTAACTTTCCTGGGCAAACGTTTTTTGCCCTCTAATTTTACGCTCATGCAACAGAATACCACTTTGTGCTAAGACCTCATTTACTCACACAGAGGAGGAGTGCCTGGAGCAGAGTAGCCCAGGATCTGGCTCAAAATCAGTTCTACTAAAGTAGCATAGCCTGTCTTTTTGCCCACTGTTCAAGTCAAGTGAAAGTAGGCACAAGCAAGGAGACGTTTTATCACCTGATACACCTATCTGTAACGTGGTATTTACACAACAGTACATATCCTACACTTCTGGCCCCTGTGTGGTTGTTTATGGACAAGCACTGGCCCTATAGGGAGTACCTGGAGTACAATCCTATGCTTGACTCTCCTGGCTTACCTTTGTGTCATAGCGCAAGGCTGTCGACTACCGCAAACAACAATGCTGAGCACCACCTGGAACCGCCATTTTAGAACCCGTGCTGGCCATGGCTTCATTGATGGGCGGCTCGGGCTAAAGGCCTGAATCAGATCTTGTATGACCGTCTGACGAAATACGAATCCAATTATATCCTATGGGATTTCTGCTTCGGCGGACGGGATATCCATCACCATTGTGACCGAGTAACCCCTCCACCAAGATCTAAATTAGGCCCGAAATCCTCTGCAGCTCTATTTTTGATCCTTCGTGCAACGCAGTTCTGCAATTTTTCACACAGCATTCTGTTGGGACAATTATAGTAAATCTGAGCCATAGCGTGCAAAAAGGGAGATCAGGGGAGGTTGGGCAAAGTAAACACGGTTGCGGCCCAAAGTATTTCTCAGTGGCCCGCTGTCAGCGCTGCAGAATACCAAGGTTGCTGAATACAAAGATTGCCTAGTCTGATATCTCCTTCCATTGTCCCATACTTCCTCCGCATGCCTCTTTCTTCCACCGCCCTACACTTCCTGTCTCTTTATCTCATGACTGCCAATCTTACCTCGTCTTGTTTCCAACTCGTGTCTCTTTCTTCCACCTTTCTATACTCCCTGTCTCTTTAGTTCACTCTTGAAGTTACTTTTTCACCCTTGCTTTCTCCCTAGCTCGCTGTTCATATCTTTTTCCCTTCTTTCTCCCTGTTTTACCTTCCTCTCTCTTGCACTAGAGCTGGTGATGAAAAATATGTCCGAGACCCAAAAAATAAGTGCCAGTGCTCACCACCAGCAAACACCGGCATAAATTAAGCACTGGAAGGAGGTCCCCTTCTGCGTGTTTCCTCCACTGTTGGTGGATAGATCATGTTACTGGGTAATTCTTGCATAGTTCTGGGTGCTGTTCCCCCAGTGTCTGCGATCTTGGACCAGGGACATCAAACATGACCAGTAGATGGCCGGTGATCTCCACACAGCTCGGTGTTGCTCCCGCTTAGGCAGGTAACTCTGATTGTTTCTGGTTTTGGTACATTTTGCATTACACTATATAGTAGTTCATTTGTTACTCCCTCTGTGCTGTCGCTACATGAGTTGTATGACAGAATATCATCCATAAAAAATTCTGGTAGAAAAATATAATTGTAAAAGTATAAACAATAAAAATATCATCTTTACATACAGATAATGTAAAACACAAAAGTAGTGACTACCAAAATATTGTGGTCCAAACAAATTGACATTACATTGAAAAGTACATATATTTAATCATAATTAACTTTATTATATGTCAAATAAAGAATATTTTTCATTAATATATTCAATTAACAAAAATAACAAATGAAAATTCATTTATTAACTAACAAAATCTTTAAAAACATATACATTTTAAATAATCTCAGAAATGAATATAACACATACGTGAAAACACATTAAAAACATTTATTGAAAATATAAGGTTAAATTACTTTAAATAATGAAAAACAATATTAACAAGTATAATAACTGATACATTTAAAAAATATAATTTAAATGTATATAACTGTTATAAATTAATTTTGAAAATACGTAACAAAGCGCATTATTTTACAAATTCTAAAACATCTAACAATTATAGAAAACAATAGTTTAAAAACACAACAGAAAAATAATAAAAATAAATACCATATTTTAAAAATATACATTCAAATTGAAAATGCTTAAATATCTTTAAAAACCAGTAACATATATTAACCTAACCCCAATACAAAACATTAAATAATAAACTGATAAAAAACAATTTAAATAAACTATTCTAACTAGATTCCATCAAACATTAACCCCATCCAATCTGCCGTCGGCCATTGGCCGACGGCAGCACTACCTCGCTGGTGCTGCCGTCGGCCAATGGCCGACGCGGCCCCGCCCGTTTTTTAAAACGGCCGCACTGCCGCAAAATCGGCGGCGCAGCCAACGGGTTAAACTAATGGCATAAATTGTGGGAGGGGGCAGTTTTACTATTCTAATTTCAATCTGTCAAACTTTGGTGGAACTGCATGCATGAAGAGGTTAGATTTACAATTCTAACTCCAATCTAACAAACACTGGAGAAATGGTATATATCAAAGGTTTAGTTGCTAACTCAAATATAAGACATGTTAAAGAACGTGTTTACATTAGGAGTGGGCAACTCTTGTCTAACAAACATTGTGGATAGTACACAGGGAAGATTTGCTATTCTAACTACAATCTAAAAAGCCTTGTGGAAAGTGGTTATAATAGAGGGATGTCTGACTCCGGTCTAAGACACACTGCGTGAAGTGCACACAAGAGTAGGGGGGAAATGCAGGTTTACTATTGTAAATTCAGTCTACACCTCTTTCCTCCTATCTTGTAGCTTCCAAGTCGGCCAGCACCCGCATATGTCAGAGAGTATCCCCCTTATGCAAGGGTCCCACAGGGCTCTATACTGAACCCCACCATATTCAATCTTTAAATTGGACCCCTTGCAGAAATCGTGGAAAAACACAATGTAGCAATCGTGTCATATGCGGATGATACACAACTTATTGTTACTCTATCTCAGGACACGGAGACAGCCGCTAATCAGATCTTTTTATGTTTAGAGGAGCTAACCTCAAGATTGTCCAATAACTGTCTAAAACGAAATGGCAATAAAACGAAAGTAATGATAGTTGGGAAAGCACCTCCGATCTGGTCATCGGACTGGTGGCCTGAGGCCCTTGGGCAAACTCCTGTTCCTAAAGCAGAAACTAAAAATTGAGGGTCTGGACTGACCCCAAACTTTCGTTTAACAGACAAATCAGGAAGGAGCTGGAAAATACCTCGGGACTCTCAAAGTAGTAAGAAAACTCTTAGATATACTACCTATTGCAGCTAGAAAAAACATAGTGCATGCTGTGGTCACATCTCAGATAGATTATGGTAATATTCTCTATCTGGTAGTCTCCAAAAGAAGTCTAACCAAACTTCAACGTATCCAAAATGCTGCCTCATGATTGGTCCTGAACCTCCCAAGAAGAGCATCTACTTCTAAAGCTCTGTCTCCTCTTCGCTGGCTGCCAGTCGAGAAGAGGGTTACCTATAAGGCCACAAGCTACAGACACAGAACTCTGTGGAATGAGGGCCGGATTGCTCCGCTCTATAATAACCTATGATAACCTCTTACAAACCCTCACATAATCTGAGATCTACAGGAGCCGACGTGGTCAAGGTGCCTAAAATCCAGTGAGCCAAGAGGGGATCTTCATCCTTAGGGCTACCTCGCAGCCAAAAGGTGGAACACTTTGCCACTGACTGTGAAGGGACTAAAAACCTGGCTGTTTCACCTTAAAATAGGAAATATCTTGATGTCTTCTTCAGCACTCCTTCTCTCTTTAGCCTAGGTATAGTTCTCCTTTTTCTCTCTTTTTTTATCAGGGGGCTTAATCCTAGTGTGGGAACACACCGTTGGGTGTAACCAGGTGCTTTACAAAATGGAAATATATAACAAACTTTGAAAAACTCCATAAATGGGGGGTCAGATGCTATGTGAAGAAGTTTTGAACTTGCATTATTTTCATTTGCTCCAGCACTATGGCACGGGCAGCAATAATGTTTGTTAATTTGTTTGGTGATGATGGGCCACTGTTGGTGATGGTTTATTCCTTAGCTGATAATGGCTCAATGTTGGTGATGGTTTATTCCTTAGCTGATAATGGCTCAATGTTTGTGATAGATTATTCCTTAGATGACAATGGCTCAATGTTGAGTGATCGTTTATTCCTTAGATGACAATGGCTCAATGTTGGTGATCGTTTATTCCTTAGAAGACAATGGCTCAATGTTGAGTGATCGTTTATTCCTTAGCTGACAATAGCTCAATGTTGGTGATGGTTTATTCCTCAGAAGACAATGGCTCAATGTTGGTGATGGTTTATTCCTCAGAAGACAATGGCTCAATGTTGAGTGATCGTTTATTCCTTAGCTGACAATAGCTCAATGTTGGTGATGGTTTATTCCTCAGAAGACAATGGCTCAATGTTGGTGATGGTTTATTCCTCAGAAGACAATGGCTCAATGTTGAGTGATCGTTTATTCCTTAGCTGGCAATGGCTCAATGTTGGTGATGGTTTATTCCTCAGAAGACAATGGCTCAATGTTGAGTGATCGTTTATTCCTTAGCTGACAATGGCTCAATGTTGGTGATGGTTTATTCTTTAAATGACAATGGCTCAATGTTGGTGATCGTTTATTCCTTAGCTGGCAATGGCTCAATGTTGGTGATGGTTTATTCCTCAGAAGACAATGGCTCAATGTTGAGTGATCGTTTATTCCTTAGCTGACAATAGCTCAATGTTGGTGATGGTTTATTCCTTAGAAGACAATGTTTCAAGGTTGGTGACGGTTTATTCCTTAGATGACAATGGCTCAATGTTGCTGATGGTTTATTCCTTAGATGACAATGGCTCAATGTTGCTGATGGTTTATTCCTTAGATGAAAATGGCTCAATGTTGCTGATGGTTTATTCCTTAGATGACAATGGCTCAATGTTGGTGATGGTTTATTCATTAGATGACAATGGCTCAATGTTGCTGATGGTTTATTCCTTAGAAGACAATGGCTCAATGTTGATGATGGTTTATTCCTTAGCTAGCAATGGCTCAATGTTGGTGATGGTTTATTCCTTAGAAGACAATGTTTCAAGGTTGGTGACGGTTTATTCCTTAGCTGGCAATGGCTCAATGTTGGTGATGGTTTATTCCTTAGAAGACAATGTTTCAAGGTTGGTGACGGTTTATTCCTTAGATGACAATGTTTCAATGTTGCTGATGGTTTATTCCTTAGCTAGCAATGGCTCAATGTTGGTGATGGTTTATTCCTTAGCTAGCAATGGCTCAATGTTGGTGATGGTTTATTCCTTAGAAGACAATGTTTCAAGGTTGGTGATGGTTTATTCCTTAGATGACAATGGCTCAATGTTGCTGATGGTTTATTTCTTAGATGACAATGGCTCAATGTTGGTGATGGTTTATTCCTTAGCTGACAATAGCTCAATGTTGGTGATGGTTTATTCCTTAGAAGACAATGTTTCAAGGTTGGTGACGGTTTATTCCTTAGCTGGCAATGGCTCAATGTTGGTGATGGTTTATTCCTTAGATGACAATGGCTCAATGTTGAGTGATCGTTTATTCCTTAGCTGGCAATGGCTCAATGTTGATGATGGTTTATTCCTTAGATGACAATGGCTCAATATTGGTGATGGTTTATTCCTTAGCTGACAATAGCTCAATGTTGGTGATGGTTTATTCCTTAGAAGACAATGTTTCAAGGTTGGTGACGGTTTATTCCTTAGATGACAATGGCTCAATGTTGGTGATGGTTTATTCCTTAGATGAAAATGGCTCAATGTTGATGATGGTTTATTCCTTAGCTAGCAATGGCTCAATGTTGGTGATGGTTTATTCCTTAGAAGACAATGTTTCAAGGTTGGTGACGGTTTATTCCTTAGCTGGCAATGGCTCAATGTTGCTGATGGTTTATTCCTTAGAAGACAATGGCTCAATGTTGAGTGATCGTTTATTCCTTAGCTGGCAATGGCTCAATGTTGATGATGGTTTATTCCTTAGATGACAATGGCTCAATATTGGTGATGGTTTATTCCTTAGCTGACATTAGCTCAATGTTGGTGATGGTTTATTCCTTAGAAGACAATGTTTCAAGGTTGGTGACGGTTTATTCCTTAGCTGGCAATGGCTCAATGTTGGTGATGGTTTATTCCTTAGATGACAATGGCTCAATGTTGGTGATGGTTTATTCCTTAGATGACAATGGCTCAATGTTGGTGATGGTTTATTCCTTAGATGACAATGGCTCAATGTTGGTGATGGTTTATTCCTTAGATGACAATGGCTCAATGTTGGTGATGGTTTATTCATTAGATGACAATGGCTCAATGTTGCTGATGGTTTATTCCTTAGATGACAATGGCTCAATGTTGATGATGGTTTATTCCTTAGCTAGCAATGGCTCAATGTTGGTGATGGTTTATTCCTTAGAAGACAATGTTTCAAGGTTGGTGACGGTTTATTCCTTAGCTGGCAATGGCTCAATGTTGGTGATGGTTTATTCCTTAGAAGACAATGTTTCAAGGTTGGTGACGGTTTATTCCTTAGCTGGCAATGGCTCAATGTTGAGTGATCGTTTATTCCTTAGCTGGCAATGGCTCAATGTTGGTGACGATTTATTCCTTAGCTGACAATAGCTCAATGTTGGATGATGTTTTTTTTCCGTAGATGACAATGGCTCCATGTTGTTGATGGTTTATCCCTTAGCTGGCCATGGCTCAATGTTACCTCATGGTTTTTTTGTTAGATAACAAAGGCTCTGTGTTGGGTGATAGTTTATTTCCAAGATACCTATGGCTCAATCTAAGGTGGCAGTTTATGTGCAGGGCAATGAAGGCTCTATGTTGGGTGGGGTTTCACATGGTTCTTCAGTGTGATACAGTGTTTGCTTTGCCTTCTTGAACTCTCTCCTTCTTTATCTGCATCTTGAAATGTACTTTGGAAATTACTGGCACTGTGTGAAATCCTACCTCTCCGGTCAGGTTTATAGCCTATTCCCCTTCATTAAGTGGTAAATGTTGTCGCTGTCCCGCACCCTTCTGCTTGTTGACCGTAGGCTGTTTTGGCTCTGTGTTGCCCTTAAGTGGCTGTAGCAATGCTAAACATACATTAACACAAGCTGTATAAATACTTATGTTTGCGTTCTAACGAAAGCTTCTTGTGTCTTGTCAGATATTATCTGCTTGGTGATCATGGCTGAATGTAGTTTGGTGTTAGCTTGCCTGTTTTGTGTGTTCTTGCGCCTATCACCAGATGGACTTAGCGCTGTCATATCTGACTATGGCTATCTTACTCTGCCCCCTCAACCCAGGAGTGGGTGACCAGCACCGACCTGCTCATCTCTCTCAACCGACTCAACACATTCGGAGACGACATCTTCAAGGACAAGAAGGTTCTGCAGTCCTATTTCTATGCCATCAGCGACCTCTCTGTGGGAGGCAGGTAAGAGTCCACCGCGGCTTGACCCTACGCAACAGAAATGTCCTATTTCTATGCCATCTATGGGAGGCAGGTAAGAGTCCACCACGGCATGACAATAGCAAACTGAAGCATTTCTTATTTCTATGCCATCAGCGACTTCTCTGTGGGTGTCAGTTAGGAGTCCGCCGCAACTTGATAATACGCAACATAAAAATGTAGGTGACAAATTGTAGTAGAGACTGCGTGCTCCTACTCTAATGATAATTCATGTTGTAGGGGTGAGGGCCCGAGTACAAGGAGTCTTTTGATGCTTATAGTTCTGAAGCAGGAGGCAACAAGGACCCCTGTATTGTCGTGGAGGAGGGAGCTGGTCAGCTGTGAAGAAAGAAGGGAATCCCTTCATCAACATCACGATGTACTGTTGCAGGTGCCTGCTGGATGAGAGAGCACGTCAAAGGGTTAAACATGGTAAACATGGAGATGAGAAAAGGTAAAAGTCACAGGAAAGACACGCAAACCTTCCTTTCACTCCCACATAGCAATGATCCCGTAAAAACACACTTAGAACATTGTATTTACTCATTGAAAATACCCCCTTTAAACTTGCCCCATTGCTGACCTACCTCCTCCAATATGAGTAAGTGCTTTCTGTGAATACCAACATGGTAGTAAGTTTAGGATTTTGTCTTAAGTTAGTTCTGTGAATCTGGCCCAATATGTTTACATTTTTAAAATCTTTTTTAGCTTTGTACTAGAATGATATTTTAGTATTTTAAAAGTAATTTTAAGCTTTAAATATTTGTTATTCTCAGTTGAGAACTAAATCAAATAAACTTAAACTTGAAACTTGTGCCAGAGAGGTGGAGGGGAGGGGGAGGAGAGAGGGAGGTGGTACCAGGGCCCAGGCGCTGGATCAGCTTTTCCCAAACGGGCCTTGACTGTACGGCGTGTAATGTCGCCCAGACGTTCATGTTTTATTACTGCAAGATGCGGGGCTAATGAGGCGCGTGCATTATTGTTCTGTTTCCTGGTACTCGCTGTTCCACAAGACTTTAATGAGATGGGAACCGAGCGCTCACCCCTCCGGCCTGGAGTCTTCTGTCTCGCCTTTAATCTACAACAAGCCTTGACAACCCAGCAGGAGTAAATTAACAAAAAATGTAGTATCACTATCCCGTCTCCTCTTCTAGGCCAATATATACATTACATACACATTAAAATCGTAAGGGTATATTTAATGCTCTTTCCACAAGGTACAGTTTCTCGTTTTCATTATGGTAAATGTTCATTCCTCGTTTCCTGAAATGTGTTAAAAGTTATGTGGAAAGAACATTAAAGATTCCTGTATGATTTTCAATGTATGTGAAATTTCTATTGGTTCTGAAGAAGCAACAGAGAGTCGCGAAACACGTGTCGGCCATTCATATGGTCTGATGTTATGAGAGAATAAAGGAAAGAAATGTTTTAAAAGTCAAACATTAGCATTGAAGCCATCGTGTTGCTTTGGCTACTTGGTTGGTGTAATGTTGCAGGGGGGAGGGGTGTTTGGACCCCACCCCGGCTTGATTTGACTCGTTTGGTTTCGCCCACGGTCACGTGACCGCAGGGATAAATAAACAGGGTGGGCTGCGCATAGACAGTCCCGCCCCAGACTGTATCCTGTGTGAGTCTCACCTCTAGGCACCTGCGCAGCACGCATCCTACCAGCACGACCTACGCCCGAGTCATACCGAAGCCTATGACACAACAACTGGCGACGAAGGATGGGGTCCACCACCCGCTACGCGCACCCGCGGCCGACCCAGTTTGCCAACACTGTCAGCGGCAGAAAGCAGCGTGGCCCCTAGCCAACGCGACTCCACCCACGGGCTACACCAATTTGAGTGAGTCTGAGCCAGGAGCAGTCCCGCTGCAGACGTTGCGGCTCTTCCATGTTGACGGAGGTGCGTCGCCCCACTGCTTTCTCGCAGTGCAAGAAGCAGTAACATAAAATGGTATAAATACCATTTTATGTTACTGCTTCTCACACTGTGAGAAAGCAGAAGGGTTGGGGGCAGGCAGATGGGCGGTTCTGCAACAGAGCAGGGGAGGAGTAGCAAGCCCAATGTTGCAGGCCCTGACTGGGGCCGACCAAACGAGTCATGCACACTCTGCCATTTTCTCCAGGCAGGCTGCATGCAGCCTACCTGGAGAAAATGGCCTCCCCATAGGCGCCTGGCTGGGCGCCGTCCCCTCCAATCACAACGCTGCCATTGCAGCGTTGTAATTGGCTAAGGGGAGGGAGGCTGCCTGTTTCCTGCGAGGAGCAGAGACAACGAGGGTTCAGGCCGGCTAAGGTAAGTTATTTTTTTTATTTATGAAAATTAAATCAACCCCCTCCCTGGGAGACACCCCAGAGAGACATCCTAGCTGGTACTGCATGAACTACCACCCACACTGCATCCCATACCCAGTTGAAGGCAAGCGTTCAGCAAGCACAATTTTGGAAACCATGTAGGACCAGAGGAATGGGCCCAACGTACATCACTTACCCACACAAGCCCAGGACCACGTGTCAGCCACATGCACCAAAGGGAGGAAGACAGTGCAGTGATCCCAACAACGCCTGGTAGCAAGGGGAAAAGAAGATCTCCAACGTCCAGCAAGCTAGCCAACACACAGCCTGCGCCCTAACCAACAAGGGCAGATGTGAGGCACTTCTACCCATCCGGGACAGACCCTAACTGATGCCACACCAACCTGTGTCACTGCAAAGCAAAGGATAAGACAAAAAGGAGCCGGCAAAAACAGCATCACCACAGTGGTGTCTACCACCTCTGATGCCACAGCAAGTGTTAGACATCTGCAAATTTGACATCCATGCCCCCATCGAGCCTTTCATCATCACTGGTGCACCATTCTCCCAAGCCGCAAAATGGGCCACGCGGGTAGACCGTCTGGAGACATACTTTGAGGCAGACAGGCAGACAATGACTAAAGCTTCTTCACCTATGTGGCGCTGCTGTCGACCGTTCAAGAAAGTATACGAGGCTGGGCCCCCTCACTACGCACCTATGGCCAATCCAGACTACAAGTGGTTCCTACTCAGAAAAGCACAGCAGACAACCGAGGAGTCAGTCGATGAGTTTTATGCAAGGCTCTGTGCATTGGCGATCACATGCACCCTCCCTGATAAGCAGGGGAAATCGTACCCAATTCACCTGGGGCTGTGCGTCAGCGAAATTACGCAAACCCATCTCTCAAGTGCCCAGCGGGTCAAAGTAGTTGTCGTAATCACGAGCCACCCACATAAAAGGCATGGTCCTGCTGGCCATCATGTCTGAACCAGTCAACAAGTGGGTGCGACTTCTTCACCTCAACACAAGAAAGACCACCCAAAGATGTTGCAAATGGCCAAACCATGCAGATTGTGTGGTGGTCCCACACCACATGAAGGAGACCTGCCCAGAAAAGGACAGACGTGCTTAGCCTTTGGCAAAATGAATCACTACCCAAAAGTCTGTAGATCTATTCCAGCCATGAAGGGACTCAAAAAGAAGACGTCTAACCAGGTGGGCTCTGAGTCCATACCAGCTGAGGACGATAACATGGATGACGACGAGTCGGAGGGAACAGTCCATGTCATCCACATCGTAGAACCGGACCCAAGTAGCATCCGCCGGGCTCCCTGATGCCAAGTGATGGTCGAAAAACAACCTATAGTGTCAGTCACTGACACAGGGGCTTCAATCAACATCCTACCCCTGTCACTGCACAAAGACATGGACGCATCACCAATCTTATGCCCCACCACCACGGTGTAAGCCAATGGCACCTCCACGTGCCTCCCACTGGCGGGAGTCTTCAGTACCACCATGAGCCATCAAGGGCAGGTCACAAAGACAAACATCTATGTTATTAAAGGAGGGGGAGACATGCTACTCAGCTGCCACTTGGCCGAACATCTACAGCTGGTCCAGTTCGTATTTGGGGTTCATGCCAGTGCCCTTGACTTGATCTTTGCGGAGTTTGAACACCTCTACAAGGGCATTGGGCGCCTGAAGAACCAGGTGGTTCATCTTCACATCAATCAATCGGCGCAACCAGTGGCATTGCAACATCGTCATTGGCTTTCCATCAATGACCAAAAATGAAAGAGCCGACATCATCGAGAAGATGGAAGGGCCAAAATCCTAGGTGTCATCCACTGTCATCGCCCACAAACTCAAGCAGGAGGGAGCGCCACATAACTCCTACCGCATATATGACATAGTGGGGGAGCTAACAGGCTCCCGATAGTTCTCGAATATGGACATGCGATCTGGATACCACCAGATGCTCCTTGCACCTAAATCCCACCATGTAACCACATTCTCCACTCTCCTGGGTTTGCGCCACAATCACTTTAACTTCGGCATCTCCAGTGCGGCGGAGATGTTCCAGGACATCATATGAGGAGCGCTGGCAGGCTTCACTGGCATCCTGAATGTCAGTGACGACATGCTGGTCCACACCCCCACTCTGGAAGAACACCTCGCAGGCTGAGATCTGTGTTTCGGCAACTGCACAGCTGTGGCATCACTCTACATAAAAAGAAGTGTGAGCTCCTTAAACAGGAGATATGCTTTTTTGCATACCGTTTCTCTGCAAAATGGATCACTCGGACCCTGCGAAGGTCCACGACATCCAGAATACGCCTGCATCTGCCATGTCACTGAAGTAAGCAGTTTCTTGGGAATGGTCACGTATTGTAGCTGGTTCATTCCAAACCTGACCTAACTCACAGGGCTGCTACGTGACCTCACATAGGTGTCAACCACCTGGCAGTGGGGTCCGGAGCAGGAACACTCTTTACAAGAGACAAAACAGGCTCTGTCGTCAGGTACCACCCTGGCCCATTACGATCCCACCAAGGACACAGGACTGTCTATGGATGCCAATCCTACGGTCTAGGAGCCCTCTTTCTCAGAAATAACAGTGTGGAGAGTGGGCTCCATCGCATACGCAAGCTGGGCCCTGGCCCCCACTGAACAAAAGTATTCCCATATCCAGAAGGAGGCAATCGCAATCCATTGGACCTACTGGCATTTCCACATCTACATATATGAGCACCTATTCATTCTGAGCACGGATCACAAGCCTCTTCTTCCCCTTTTCAAAGGCTCAGCATCCAAGTAACCCTGGGCGGTGAACTCCGCTCCGCTCACGGAGTTTGCAGAGTTTCCCACACTCCGCGTTACGTGGAGCTCGTGGAGTTCCGAAAAACTCAGCTTCGCGCAGTGGAGCAGAGATTTTTTTCTCACTCACGTTCACCAGCGTCAAGCGAGGAAAATCCACCTCCTGGTGAGATTTTTCCTCATTCGCGATCGCAACATCAAGTTGGCGAGCGCGAGCATGGAAAATAAACCTCCCAGAGAGATTTCTCAACGTGGGGGGTCAGGTTTCTCGTTGCAAGTGGTCTTGTATGCTTGAGACCACTCGCGTTGAGAAACTGCCCGTTCGCTTTGAGAAAGCTGCTGCTTGAATAAAAATCTACTGGAGCAGCAGAAAAGGTAAGCTTGCGCTGTGCATGGTGCTGTTCACAGTGATTGCACAGTGCGGACAAGCATCCAACACTGTGCAATCACCGCAAACGGCATTTTTCTACAGTACTCCGCCGCTTGCGGAGCTCAGCGTAGTGCGACTGAGTTTTTTTGGCACTTTGTGTAGCTCCGTGTAGCGCAACTCTGTGAACTCCACCCAGGGTTGCATTCAAGCCTCCACCAAGGATCAAGAAGTGGACACTCCAGCTCCAAGACTGCCATTTCTCTGTAGAGTACCAGCCTGGAGCCCACAACCCAGCTCGATAACCTCCACAGACATGCCTGGCTCGCCACCCCCCAAGAGGAACAAGAGGCAGACGACACCAAGGAGTATGTGATAGTCATGGTGAAGAGGATGCACCTGCTTCCCATCTCACTGGTTGACATGATTGAAGCCACACAAGCTGACGACTGCCTCCAGCAAGCGATGTATGCAAACAGTTAGGAAGGTCGGACACTCTCATGGCAACCCTGCCCCTGAAGACAGCCAAGGCTCAGAGTATGCTCAAGTCGTTCCACCACGTCAAAGATGAGCTCACTATATTGGCAGATGGATGCCTACTCTATGGAGCCAGGTTGGTCATGCCAATCAGCCTGTGTCAATGGACAGTTGACCTACGTTACGTTACGTTAAAAATATTTGTACCGCGCACGTTCACCAACGGTTTCATGGCGCTCTTGACAAAGTACGGTGACCAGGGAGGAGGAGTTACTCAAATGCTGACTGGAATAACAGGGTTTTTAGCAGTCTGCGGAAGCAGTCGTAGCTAGGGCAGAGACAAAGTGCAGTTGGAAGGGAATTCCAAGTGGAGGGGGCCAGGACAGAGAAACTCAGTCCTCCATGCTTTTTCCGTCTGTATTTGGGTACCACAAGGTAATTGAGGGATGTTGAGCGGAGAGCTCTGTGGGGGATATATCGTGTCAGGCAGGATGAGATAAAGGCAGGGGCTGAATCAGAGAGGGCCTTGAAGATGGAACATCCAAGCTTGAAAGTACAGCGTTTGGAGACAGGGAGCCAGTGAAGGTTGCGGAGAAGGGGGGTAACGTGCTGATGTTTGGGCTGGCGGAAGATCAGGCGGGCAGCCTGATTCTGCACTAGTTGCAGCCGGTGGAGGTGGAAAGCAGGGATCCCCGCATACAGAATGTTGGCATAGTCGAGTCTGGAGGTGATAAGAGCGATGATGACTAGAATCAGGGCCTCTCTGGTGAGAAACCTACTGATTTTGCGGATCCGCCTTAGATGAAAAAAACAGGATGAGGTGACTGAATTGATTTGTGGTCTCATCGAGAGGTCTTCAGAAATGATCACCCCCAGACTCTTCACCGTGCTCACAGGAGTGGGTGCCGTCCCTAGGGATGAAGGCCAAAAGGTGGTATTCCATGGATTAGTGGAACCCCCCACTAGTACTAGCTCTGTTTTTGTGGGATTCAATTTCAATTGGCTGTGAAACATCCACTCTGCAATGGCCAGCATAGTGGACTGAAAATTAAGACAGGAAGAAGGAAGGGAATCAATGGGAAAGATTAACTGAAGATCGTCCGCGTAATTGAAAATTGTGACCGGGGAGTTACGGAGGGAAGCTAAGAGGGGTTCCAAATACAAATTAAATAGTAAGGGTGATAGCGCAGAGCCCTGAGGGACCCCGCAGGTTAAGGATGAGTAGGATGCGGAAAAAGTGGACAGGTGGACTGCCTGAGATCGGTGGTCGAGGAAGGATCTAAGCCAATCGAGGGCCACCCCCTGGATGCCAGCATTGTTGACACGGTCGATCAAGATAACATGATCGACCGTGTCGAATGCTGCCGACAGGTCCAAAAGGACAAGGGCCTGTGAGATGTTTTTGTCGGCACCTTTCCTGAGGGCATCCATGACGGCTACTATGACCGCCTCGGTGGAATGGAGGGGTCTAAAGCCAGCTTGTTGGGCATCCAGGAAGGAGGATTTCTCGATGAAGGAGCTAAGGCAGCGGGTGACATAAGTCTCCAGGATCTTTCCTAGGTAGGGGAGGAGGGATATTGGTCTGTAATTGCTTAAAATTGTGGGATCCGCATTAGTTTTTTTTAGAATGGGTAGAACGGCTGCCTGTTTGAAGGAGCGAGGGACTTCCCCAGTGGCTAGAGAGTTGTTGAGCAAGGCTAGTGGGGGGCCAGGGCAGGCCAGGAAGGCCTCCCTCAGGATCTGAGGGGGGCAGCAGTCATTAGGGGAGCCTGAACTGACTTTATGGAGCAATGAAGAGAATTCTTTTAGTGAAATTGGCGGAAACTCAGTCAAACAACTAGTGTTCATGGGAGGGAGAGGGAGGGAGAGGGGATGAAGGGGAAGGGATATTATTTTTAATGGTTGATATTTTGTCAATGAAGTAAGAGTTAAGGGAATCACACAGGGTTTGGGTTGGTTGGGGTTGAGGTGTGACCCTGTCAGGCAGGGAAAGCTCGTTGACAATGGAGAAGATGTCTTTGGCTTTGTTGTTGGAGTCCATTATCTTATGGGAAAAGTAGGAGGTTTTAGCTGCCAAAATCGATTTTTTTGTAGGACTTTAAGGAGTCTACATAAGCAAGTCTGAGCTGAGGATCGTAGTTGCGCCTCCAACGGCGCTCAGCTTGACGGAGAGCAAGTTTATCCGCTTTAAGTTGGTCAGAGAACCACCGCTGGGCGTCATGAGGGCGCTTGGCTTTAATTGTTTTGAAAGGGGCAACTTTGTCGCAAGCAAGGAGTAGCCATTCTTCGAGGTGAGCAGCCTGATCGGCTACCGAGCTCGAGGGTGTGGGTGGGGTGGAGGCCAAAAAGGCATGAAAATCAGCCAGATTTGCTTTTTTCCAGTTACGAGCAGAAAGATTCTTAACAGGGGGGGAGGGCAAAAAGTATGAAGATGAAGGTAAAAGGATATAGAGCAGTGGTCAGACCAGGAACAGGGAAGTACAGAGGGAGGGGAAATATCGAGATTGGACGTCCAAACTTGGTCTAGGGTGTGACCCTTGTGATGGGTGGGAGTATGAACGTGCTGGTGAAAGTTCATGCTAGTTAAAAGGTCAGTAAACTCCGTAGAAGATTGGCTTTCGCGGGCATCAGATGGCCAGTAGTTGAAATCGCCAATAATCATGATGTTGGCATGATTAATCGCGAGTTGAGAGATGAAATCGCCGAATAGTTGGGGGAAGAGAGGCATGTATTCAGGGGGCCTGTAAACAAGAACACAGACAAAGGCAGACTTGGCTGAGGAGAATTTAAGAGAGAGGCAGTCAGTTTTGGGGATAGATATCACAGTCAGCTCTGAAAATTTATGTTCAGAGCGGATGATGGCCGCCACCCCGCCGCCGGCCTTCCCGGCAGGCCGGTTGGCTTGCATGATATAGTAGCCAGTAGGAATTGCTGCGAGGATGTCGGGGGCTGAGTCCTCAGTAATCCACGTTTCAGCTAGGAGGAGAATATCAATGGCGCTCTGGTGTAATAGTTGAAAAATCTCCAACCTAGTGCATGGGTTCCATCAGGGAGTCAGGAGGACCAAAAGGCAATTGAGAAGCAAAGTGTGGTCCCCAACAGTGCAGTCTCTGCAAGACCACGGAAGAGGGGGACACTTGTCCACCTATCATCACAGAACCCTCACCGAATGTCCCCTGGCAAAGTGCTAGTGCCGACTTCTGCAGTCTGACAGATGGCAGACAACTCCTCGTTGTCCTCGACGACTACTCCCGATACATGAAGATCAAAATCATGAGGACCACCTCTGCAGGAGAGACCTTTCCCAAGCTGGAGAAGGTGATTGCCACTCACAGCCTTATCTGGGAGCTGGGCACAGACAACGGTCCACCTTTCAATGGCTAGGACCTAGCCAACATTCTGGCATCCTGTGGAATGAAACACCACTGGATCACCCCCAATTTGCCACAAGGAAGACCTTCCGCATTGCTGAAGTAGTGCAACGATGCATAGAGAGCACCATCTTTACCTTCTTGAAAGACTATCGGCTGATGCTGCATTCCACCACTGGAGTAGCCCTGAGTACTCTGTTTTGGAGGAAGGGATCAAGCCCCAATGCCACCGAACAGAGACGAAGTCCACGGTGAAGAGCAAAACCGTAGAGCATCTCAGCACAGGTAGGCCAAACTCCAAACATCTCCAGTGGGGACAAGGTGCTCATCAAGGACCAGCAACCAAGGAAGTAAGTTCCAATTGCTTTTTAAACTTAAACCATGGAGAATCTCCAAGTTCAGCTGGACTATAATACCTGCCTTTCGAAGCAGAATGACAGTGACACAAAATGTATTGCATTGCAAACTGTTCAAGGAAAACCCCAGAACTCTACCAGAGTCTTTGGATCGACACATGCAGGAACCGATGGATGACCATTGGGAGTCTGACTTGTCACCTACCTTCCCCGGGAGACCAGTTGTCTCCCCTGCCCTCTTCATCTGCACCAAACCCTGTCCACCGGTCTGTCACAGATAAGGAAGCTAAGAGTGACCAGACCTATCGTGAGCCACCTGGACCAGATCGGGGTCTCCCAAGGTACCCCCTCTGGTGCGCAGCGTACTTGTTCTGCAGGGGAAATGCTGTCATGACTTGCTGTCACACTCTTTTGCTTATGCGCTTCTCTTACGTATTTTCATTGAACCGTTTTGGGTCAGTTATAATAAAGGGGAAATGTAATGGTACGGGCCGTGGTGTGGTGGATTGTTTGTTACCACAGCCTACCAGCGCGGTTGTATGATGTTACAACGCATTCCGTTGTAACGCATGCCTTTTCCGCCCATGCGTTACAACGGAATGCCTTTCCCACGCAAAACCTTTACCACGAATATTCCTTTACCATGCATACTTTTACAACGATTTCCTTTGTAAATTCATGCATGGTAAGGGCATACTCTTGGTAAAGGTTATTCCCCCACCCCTAAACCCTTCTACAAATACCCCTCCCCTGCCCTTAACCCTTAAATCGGACCCCTTTTTTTCTTAAATCTAATATTCCCCTTACCTCTCCACGTCGGCTCTTCTCAATGTTCTTCCTGTTTACGTCGCACGTCGTTAAGAGGAAACTGAAGTATTTTTCCGTTCCCTCTAATGACACAGATTGCCTCCACATAGAAACTGCAACAGGTGCGTTTTATATTGCCCCCTGTTTTTTTCACGCTTTTCTTTCTTTTTAGGTCTCGCCTAGCGTATTGAGTAAGCAATCGCTATGCGAGAGATATAGAGAACTGCTCCAGGAAATCTTACCAAGGGGCTTTTCAATGCGGATTATGAACAGTGCATGTGCTTCGTGCGTGCGCTTGCCATTTGCTCACCCGCCCCTCCCATCCGACTTGAAAGGAAGCCGCTCGCACACCACCATTCCACCATTTGACTGTGCCTCGCATCACTTCAAAGGCTCACACCACATCAGACTTGAAAGGAATGCGCTCCCCCACCCCTCCACAGCAATGCCGAGAGCTTGTTTCCTCATGGCGCCTCTCACAACTGTCCCTCCCCCACCACAGGGCTAGTCTCACGGCTGCATTACCATCCATCGCTTTCACTTTCACGGCTGTGTTTTCTTTGGCTTTCAGCACTCAGCTTCCTTGCAACCAGCATTTAACCGCCACCTTTTAGTTAAAAAAAACAATTGCAGCTTTGCCCAGCTCTTCACTATTTCGATGTTCCTAGTTAATTAATGTTCCTTTTGTTACTGGTTTCCCTGGCCTCCTTTGTTCCGGTCCGCCAGCTCCCGTGTCTGACTCATCATGCGCTGCCCTGAAACATTCTGCTTCACCTTCCACGACCCGAGCCTGCTCCGCCTCCGTGTTCGCTCTCTCCCTCCTTATGCTGCTGCCCTCTCAAGCACCGCCCCTTGTGCACTCTATGCTGCTTTCTCCTTTCCCCACATGACCTTTTTCCTGTTTTATTATTGTATTTTATGGCCCGGCACCGCTGCCAATGCTTGTTTTGTAAATGTATACACTCGGGCGCCGCTTTCCATCCCACAGCGCTTACACACGCATCCATGCTTGGGGCTGCAGAGAGGAATTCCCTCCCAACTCTCCCCCGCTGCTTCCTGCATTATTTCCACAAGCCAACCTTAACACACTCCTAACCGAACATTTCCAGCTGTGCTGACGACCCTGGCACCCTGTGACCCTCGGCATCTTAGCGGCAGTGTAAAGCCTTGAAGGCCACACAGCGGGGCGGCCTCTCTCTGGTATGTGCACAGACACTGCCATGGACTGCGAAGGAGAGGGGTGTCACTGGGAGTCTCAGGGAATGTAGTTGAAGCCTTGCCTCTTTTATGGAGGCTCTTCCTCGGCACATACCATGTTGTTTGTGAATAAGACTTATAATACCATAAAAGTCCCTGTTCTTAGCAAAAAGTGTTGTTAACTTTTTACAAGATAAAGTCTTCGGTTCGCTCTGATTAATAAATGAAAAGGTTGGTAAGTACTGTTTGTCGTGGAACAATCTTCTGACTTGACGGGAAACTCCGTAAATGCTACTTTTCCCACTTCAGCGCTTTTAGTTATCTTGCCTAAGTGCCTCTTGCTGTCTAGCCAATTATATCATTCTAAGGCATCGCACCACAGTTATAAAGCCTCGAGATTTAGAAGTTCACTTCTCGGGTACTAGCATGCTATGCTACCTTTTCATGTGAAGCAGTTTCATTAGGGCATCTTTTGCCGTGGCTCCCATTTCTTCACATTAAGAGTATTGTTAGGAAATACATCACTGAACATCCACAGATTCCTTTTAGTAATTCATGTCAGTACCCCGTAAAGTATTTCAAGTTCAGCTATGTCTATGTTGCTACCAGCATTTACCATCTTTCTTTCCCTGAGAGTTCAACAAACCTGCTATCTATCTATCTATCTATTGCCCTCCCTCTATCTATCTATCGCCTTCACTCTATCTATCGCATCACCACAGCTTCACTCAGCACCACCACAGCATCACTCAGGGGCACCACAACATCACAATGCGCTACCACAGCATCACTGAATGCCACGGCATCACTTGTCGCCACCACAACATCACTCAGCGCCACCACAGCATCAATCTGTGCAACTATTCAACAACAACTGGTTCAAGTATGTTCTCTCAATGTTTCAAGCTTTATCACAAATGCCACAAAAAGATGTTAATATTTCACTTCTGTTCTTGGATTTTCATCACAATATAATATACTGAACATAATCTTCACAAAAGTTATTTACAAAAGTTTAAGCTATTGCCATTATAAATTGCAATAACTTTTATTTAGGTTTTCATTATTTAAAAAAATGTAAAGCCATATTGCATTACAAATGCTATAGGTGTCACATTTCCGAAAGTTAAAACTATTGGCATTGTAAATGACAAAGCTATTAATTTCGCTATTTTCAAAACCAACACATAAATAAAAAAATTGTCATTTACAATACCAATAGCTCAAACTTTCCTAATGCGAGACCTATTGCATTGCAAATGCTTGTTTATTTTGAGCCTTTATCACACATACCTTTACTATGTATTTCATAGTAAAAGTATGCGTGGTAAAGACTACTCGTTGTAACCACGCATGCGTTGTAACATGCGTGGTTAAGTTATGCGTGAAAACAGCCACGTTGTAGTGACCGTTTCTAGCACAACCTAGTCCAGAGTCATACCAAGTCCTAGGACAGACTTAAGACAGACTTAAGTTAGGATTTTGTCTTAAGTTTGTCTTTGTCTGTCTTAAGTCTGTCTTAAGTCTGTCTTAAGTCTGTCTTAAGTTTGTCTTAAATTTGTCTTAAATGTGTCTTTAGTTTGTCTTAGTTTGTCTTAAGTCAAACTTAAGACACAATCCTAACTTTACTACTACTAAATGCCTTCTGTGAATACCAAAAGTAGTAAGTTTAGGGTTTTCTCTCAAGTTAGTTCTGTGAATTGCCCGTGAGTGAGTGTGTGAGTGAGTGAGGAGAGAGAGAGAGAGAATGGATCTCCAGATGGATGGATGGAAAGAGATAAAAAGCGTCAGCAGGACGCAAAGGAGCAGGGTCTAGTCCTTTGATAAGCCTCCCAGAAAAGTGAGGTTAAAAGTACTTCATTGATACACATCAGAGACTCGAAAAATACACTTATACAAGCACTTAATGGGCAAGTTCATGATGCACATGTGAATAAGTAGTTTAAAAATGCACTTTAGGGAGAAGGAAACAGTCCTCTCATGTGTAGTGCTTACAGCGAGCTCAAATGCCCCCATTGTGTCTCACAGCCATGTTGTGGCAAAGGAGGCCTCCTCAATAAGGCCTGGCAGTGATACACCATGGCTGCAAGGTCCAGGGAAGGGGGCATGAAACTCTCCAAAGTCACAAACACTCACATCCACTGTTGTTCTTCATATAATAAGCCAGAGGGTTGCCCAACAGGCCTGTGCTGAACTCGGATCAGTGACCAGGCTCTATTAACTGAGAACTGGGACGAGGAGGACCTGCCAGCCTCTTAAGACCATGGGCCAGATGTAGGTAAATCTAATTTACCGACTCTTAAATACCGAATCATACCGATTCGGTATTTATGAATCGGTAAATTAGAAGGAGGGAGATGTAGGTATTTTTTAATTTTGAATTACCGAATCTGTAACATTCGGTATTTACCGATTCGGTAAATACCGAATCGGTATTCCCCATTTATTCCTATGGGCTTTGGAGCCCATAGGAATCATTGGGAAATACCGATAGATACCGAATCCAGCAAGGGTGCAGGGGGTGTCACTTTGACACCCTCTAGCACCCCAAGTGCAGGCTTGTGTGCCATGTGGCACACATACATGCCCTAAGGGCATGTCTGTGTGTCACATGGCACAGTTGTGCATGCACAGATGTGCATGCACACCTAATTTCGGTATTTTACCACCCAATAGGATTGGGTGGTAAAATACCGACTCTTAAGGGCCTGTGGCACTCTGTGGAGTGCCACCTACATCTGGGTTTTACCGAATCGGTTAAATTACCGATTCGGTATTTTACAGAATCAGTAAATTTACCGATTCTGTAAAAAAATGCCCCCTACATCTCAAAAACCAATTACCGGTCGGTAACGGCCGAAATCGGCCGTTACCGACCGGTAATTGGCGACCTACATCTGGCCCAATATCTTATCCTGTGTCACTTGTAAAGGGCCCTCGTGGACTGTTCGTTATTATGTTACGCTCATTTGTATAGTGCTTTACTGACATTTCCGTGCTCTGGTAGCGTGATATTAATCTAGTGCTTTTGAAATAACATCTCAGTAGAAAATGGCAGAGAATTAGCTCTCCAGATGCTCCAAGTTAGAAGGGAGCTGAAGATGGAGGTCTTTAAAGGACATTATTTTAAATGGAATGGTGCACTGGGAAAATGTTCTAATTTCAAATGATATTCAAAACGGTGTATCTCAAAATTTCAAATGTATTCCTTATTTTCTCCTTCATGGTCATAATATATTTTCAAGACATATAAATACAAAAGTCGCCCAGCCAACGCGTTTCATTCAAAAATGATTTCTTGAACTTCCTCAGGGCTCTCAATCCTTACTCGTAGTCAATGGTGGGTTTCAGGCTCAATAAGCGTTACAAAATGTTGTAATGTAGGCCCAATCCTCATGTGCTCCTATATTAGAGTTCCTTCTAGTATTCCATGTGCCATTGTACCCAGTTCCTCAGGTACACAAAAATGGGTATGTGCTCCTATCCGTATGGCCTGCAATGTTCACATCACCCTATACGGGATTCCGACAATTGATAGGACATTACATCACAACACAATAAGGGCCCCACCTCCCATCGCAGAACCCAGGATCTCCAATCCAGAGTCACTTTCTGGTTGGATCTCTGCCTTTGACCCTGTACAGCACTCCGCTGCCTTTGAATTAAGTGTGCACTTTACATATACCGCCAATATGAATATGATGGGACAGCGTTCAAGCGACAAGTCCTGCCTGTGGAAGCTCCATATTCTTGCATAGTCCAGGGGAGGGTATGTGTGGAGAGGCATGAATGAGAAACAGCAGAAGCTGCTCACAGTGCAGTTGGCAAGCATTCTTTAGTGGTGGAACCTTCTGACAACTACAGACAAGGGACTGCCAGCTGGTGATGCTCTGAAGCAGCATTCACTCTGACGGAAATAGTAATGTAAGTACCCCAGCAGAAGTGACCAGAATAGGAGGAGAGTCATTAAAATGGGCTCGGAGTAACGCCAGAGTCAGTTGTGCTGAGTAAGCACAGTTAACGTGGGAGACGGTTTTGGGTAGAAAGGGGGCGGGGACTCTGAGGTGAGGCTGGCCCTGTGGCCCTTAGTTATGGTCACATGGAATGTGTCTGTGCTACGCCATGGGGAAGGGAGAAGGCAGGGGTCCTTGTGTCTCGCAGAAGAGAAAAGGGTGCATCCGCTCTTCCGGCTGGAGATAAAATGAAGAAAAGGCCAGACTAGCCACTCTAGCGTCTCCTTTGTGGGCTGCAAGCTGAGGATGCCTAATTTAATCTGGTGGCTGCAGGTGGGCCAAACCACATTCTTTTTTAAAGACCAGTACATGTTTCAAAGCATCAGACTGTAAAACAGAACAAGCGAGAGAAAGGTATCGAGGGGTGTGGGCAGAAGGAGGAAAGGAAATATGGAAAACAATGAAAAGGGAGAAAGCAAAGATGAGAAAGAACCTGCATGAGTGAGATAATGTGGAGGGAGAGCATGTTAGCGGATGAAAGAGCCTGGAGCTGAAATCAAGAGTAGACAGTCTTAGTATTCAACAACCTTGGCAATCGCCAATGGTGCATGCAAGCTTCTGCTTGGCATTTGGCAATGATGCATGCAAGCTTCTACTCAGCATTCACCAATGATGCATGCAAGCTTCTACTCAGCATTCACCAATGATGCATGCAAGCTTCTACTCAGCGTTCAACAATGATGCATGCAAGCTTCTCCTCGGCATTAGGCAAGGATGCCTGTGAGCTTCTCCTCAGCATTCACCAATGATGCATGCAAGCATCTCCTCAGCATTTTGCAAAGATGCATGCAAGCTTCTCCCCGGTATTCACCAATGATGCATGCAAGTTTCTACTCGGTATTCACCAAAGATGCATGCGAGCTTCAACTCCGCGTTCAACAATCATGCATGCAAGCTTCTACTCAGCATTCACCAATAATGCATGCAAGCTTCTTCTCGGCATTAGGCAAGGATGCCTGTGAGCTTCTCCTCAGCATTCACCAACTATGTATGCAAGCATCTCCTCAGCATTTGCCAATGATGCATTGAAGCTTCTCCTCGGCATTTGGCAATGATGCATGCGAGCTTCAACTCCGCGTTCAACAATCATGCATGCAAGCTTCTACTCAGCATTCACCAATAATGCATGCAAGCTTCTCCTCAGTATTAGGCAAGGATGCCTGTGAGCTTCTCCTCAGTATTCACCTACGATGCATGTAAGCGTCTCCTCAGCATTTGGAAAAGATGCATGCAAGCTTCTCCCCGGCATTCACCAATGATGCATGCAAGCTTCTATTTGGCATTCGACAATGATGCATGTGAGCTTCTATTCGGCATTCACCAAAGATGCATGCAAGCTTCAACTCAGTGTTCGACAATGATGCATGCAAGCTTCTCCTTGGTATTTGGCAATGATGCATGCGAGCTTCAATTCGGCATTCACCAAAGATGCATGCAAGCTTCAACTCAGTGTTCGACAATGATGCATGCAGGCTTCTCCTTGGTATTTGGCATTGATGCATGCAAGCTTCTACTCGGCATTCACCAAAGATGCATGCGAGCTTCAACTCCGCGTTCAACAATCATGCATGCAAGCTTCTACACAGCATTCACCAATAATGCATGCAAGCTTCTCCTCGGTATTAGGCAAGGATGCCTGTGAGCTTCTCCTCAGCATTCACCTACGATGCATGCAAGCGTCTCCTCAGCACTTGGCAAAGATGCATGCAAGCTTCTCCCCGACATTCACCAATGATGCATGCAAGCTTCAACTCAGCATTCGACAATGATGCATGCAAGCGTCTCCTCAGTATTTGGCAATAATGCATGCAAGCGTCTCCTCAGTATTTGCCAATATTGCATGCAAGCGTCTCCTCTGTATTTGGCAATGATGCATGCAAGCGTCTCCTCTGCATTCGCCAATGATGCATGCAAGCGTCTCCTCAGTATTTGGCAATGATGCATGCAAGCGTCTCCTCTGCATTCACCAATGATGCATGCAAGCTTCTACTCGGCATTTGACAATGATGCATGCAAGCTTCTCCTCAGCATTCACCAATGATGCATGCAAGCTTCTACTCAGCGTTCACCAATGATGCATGCAAACATCCCCTCTGTATTTGGCAATGATGCATGCAAGCGTCTCCTCTGCATTCACCAATGATGCATGCAAGCGTCTCCTCTGCATTCACCAATGATGCATGCAAGCTTCTACTCAGTATTCACCAATGTTGCATGCAAGCTTCTACTCAGCATTCGCCAATGATGCATGCGATCTGCTGTTAAAAAAAAACAATTGTTGCATCTGTACTTACTGTTTTACAAATTAAGCTTATTACCAACCCAACAGTGCCCCCCACGGCTCCCTTCATCTCTCAGCCTCCTGTAGTTTGAGGCCGATTTGAACATTTTTGAGCTGATTTTAGTTTCCAGTGTGGTGCTAAAGGCAGCGGAGGTGACGGCCAAGCTGCTGTTACCAATGATAATGGAATGTCAGGAAAGGATTCCATAGGCTGTAGATTATACAGGGTAGGCAGGCAGTTCCCTCAGCCGCCATCTTTCTTGGTTGGTTCCTCTAGAAAGTGATCAGAAAGACCCCAAACACACCGGGCAATGTTTAATACCTGGTCTGAGCAGGAAAACGGGAAATACTCCTATTTGATTGGCAGGGTCACTCATTTTCTTTTGACCAAGTGTTTTGCTATCACTCTTTCTCATGGCACCAGTCTTCATGTATGTATCTATATATGTATGTTGTATGTATGTATGTATGTATGTATGTATGTATGTATGTATGTATGTATGTGGGTGGTATTTCTTAGGAAAAAACTGCACCAAACGGCAATGGAGCACTGTACAGGATCAAAGACAAGTTCAAAGTCATCCAGTGGTGTTAGAGTCGGCTGGTTTATGGGCTAATAATGCTTTGTGAAGTAGTGTTCTTTAACGGGGTGTTTCTTCAATGTTTAAAATGTCCACCTGCAGGGGTTCCACCTTTCGTACAAAAAATGAACATAGTATTTGCACTATTTTTCATTTGATTTTTGAGTCCGGGGACTGCCATTGACTGACTATTTGGTACTCACCCCCGATATATTTTGAGAGCCAGGCCCTGACGGTGTAGTGGTTGAATGGAGGCTAGCGGTTCCCTGCACCATTTCTGAGCCTTCAAGCATCATGAAGCCAACCTTCAGTGCGGTAGGAACGTCAAACACTCCTTAAGTTATCACTGGATCTGCTTTTAAGGAGTCTGAGGGGATATTGGAATTATCAGGCACAGTTTAATGAGCGTATGGTCTCACACAAACGGCGATTTGCATAGAGTCAGTGGAAAGTCCACAAAGTTGTCTCTATTCCTCACAGAAATGTAGTGTCTCCTACGCCCCTTCTAGTGCCAACACCGTCATCCGCTCCCCCCCAACCTTTTGCATTTGCCCATATAATGATTACACCGGACACATTGCTTATGGGAAAAGAACTGCTGAAGGTTTATTTACATACAACAAAAGTATGCAGTTTGGTGGGTTATCTTACGGGCGATCCAGGGCAGGCAGCCCCTCGCTGCCCCGCCCGCCTAATGAGCCAGCCGGCACGGTGGGTCGATGCCCGGACAGTGCAGCACCTTTGTAGATCCCCTTCCGGATCACGTGATCATGTCTTATACTCCTGCCCTTTTCAGGGCAGAGCGTGGTATGGCACATCCCCGGTTGGTCAGGCCCCCAACCGCCCGAAGGACTAACGGGGCGTTGTCGCGGTTTTCCCGGAACCTCCCTGCGACTCCAGGTCTTTGGCTCTGGCACCCCTACTGTGCCAGGCAGAGATACCCTTACTGTACTAGTCTGCCGCAGAGGTACCCTTACTGTACCCGTCTGCCTCCAGATCGCCCTGTAACTCCGCCTGCAACACAAAAGAAAACATTAGATCATCCAAAATTGCAAGCCGCCTGCCCAGCTGCTGGGCACGAGGATAGGGTGGGTGCAGCGTGGCAGGCAGGCAGCAGGATGACCGGAAAAGAGGTCGACCTGGAGGCGGCAGGGGTCTAAGTACCCCAGCCCGCCCCCAGGCATCCCCTCCCCTGGAATCACGTCACTGGTGCAACCACCCATGGGGAGGGGCTAGTGAGGCCGCCGAGAGCCTCCCCCTCCTAGGGGACAGGGGGGGCTCCGACTAGTAGGCACTAGAGGGCTGCCCCGCTGATGCCCCCCTGCGGGGGACGCTGGCAGCTGCATTCCCACGAGTAGGTAACACGTGACTCCTTACTTACCTAAGTCCTTCTTCTACCTCCTTTCTACCTCCCATAGGCCTCCGCGTCATGTCATTGCCCTTTGCATAGGCAGCGCTACTTAGGACAGTTTCTTGGATGACGCAGGTGGGCAGCCCTGGTCCCCACACGCCGCCCCCCATGAGGGACCATGAGGGAGACACCCAAAGCCAGGACCTTCATCTCAGTGTCTCCTCTTTACTAGGATTGCCAACCGTCCCAAGCGCCTAGAAGCCATTGAGTGTGTAGGGTGTGCTTTGTGGCTAGCTCTGCGTAGGCATGCAGCAGAACTGGGCTTTTGGAAAGGCAAACTTAGTGATCAATCAGTATACCGAATACCTGAATCCAATCGACTGCCCGCAACTTGTGAAACTACGTCAGAGGTTTCAGTTCGGGTTAGATGCCCTGCTGTTTCCAGTTCTCTTTATTCTGAAATGAGAAACCTTGAATTGGAATGTTATTGAACCCCTCCTCCGTCTCTGAGGTCAAGCTGCAGCATGGAAATAAACAAAGGACTTCCCCACTTTCGGCAAGTCCAGAGGGGGGGACGCCTCAAAGATGGTTCTTCTGCTGATGGACTCTGCAAGTCCGAAGCTTACAGTTTATTTTTTTATTTTTTTCTTTATGCGTTTTTATATAGCGCTGACTTTACCCGAAGGTGTCAGAGCGCTTCACAATAGGAACAGAACTGATACATGAGAACATTACAAGTGAACAAATTACAAAAGCAAACGTTAAGTTACATGAGGCAAAAGTGACAATCGTGAGTGAACAAAATACAAGAGGAGCAAACTGTGCATTACAGGAGGAAAGAGTGACAAGTGCAAGTTACAAAAGCGTACAAAGTACAAGTAGAGGTATAATACTGCAATGCATGGCAGATACTCAAACACAAGAACAAACGTTACGTAGGCAATGGTGGCACTTATGCAAGTATCGAAAGCAAACAAAATGTGAGAGGTAGCAAACGGTGTGTTACAAGGGAAAAGTGACGTGTGCATGTTACAAAAGAGTACCAAACACAGGTAGAAGGATAATGCTGCAAAAAATGGCAGACTCTCAAACCACAAGAACACACTGGGTAGGCACCTCCATAGTCATGGAGAATAGAACTTTTATATACTAAAAGGTCTTCCTTCAGATAATAGCGAGGGCATGAATTAACTTTGGAGGTGTCTCTGGAGGAGGAGAACTTTGAGGTCCCTTTTGAAGGCCTGGGAGGAGGCGGTGGTCCGGAGCTCAGGCGGAACTGAGTTCCAGATTCTCACCGCGTTGCCTGAAAAGGATTGGGCCATTGTTCTTTCCTTCTTGTAAGTGGGAGGTTCAAGCAGTAAATTTTCCGCATTTCGTGATGGTCTAGAGCCTCTAGAGAGTTTCAGTTTATTCGACAGGTAGAGAGGAGAGGAGGAGTGCAAGGCTTTGTGGGTGATGCAGGCAGTCTTGTAGATAGATCTTGCCTCGATGGGAAGTCAGCGGAGGGTGGATAGCATGTGGCGCAATGTACTGGTAGAAGGTGCAGGGGGAAGCATATACTTAATGTATGGGTAGGGTGGATGTGAGAGGGGCTTTAGGGGGGGTCCTCTTTGCCCCTATGTACTGTCTAACAATGACCAATAATACGCGTTCTACAATGCTGCTCCGTTTGATGACGTCAGCGGGGCTTGTGAGCTGTACTGTGACGTCATCCCGTGGGGGCCCTTTAAATAAATACCCGAGGATGTCAGCGCAGCACGGAGAGGAGAGCAGAGCCTTTTAAATGCCTCTCGGGGAGCAGTGCACTATAGGAAGGAGACGTTTCATTGATTAAAAACAACATTTGAAATCAAAGTTGCATTACAATGATCAATAAGGTACGCTATATCAGGTTTGAGGTGGATGGAATGTACAGAGTTTCTAACAACATTGATTGATCGGTCGCGTAGGACATGACCTCACACGCTTACAACCCCCCAGGGCGAATCACTGCCCGAAAAAAAGGAGGGTTTCTTATGTGTACATTTAATAAAGAAATCTGCCTTCTCCAAAATGTCCAGAGGCAAACGTTCAAAACTACACGCTCTTTTAAGAAAACAATTGACATATTAAAAAAGTTAATGTATAATACTGAGGGAGAGGAGGTGGCGTAACGGACAGAGCTGTCGTCTTTGGAGCTGCACAGCGCTCCAATGCCTTTGGGTCTTGTTCGAAGATATTTAAAAAAAACTCCCCAAAAAGGAAAAAAATACACATTGTACTGATTCAAGCGTAGCCAGGCAAAGTCGTCAAATCCACCCCAACAGCAGCGTGTGACGAGCCTCGGACAATTTTAAAACCAGAAATTGCTGAAATCTGGAACTCATGAACTCACGGCGGAAATTTGGAAAAAGAACGTTTAAGACAAGTCTTTGAGCGTCACCCTAATTACCGTGTGGACAAAGAACTGTCACATTAGTTCTGGGTCTGAAGAGCCGCATCTTCCTGAGAGAGCCTTCAGCTGCCCCTGTGCGCTCTTTTTCCCTTGGCGCCTGGGGTTAGTTTTACTGTGAGCGGCCATTGATGCATCTTAGCTCGTGCTTGATGTTAAAAGACAATAATTCTAAACAGGTGACAGATCTTGTCAGAACGACCCTGGATGCGGCGCTCAATTTCCAAAGCTCTGCTCAGAAGCCTGTGGCCGGTGCAATTAAATGAGAAAAATAAAGTGTCGGTCCCCAAAAAAGGAGTGCTGGTGGTCCCCACCGGCAACCACCTGCTGAAATTAAGCCCTACCTAAAGTGTGTTTTACCTAGTTATTTACACCCTATAGAAACTCAAGCAGGGGAAAGGAGTGACCGTCGCCCGCCTCGACTAGGGCGGGACAACCCTCACTGTGACCCGGCAGCTCCTGGTTGGACAGGCAGCCAGGTCAGAGGTCACACTTGCAGGGCAGGTGTAAACTCTAGATGGATTGGGGGGGCAGTGGGTTCTGGGGCAGGAGTGCTGCCCTGCTGCCACATTCCAAGTAAGGCCTTAACTCTTCGAAGTCGGTAAAGCACCCTCATAACCCTCAATAGATCAGTACCACGAGAGTGCGATAGAAAAGCGCTGTGAGGCGCACAAAACAAAACCACACACGTGAAATAGACATTAACAATCTCATCCCTCCTGCTCCTTCCTGATTGGTGAACTATGTTCAAAAGTCAATCAATCAATCGATCAAGGGTTTCTAAAGTGCAAGCTACTCACCCGGAACGGGTCTCAAGGCGCTTGGGGAGGGGGGGCAAGGGGAGTACTGCAGCGTCAGGAGGTTCATTGGGTTCCATCGAGGAGCCAGGTCTGGAGGTGCTTTAGGAACTGAGGGAGCGATGCCGTCTGTCGGAGGTGAAGAGGAAGGGAGTTCTGAGCCTTGGCCGCGAGGAGGGAGAAGGAGCGTCCTCCTGCTCTGGCTTTCTAGACTCGAGGTACCGTCGCGAGGGAGAGCTGGGCCGAGTGAGAGATCGTTGGGGAGCGTGGAACGTGAGGCGGTGGTTCAGGTTGGCGGGTTCGGTGTTGTGGAGGGCCTTGTGTGTGTGGGTGAGAAGCTTGAAGGTGATTGCCTTCTCGCCTTGATGCCAGTGTAGGGACTGTAGGTGTTGGCTGATGTGGCAGTGGCGTGGTAGGTTGAGGACTAGTCTGGCAGCGCAGTTCTGTACGTTCTCGAGTTTGTGGATGAGGTTCTTGTTGATCCCGGCGTAGAGTGCGTTGCCGTAGTCAAGTCTGTTGCTGATGAGGGTGTGTGTGACAGTTTTTCTGTGTTCAGGGGGATCCACTTGGAGGTCTTGCGGAGTAGGCGGAGGGTGTGGAAGTAGGAGGAGGTGACGGCGTTGATCTGGCGGTCCATTTTGAGTTCAGAGTCCAGGATGATTCTGAGGTTGCGTGCTTGGTCTGTGGGGGAGGGGCATCTCCGAGGGTGGGGGCCACCAGGTGTCGTTCCAGGCATCGGGGTGTGGGCCCATTATGATTATCTCCGTTTTATCCGTGTTGAGTTGAAGGCAGCTGTTCTTCATCCATCTGGCGACCGCTTCCATTCTGACGGGAAAGTTGCATTTGGTGATGTTGGGTTTGATGGATAGGGAAAGGATGAGTTGGGTGTTGTCTGCATACGATGAAATGTTGAGTCCGTGTGCTCTAACGATGGATGCGAGGGGGGCCATGTAGATGTTGAACAGGGTTGGGCTGATGGAGGATCCTTCTTTGTGGTGCTGGGACACTAAGTTCCAACAGACCAGGAGGCGCTGGCCGACCGTAGAGGGGCGGTGGCTAACCACATCCCACTGTGGACGGAAACAACGGGCCAGGTAGCCAGGTTATTACAAAGAATGCCAAGGCAGCGGACGTTGACTTTTGAAACCTCCAATGAGGAGAAGGGGCGGAGCCTCAAATGTGGCCAAAAGGCTCCAGGGACAAGGAGTCCTCATTGTCGCCCCCGAGTTTCACGACACCAAATATCGCAGGTGTCGCAGCCCTGATGAGGAAGAGGTGCGGAAGAGATAAAGGATGTGAAATAGATATTATCACGCAGGGACATAACAGAATAATCGTCCGAACAACGTCCTTGGGACACCTGAGGGCAAACAAAGGGATGAGAAATGGTCAGCGCGGGGCGGACGGGGTTCTTGTGGTCCAGACCCGGCCACAGGGCCGCGAACACCAGACATTCAATAGCAAGGGAAGCCTTGAAGCCGCGACCCGCTGTGCCAAGTAAACGGCAGAATGACCTGCCATGGCAGTTGATAAAAAGTGATTTATGGCAACCATTAAAGTGGTGTTATGACTATGAGGAAGATGCATGCCAGGTGCTGAAATCTGAATATGCAATAAAAGTAATGATGTTCACTGTACGACCAATCATGAGCAGGATGCATTGCGTTGAAGTGCCAGATACCTACAGAGCCGAGCAAATGAATGAGCAATACCTTTCTTGATAACTTATGTTCCAGCTTGTAAGTGTTAATAAACTGCGTCCGTTGTCACACCAAAACGGTCTTGGTGTCCATGACTGAAGTTAAAACCGGGAACGGCAATAGGGCCCCTGGGAAGCTTGCACACCCGGGGAGGTTTGCACATCTTTCCGACTGCGAGTCGCATGGAGTGGGGTCCCCGGGAGGGATACCGCCACACATGATCCCAATGGGCCCGAGCCCCATTGTTCTAGCACCCAGAATCTTCAGGCGAAGAAACACTGGACCATTTCACCAGCCAGACATAAAATGCAGACAATAATATTGTAGTATCCTACATTTGTTAATGTAAGATATTTGATACTACAAATATCTTGTGCAGATAGGGCAGGCGGTGAGGACAAGCGCAGCCCAGGCCCCGTTGGATCCCCTCCTACGGCACGAGGGAGCATACATTGCTCCCCCTTCGGTGGTGCTAGACCACTTTTCAGAGCGGGATGGTGCCCTCAATGTTACCTCATTGAAGTCCTAGGGATTGTGAAAAATCCAAGCATCATGCAGAGAACCAGTGTAGCCGATGAGTTCAGCAAGAGAGTGGTAAGGGTGTAATGTGCGGCTTGTGTGCATATTGGGACACAGTGTCGCACATATATTACAAAGCATCGTGCGATAGCGCACTGTCATTTATAGGCTGCACGCTTTCCACTGAAATCGTCACTAATGGGCAGAAATCGAGTGTCGGTGAATAACTATTAATTGCGCATCATCAAGTAAAGTGTTTTGATTTGTTTTGATCCTATTAACATCTTTATTTCATCACACTTCAGAATAAAAAAAAACTGTGCTTAAATTTTGCTTTTCTAACTGCTGATATATTCTGAAATATTTGTACAGTCCATTTATAGGTATTTACATTTTGTTGCATGTGAGAAGCAATGACATCTTACAGCCTTTCATTTGACACTCCCTGTACCTCAGCAGGATTGCCACATTGTTCACTTTACAAAAGTCTGGTAAAAGAATAAGCAGCAATTTCCCAGAGAACATAGCTTAACATTTAGGCCCACATGCATCAACATGGCCATTTGCGATTCCTTATTAGCGAAAAATAAGGAATCGCTAATAAGGAATCGCAAATGGCTATGCATGAAGAAATTGCTAAATAAATTGCGATTTCTTAAAATCTCTTAATTGCGACTCGCAAATTGCGAATCGTAATTAAGGAATAGCTCTCCATTCATTCCTATGGGCCTAGAGACCCATAGGAATGAATGGGAAGACATTCTCAATTTGCGATTAGCAATTTGCAAATCGCAAATTGAGAATGTGATTTCAAGGGTGCAGGGGTGTCCAAAGGACACCCTGTTGCACCCCTGAAATCAATCTGTGCACATATGTTGTGCACACACATGCCCTAAGGGCATGTGTGTGCACAACATGAAACTCTGAAAATTGCACAAGAGTGCATTTTTCAAAGTTTTCGCAAATTACCATGAGGTTCAACCTCATGGTAATTTGCTACCCCTAAGTGCGAATTCGCTATTTTTTAAAGTTTTATGCATTGCATTTAAGGAATCTCAATTTGAGATTCCTTAAATGCAATCGCAATTTAAGAAATCACAATTTTGCGATTTCTTAAATTGCAAACAATACAAAAATTGTGATGCATCCCAAATAATGAAATTGCATTCGCAAACGGCCGAATTTTGCGATTCGCACCCTTTGCGAATGCAATTTTCATTGATGCATGTGCCCCTTAACCTCTGTTTTCGAAAGACAGGAAATGTGACAAGATGAAAGCATATAAAGCATATTTATAGCACCCCTTCTTCCAGTGCCTATATCCTGAGTAGCGGCTGCTGCTGTGAAAGAGGGGTGAGGGGGAGGGGGATCAAACAACAAAATAAAGAAATAAAAAAAGGTACCTGCAGTCGGCTGCGCCGCGCTCCTCTTCTCCTCTTCTCACAGACACAGGCTCCCAGACTCCACTGCAGCCAATCCTGACGCTGCTCTCATGTCATGAGAAAATCCTTAGGATTGCCCTGAGTGCTGATGATTTTTCCCCCCAGGGAGACTGTGCCTGCTGTCTCCACCATTGCAATGCAGCTGGATTGGAGATAGCTTCAATGCGCATGACAGTTTGGCTGGCCTCAGACGGCTGGGCAAGCCATCATGCGCACTGATCACAGGGCACTACCACTCCTCCTGTGCCTGTCATACTCCATGGCCCCGCCCCCAAAGACTCACAGGAAAGGAAAAACAAAACAAATGTAATAAAATGTACTATTGTTGTATTTTTCCTTTCTTGCCATTTTTAGGCAGCTGGCGGGGGAGCAACGCTCCTCCTCCATAGCGGACGAGCCGCGGCTGTAAATCCCAGTAGTCCGCTGCATGCCCGCCGGTCCTCTAAGATCCTTCCCGCCAGCTTCCCCAATCGGGCACAGCCACCTCTTTCCTATTTACCATCTTCTATTAGCAGGTGGTACATGAGAGCATCAATCCGCATGGAGCAGGGAATCCTGTGTGTATATGGACCTGGAATTGGTCTGCATGGTTAGTCCTATCCCGCGGGGGATAACTTGTAGCTGCACAGTGCGCGTGGGCTGGTTCTACACAGTACCAGTGTTTACTGGAACAGAATGTGCACCCGGCCAGTACCGTGCAACTCGTACTGAGGGCATTTTACATTAATGTCAATGTCCTTACAAATACCGGACCCTGAGTCCGGGTGGGATCATGGACCCAACATACAAATATGCGCATGCAGAAGATCCTCAGTGGTCACCGGATTCAGTCGTGGTCAGAGGAAGGGAGAATGCAACGGAGTGGGGCACTGAGCAGGCAGTCACAGACCGCTTGGACGCTCTAGCCGGGGACAAGAGACTCCTAGACAGTCTCACACGAGCCTCCTAGGCTCAACACGGCCTAGGAGGTGCTGTCATAGCACCCCAAGGGGAGAGGGATGCAATATTACCTCAAGACTAGGGGATCCACAAATGTTGTGGGAGTAAAGGTAGACCCAGTGCAAGTACACAAGGATCCTGAGTTACACACGCGTCTTAAGATTAGAACCACTGATCATGCTTATGGTCTTTCCACAGTGGGGGAGATTGAACGTAAAGGTGCTCTATCTTCAGAACTGCGGCTTGTGGTGAGAGAGTTCCCACACTGAAGGGTTGCCACAGCCCCGGGGACATGTCTAGGGTAAACATTTCACAAGTCAAGGCGTCAGAGGCTGATCATTCCCAGACTACACATGGATTTAGTCTTGATATGCAGTGTTGAGCAGAGCTTAGCAAAGCCACGTACTCCCTCCCTAGCAATCTCCAGGCAAGGTGAGACCAAGGGGTTCCTTGAGGCCTGGAGGAGGAGATGAGGCACACCCCAAGGTCAGGAATAAAGGAGGTCCATGACATGCAGCAGTGCAGTCACATCACTTCCTCTGGGATCTTGGGTGATGCAGGAAGGTGATGGATCTTCTCCTTGCATAGCAGGTGGTGACCTTGTGCTCTTGTGCAGTGCGGACCTCACAATGTAGCGCAGGTCCTGTCTTCTATGCAGAATCCTACTGTGCAGTGCACACTCCAGTTCCCCCTCGCCACTGCAGAGTCTAGGGGTGTGCAGAATTTGCATAGTCGCGCTACGCAAAGCTCCGCAAAACAGTAAAACACCTCTGCGAGCATGCAGAGTTCCGCGAACACGCAGAATTGCTTGTCCGCCCGTTTGCAATGCTTTTTTCCTGTTCGCGAATGCTGTTTGCGTGCTCGGCGGAAATATCTTGCTAACACGCATTTTGAAAGCATGAACAAGCAAAAAGTTTTACGCTGCACAGAATTTTGGGCAATTCTGCGTTCTCCGCAGAACGCAAAATTACCCAAATTCCGAAAGCGGAACGGAATTTACCGCCCAGGCCTACTGCAGAGATGGTTCTCCTTCCCTCAATGCAGCTCAGTTAGCAGTGTTTTGGTCCAAACTCGGACCTCAGCCTGATAGGAAGACAGCAGCCAGACTGATTTAATCTCAGTATCTCAGTATCCTCTCAGCTAGGCTGGTGAGCATGTCCTCTTCAGTCAGTGAGAACCCTAAAGCACGGAACTTCCTTGTGAGACATGTTCTTATCAGTGTAACTGTTAGACCTGTTAGCCTTAGGATGGTCTTCTCCCATACTTTTTAGCCTTCCTCTTCCATCTTTGTTGATCTCATTTTTGCTGGCCTTAGGACTATATGCACTATACCACTGCTAACCAGTGCAAAAGTGCTTGTGCTCACTCTATAAAACATGATTACATTGGCTTATCCCAGTTCGCACATTTAATTTACTTATAAGTCCCTAGTAAATTGGTACTACATTTACCCAAGGCCTCTAAGTAAATTGAATGCTATCAGTTAGCTGGAGTCTTCTAATGAGGAGCAGGTTCAAGAATGATTTGCATATGGCTGAGTCCAAACTGAGGTGGCATGGTGGGCAAAAAACTATGAATTGGGATGCAGTCTGAGCGATTGCCAGTGGCTGAGATAAATTCAAGCATTCCATCCATCAATTTGTTGTTTTTGCATCTGCCACCCTAAGTGTGCCAGGTATACCCAGACGTGGGTCCCAGGCTCACAGTACCACAGGAACCAAGTGGTACCTGGCTGAAGAGCTCTAACTAGGGCAAAACCAGTCCTTGGTTGCTTGTGTTGCTTGGGCTGGACTGTTCTCATGGGAAGCAGGGTCAAGACTGATTTACATAAGACTAGGTCTAAACTGAGGTGGCATGTTTGGCAAAAAATGAAGGATTGGGATGCGGCCCGAGCGATTACCAGTGGTTGAGATTAATTCAAACATTCCACCAATCACCTTGTTTTGCACAAGTGGGCCTACAACACTTATTGTGCCACCCACTTAAGCAGCCCTTTAAACATGTCTCAGGTCTGTCATTGCAGCCTGTGTTTACACTTTTTTAACTGCTAAGTCGACCTTGTAGAATACACCTTTTGCCAGGCCCAAGCCATCCTTTATAATACATGTAAGTCACCCCTAGGGCAGTCCGTGAACAGCCCAGAGGGCAGGGTGCAGTGCATTAAAAAGTTAGAGTTGTACTTTTTCCTTCTATATGTCTGGTAGGGAAAAACTCTTACATTTGTTTTTCACTACTGCAAGACCTACTTCTCCCACAACCTAACATTGGAGTTACCTTATTGCATTTAATAAGTGAGCATTTCCAAATGGCAGGAGGTAACCAGTTCATGTTTTGTGTCTTTGGAATTGTAATGAAAAATCCTCTGTCACGGTGAAGCCGAATTATAAATTACAATTTTGAAAATGCCACTTATGGAAGGTGGCATTTTCCTGCCTTAGCCATGTAGTACCTGTAGCCTGCCTCCAGGTCATATACCTGGTGTGGATGACAGTTGGGCTTTGTGTATTTCTCTTACGCAGCCAACCCACAATAGAGACCTCAGGTGTGCCTGGATGGGCCATCACTGGCGGGGTGGGAGGGTGGAGCTGGGTACAGCCCTACTTACTCTTGAATAGACTGTGTCCTTCCTCCACACAAAGGGCTGCATACCCCCTGTAGTTAATCTGTAGCCAGGGCAGGGAAGGCAGGATGCCAGGGGGTTTCGAAGGGAAACCTCTAGAATCTTCCTCCACCTCAAAGGCAGAACTTGGTATACATACTGGACCTCAGACATCAGCATTTCAGTACACCTTTGGGCCTGTGAATACTCTGCCAGGAAGAAGGACTGCTGTGCTGCTGAAAAGACTACCACTCTGCTGGACTACTGCTCTGAAGTATCCTTGCCCTGCTGTGCTGACCTGTTGCCCTCTTGCCTGTGTGAGAAGGTCTGGAACTGTATCTGTTGAACCTAGGACCCCAGAGTAACTTCGAAGGTTAGTTGACTGGCCTCCTCACTAGCACCTCAGAGACAGAAGGCTCAAACAACTTTGAACTCAGCACCTGGACTCTGCCATCTGAAAGTTCTTCCTTGTCAGGTGGCGCCACCCCAGTTATGGACCCAGCCCTATCTGTGGATCCAGCAGAACAGACAAATCGTCTCTGCTGTGCGGTACAATCCTGCACAGAACCAATGATTTGCTCTGCTATGAGGGTTCTCCCAGCTCAAAGACTCTGCATTGACCTCGCTGTCCGCATCGAAACCACTGCTGTGCGAAGATTCCCCAAATAAGACCCTAGCATCACAAATCTCTCATCAACGGCAGCCTCGACAATGATGAAGGTTCTCACATCGCAGCCGGACAGCTCCTCAGAACTGACGCATCGCCTCAAATGCATGAAGCATTGTCGGCGCCAAACTTCAGATCGTAAGCCCTTGTTGACAGCATCCTCGACGACATCGTAGGAACTCACATCACAGCTTTGCAACACCTCGGAACAAACGCATCTCCTCAGCTGTGCAACATCTTTGGTGGTGCACCTACCAGTGCTCTGCAGCCAGGACTTATGGTACTCTTGTTCACTAGGCCTTACTGGGTCCCTGTGGCCAGCCCACTCTCCATTACAGTTGGCCTGAATTTGGGACTTGGTTCTGGTCTGGCCTGACCATAAATACATAGTTGGCACTTTGTATTTTTTCTACTATTTTTACTGAAATCTTTAAACCTGCACATCTCTGATTCTACTGAATGGATTGTTTTTGTTTTGGTCTTATTTTATTTTTGAAAAACTCCTCTATTCTTCTAAGCTGGTGTGGGAACCTTTTATGCTGTGGTTTCACTGTGTTTCTGTTTGATGTGTTGCACCAATACTTCATACATTGCCTTGGAGTTAATCCTCACTGCCCTGTTCCAAGCTACTGGTTATTTTAGGGTCTGTTTGTGCCTCAATCTGACAAGGATTGTGGTTCCTCCTTGAGTAGGGTTTCATCCCCTCAACCAGTAACCACATTTCGTACAGTTGCTCATTAATCGGCTGTGATGTGATGCATAGTTCAAACTTTGGGGGGGGGGACATTCAATCTGATATTGCATGGACACTGATTGTCCTGTTCATGGCAGGGTGGTGGTCTGCAAGAGCCCTCACTGAAATGGTGCCAGAGAGTTCATGTATATGTGCATATTGGACTTGGGCAGCCAGCCCAACCCCTTTGCAGCACAGAGGAGGCAGGAAGAGGGGTGAAGCTCACAGAGCTTTCTTAGGAGGCAAACTCAAAGTGAGGCACCTGATGTCCCACCGCCAGGACGCTGGAACCATTTATTGTAATTTGTTGAGTGAAGGGAAGAGGTGAAGCTCTAAGGATAACCAAAGACCTGGGCAGTCCCACCACGACCCTCCGCCTCGATGTGCTGCCAGGCACAGACAAAGCACATAGATTCTGTGCTGCACCCAATGTGACCTACACAGAAACCCCACACCCCTCCTTTGTCACTCAAAAAATATACAGAAACCCTTCACACCGGTGGGAGTGAACCATCCCATTTAAGGGAGACTTTCAGAACTGTTTACACAAGGGAGGCTGGTAGGAATATAAACCCATTCAGAGCAGTAAATAGGGCAGTCCCTTTAAGCCCAGAAGGAGGGCAGGAGCGAAGTCTGTCAAAGAGGGGTAAAGTTTGGGCACCCCTACTTCCACTGAGGAAGGATCCTTCAGGAGCACTTACGGTTGTCCTGCTCACTGAAGGGACAAGTACAGCTGCGGTGTGTACAGGGACGTGGCAGAAGATATACAAAGGACAGGAGTAGCCCCTCAGAACCATGCTGGGATATTTATTTATTTTATTTTATTTTAATTTTAAAAGTTTTATATAGCGCTAGCTTGACCCGTAGGTATCAGAGCACTTCAGATACACACTGTAAAAAACAGAAGGAAGTTGCATTACATAGTAGGAAGGCAGTAAGGAAGCAAAACAGAGAAGTATAAATCCATCATGAAAAATAAGTAAACAGTGCAGCAGGGGGAGAGAAACAAACAGAGGTGGTTAACACCGTCCGGTCACTAACTGTCCTTGATGAGGGCCGAAAGCCCGAAACCGGTCCTCGGAAGCTTGTTTCCAGTCCAGGGAGGACCTGGCTTGGCAGTTCGGGCTGGACTGTTCCCATTGGGCGCAGGGTCAAGACTGATCTGCATATGGTTGGGTCCAAACTGGAATGGCATGGTGAGCAAAAAAACAATGGATTTAGGCCGAGATCTCTGTACTGGAGTGAATGTATGACATTGTTTTGCATTCTGTCCATCAATAGTTCATTTTGCATTGATAACGAAAACACTGCACTCTACAACAGCAGCAGCCAGGAAACAGAATTAAGGGCAATAAGTGCATGAGGCTGTGACATAGCACACTACAAGAACAGAAACCGAGAACAAAGATTCACCATAGAAGACACTATGCCCTGGTGCCATGTTGGTAGGTGTGAAACTAGATGTAGGGGGCTGTGGGTCAATCATAGTTTCTGTCACCAACAGCATGCCACCAGCAAGGACTAGCAATGGAAGTCTGCAGCTAGCCAGTCTAGATGGCAGCAGAGTGGCGTCTGGGGGGCTGCAAAAGGATTGAGGTGAAAAGGATAAAAAATAAGTGTGAGAAGTTCACACATGATTCAAACTGTTATTAGTGGGAACTGGTGTAACGCTCAGTCATTGTTCCCACCCTAATGTCCACAGATGCACTTGTGTGCTCCAAGCAGGAACCGGCCAAGAGCATCAGTTCAAACCGAACGTACACAACTTTCAGGGAAGAATCAGTCTGTTTCTGAGTCACATGTTCTCATTAAGGGCCAGATGTAGGTAATTCATATTTACCGACTCTTAAATACCGAATTTTACCGATTCGGTATTTAAGAGTCGGTAAATATGAAGGGGGGAGATGTAGGTATTACAGATTCTGTAAATACCGAATCGTTAAGATTCGATATTTACCGAATCTGTAAATACCGAATCGGTATTGCCCATTGATTCCTATGGGCCTTAAAGCCCATAGGAATCAATGGGCAATACCGATTCTGTAATTACAGAATCGCTAAATACCGAATTTTGCAAGGGTGCAGGGGGTGTCACTTTGACACCCTCTGGCACCCCAAAAATAGGCATGTGCGCCATGTGGCACACAGACATGCCCTAAGGGCATGTCTGTCTGTCACATGGCTAGGTGTGCATGCACACATGTGCATGCACACCTGAATTCGGTATTTTAACACCCAATTGGATTGGGTGGTAAAATACCAAATTTGTAGGGCCTTTGGGACTGAGAAGAGTCCCACCTACATCTGGGAATTACCGAATCGGTAAAAATACTGATTCGGTAAATTTACAGATTCTGTAAAATCTGGCCCCCTACATCTCAAGATGCCAAATACCGGTCGGAAACGGCCAAATTCGGCCGTTTCCGACCGGTATTTGCCACCTACCTCGGGCCCTAAATGCCTTAAAAACACGAATAAAGATTGGCGCTTGGACCACGCGCTTCTCTCTTTGGGGGCAGTCAGCTAAAGCTGTGCAGTTAGAAGGGGTCATGGTGAACTTACTGAACCCAACCTTTGATCAGACACTGAGGGCCTCTTTTACAAAAAGATTATCATTCGACGTGCCGCAAGCCATCTTCCTGCGCTGAGCTGCGTCATCTTTAAAGCACAGGGATATTTCATATTAACAACAATACAACACATCCATCTGCTTTTCTGTCTGCTTTCCGCTGCACTAGCGCACAATTAGCTGCATGCCCCAGCGCAGACACCCATGCGTCATGGTGCAAGAGCGCCTGCATTGCGGATAGGGTTGTTTTCCTGCAGCAAGGAACACCTTCCTGCACAAAAGCATCATCGATGGGATTTTCCTCTGATGTCCGTAGTAAGAGGAAAAAAACAAAGAGAAATAAAAGTATTTCTCCTCGTTGAACCACTCCTACGCCTCCCCTGCGGAGGCGTGGGACTCACACGCATTCACACCTTTACAAAACTTTGTACATCTGGGAATGTGTCAGGTTTCATGGATGTTGCATGGGAACACCAACAGCTACACCTATGGAATGCCCCTTTGATGCAGAGTTTCCTGATAATGGGAAATTTCAGGAGAAAGTAAGTTATCCAATGACCCGACCGATGTCTACTGAAAGATGTAGGATGAGATTTTAAATGCATTCAATGAATAAGAAAGGGAGTTAGAGGATTATTAGCTAGGCTCGCCCTCCAGGAAATAGGTTTAAACAAAAAGGTTTCTGTTTCCAGATACCTAAGAGCCTAGCTAGAAAACAACAGCCAGCACACACTGGGGTTGACTGTAAAAGTTATGGTTAATGTGTATAAAAAGGAAAAGTTGTTCCTTTTTTAGGTGTCCCCTCACTCACCGGGGTTGCCCCACGGTGACATGCTTCATCATTGGGGCCATCCCAGTCCTCTAAGGGCTGGGGCGTGCTACGACTTGCGAAGTTACGTAGGAGCACTTTTAAGGACTATGTGTGGTGCATGTGTATTTGTGGGGAGTGGACTATGTGATGTGGGTTTTAAAAATACCTGCCCAGTAGGTTTTCAATAAACTTTATTCTGACCTCTAGGTGGTAACATTAAAAAACGGGGTGGGGAGATAGGCTGCCCTAAACTTAATGTGTCCAGATGTACCTACCAACTCCTAAGTCGACATGTTTCGTGCATACCCCAAGCACTTCTTCGGGACTACACAGGGACCAGCCCTGTGTTCGCCCCTCCTTAGCTCTTTCAATGAGATATTATAGAAAAAGACTTTTAACTGCAGCAAACTCTACTAAGTGCATGCAATAATACCTACGTATTTTGTTCCAAAAAACACGTGGTTCCTGAAAGATAAAAAACAACTTGAAAGGTCACGGGGTGAATAACCCATATATTATCACACACAGTTTGTAGACAGAAAATGTGATGGTTTCCTGTGATCTGAAAGCGGACTTGTTGACCGCGGTTGTTTTCATGCACAAAAACGTGGTTCATTTCGTGCATTTCAAACGTGATTAAAAAACACACCTCACTCAGTGACACACCCAAGCATTCATCTGTCATACACACTCATACATACTTTTCAAGAGACCTAACTGGGCCCCATGGAGTCGGAGGGGTATCGGTATCCTAGCAACTCTAGTGGGAGAAAACAAACAAAGTTGGTAAATCACCCAACAATGCGCGCTGGTTTGCGATGTTACAATGACCCATAAGCGGTCCTTGGTGCCCTGTTTTGACTTACTTGTGCTCTGGTTACCTCCTGCATTCAGGCACCTACTTGTGTCCCTCCGGTCCGGATGTTATCGGACTGGAGGATTCAGTGTTGTTTTTAAAGATTTGCCGTACGCGGTTTGTTTGCGCTGCCGTGGGAACGCCCTTACGCGAACTAGAGCGTGTTGTTCTATGCTATCTCGCGTATTCGTAGCGGTCATCTTTGGGGTACCGATTTCGTTCTCCGTTGGGAGAATGTACTTACTTGGAACTATGCGGGCTTAATTACACCTCTAAAATAATTTCGGGTGTTGTAAGAGGAATTTAGCAAATTATCAAGGTACATATTGACCTGATCACTTTTAAGTGCATAAACTCAAAAAATTATTATTTGACGCATAGGGCTCACCAGTTATGCCCTATGGGTTACTTATAATCTCACACATTCACGAAATGATTTGTTAGGAATGGCACCAAATGCCATGATACCCCATCTTGATTCACGCAACAGTTCAGGTAGATGGTAGAGTTTACATATGTGATACTCTTACATTATAGATCAGTTCTTGTGCAGCGTACGTTTACCATTTAGGTAAACTGTCCCCAGGGTATATCGTCATTTAGTCCCACAATATGTGAGCGGGGTCTGAACACCCAACGTTGCTCTTTTTCCAATAGTTTCTTTTCCATGTCAGCATGAGGCTGCTGAGTTTCCAGAACTACCCAACGTATATCATTGGGTGTGTGTGCCTTTTCCAGGAAATGTGTTGTCATTTTAGTATTCGAATGTTTGCACCTTAAGTTACTGCGATGTTCAACCATTTTTGTGTTTACCTTTCTGGTTGTCATTCCGATGTAGTGCAAATTGCACACACATGTGATCATGTATACGACCCCTGATGTATTACAGTTTGAGAAGTTTTTCAAATCCCATACGAGGCCTGTGTTACATGTCACCTGTTTGGTAGTTTCAGTAAGGTGGCATACACTACAATTGGAACACGGATGGTGTCCAACTGGCAAAGGGTGTAAACGTCGGATAGGGCCTTCCATATTCCTCGGACGTGTATGTACCACTAGATCCTTTAGATTTTTCCCTTTCCGATGACTGAACATCGGTTGGGTGATGTTCAAACCTCCACTATTCAGTGTCTTCCAATGTCTTTTTACAATTTTTGTTACCTGCTGCGAAGCTACCGTGTAGGTAGTGATACAGATTGGTCTTCTTTCAGAGGTATCTGTTGGTGGCTCCTTGGGTTTTGACTCCCTGTTATTATTGGATGCTCTTTTCTTTGCTTTTTGGACAATCCTTTTGGGATATTGTCTTTGATGTAGTTTGTCGCACAGTTCTTTGGCTTGCACTTCGTAGTCACATTTCTCAGAACAATTCCTCCTTAGTCGTAGAAACTGCCCAAATGGCAGATTTTCCCGAAGTTGACGCGGGTGGAAGCTCTCAAAACTTAGTAGGCAATTCCTTGATGTTGGTTTAAAATGTGTTGTGGTTGTTAATATCCCTCTTTCAGCCTTGATGTTTAGATCCAGAAAGACTAGTTGTTCACGACTCATTGTTGAGGTGAACTTTAGAAAAGGGTCCTGTAGGTTCAGCCAAACTAGGAAATCATTTGCCTCTTGCTCATTCCCATTCCAGATGAGGATGACGTCATCAATGTAACGTCTCCACATCTGGATCTTGGTGGAATAGGGGTTGTCTGTACTCAAGATTTTCTTTGTCTCTAGCCAATGCACATACAGTCCCGCCACGCTCGGCGCGAAAGTGCTTCCCATGCTGGTTCCATGGGTTTGTTTATATATGAGTTGTTGGAAGAGGAAGAAATTCTTGGTTAATGCGAGGCGACAACATTCTAGCACTACATGCCTTGGTGTTTTGTAATCCCACTGATTTTCAAATAGGATGTCCTCCAGAATTTGTAATGTCTCTCTGTGTGGCAGACTTGTATAGAGGCTCTCTACGTCGAGACCTATTAGTATCTGCATGGAGGGGTCAAAAGTAAGGTCCTTTATAAGGCACAGCACTGACTTTGTGTCCTGTAGGTATGTCTCTGTTTTTTGTACTAGTGGTCTCAAGAATGCGTCTGCAAACTTGGACAGGGGCTCTAGTATTGATCCTATACCTGAGACGATTGGTCTCCCGGGTGGTTTTTCCAGTCTTTTGTGGATCTTGGGGATCGTATAAAAATCCTTGGGTGTTTATTATCCAGAAAGTCTGCTTCTTTTTTAGTTAACCAATCATTCACTAGACATTCCTCCACCATCCCTGCGATCTCAATTCTCAAGCGTTCTGTAGGGTCCGCCCTTAGAACCTCATAGTTCCTTTGGTCAGCTGGTAATCTCAGAATAATTTTAAATGCATTGCCATCAACCTAGATCTGAAATATTATTGGTCAGGATAAAACTCAACGAGGTGGAGGCTAGCTCAGAACAAAAACAACAGACTTTAGAAAAAAAAAGAGAAAGAACACAGCCTTACCATCGATGATACACACCTCAGAGAAGTACATTCTTTTGCATCCCTCAGATTGACCAACATTCTAAAATGGATGCCACATATACACAAGTCAATTGAGAAATATGAGGCCTCATTAAACGCCATCTGAAGGCTCTCCCGCTAACGTGGGCATCGCTTCTGGCAACACATAGACCAAGTACTTCAAGCCAAGGTTGGAAGCCAAAATGTGGATAGAGTTGAGCTATGGGGTTGGGGCAAATGAACAGCAAAAATATGCACCCACAAAAGAAAATGTTGGAAATTACTCATCATGCTACCAGCAGGTTTCCCACCATCACCCTGGAACGAGACATGTCTTCAACTCCATTCAAAACAGATGTCAAATGTCTCCTGCTAAGTACAGGCTGAAAAGACTGAAAGCTGCTGGGAAAAATGAGTGGTTAAAGCCTGGAAGGAACATTTCTCTATGTAAAACAGATCCAGCTCAGCCCTGGTCTTTGGGCAAACAAGCCTGACTCAGACTCGCCTGATCTTCAGACAGCCCGGCCTTGAGTCTGATGTCCAAGAAAAGAATAACCAGGATTGCATCAAAAGGCTTTCTCGACCAGCAGCTGGAGGGGAAGACTAAAGCACTAGAGAATGTCAATCCAGCTGGCCTCTCCGGCCTCTCTGTCATCTCACAGCATCTACAACCCTATTTAAAGATGCTGAAAGTCCTGGGGGAAGAGATTATTTGACTAGGCAAGAAGTGGAGCCCTCCTGCTGATGTCGCAGCTCAAAAAAGAAAACTCTGCTCCAGCTGTGGCGTAAGCCACCAAACTGCATACCCGTACCTTCTCCCACTGACATGCTCACACTAGAAATGGATCAGAGGAAACATACCTAGGCATATAGCAACCAAAGACCAGATAGAGCCTGGTCTTGAGAGCTCATTCTACCCGCTCAGTCACTCATCGCAGGCCCTGTCAAGGCTTTTGGGGCAAACGTTAGAGAGGAAAGAGAAAAGGTTTGGGAGAACACAACCCAGGATGGAAACTATGACCATCAGCTTGAACCCCAAAATCACAAACCTAAATGAACTCTGAAATCAACTTTTTTTTCAACCTACCGTCTTTTTTGTGTCTTTTAGAAATGTTCTTTTGCTTGCTTTTTAGGCTTTCTAGTGCAAGGATGTACTGTTGAAAGCACCTATTAATAAATAAAATAAAATCAGTCATTGAAGTTGAGCCCTTCCCTCTCAGAAATTGAAATCATGAAATTTACTTGTGTTTGCTTAGTTCATTAATTCTAATGTTTTACTTGCTTTCTTTTTCATTAGGAATTTTGCAAAATTTCTATGCCATTTTATGTGTTGTAGTTTGCGCTGCTCCCGCCATGCAATAGCCAACTCTGCTTCGCTTCACGGAAGCGAGAGCATGATAAATGCTCTAGCTTCCATGAAGCGGAACAGAATTGCTTTTGGGGAGAGGGAGCTGTATTTTAGCAGCTCCCTCTGCCCATAAGCAATGCCGGCTCCCCCAGGAGATGGGGAGCCGGCATGGACCGCCGGGCCTTGAGGCCTCCCCCGCGGTCCCCAACGAGAGGCCAAGCCCCAGTGGATGGGGTCCCCAGGGCTGTAAATGGACCAGGACAGGGGCCCCCTCCCCTTTTTTATTTTTAAACAAAAAATGGGTCCCAGGGGATGGTGTCCCTGGGTCCAAAATCGGCCTCAGGAGAGGAAAAGAAAGGGCCAAACCCCGGGGGATGGGGTCCCCGGGGCAGTAAAAGGCCTTGGGGGTAAGGGGGGCTGCCCGTCCCCTTCCCATTTCATTAAATACAAATAAAAAAAATTGGTCTGGCCTTGAGGGGATAGGGTCACCGAAGCCCAGAATCACCAAGGGAAGGAGGGCCACACAGCCCTCTTTCCTAATTAGACAAAAAAAATACACAAACTGGCAACGTGCTGGAAGCACCGCTCTCTTTCTCCACTACTCTACAAACGCACCTCCTGGCGTTCCCTTGCCTCTTGAGGGTGGCTAGGGGCCAGCTAGCCCTCCTGCCCAGGTTGGATGCCCAGAACCCTTTCTTCACCACTCTGCAAACGTGACAGCAAGTTAAAAAACCTTTGAAATTCACAAAAAAAAGACACAGTTTTCAGGGACGTCATAGTTAGAAAATAGCATTTAAAAAACATTATAAATTCACTGAAAGAACCACAAGTTTCAGGGACTAGTTAGAAAATAGCATTAAAAAACCTCAGAAAGTTCAGTGAATGAAAGAAGGAAGCAACATTTATTGAGCGCATGGCTACCCTGGGGCATCCCAGCGCTAAGATAGTAGCAGAGAGGGACAGCGCTGTACAGTTAAAGGTAGAGCCATGTCGCCAATGATTTCCAGAAGGGTAAATGGCTAGTTACCCTCCGTAGGCAGAGGGGAAGAGTATTCCATAGCTTAGCAGCGTTGTAAGCGAATAGGCGCCCGCCACTTCTGGCCCTGTTAATCCTGGGAACAGCCGCCAGATGTAATTCATCAGAGCGCAGCCGTCTATATGCCACATAAGGCTGGACCATGGAGTGGGTGATCGTGGGGCCATTCCCGGTTAGCATCTTATGGGTAATGCACATGGCTTTATAGCTAACTCTCTCCCAAACAGGAAACCAGTGGAGCGACTTCAAGGTGGGCTTTGCGGATTGCCGGTTCGAGATCCCCATAAGCATCCTTGCTGTGCAATTTTGCACCATATGGAACTTTGTGAGGGTCGAAACCGGAGCTCCAAGGTAAAGGGCATTCCCGTAGTCCAGGCGGGAAAGAATAAGTGCCTGTAGCTGAAGAACTGAAATCTTCATTCTCATGGGTCTCACTAATACAAAAGAACTTGGCACAGAAGCTGAAATATTAAAAGACATCTTTATTAAACTTAATAATTGAGGCTACGTCACCCAACTGTCTTAGCAATTGAATGAGGCAGTCTAAAGAATACAGAACACAGAGGTATTTTATATGTTTTAGAGTTACAAGCTCAGCATCAAAGAAAGGGACAGTCCTAGCTTTTGCAAGCATACAAAATACCTAATATGGACATACAAGATCTGCAAAATATTAGCCAATAGAAAAACATCATGTAACCAGAATGTTCCCCTTACGTCGTGTTTCTGCCCAACCCATAAGTCAATCAATTACAACACTTATAAGTCAATCGGCAATTGCAGAACATGTCTGTATGCAGTTAGGCCAGCTAGTGTCTAAGATTGCTTTAAAAGCAAGGACAGAGGGGGGGTTTCTACACGTTGCAGTCCAAAGGGCAGAATCACTTCATGAATAGAGCAGTCTGTGTAAAGGCAACACAAATTGATGACAAATGTAAGATGGAGTCAAAATTAAAGAACCTCAGACCCTGCTTTTGCCATTACACAGGCAAATCCTAAAATTATTTTGCAAACATTATGTATTTCAGGGACTATTGACAATGCCAATAAAACAATAAGAATCAGTCTCCAAACTCCAATTCTATACAATCGCACGGGAAATACCCAGAGTCCGTCAAAGCATCTCCTGGCAGGCTTCTATTGTCCATCGAATCCTGTTTCTGTTGTTTTCCTCCTCATGGGCCTCGTCTTTCAGGCCTTTCATGAAAATGATGTTACTCAGTATCCGTTGGAGTACCCTCCTGGCAAACACTCATAGCTCATTCAAAAGTCTCAATGTCTCAATGCAGTGCACCAATATTTCCTGTGTGCAGGCACTACAGATAGTGTGCTCTTCATTGATCAAGAGCACAGATCATCTCATGCAGACAAAGTAATATTAATCGGGAAAGAGCAAGAGACTGTCACTCTCAGCAACACTTTCAGGCTCCAACACTCTCTATTCAATGTCAGAGGATGTTTGGGCTGCTCTTTCATGGGCACCACAATGTAGTGCCTTTTGCCAATCTCAAATCCTCCGATGCACTGCACTTCCGTTGGAGCAAAGGAAAAGGGGTTGTGTGGCCAAAAACTCAGGCCAAGGGGCTCAAGGGACTGCACACTGTCAGAGGTTAACCAGCACATAAGAGGCGCTCTTTTGCACTGAAATTCTGGTTCTGTGGCAAAACCAGATCCTCCTTCTTTTCTGATGTTCAAAGCCTTCTGATGAAGCAAGTACAATAGTTGGAGATATCATTGATGGCACGCTGGCGATCGATGTCTGGGTGCTGTAGGGCCAAGGTATGTAGCCCTCATCTATAGCTGACACTGTTGAGAATTAGCGTTCTGCAGGGTATCATTCTTCCTTTGACTCTGGAAGATCCCACAAAACCTAGTTACGTAGGAAATGTAACAGTTATTTCCTTCAATTTAAGTACAAAAACAGTTCATTGTATAACAAGGGACTGCAAGCAAGTGGCCTGCAATCTTTAAAAGGGTGGCCATAGTCATGGGACATTTCTGGTCTAGAATACACTGTCATTCTCAAACGCAATACAAAAACAAAGGCAGCAGGCAAAACAGTGCCTTTGATTTCTTCAATTGGGTTTCCATATGAGAGCATATCCTCTACCATCTAAGGGTAGATAGAGACATGGGAATTCTATCTGAATAGATGTTCTCACACATAGTGGCATTGTCTAATGGGGCAAACACATTTTTTCTCAATGATTACATATAGGTGTTCCTAAATTCCTTATCTAGAACATTTCAAAAGAGAAATTACATGATACAGATTATCAGGGACATGTAGATACCTCCCCTTAAATAATTGTGCATCAGGTGGACTATGCAATACAAAAGCTAATGATCAAAATGTGGAAACAAAACACAAGAACTAGAGAGTCCTGGTATTTCCATTATTTAAAATACATCTGGTCCATCAAAAATTAAAGCAGCAGAAAAAAAGGACCTAAAAACGAAATTAGAATAGGCATTGAATTTGTCATATTCAAAAAAACGTAAGGTGTCTCCTATTGAGGTGGAAAACTTGTCTTACTATAATATTGCGTCAGGTAACCAGTCCATCACTACCCTAACAGTCAGACTAGAAAGCATCAGAGTAGGCCTAAAGAAAATTTTGTAAACCAGACTGGTCATACAAAAGGGAATTATACATAATATGGGGTCTCTGGTATATTACTGTAGTCTGGAAGTGTGAACCTGAACAATACACCAACTGATGAAAGGAATTTGGAAAAGGGAAATGGGACTAGGTAAAATAGAAGCCTTGTTTCCTTTATGGTACAAAGCCATACACTACTTAGGAAGCAGAACAAAACTGACTAATGTAATATAGAAATTAGGTCACCATGTACAAGAGTCACAAATCTATAATTTATCCTTACGTCCAATCAGGATACATCATTTTTAGGGCTGTCTGTTCCTTTAAGGGAAGAGGACAGCATCGTGACTAGATGACACACTTTGGTTCTGTATATCTCTTTTTTACTTTCCTTCAAATACCATTAAAGCCAAATTTGACATACACTGGTGAAGTGTTGTCTCGTTTTGTTCACAGCATGAAAAATCATATCTGTGAAATTTAGTTCAGCGCAAAAAAGAAAAAACAAAAAACACACATATGCCAAGCCATCAGATATACGCGCTGTATATCTAGCACAAAAGCATAGACAAAACAATAGCATATGTAAATAAGCGGTGACACAAAACACTATTTCATGCACTTTTATGCACTGTGAACCTGCAACCAAAAACAGAATATTCAGACCTGCTTAATTTGTCAGGCTTAAAATCCTCACATTACTGCACATAACACACAAAATATCAACTGTAACACCATCTTTTGAAAACATGCTAAACCTTTTTAACTTTCCAAAAACATTTTCACAGACACTCTGCGTGTCCCGTGCGCCAACACCCTTTGAGGGCCTGCCTTTCCAAGAAATAATTTCTCCATCGCTTTACACTTACTCCTATCCTACCTCACTGACCTTAAAGTCAAAATCTGCCTTGCGGGCTCCTCAGCCCTCTATCTATTCCTCACTCTAAGGCTGAAAAAAGACAAAAAACCCTTCTCAACTCTTTCTAACCTGCAATAACCAACCCTATTTAAAAACACATGATATAGATATTACTCCTGTTAGGGGCTACAATTTATTTCTATACTTAGATTATTAAAACAGTTATTGTGAATAATTCGCAGAACATAATACCACATACCAGTTTTTAGAACAAATGCTTGTTTGCAATGGTCCTCATTTCATCACCCTTCAATGGATGAAGGTCTCAGTTAGGTCCAGCAAAAGTTAAAACCTTCCACCCTGATATTAAACTTAAACCTCTGCACCTGGCACATTGGCTCACTGACCCATTTAAGGAAACCCAAATGGGAACAACCTGCAGATTTGTATTATACCTAAATGTGTGCATTTACTGAAGAAGCCTAAAGCACTTTAAAGCCATTGTAAATGGCAGAAATGCCCAAATTTTACCCAAATTCGACTTTGCTATTTGGGGCACTTAAAAATAAATATCCTATAATAATGTTACATATTAATCATCCTCAGAATGTTCTTTACAAATTGCAGAGATTGAGCATTAACATATCTCCTGCAAATCCTGAGAAAAATGGGTTTTTCACGCATGCGTTAAGTGAAATTCTATATGCTAATGTTATCATTATGCAGTGTACCATACCTTAAATTAAATTATAATGCTAGGAGGTCACAGTATAAGTATTAAGCTTCATGAATAGTAAAACATGAATTTTGTAGCACTTATTTTTATAACCCAATTATTTTTGAGAATTCCACATATTTAGGCTCTGTAATTCCTCGAATCTGACTTCATTTTCTTTTCTCTTTTTTTTTTTGCTCTGTGCCACGACGAACAAAGTGGCCTGGCCTCCCCAGGTCATATAAACATTAACCAGATTAAACTGTAAGAGACTAACTTCTTCACCCGAAACTGACCCGCAAAATCAATTTCCCTGATTGATCTTTATCTGAGATTGCCAATCAATGTTCAAAACATCGTTAACTTTTTAGTTTCCTTGCACTTGCCCTATCTTGTTTCAGCATCTGTTACGGTTGCTTTCTTTTTAAATGTTTCTTTCACTACAAGGGTTAGTTATTATTTAGCAGCTGAGCCAAGAATATGCTTAGAGAAATGCTTAAAAAGAGGAAAACCCTTAATTAAAATGTCTTCCTATAATACAAAATAATGAACCTTAATTTTATAACCTTTTTAAAACAACATTCTGAAATGCAAAATTTCACCCGTGCAACTGAGGGCAAAATCCTGGTTGAATAAATATTCCTGTTCATGTAGCTTGTCTCTCTAAATGCTTGTAACATGAGCAGCTGCAGTCTTTTTCAAACTAAAACATATCAATGCGTGTTCTATAATAGTTTGACTTCAGCAGGAATTTACTTCAGCTGATCTGTTTGCCTGTTAATACCTAACACAATGTATCTAAGGAAAATGCTGTAAGTTTATTTATTTTTTGCAAAACACCCAATTTCGTTTTTGGGGGCTTTTTATTCCTAGTGAATGTGAATTTACATTTTATTTTTTAAACATTTAGACATCTTGCTTAATAGACTGAAAACATCTAGAAAAAACACAAACACACATTTGAGCTCATTTCAGACAAACAGAAAGGGGTCAAACATGCAGAACACACAATACGGCGTGCTTTTAGCCATGCATTTCGTGAATAGCGCCAACGCTATTCACTTACAGAAATTGCACTAATGGGAAAACCACATAGACATTTAAACACACATTTAACCCACAAACCAATACTTAGGACAGAAATAAAGGGCAGCACACAAACTGTACTTAAACCAAACCATTTGTAAATACTAGTTGTAAGTCATATTTACAAGAAACGCTTCTCAATTGTTTTCCAAAAGACTGCAAAAACAGCCCAACAGACTGATGTATGTCCAAAAAACGAAAATACACTCACTTCACTAGCTTTGGTTAGCAGAACACCAAACAAAATCGTTCTGCATATCTTCATTCATAAAATTGCACAGAACAAAGGATCCTTGTATATATTATGTCCATACTTTAATTCCCTGGAGATACAAAATCACCAAGGAAGAAATATGTTTTTAAATCTAACCTAATTAGATATTTCCCGCTAAGGAAGCCGGCTAATTTACTTCACATCACAACATGGTACCTTCCAAATAAAGCAACACATTCTTCTTATGTGAGCTTTCTAAACAGGCATGCCCAAAATATTGCAACATATACAATATTATAATCAAAATAGTGCTTAATGTACTTTTCGTACGTGCACCGTTCAACTAAACAAAATAAAGAAAATTCTCCTCATTACCTGTCTACATAAATTGCAATTTGCATATACAAACCTATATAAATCCAAAGTTGGCCAACACAAATTCCAAAGTTCCAAAGCTACAGTAAGCGTTACTAAACTACCTTACTCTTACCAATCAAAAAGGTTATCCAAATTCTAACTGTCAAGTTCTAAATGACCTAACGGTTGCTTTGTTTCTTTTTTAATACTCACGCCAAAAAGGTTCTCAGTCAGGAGTGACATCATGTGGAGGATCAAAATCAGGAAGAGCAGAAATGCACTGGGCTGCAGAGACGAAGAATCCCCAGAATCACTGTGCACAGAGTACCTTCTTAGTAGAATCCTGTCTTGTCCTCCTCAGTAGCTTTCTGTCTCCTGACAAGATCACTCCCACAGAAAGTCACTTCTCTGATGAAGCCCGCGTTGGCCGCGCCATCTGAAGAACTGAAATCTTCATTCTCAGGGGTCTCACTAATACAAAAGAACTTGGCACAGAAGCTGAAATATCAAAAGACATCTTTATTAAACTTAATAAGTGAGGCTACGTCACCCAACTGCCTTAGCAATTGAATGAGGCAGTCTAAAAAATACAGAACACAGAGGTCTTTTATATGTTTTAGAGTTACAAGCTTAGCATCAAAGAAAGGGGCAGTCCTAGCTTCTACAAGCATACAAAATACCTAATATGGACATACAAGATCTGCAAAATATTAGCCAATAGAAAAACATCATGTAACCAGAATGTTCCCCTTACGTCGTGTTTCTGCCTAACCCATAAGTCAATCAATTACAACACTTATAAGTCAATCAGTAATGGCAGAACATGTCTGTATGCAGTTAGGCCAGCTAGTGTCTAAGATTGCTTTCAAAGCAAGGACAGAGGGGGGTTTTCTACACGTTGCAGTCCAAAGGGCAGAAACACTTCAAGAATAGAGCAGTCTGTGTAAAGGCAACACAAATTGATGACAAATGTAAGATGGAGTCAAAATTAAAGAACCTCATTACATAAGCCTTCTTGTCCGAAAAGGGAGAAGAGGGAGCACTTTACGGAGCATCCCTAGGATGCCGAAACAGGAATCTGCAACCTTCCGTGCTTAGACCATGAAGCTGAGATCCTCATACAGCCTGGCCAAAGAGCATCTACCCTAAAGAGGGATGGGTTGCCAAGGAGCATCCGCTTGGTCTTGTCACCATTTAGCTTTAGGTATGATTGATGCATCCATTTGACTACCTCTTCTAGACAGGGACAAAGGTCGATAGAGGCCTTGTCAGCATGGTTTAGTGCTATGACCAGTTGGGTATCATCAGCATAAGTCACTATATGAACCCCAAATGGGAGCACAATCTCTGTAAGTGGAGTCATATAGACATTAAAAAGAGATGGACTAAAGGACAACCACTGCAGGACTCCACATTGGAGAGGCAGAGGTTTTGAGGAGGCATCACCATCAAAGACCTGGAAGGATCTCTCATCCAGGAAGGATTGCAGCCATGTTAGCGCTAACCCAGTCACCCCCAAACCTCTGAGTCTATGGATCAGAATTTGGTGGTTGACCGTGTCAAAGACGGCGCTATGGTCCAAGAGGATAATTGCTGCTGGCCCTCCAGCGTCGAGAATCTTTTTAGATTCTTCGACAACTGCCAACAACGCCGTTTCAGTTCCTTGATGCAGACGGAAGCCAGCAGAGAGGGATGGAGGAGATTGTGGGACTCAAGTAATGTTGAGAGTTCTGCCTCGACATATTGCTCAGTTAATTTACTAATCCCTTGGAGGAGAGAGATAGGGCGAAAGTTACTCAGTAGATCAAGATCAAGGCTAGACTTTTTCAGGAAAGGCTTTACCATCGCTCTTTTCCAAAGGGGTGGGACCACTCCTGAGGATCGAGAGGCGTTGATAAGGTAAAGAATGACCGGGGAGAATATTTCGGACACGTGACACAATATATTGGGTAGAGCAGTGTCTGTAGGTGACCTGCTCTTTACAAGTGCTAATATTGTGTGCAGGGAATTAAAGTCCATCAGGGAGAAAGCCTCAAGGAGGTGGTCTCTTTTGTGTAAAACCTTATTGGGTTGTTAAGACTATCCTCCGGGGAGAATGATGCATAGATTGTTTGGATCTTATTATGAAAATAGTTTGCAAACTCATTACAACGTTGACCGGTGGTATCAGGTTTATCCGGGGTGAGGGGGCTTTGAGTAATGTTTCCACTATGTGAACGATTTCGCTGGGGAGTTAGCTGCCCAGGAGATTCTTTCATCATAATATGCAGCCTGGGCAACTTTGATTTCGGCTTTCTATGCTCTTATGGCGTGACCGCATTCTTATTGGCCTGGATGAGGGGGTGACACAGGGGGGGGGTCCAAATAAAAGGAATCAAAAAATGTTCTGACCAGGGTATAGGAATAGGAAGCAATACAAATAATTCCTCTAAGTTGGAAAAAATGGGGTCTAAAAGGTGGCCTCTCGCATGGGACACATTGGTGATCTTTTGTTAAAGTTGAAATGAGGCAAGATCTTTAGTAATCTCTGCTGTGGACACGTGTTATAGGTCATCAAAATGCAGATTGGGGTTGCCTAGCAAGGTAAAATTAGCAGGGGTGCTGGCGAGGCTTGCGTCGATCTCTGGTAACGTTTTGCAGAATTGACCTAATGCCCCATGGGGGGGGGGGGTAGAGTAGGATGCCTGTCAACGAAAGCGTAGGGGTAAAACCTATTGTAAATAGGAGGTTCCCGCAGTCTGGTAGAGGACCCACAGATGTGCGGCAGCTGAGGTGTTTTTTGTAAATAATGGCAATCCTATTATCTTCACCAGAGCTTCGATCTAAACTTTGAATTAGGTAGCCGGGGGTAGAGCTTGGACAATTCAGGGTCCGATCCTGGATTGAGCCAGGGTTCAGTCAGGAACATGATTTCTGGGCATTCTTCCCTTAGCAGAATAGAAATTTCCATTGCCTGCTTGGGCAGCGATCTGCAGTTCAACAAGAACATTGAGTATGGCTTAGGATGGGCCTGTGAAGTTTGAGTGAGGGGAGATAGTCTGAAGGAGCAGTGCCAGCAGCGTCACACCAGGCTGCCTGGGTCCTTAGAATGGGCGCAAGGAGGCATCGGCACTTTGTTTAGTCATTTCAGTTGTTCGGCATTATAATTAAGACATTTTTCAAAAGAGGGGCAGTGGGTGAGTGATTGACTGCATAAGTGAATGATTATACGTGTCTTAGTGAATGTATAGGTGAATGACTAATGAGTGTAGTGTCTGTATCCATCTGTCTGTTGGTGTGTAAGTGGTTGCATGGGCTGGTGAGTGGCTACATGAGCGTCCATATGGCATATTGATTGGTTGTCTGAGTACCTGTATGGATGGGTGTGTGTTTAAGACTTTCTGCAAGGATGTGTGAGTGGGTGATTCACTGGATGTATGGGCTCATGAGTACATCTGCCAGGGGCTGTATGGGTGAGTGAGTGTGTGTATGGCGTATGGCTGTGTTGGCGAGTGAATGGATGTCTCACTGGTATATGGGTGAGTGATTGTATGTGAGAGTAAGTGATTGTGAGAGTGGCTGTATTGATGATTGTCTGCTTGTGTCAGTGATTGTATAAGAGAGTATGTGCTAGTATCTGTATGAATAAGTCAGGTGTTGTGTGTATAACTGTATAGGTGAGTAAATGGCAGTGTGATTGACTCTTTGGGTGACTGACTAGGTGTGTGAGTAACTCTACTGGTGAGGGTAAGTTTTCAGTAGAAAAATGTGATATGTCCATGTTGTATTTAGGGCTATTTCCTGTCGCAGGCACTAGGCCTACCCACACAAGCGAGGTACCATTTTTATCGGGAGACTTTGAGGAACACAGAATTGTACAACAAGTGTTATTAACTATTGACTTTCTATGCATTTCTGCCTTTCAAATGTAAGACAATGTGTAAAAAAGAAGTCACTTTGAAAAATGTCCTCTATTTCACATGATTCTATGGGTACCCACAATTTTGGAGATGTGCAAATAAATACTGCTTCTAACCTCTATATTTTGTTCCCCTTTCGGAAATACATAGGTGTCCTTGATACCTATCTTTCACTCTTTATATTTTACCAAATGAATTTCTATAGACCCGGTAAACAATAAAAACCCATTGAAAGGCGCAGCTCGGGTATTGGCTCGGGGTACCCCGGGTTCTTGGTGAACATACTAATCCTATATATCACCACAACCATAAGGGTCCAGCGGACGTAAAGGTATATTGCTTTGAGAAGATCTGCCATAGTTAGAAGAAGTTACAGGGGAAAATGGAGCAAACAGCTGTGTTTTTTAACTCAATTACAATTTTTATTTTTATTTCAACTGTTGGTTTCTATAGGAAAACCTTAAAGGATCTACATAAATGAACCCTTGCTAAATTCAGAATTTCGTCTACGTTTCTGAAATGTATAGGTTTCCGGGGTCCAGTATTGCTTTCACACCTATTTCTACTACTAATTGGAAGGAGATTGAAACGACGCAAAATAGTAAAAAGAGGCCATGTCCCAGTAAAATGCCAAAACTGCGTAGAACATTTTGATTTTCTGACAAAAGTCTTCCTGTGCCTGAAAGCTAGGAAGATGGTGATTTCAACACCATAAACCCTTTGTTGATACTATTTGCAGGGAAAAAAACAGATGCTTCCTACTGCAGTACTTTTTTTCTATTTTTCCCCAAAAAACAAAATGTTGCTATATTTTGGCTAATCTCTGGGTTGCCCTCCAAAGGAAACCACAAACCCTGGGTATCTTTAAAATCCTCAAGATGTTGGAAGAAAAGGAGGCAAATTTAGCATGGATACCTTATGTTGACAAAACGTTACAGGGGCCTAAGCATGAACTACCCCATATAGCCAGAAAAGGCTGTGGGGGACTGTGGGGGAGGCCTAGCAGCAAAAGGGTTAATTCAGCTCTGAACTGGAATACATTTATGACTCTGTAGGGCCTTTTTGGCTGTAGTGAATTTAGCAGTGCAGTTTGTGAATAGCAATGAGCTTACCTTGTGCTAGTGTGCGCATGCCCCCCCCCCTAAACTCTTCCTTTCACCCATAAACCCCTTCCGTTTGGTTTGCTTGTCAGCTGAGGATTCACTGCCTTAATGTGTTGGGGAAAAATACAGTTGCCGAGTACCAAATTGGCAGATACGTTTGAAGTCTTGTTTACCTTATTTCAATGAGTCGGCTTACTCAATTATTAACTCTTAGGAGTTAATTGTTATTTACAATCATCAAGTACTTCTATTAGTTTCTGCTACAAGTATTTCACAAAGGGATTGATTAAAAATACCAATTTTAGCACACGTTTATTCTAAAATAAAAGTCACATAATGGGGTGTGTGGCAAGCGCTGCAAGGGCTGCAAGAGGAAGAGGGTTGGGCCAGGACAGAAATGCAATTAAACAATTTCCATGGTGTGCAGAAAGCACGATGGGGCCAGCCAATGAATTGGGAATACACTAGTCATTAAGTTTTGGGAAAGACCTCATGCTGAAGGGACGACTGGATCAGTGGTGGAGAGAATGCACAGCCTTGGGAGCTAAACATTCACTTACTCAGAATGGGAGTGAGGGCAGGGACTGACAGCCATTGCAATGGGGGAGCTCAGAGGCTCAGAAACTGACAGGATGTACTTGTGCTTTTATATGAACCATAGGAATAGATACTGCTCAAAAGTGACTGTTAGACCTGGCACCATTGGCGTGGGTCTCCCGTCCATTTTTGTTGTTGCCTCATGTGTTTTTGCTGGTGTTAGATGCTTTGGGCACTGTGCCACTGCTGTCCAATGCCACAGTGCAAGTGCTCCCTACTGTAAATGAATGTATTAGTTAGTTATTCCATGATTGGCTTGTTTGGTTTACTTGTCAGCCCCTAGCTTGCCCCCTGACCGAAGTCTCAGAACCAGTAGACTTCACCAGCCTTTTTGGATTGCTGCTGGAAACGCTGTTTCAGTGGCTACAGAGGCAGGGAGCTGTCACCGACTCTCACAACCGGCCCGGTGTCCTGTAGGCACTGCATCGAACAATGTCCACCTTGAACAACGCAAGCTCTGAGCTAACCGACTCCGTTCTGACGCCGTCACTGAGCCGTTGCCTGCACTGCGACTGGTGGACACCGCAACGTGCAACACCTTGCTACACCGACTCGTACTGGTCTGAACGACGCTGTCACAGCTGCTGACTTCGAGCCCTGTGAACGCACCGGAGTTGAGCACCCCCTCGCGATGCACCGTCCGACTCACACCGCTGTCTGGACTGATCTACGCCAGCTCCTGAACTCCAGCTCTGTAGCCGCACCGCAAGCTGCAACCACAGCAGCGAACAACGTCTCGCCCAGCAACGCACGCCTCGGACCCACGACTCCGTCAACGGGCCTTTTCCTACACTGCATCGAGGGACAACGCGACCTGCAATGCTTCCTTTCTGCACCGCGACGAACACCAGAACCGGCACACACGTCCGAGCCGGCCGCATCAAGTAAAAGGTACTGTGACCGATTGTGTCGACCTTTGAGTGGGCCCGTATCGAAGCGGTCCGCTGGATTTGTTAGACTCTGTGTTATTTCAACAACGCTGTAGCCGGACAGGGCTACCGACTCACACAGAACCTTGATTTAAGCCTTTTTAACCAGAACTCTTGAATTCTAATAGTACTGTGGATTATTTTTGTCGTTTATGGTCTTGTGGTAACTCTATATAAAATATACTTATTTTTATAACTATACCACCTGTGTGGTGTCCATTTGTAGTGTTGTCACTTGATTACTGTATGTGTTCTCAAATGCTTTACACACTGCCTCTGAGATAAGCCTGTCTGCTCGTGCCAAGCTACCAAGAGGGTGAGCAGGGATTATTCTAGGAGTGTACCCCCCTTACTCTGCCTAGAGGAGAGGGTCCCTATTTGTCACAAGTACCTACCTGTGCCAACTAGAGACACCCAATTCTAACAGTGACACATAAAAAGAGCTCCCATGTGTACAGATCATAGCTTCATAAACCACTAGAGCTCAAAGGCTCTGGAATGTGTAGAACTCAAGTGCTTTGGAATGTGCAGAGCTCACAGCTTCAGGAACAAGTAGAGTTCACCTGCTCTGGAATGTGTAGCACTGTCAAGCTCTGGTATGTGCAGAGCTCTCAAGCTCTGGAAAGTGTAGAGCCCACAGCTTCAGGAACAAGTAGAGTTCCCCTGCTCTGGAGAGTGTAAAGTTCCCAAGCTTTGGAATGTGTAGCACTGTCAAGCTCTGGTATGTGCAGAGCTCTCAAGCTCTGGAAAGTGTAGAGCCCACAGCTTCAGGAACAAGTAGAGTTCCCCTGCTCTGGAGAGTGTAAAGTTCCCAAGCTTTGGAATGTGTAGCACTGTCAAGCTCTGGTATGTGCAGAGCTCGCAAGCTCTGGAAAGTGTAGAGCCCACAGCTTCAGGAACAAGTAGAGTTCCCCTGCTCTGGAGAGTGTAAAGTTCCCAAGCTTTGGAATGTGTAGCACTGTCAAGCTCAGGTATGTGCAGAGCTCTCAAGCTCTGGAAAGTGTAGAGCTCACAGCTTCAGGAACAAGTAGAGTTCCCCTGCTCTGGAGAGTGTAAAGTTCCCAAGCTTTGGAATGTGTAGCACTGTCAAGCTCAGGTATGTGCAGAGCTCTCAGGGTCTGGAAGGTGTAGAGCTCACAGCTTCAGGAACAAGTATAGTTCACCTGCTCTGGAGAGTGTAAAGTTCCCAAGCTTTGGAATGTGTAGCACTGTTAAGCTCTGGTTGGTGAAGAGCTCTAAAAGCTCTGGAATGATTAGAGCTCACAGCTTCAGGAACAACTAGAGCTCTCTGCCTCTGTAATTTTCAGAGTTCAAAGACTTTAGAATGCTTAGATCACTGAAGCTCTAGAATATGTAGAGCTGACAGTTTCAGGGACAAATAGAGCTCACCTGCTCTGGAAACTGTAGAGCTCACATGCTCTGGAATAGATAGAGCCCTCAAGCTCTGGAATGTGTAGAGCTCATAGCTTTAGGAACAAGTAAACTCACCTGCTCTGGGAAGTTTAGAACTCACGGGCACTGGAATAGATAGAGCTCTCAAACTCTGGAATGTGTAGAGCTCACAGTTTCAGGAACAAGTTGAGTTGACCTGCTCTGGAGAGTGTTGAGCTCTCGAGCTCTGGAATGTGTAGAGCTCACAGCTTCACGGACAAGTGGAGCTCACCTGCTCTGGGAAGTGTAGAGCTCACCGGCTCTGGAATAAGCATGGGCGGATTTTGCGGATCCACGATCCGCGGATTTTGCGGATTTGCGGATCCGCAGATTTGGGGCGGGGCTTCCATGCGAGTGCACATGCTTCTTGTGTGTATAAAAGGTCAGAGAAAGATCAGTTCAGCAGATGAAGAGAAATAAGCTCCTGGTCACAGAAACAGCACGGGTATTGCGCTCGTGAAATTCACGGATGCAAAAGCCTCTATCCAGCATCACAGCTGATTTTCCACGGTAGAGTTGGGAAGAAGGCACACCTGTCCAGCCTCGACAACGCTCACGATTGTTTTTGGGCTAATGAATGAGTCACTGAATTTGAGCATCAACTAGTTCGAGCGACCATGTGTGTGTTACTATGCAATTGCCCCGAAGGGCGCAGGGGTCCCTTGAGTTAGCTGTCCATCATAGTGGGTGAATGGCGGGAAGACGGTGCAAACCGCGAGTGTGTGGGCGGGGCCAAACGGGCAGGGCTACCATGCGAGTTCACACATGCTTCTAGTGTGTATAAAAGGTCAGAGAAAGATCAGTTCAGCAGATGAAGAGAAATAAGCTCCTGGTCACAGAAACAGCACGGGTATTGCGCTCGTGAAAGTCACGGATGCAAAAGCCTCTATCCAGCATCACAGCTGATTTTCCACTGTAGATTTGTGAAGAAGGCACACCTGCCTCGACGACGCTCACGATTGTTTTTGGGCTGATGAATGAGTCACAGGAAGGGCATGGTAAATATTTTAGGATGGCGCCGGCAAGCTGCCAGCGCCATCCTAAAATACTTACTAAATAAATAAGCTTCAACAGGAAGCTCTAATAGATAAAATCGAGCACCTGCTTTATTTTATCTATTAGAGCTTCCTTTTGAAGCTAACTTAGTAACTATTTTAGGATGGCGCTGGCAGCTTGCCGGCGCCATCCTAAAATAGTTACAACAGGCCAGGCTTCAACTTTGGCCCCCGGAATAATCCGCCGCTCGCGGATTTGCGAATTCTCGGTAAATTCGCGGGAGTTCGCGGATCGCGAATTTACCGAAAATTCGCAAAATCCGCGAGCGGAACGGATTTTCCGCTCATACTTACTCTGGAATAGATATAGCTCTCAAACTCTGGAATGTGTAGAGCTCACTGTTTCAGGAATAAGTTGAGTTGACCTGCTCTGGAGAGTGTTGAGCTCTCGAGCTCTGGAATGTGTAGAGCTCACAGCTTCACGAACAAGTGGAGCTCACCTGCTCTGGAAAGTGTAGAGCTCACAGGCTCTGGAATAGATAGAGTTCTCAAACTCTGGAATGTGCAGAGCTCACAGTTTCAGGAACAAGTTAAGTTCACCTGCTCTGGAGACTGTAGAGTTCTCGAGCTCTGGAATGTGTAGAGCTCACAGCTTCATGAACAAGTAGAGTTTACCTGCTCTGGAGAGTGTATAGCTCTCAAGCTTTGGAATGGGTGTAGCACGCAACTTCAGGAACAAGTAGAGTTCATTGGCTCTGGGATGTGTAGAGCTCACAGCTTCAGGAACAAAGAGAGCTCCCCATGTCTGGAATGTGTAGAGCTCTCAAGCTCTGGAATGTATAGAGCTCCCCAGCTCTGGAATGTGTAGAGCTCTCAAGCTCTGGAATGTGTAGAGATTTCAAGCTGTAGAATGTGTAGAGTTCACAGCTTCAGGTAGAACCAGAGCTCACATGCTGTGGAGAGTGCACCCCTCACACCTTCAGGTGCAAGTAGAGCAGAAAGGCTTTGGATTGTGTCGAGCTCTCAAGCTCTGGAATGTGTAGAGCTCCCCGGCTCTGGAATTTTTAGAGCTCTCAAGCTGTAGAATGTGTGGAGCTCACAGCTTCAAGAAGAACCAGAGCTCACATGCTGTGGAGAGTGTACCCCTCACACCTTCAGGTGCAAGTAGAGCAGAAAGGCTTTGGATTGTGTCGAGCTCTCAAGCTCTGGAATGTGTAGAGCTCCCCGGCTCTGGAATTTTTAGAGCTCTCAAGCTGTAGAATGTGTGGAGCTCACAGCTTCAAGAAGAACCAGAGCTCACATGCTGTGGAGAGTGTAGAGCTCACAGGCTCTGGAATAGATAGAGTTCTCAAACTCTGGAATGTGCAGAGCTCACAGTTTCAGGAACAAGTTAAGTTCACCTGCTCTGGAGACTGTAGAGTTCTCGAGCTCTGGAATGTGTAGAGCTCACAGCTTCATGAACAAGTAGAGTTTACCTGCTCTGGAGAGTGTATAGCTCTCAAGCTTTGGAATGGGTGTAGCACGCAACTTCAGGAACAAGTAGAGTTCATTGGCTCTGGGATGTGTAGAGCTCACAGCTTCAGGAACAAAGAGAGCTCCCCATGTCTGGAATGTGTAGAGCTCTCAAGCTCTGGAATGTATAGAGCTCCCCAGCTCTGGAATGTGTAGAGCTCTCAAGCTCTGGAATGTGTAGAGATTTCAAGCTGTAGAATGTGTAGAGTTCACAGCTTCAGGTAGAACCAGAGCTCACATGCTGTGGAGAGTGCACCCCTCACACCTTCAGGTGCAAGTAGAGCAGAAAGGCTTTGGATTGTGTCGAGCTCTCAAGCTCTGGAATGTGTAGAGCTCCCCGGCTCTGGAATTTTTAGAGCTCTCAAGCTGTAGAATGTGTGGAGCTCACAGCTTCAAGAAGAACCAGAGCTCACATGCTGTGGAGAGTGTACCCCTCACACCTTCAGGTGCAAGTAGAGCAGAAAGGCTTTGGATTGTGTCGAGCTCTCAAGCTCTGGAATGTGTAGAGCTCCCCGGCTCTGGAATTTTTAGAGCTCTCAAGCTGTAGAATGTGTGGAGCTCACAGCTTCAAGAAGAACCAGAGCTCACATGCTGTGGAGAGTGCACCCCTCACACCTTCAGGTGCAAGTAGAGCAGAAAGGCTTTGGATTGTGTCGAGCTCTCAAGCTCTGGAATGTGTAGAGCTCCCCGGCTCTGGAATGTTTAGAGCTCTCAAGCTGTAGAATGTGTGGAGCTCACAGCTTCAAGAAGAACCAGAGCTCACATGCTGTGGAGAGTGTACCCCTCACACCTTCAGGTGCAAGTAGAGCAGAAAGGCTTTGGATTGTGTCGAGCTCTCAAGCTCTGGAATGTGTAGAGCTCCCCGGCTCTGGAATTTTTAGAGCTCTCAAGCTGTAGAATGTGTGGAGCTCACAGCTTCAAGAAGAACCAGAGCTCACATGCTGTGGAGAGTGCACCCCTCACACCTTCAGGTGCAAGTAGAGCAGAAAGGCTTTGGATTGTGTCGAGCTCTCAAGCTCTGGAATGTGTAGAGCTCCCCGGCTCTGGAATTTTTAGAGCTCTCAAGCTGTAGAATGTGTGGAGCTCACAGCTTCAAGAAGAACCAGAGCTCACATGCTGTGGAGAGTGCACCCCTCACACCTTCAGGTGCAAGTAGAGCAGAAAGGCTTTGCATTGTGTCGAGCTCTCAAGCTCTGGAATGTGTAGAGCTCCCCGGCTCTGGAATGTTTAGAGCTCTCAAGCTGTAGAATGTGTGGAGCTCACAGCTTCAGGAAGAACTAGAGCTCATATGCTGTGGAGAGTGTACCCCTCACATCTTTAGGTGCAAATACAGCAGAAAGGTTCTGGAAGGTGTAGAGCTCCCCGGCTCGGGTGCACACTTCTGAAGGAAGACAGGAGTTTGCTGCCCAACGTCATTCTCATAACATCTGCAGCTACGATGATGCTAGATTGGGTGGGGAATGTATCCCTGAATGACACACCTGCAGGTGGCTGTTGCCATGGAGCCGCCAGGGGACCTTAAAATGTGTAAACAATAGGATAGTGCTGCCCACTGCCTGCCTGCACCAGTTCACCCAATGTATTCTGGTAGATGCAGTCCTTAACAACATTCATACTCAAAATTAATTGTGGTTGACACACTTGAGATGTCTGAAGAAATTGACAGAAGCTGTTTACCCTATTTCTATGAAGCTCAGACGATTTACTCAAGAAATGCTTATCTTTCTTCCGTTAATAGTTCTTCACAGTAGATTTAGATAGCACATTAAATGTCAGAGGTTCACAGCCCTTAGACTTACACTTTCCTCAAGCAGCCCACTCAATAAATAAATCACTGTTGCCTGAAGTTACAATTTCCTCAAGCATTCCACTCAATAAATAAATCATTGTTGCTTTAAGTTACATTTTCCTCAAGCATTCCACTCAATGAATAAATCATTGTTGCCTTAAGTTACATTTTCCTCAAGCATTCCACTCAATATATAAATCATTGTCGCCAGTGGATCTTGAAAAGCAAATTACTTTAGCCCAGGGTCTTTCGTGGATGACCAGTTAATTGATTGGTCATCAGTCAATGCCCTTTCATTAACATCTTCAGCATCTGAGGTCTCGCGGCTGCCTTCAATAGATATGTCGGCCGGGGTGGCTTCGGTGAGCCATTGTCAACCGTAAGAGTGATCCGAGGTCCTTTGTATTGACCGACTACCAAGATGGTGGTTCATTATAATCTATTTATAGCGCTCACATACTCAGATGTATCTTGGCGCTTTAGGAAGACGCAACCTTAAAACCCAACAGTGACCGGAGAAAAAGGCCAGAATACGCTTCATTATTAAAAAGCCAGGTCTAAAACAGATTAGATTTGTTTCTGCCACAAACACAAAAGCAGAGGGTTTTACAGTTTGGCCGCTGCTGTAGGAACTCTTTTCATGACCCTAGGACTCTGAGCACTTTCCCACTGCCCTGCAGCAGGAATGTGCACGCACCCTTGCTACACGTGCCAGGACAGAGTGCTTACTTGATTGGTTTAGGTGTCGTACCTGTGAGTGCCCTGTAAAAAGGTCACCACATACCCGGGAAGGGGTGACAGTGGCTAATAGGGGGCGCTGCACTGATTGTGCCACCCACAGTAATAGCCTGTCAAACATGGCTCATGCTCATGGTGCCCGGTCTCACTCCATAGCCAACCCTGAGGGGGCCGTTCACTACCACCGAACCGGGGTAGATGAGTGGCCGGGTGGGTACATCTGCGTGTGCACTGCCCAAGTAGCGATGAACCCCTACATGAGTTTTACCTACTTAGGGGGTGAGCTCTCCTCATGGGACACCTCCTGGGTGTGGCTGATTCTCTTGTTGTGCCCTTAGTGCCTGTGCACTTTCCCACTGTAAATGCAGTGTGAAAGTGTGTGCACCCTTCCTGCACACGGTAGGAAGTGGTGCTTACCTGAGGTTGCTAAACATAGGTCAGGTCTGTCATTACAGGCCTGTGTGTGGGTGCACTTGCACCTATGGGGGTTGTAAACCGGTGTCCAGCCTGCCATTGCAGGCCAGTGTGCGCTTAGGCACCAATGATGTCATAAAACCTGTGTCCAGCGTATCCAGCCTGCCATTGCAGGCTGGTGTGCGCGCTGCACCAATGGTGACCCTGAACATGTGTCCAGCCTACAACTGCAGGCTGATGTGTGCTTTCACCAATGGTGTTCCTAACTACATGTCCAGTCTGCTATTGAGGGTGGTGTGCGCAATTGCGTGTCTGCTCAGACTGGCCTTTTTAAGTCAGTAGCCATCCTGAGAGGACCTTTTACTACCACCGATTACCCAGAGGGTACATCTTACAGGATGAAGTGAGTGGTAGGTGAAGGGCAGGTACACATGTATGTCCCATGCCTAGGTAGTGAGGAATACCCATGTGTATTTTCACTACCTATGAGGTTTGCCCTTCTCCTAGGCTGACATGGTTAAATGGTTGAAACCACTTCAGACTGCAATACTGGATTGCAATGCAGCAGTTTCATGACGTTTTCTATCGATGGATTTGCAGTGACAACACCTTTCCAGTGGTAAAGGTGGCTTTGTCGTAATTCGTGCAAGAATGCCACAACTAGAAAGTGGGCATTTCTATGCTCAAAACTTTGTGTGCCTTGGTGCTTGGCTCCAGTCCCCACTGGAGGTTGGGAGAGCACATCTGGGCATTCCCCAGCGACAGCTATAAAACACTAGTCATGCAACTGGAATGAAAGATTTCTCCCATTTGCTGGATTGATTGGAAAAAGAGATGTTGACACTTTGCCTCTGAAGCCAGATCATGGCCCCACTAAAGTTTAAGATCTGCATTCCATGGGCTCATGGCAGACTGGACTGAAATTTAGGGGAGACATTTGTGGATCAAAGGGAGACCATTTGAACCACCCCCAACTTCACAGGCACACTGCAATTTAATTACTGAGGCCATACTTCAGCAGGGAAAAGACAAGCTTGTGTGTATGTGGGACCAGAGAACCTGGAACTACCTAGTGCACAATGCCAGAGGAATCTGTTGTGCACAAGGAGGATTACTGCCATTAAAAGGGACTGCCTGCCCTTCGTGAATACTGGCTGGCCTGGGCCGACTACCTGTTGCCAGGTGGCACACTGAAGTGTGCTCTCCAAGGACTTTTTGAGCTTGCCCCCTGTTCTTTTGGATGTCTCAAGGACATTAAAGATCTCCGACGTGGGACACACACTGTGTACCTGTGACACCTGGAGAGAGGTGCCCTCTCAAGTACCAACATCGTCTGCTGGTTCGCCATCTGGTAGTGTGGCATGATTGTGGAACTAAGAATTGTGCCTGGAGACCGGATTGCCAAGAGTGGAGCCCCAAAGCTTTGCCCGCATCTAAAGTGTGTGGCCTCCACATCGTGGGGTCCTTGGCATGCATAAGCATCTTGTTGGTGGTGGAACAGATTTACCGGTTGAGGGATCAAGCATGGCCCACTTTGTCAATCATGCTGCACCTCTCTTGTGCGACAATTCGACTGTATGCTCATTGCGTGTGGTGTCTGATTCACAAGTTGCTACCCTCGGAGGTGGGGGTGTAACCGTAGTAGTGCCTCATTTTACCTTTTGAGGCATTGCTGAAGTTGCACGTGTATGTGTGAATGGAACTGTATGGTGCAACCAATATCAAAGTGCACTGGACCTTGTACCTCATTGCCAGGGAGGTACTGAATGGCAATTCTTCATTGTGTTTGACTGAAACTGTCTGGTGCAACCAATATCAATGTGCACCTGATGTTATGCCTCATTTCCAGAGGAGTTAGTCTTTTTTGCGTATGACTGGAACGGTCTGGTGTGCCACATATCATCAAGCACCAGACATTGTGCCCAGATTACCTGGACTCTGAACAATGTGTACCTGACTGGGTGCCTCCTCCGCCCGAGAGGCTCCACGGCTTCATTCTCCCTTTATCAATTGTACCTCACCCGGCCTTCCCCGATGACATCAGGTTACCAAGTAGTATTGCCCAGCTTGGGCCTGAGTGGTGAGAGTGGTTGACTGGGCAGAAGGAATGCTTCCAAGAACAGTAGTAAGTAGGTCAAGAGACTGCATGACCCCTCTGTGCTTCACAGCTCTGGAAGGCCCTTGTGGACCCCTTTAGTGTAACAAACTATTGCCTTCAGCCCGTTTCTACTCTGCAGTGCTGCCAAACCTCCTTTGATAACTGCCTCCTAATTAATCTTGCTACCTACCCCCACCTGCTTCCCTGGGACCCTGACTTAGAGTGACTTAGGGCACGTGCGGCCTAGGCCTTGAGGGAGGACGGGGTTTCTCTAATCACTGGGTGTAGGATAGTCGGGGTTAGTTGAAGGGTGGAGGGAGGCTTGGGGCCACGGGGTCTGCAGTGTGAGAAGTTGGCCTGATATATGATGCTCACTAGTTCTAGTGATCACCTTGTATCAGTCCAAACAACCCTTATGGTGATTGGTTGTAAGTCAACTTTATAGACCAGCTATCCTAATGGTAGCATGGACAAAGCAGTCTTAGGCTAAACTCTATTGGCATGTGAAGCCAGCTGTTTTACCACATATAACCCCTTGAATACCAAGTGAAAGGACACCACACAGGTAGTTATGAAAATAAACAAGTATTTATTAATTAAAATACACCTCTGAACTCTTTATGAGGTCAGAGGGCTAAGCACATGACAAACTCTTAGGAAAAATACGTTCAAGTTACACGATTTACAATGGTGCCCTAGGGGCACGACAAACCATATACTAGAAACAATGGAATGCGAGGAAAGAAAATACTGTAAGAAGATCCAGAGGCTGGAGGATCGCTGGGACTACGCTACTAACTAGGTAAGTAAGGAGCAGGAGGCCCACGGGACTCACGGGCAGAGTGGAAACTCTCACGCGGGATGCGTACCAACGTCTATGGATGCTACAGTTTATAGAGTTACGGATTCCGGACGAACCCGGCTGGATGGAGGAAAAACAACAGTGGACCTGAACACTAGGATAGTGAACACTGACTTCAGCACCTAGAAGCTTTAATTACCTAACCCACAGGCTGCGGGTGCATAGGGCTGAAGTGGTGTCGGGTTTGCTGCGTTGATCCCGATGAAGCCTGAAACAAGTAGTTGCAGGCAGGCGGTCAGATGGAGGAGTCCGGTGGTTCCAAGGATGGAACTAGGAAGAAGAAGTCCTGAAAGGGAAGGGGACAGAGTCTCGGTCACTAGCCAGTGACGGTGCTGGAACCAGGTGCTGTCGCCGCGGTCAGGTGGAAGAAGGGTCGCTTCTCTCTGTAGCTGCGCGGACCAGGAGCTGTTCTTTATGACCAGGCTGGAGGCACGAGCTGTCCCACGTAGTCTGCTGCTGTTGACGGTGTTGGATCGTCGATCTGGTAAACAGGCCTTGGCAAGTGCAAGCCACGCGGTGGAACAAAGATGGCGTCTGATGCGGACCAGGAGGGTCCGGGGTGCTTCTCGTTTACAAGGAAGCAAGGTCCAGTCTGGGGGACCAGACCAGCAGTGTTGAAATCTTCGGGTCGTCGTCTCAGAGGTCACTAGCCAGCCGGCAAGTGACCAGACAACAGGAAAAGCAGCAACCAGGCAAAAGGGCCCCACGCAGATCTTGTGGATGCTGGGGGGCTGGTCTTTGGTGCAGGGCCTGCGTCGGTGTGGGGCTTCTCAGCCCCCAGTGCACTCACTCGAGGATCCCTCGGCGGTCGTGCTGGAAGCGCTGTGTAGGTTTCTTCAAGTTGGCCGTCTTCAAGTTGCTCGTCGCACCCACGGGTCCCAGCTGTGCTGTGGATGTGGGTAGAGGTCAGAGGAGTCTGGAGGTCCGGGTCTCGTCGAGCTGGGTCGTCGGCTTCCAGGAAGGAAGGACTTGCTGCAAACCGCACAGGAGCTTGATGGTGCCTGCGAAGCAGGATGGTCACTCCCTGACCATAGGGGAGATTCTTCAGTCTTCTGATATTCAGGAGGGCGAAGGTCAAGAGTTCTTCTTGGAAGTTGTCAAGATTAATCTAATCTGGAATGGGACCAGCTCCTACCTTTATTCAGCTAAAGGGGCTGCACTACGACTAGGTCCCTCCCCTGGGTGGGACCAGGAAGGGGGGTGGTTACACCCCCTATCCTTTGACCGGTCTTGCACCAGCTCTGGGGCTGGAGTGCCCCAGGAACTGGTTTAGACCGGAGTATGCACAGGGACACCTTGTGTGCCCCAGGCATGTCTCATTCCTTTCAGCCCTGTCCTACCTAATACACAAAATCCTGTCTGGGGTGGTGCTAGCACCTCCCCAGGCAGGAAACCCTTTGTCCAAGCCTCCCTCGCTGGAAGGACTCCCAGCAGCAGGAGGTCAGACTTGTGTCTGTGGTGGCAGCATCCATTTTGTGATGCTGAGGCTCGAGATAACTTTAACTGGGGTTCACAGTTACATACATGTCGTGTCCCTCTAGAAGGGTGGAATGCTACCCCGGTCGCCAGGGGGTAGTATTCCAATTCGTATGACACCTTACTTGACATGTTTTGATAATGCTATACCAAAGTTAGCATTTGACCGCGAGGTTCATAATGCACTTAAGAGTATATGGTATAGCGTTATCATGGAACAGCTATTAGGACTTGGTTCCGCAAGCTGCAAACGGGCTCAGTTCATGCCAGAGCACCATCTCACATAATTCCAAGCACTCTGCCTTCAGGATTGATAAGGCCTGCCATAGGAGTGACTGATGGGAATTAATGTGTCCATTTTAGGTTTAGATATAGGGATACTATATCTAAAGCAAAGGGTGATTACACCACCTTGCCCCAGCTGTCGTGCAGCCAGTTGTGTCTGTTTAGATGGCCAGCCAGGGGTGGCAGAATACATGCTTCAGCCCCTGGTAGGCCCTGGGTACGCCTATGCCCTGGATACCTAAGGTATGCTGTACAGGGACTGATAAGGTGGCCCAGTACCAATTGGTAAATGCACCTAAGGTACATGGTTGTCAATTTAGAGAGAGAACAGCTAGGCTGTGGGTCTGATGAGCAGGCCCACAGCCAGGGAAAGTCGTAAACCAGTGAAGCAAAAAGCAAAAATCGGGGGTGACCATAGGATTGCAGACCCTACTCTCCTACATAACCCCCCCCCCCAAACTTAGGGACATTAAACTAACCTTGACCAGGTGAGTCTTCTTGTTCTAAGTGGAAGTACCTGTAGAGACCATCTACATTGCCATGGTCAGTCCCTGGTCTGTGCTCCACTGGAAAGTCCATCCCCTGTTGGGAAATGGACCACCTAAGAAGTTTGGGGTTTTCACCCTTCATTTGATTTAGACATAAGAGGGGCTTATGGTCAGTCTGACTCTTGAAGTGGGTACCAAACAAGTATGGCCTCAACTTCTTCAGGGCCCAAACCACAGCAAAGGCCTCCCTCTCAATAGCTGACCAACGTTTCTCTCTAGGGGTCAGCCTTCTACTTATAAAAGCAATGGGCTGGTCATGACCATCAATATTCAGTTGAGAAAGAACAGCTCCCACACCCAACTCAGAAGCATCTGTTTGGACAATGAAAGGTTTGGAGTAGTCTGGACTCTTGAGAATAGGTGCAGTGCACATGGCCTGCTTTAGGTCATCAAATGCCTTTTGACAGCTAACTGTCCACTGAACTTTCTTTGGCATTTTCTTACTTGTCAGGTCATTAAGTGGAGTCACAATGGTTCCATAATTTCTGACAAATTTCCTATAGTAACCAGACAGGCCCAAGAAAGCTCTGACCTGTGTCTGGGTGGTTGGAGGAGCCCAGTCCTTTATGGCCTGTATCTTGCTCTCCAAAGGTTGAACTTGGCCTCCACCTACAAGGTGGCCCAAGTATACAACTTGACTCTGCCCTATCTGGCACTTAGTAGCCTTGATAGTGAGGCCTGCCTTCTGCAGGGCCTCCAAAACTTTCCTCAGGTGGATCAAGTGATCCTCCCAGGTAGAGCTAAAGACAGCAATATCATCAAGATATGCTGCACAGAAGTCATCCAGCCCAGAGAGAACTTGGTTCACCAACCTTTGAAAAGTGGCAGGTGCATTTTTCAAACCAAAGGGCATCACCACAAACTGGTAATGACCTCCTGGGGTAGAAAATGCTGTCTTGGCCTTAGCATCCTCAGCTAACCTGATTTGCCAATAACCAGCTGTCAGGTCAAATGTACTCAAGAATTTGGCAGAAGCCAATTTATCTATGAGTTCATCTGCTCTTGGTATTGGATGGGCATCTGTCTTAGTGACAGCATTGAGACCCCTGTAGTCTACACAAAACCTCATCTCTCTCTTACCATCCTGGGTGTGAGGTTTAGGCACTAGAACTACAGGACTAGCCCAATGGCTCTCTGAGGGTTCAATGACTCCCAATTCCAACATCTTTTGTACTTCTTGTTTTATGCAGTCCCTGACGTGGTCAGGTTGCCTGTAGATTTTACTCTTTATAGGCAGACGGTCACCAGTGTTCACCTCATGGGTGCACCAGTTTGTCTGACTGGGTGTCAGAGAGAACATTTGTCTGAAGGATTGAAGAACTTGTTTGCAATCCTCTTGTTGATGCTCAGAGAGGCTGTCAGAAAATACAACATCATCTACTGACCCATCATCAGGGTTCTGAGTGAGCAGGTCTGGGAGAGGGACACTCTCTTCCTCCTGTCCATCATCTGTAGCCATGAGCAAGCCCATGTCTTCCCTGTTGAAAAATGCCTTGAGCCTGTTCACATGAAGTACTCTGTGAGGGCTCCTGGAAGTTCCAAGGTCTACCAGGTAGGTGACCTCTCCCTTCTGTTCAATTATAGTATGGGGTCCAGACCATTTGTCTTGGAGAGCTGCTGGGGCCACTGGCTCCAACACCCACACCTTCTGTCGAGGCTGGTAAACAGTAAGGACAGCCGTTTGGTCATGCCAAGCTTTTTGTAGTTCTTGGCTGGCCTCAAGGTTTTTAGATACCTTCTCCATGTACTCTGCCATCCTGGAGCGGAGACCAAGTACATAGTCCACTATGTCCTGTTTAGGCTTTTTGAGAGGTAACTCCCATCCTTCCTTCACAAGACACAGGGGTCCTCTTACAGGATGCCCAAATAGAAGTTCAAAAGGGCTGTAACCAACCCCCATCTGTGGGACCTCTCTGTAAGCAAACAGAAGGCAGGGTAAAAGGATGTCCCATCTTCGCCTAAGCTTTTCTGATAACCCTTTTATCATCCTTTTGAGGGTCTTGTTGAATCTCTCAACAAGCCCATTGCACTGTGGGTGATAGGGGGTGGTGAATTTGTAGTTGACACCACACTCCTTCCACATAGCAGTCAAGTATCCTGACATGAAGTTTGCACCTCTGTCAGGGACAACCTCCTTAGGAAACCCCACTCTGGAGAAAACTCCAAGTAGGGCCCTGGCCACAACAGGAGCTGTAGTGGTCCTAAGGGGAATAGCTTCTGGATACCTGGTGGCATGATCCACTACCACCAGTATAAATCTGTGCCCAGATGCTGTTGGGGGGTCCATTGGTCCAACAATGTCAATCCCCACTCTTTCAAAGGGTACCCCCACCACAGGTAGTGGTATAAGGGGGGCCTTTGTTGGCCTTTGTTGGCTGGCTTGACAGGTGACACATGAACGACAAAAGTCTTTGGTGTCCTCAGACATATGAGGCCAGTGAAAGTGTGGGACAAGTCTTTCCCAAGTCTTGTTCTGGCCTAAGTGACCTGCAAGGAGAATTTCATGGGCCAAGGTGAGAAGGAAACCTTTCAGAGACAAGGGGATGACCAGCCTCCTGGTAGCACCAGGCTTGGGGTCTCTTGCCTCAGAGTAAAGGAGTCCATCATCCCAATACACTTTATGGGCACCTATGGCATTCCCTGCAGCCTCAGCAGCAGCCTGCTGTCTGAGGGGTTCAAGAGATGAACAGTCTAATTGTGCCTGCCTCAAGTCTGCCCTGGAAGGTCCCCCTGTCCCAAGAAACTCAACCTGTTCAGGCTCAAGTTCTTCTAGGACAGTTCCTTCTGGGGTCTTTGGATCAGTCTCCTGTGAGGGCTGATCCTCACCTTGAGGCAAGGGGGAAGGCACTGCCTTAACCCTACTGTTCTTACTCTTGGTTAGTGTCTGGTCCATTGTTCCAGGATCCAGCACTAGTTCAGCTGGGCATTTTTTGGCCTGTGACCTAGTCACAGCAAGGACATGTGCTGACAAACCTAACATTTCCACATGAGTCGAATACTCCACATCTGACCATAAGGAGGATTCCAAATCATTGCCCAAAAGACAGTCCACTGGGAGGTCTGAACTAACAACAACCCTTTTGAGGCCATTTACCCCTCCCCAGGAGAAATTAACAAGTGCCATACTATAGTTGGTAGTGACATTGCTAGCATTGGTCACTAGGTAGTTTGAACCTAGTATTACCTGTCCAGGGTCCACAAATGCTGGTGTCACCATAGTGACACTGGCACAGGTGTCCCTGTAGGCCTGAACCATCTTTCCATTGATTAAAGGCGTTTGCCTGTACTTGCACAGAGTACTGGGACTTATTGAAGGGGTCAAATCCATGTCCCCAGTACAAACAAGAACAGCCTGGGTAGGTACTCTGACTAAGTCAGAGCCTGCCTCAGATACCAATGTCAACCCCACTATAGCCTTAGGGGGAGCACTACCACTACTAACTGAACTAGGGGTTGCAGGTGCCTTAGGGGCAGTAGTGGTAGGAGCTGGGCCTTTCTTGGTGCACTCACTAAACCAGTGAGTATTACTTTTACAGTATTGGCACCATGGTTTCTTCTGACCATTCTTCTTCTTCTTTTGGGAATTCTGGGACCCACCCTCCTTAGATTGTTGGGGCCCTGTAGAAACTTCTGGTCATTTTGCTTATTCTCATTACCCTTCTGGTCTGCTTTCTTATGGCCACCACCCTGGTTCTGGTTCTGCTGCTTGACCCTTATCCTGACCCATCTGTCTGCCTTCTTTCCCAATTCTTGGGGAGAGGTCAGATCTGAGTCAATAAGGTGCTGATGCAACAACTGATTTTGACAATTACTTAAGATTTGTTCTCTCATAATTAGATTATACAATCCTGTGTAATCAGTAACTTTACTTCCCAGTAACCAGCCTTCAAAAGCCTTAGTGGCACAATCACCAAAGTCAGCCCAATCCTGAGACTGAATTTTCTGGGTGTCTCTGAACAGCAACCTGTACTGCTCAGTTGTTAAGCCAAACCCATCAATCAGTGTATTCTTCAGGACTTGGTAATTGTTAGCATCCTCAGCTCTAGTAGTGAGGAGCTTATCTCTACCTTTACCTTCAAAGGAGAGCCACAGTATAGCTGCCCACTGACTTTGGTGGATGCACTGGACAGTGCAGGCCCTCTCCAAAGCAGTCATCCATTTGTGGATGTCATCCCCTTGCTTAAAGGGGGGCACTATTTTACTCAGGTGTCTAGTATAAAAACTCCTGTCTTTATCTCTAATGATAATGCTGCCACCAGTGGGGTCTGCCCCACTCAATTTCTGCTCTCTGGCAAAGGCAAGTCTTTCTTTGGCAAGGGCAAGTTCTTCCCTCTCAATCCTCAGATTGACTTCCCTCATCTTGGCTTCATGCTCTTTTCTCTGAGCGGATGTCATCCCTCCTTGAGAAGATGCCTGAGAGACATGGGTATGAACAGATCTGTTAGAGCCTCTGGAGAGAGACCTAAATGGTCTATTCCCAAGGTTAAGCCTGCCTGAGGATGGGCCTGGGGGTCCCCCATTTCCATTCTCATGTATGCTTAAGTTGGTCCTGGTAAGCCTGCTGACTCCTCCCTGACCATTGTTTACCTCACCATCAGATGAGTCTCCATCTCCCTCCACTTCTTCAGTTTCAGGGAAATTGGAGTCCTCCTCTAGTGGGGGTATGTCTTCCTCTGTAGGATCAGATGGGCCTGGATTAGAAGCCCTTCTGGCATCAAATGTCTCTAAGGGACCTATCAGGAAGTTGATTGTAGGGTTAGAACCCTGTTTTAATTTCCTGGAGGTACACAATTGTCTCATCTCCTGGAAGCTAAGAGCTGCATATCTTGACATGACCTGTGGAGGGGCAACTGCCACAAGGGGAGCCACTGAGTTCTCTCCTGTGGTAGACGTGCTTTTCTAGTGAGGTGTAAGTGGTGCACTTACCTACACTATGGGTTTACCTACTGATCCCTTGCTAAGAGTTGTAGTCAGGGTGTGCTACTCCCTTTCTACTACAACAGCTGGTTCAGTAGAACTCAGAGTATTTCTAAGGTTGTTATATGTACCTATGACACCTTATGTGATCTTTCAAATGATATCTCAAGATTATAATTGGTAAAAACAACAGCAAGCTCAAATCCCAACCGCTGCACACCAATGTGAGAAGTTGGCCTGATATATGATGCTCACTAGTTCTAGTGATCACCTTGTATCAGTCCAAACAACCCTTATGGTGATTGGTTGTAAGTCAACCTTATAGACCAGCCATCCTAATGGTAGCATGGACAAAGCAGTCTTAGACTAAACTCTATTGGCATGTGAAGCCAGCTGTTTTACCACATATAACCCCTTGAATACCAAGTGAAAGGACACCACACAGTTAGTTATGAAAATAAACAAGTATTTATTAACTAACATACACCTCTGAACTCTTTATGAGGTCAGAGGGCTAAGCACATGACAAACTCTTAGGAAAAATACGTTCAAGTTGCACGATTTACAATGGTGCCCTAGGGGCACGACAAACCATATACTAGAAACAATGAAATACGAGGAAAGAAAATACTGTAAGAAGATCCAGAGGCAGGAGTATCGCTGAGACTACGCTACTAACTAGGTAAGTAAGGAGCAGGAGGCCCACGGGACTCCCGTGCAGAGTGGAAACTCTCACGCGGGATGCTTACCAACGTCTATGGATGCTACAGTTTAAAGAGTTACGGATTCCGGACGAACCCGGCTGGATGGAGGGAAAACAACAGTGGACCTGAACACTAGGATAGTGAACACTGACTTCAGCACCTAGAAGCTTTAGTTACCTAACCCACAGGTTGCGGGTGCATAGGGCTGAAGTGGTGTCGGGTTTGCTGCATTGATCCCGATGAAGCCTGAAACAAGTAGTTGCTGGCAGGCGGCCAGATGGAGGAGTCCGGTGGTTCCAAGGATGGAACTAGGAAGAAGAAGTCCTAAAAGGGAAGGGGACAGAGTCTCGGTCACTAGCCAGTGACGGTGCTGGAACCAGGAGGGAACCAGGTGCTGTCGCCGCGGTCAGGTGGAAGATGGGTCGCTTCTCTCTGTAGCTGCGCGGACCAGGAGCTGTTCTTTACGACCAGGCTGGAGGCACGAGCTGTCCCACGTAGTCTGCTGCTGTTGGCGGTGTTGGATCGTCGATCTGGTCAACAGGCCTTGGCAAGTGCAAGCCACGCGGTGGAACAAAGATGGCGTCTGGTGCAGACCAGGAGGGTCCGGGGTGCTTCTCGTTTACAAGGAAGCAAGGGCCAGTCTGGGGGACCAGACCAGCAGTGTTGAAATCTTCGGGTCGTTGTCTCAGAGGTCACTAGCCAGCCGGCAAGTGACCAGACAACAGGAAAAGCAGCAACCAGGCAAAAGGGCCCCACGCAGATCTCGTGGATGCTGGGGGGCTGGTCTTTGGTGCAGGAGCTGCGTCGGTGTGGGGCTTCTGAGACCCCAGTGCACTCACTCGAGGATCCCTCGGCGGTCGTGCTGGAAGCGCTGTGTAGGTTTCTTCAAGATGGCCGTCTCCAAGTTCCTCGTTGCACCCACGGGTCCCAGCTGTGCTGTGGATGTGGGTAGAGGTCAGAGGAGTCTGGAGGTCTGGGTCTCGTCGAGCTGGGTCGTCGGGTTCCAGGAAGGAAGGACTTGCAGCAAACTGCACAGGAGCTTGATGGTGCCTGCGAAGCAGGATGGTCACTCCCTGACCATAGGGGAGATTCTTCAGTCTTCTGATATTCAGGAGGGCGAAGGACAAGAGTTCTTCGTGGAAGTTGTCAAGATTAATCTAATTTGGAATGGAACCAGCTCCTACCTTTATTCAGCTAAAGGGGGCTGCACTACGACTAGGTCCCTCCCCTGGGTGGGACCAGGAAGGGGGGTGGTTACACCCCCTATCCTTTGTCCGGTCTTGCGCCAGCTCTAGGGCTGGAGTGCCCCAGGAACTGGTTTAGACCGGAGTATGCACAGGGACACCTTGTGTGCCCCAGGCATGTCTCATTCCTTTCAGCCCTGTCCTACCTAATACACAAAATCCTGTCTGGGGTGGTGCTAGCACCTCCCCAGGCAGGAAACCCTTTGTCCAAGCCTCCCTCGCTGGAAGGACTCCCAGCAGCAGGAGGTCAGACTTGTGTCTGTGTTTTGTGATGCTGAGGCCTGAGATAACTTTAACCGGGGTTCACAGTTACATACATGTCGTGTCCCTCTAGAAGGGTGGAATGCTACCCCCATCGCCAGAATTGGCGAGGGGGTAGTATTCCAATTCGTATGACACCTTACTCGACATGTTTTGATAATGCTATACCAAAGTTAGCATTTGACCGCGAGGTTCATAATGCACTTAAGAGTATATGGTATAGCGTTATCCTGGAACAGCTATTAGGACTTGGTTCCGCAAGCTGCAAATGGGCTCAGCTCATGCCAGAGCACCATCTCACATAATTCCAAGCACTCTGCCTTCAGGATTGATAAGGCCTGCCATAGGAGTGACTGATAGGAATATATGTGTCTATTTTAGGTTTAGATATAGGGATACTATATCTAAAGCAAAGGGTGATTACACCACCTTGCCCCAGCTGTCGTGCAGCCAGTTGTGTCTGTTTAGATGGCCAGCCAGGGGTGGCAGAATACATGCTTCAGCCCCTGGTAAGCCCTGGGTACGCCTATGCCCTGGATACCTAAGGTATGCTGTACAGGGACTGATAAGGTGGCCCAGTACCAATTGGTAAATGCACCTAAGGTACATGGTTGTCAATTTAGAGAGAGAACAGCTAGGCTGTGGGTCTGATGAGCAGGCCCACAGCCAGGGAAAGTCGTAAACCAGTGAAGCAAAAAGCAAAAATCGGGGGTGACCATAGGATTGCAGACCCTACTCTCCTACATGCAGTGTGTAATCAATTGACCTGCTAGGTATCAGTTGCACCCCATTAGGGTGCTGAGTGCATATGTGTAGGAATGTAGGATCTGCTTTTATGGTTATCCCCACTTTTTGTCTGGTGCGGATTAGTCTGGTTGGGATCCTGCTAATCAGGACCCCAGTCTCTTTGCTTTCCCCCCTAAATTGGTTATGGTAAGTACTTAGGTACCTCCCATATTGGATAATGGTGTACTCTTATAAGTCCCTAGTATATGCTAATGAGGTACCCAAGTCATAGGTACACCAGGTGTCCCCCATGGGCTGTAGCATATTATGCCACCCATGTGAGACCACTCAAATTGTGACTACAGGCCTGCCATTGCAGCCTGTGTAAGCTGGTGCTAGCACCATGTTACAGGACAAGACAAGGGACTTCGTATTGGTTGCTTAGTTGGTATATTTTACTAACAGCAAAATGGAACGTCCATAGGAGGGCAACAAGCCAGGAGGCCTTCCTTTGTTTGACCCCGATCCTTTTCCCTCTCTGTATCACTCCTCTCCTCTTTCTCCGTCGTCCCTCTGGCCTCGTGGGGCACTCTGCTGTAATAGTCTGTCCTTAGCGGTTCTCTCCTGTACCGAAGCACCCTCTGGATAAACAAGAAAGGACAGGCTGTTAGCATCCAGGCCTAGGACCTCAAGAGTTGCCTCCTCCTCTAAACCACCCCGGGTCATGTCCACAAAAGGAAAGGATGGATAAGGGTTCCCTCGATCTCAGTGAGTACCTACAACAAAGCTAAAGGGTTTCAAACATTTGAGGGGATGAACAGGCTTAACAAAGCTCAACGGTTTACCCTCCCTTTGACCCTTTGAGTCCAGATACTTCCCCCAGACCGGGTTTTCTTCACCCTAGCGGGCTTTAACACATCACAGAAAAAAACAATAAAAGAGGAAGAAGTGTGAGCCTCCCTCTCTATCACGAAACAAAGAAGGGGTCCTATTCCCAAGGTCCCGCAGGTGCCCTCTATAGCCCTTTGAGTATGTGAGAGGTAAGAACCAGCCACTCCCACAGCGACCAGTCACCCAGGTTACTTGCCTGAAGCCGTGGCCTGGTAATGGAGTCACGGCTGCCTCATCCGTTTGGCCTTTTCCTGGGGTGACCGACACCACTGCTCTGTTTTGCCTCTCCTTGTGTCCTTCTGGGTCTCATCGTCCGTAGTTGTGTCCTCACTTGCACATCTGAGCCGTAGAGCTGATGTCTGTATCCTTTTTCTCCTCCGGCTCCACCTCATGTAGTTCCAAGCCCAGAAGTGTCTGCTAGCCTCACCCCGTTGAGGTCATCAGCCCACTCCTCATGGTACCCCCGGGGCACCTGGGGTCCTCCCCCGGTGTGGCTCTGTCGTACACCACTTAAGAAAGATATAGCTTTCCCTATGTCTAAGGTCACTGCACTTAAAACCAATAAGTCACCCCTAAAGCAGGCCTTTCAATCCTAAAGGCAGGGTGCTCGGTTCTAAGTGTGAGGGTTCCCCTGCATGAGCAGGACACCCCTACAACCTTCGGAGTCTATTCTCCCTGGTTGAAAGTGCATCAGCCATTACGATACATAGAGTGGCCGTGACGCGATGACCATCTCTAAACTGGCTGTAACAAACCCTGTCATGTTTGTTATCAAACATGTTGGAATCATACCTCCCACACCATACGCGGTGTGGGGGGTATGATTACATGCACTGTGAAGCTCCTGCGGGAGGCCCTCAGTGCTCCCGGTACCAGTCTTCTAGACCCAGACAGCACAACAGGGATGCTGCCAACCAGAGACACAATTCTGCCCTCCTGCTGCTGAGCCAAGCTCGAGCAGGGGAAGTCACTACAATTGGTATCCTGTCACAGGGAGGTGTGACTACCTCCCAGACAGGGTTTACTGTATTGGGGCCGGTTGAGGGAGCTTGCCGGTGCCATCCAGACTGCTTGAGGGGCACATTTGGTGCCCTCCTTGCATACTCTAGTTCAAACCAGTTTAGGAAGCCTTTGGCTCAAAACTGGACAAAGGACATGGGAGTATCCTCCCCACTGTTCAGCCCCTCCTCTGGAAGGAACCCCTGAATCATCCCAACCCTTTCCCTAAGGTACTTAAGGGCTTACCTGAGGGTGGGTCCCTAGATTCGTCATAGGATTCGATTCAGATCAAACTCCACGTCATCTTCAACCGTCTGGACATTCTGACCGAGTCATGCAGACCACGTCGGACTGACGGCATCGGACTTCGGCTTTGGAACCGAGACTGCAACGGGGAAGACTCCATCTACTCATGATCTCTTCGTTCTGGAAGCCTGCTGCACTGTTAGCGTCTGTGCTCCATACAGGTCCCTTCCAGGTCCTGTGGACATCCAAAGACACCCAAAGGAATCTCCCTTGGAGTGATGGAGTCACTCCCCTGCTTCCGCAGACACTGCTGCACAGCTGACCGATTGCTGATCCTGGTCTCCAACCGGTCTGTAACACAGGAGGCAGTTCTACAACTTCCTCGAGCCCTGCACTGTCTTCAGACCAAGTTTGAGGCCCGAATCCCTTGTCGACACCACCGGAACCGAGTCCATGTGCACCGCTTTGGCTGGCCGTTGCTAAGGCTGGTCGACTCTCTTCTCCAGAGATCTTCGGGCCCTTCCGAGGGTCTTCTTTGATTCCAGTAGGCTCCCCTGCTTGCTCGGGGCCTACCCTAACTTACTTAAACGTGATGAGTCTCTTGAACCTTGCTGGTCCCGATACTGTACATTTTAGTCTTTTTCCATGTGTTGCCATTGGCAAGGCCCATTGATGCTCCCGCTGGACACGACCCCTTGTATACCAACATCCGATGTGGGACAGCTCGTACACCGTTCCTGATCACCCTCAGCATCACCTGTTGCACGTAGCTGCAGAGACAAGGGCACCGTCAACTTTCCTGCAACAGCCAACATTGGTGGGCACTCGACTCCCTTGCTTCCTGGTCACTCCTGAGTGACATAGACTCTGTCACCTCTGCTTACAGGTTCTCCTCATCTTGAATACACCCTTGGGTTCCATCTGACTCTTCCAGCCTCTTTGCCAGCAGCTTCTTACTTGAAGTCCTCCATTGGGGTCTATGGCAGTTTCCGACGTCACTTCATACCTATGCACCCGGCCTCCCTGGAGCAGGTAACCTGGTGTCCAGGGTAACCACGGATGGGGTGACTCTCGGCCAGTCCATCTTCCACAAGGTGTCTTCCAAGTCCTCAGGGAAGGGTACTTTTTCCTAAGAACTGTAACCGCGACTTACCCATTGACTTACCTTGAGCATGCCGTTGTGTATTCACTCAGCACAGAGCCTCCGAGGGATTCCTAGGTCCTTACCTTGGGTGGTTCCTTGGTCCCCCAGCCTTTCTAAGTCTTCTGGGACCACCCTCAACTTCGGTTGTTAGTCGCATTCCACTATTTTTGGACATGGTTTGGTCTTCCTTGGGAGCCCACTGTATTTTTGTGCTACTTACCTGTCATCTTATCAAAGTATTGTGTGTATTGTAATTATTTCTCCAGGTAGGAGATATTGCATTTGGTCAGTGAGTGTCTGTAATAAGTAACTATTTTTATAAATACAGGGTGTGGTTCTTTTTCCCTTAATATGCACTATAAGATCAGATACTGGTGAAACAAGCTGCTTTACACTCCTCCTAGACTAAGCCTGAAGGCTGCTCTCCACAGCTACCACTTAGAGAGCTTTCTAAGGTTGTCTAAACCACTAGAAACACCAGAAGGATTGTCTGGATTGGTGCAGGGTGCTACACTTGAATAAATGTGCACCATACACCAAGCTAGCCTCCCACAATATCGAGATATTGTTGTCAGATCCACCAAGTTTCATTGTTACCCTATCAGCCTTACCACACTTTTGTATTACCCCCATCAAATTCCAAACTTCTCCTTCTGTAGATAACAACTCTATTCAGATTCCACACCCAATGATCTTCAGTTCTAATCGCATTGATGACATCCTTTATGGCCTTCAATGGCTTAGAGGATTTTCCACCACAATCCTTCCACACAGGTCTTCTTCTAGGCGTCCAATCACCCTCAGCACCATTTGTTTGTTTGACTGAGTTTTTGTAATGGAAACATGCTTTACTGTCAATCATTCTCCTGTCCGCCTTCAACTTCCAATCGTCAGAAAATGGCTTCTTGCCCAATGTACGCTGAAAGTCCTTCACCCATCTTGGTTCTATAATTGTGTTAGGGCATCTTCCCTGTAAATAGAACAAAAGGAAATTTTCCTGTGATTGAATGTGGCATACATCTGTATATTTCAACTCTTTTGCTCACATGAGTCCTCTCTCTAATTTAGAAGATTTTCTTTAGCTCAAACAAATGTTTCTTTCAAAACATGATTGAACCTCTCTACCATCCCATTCGTTTTTTGATGATAGAGGGCACACTTTTTATGTTTTATTCCACATCCATTCAGAAAAAAATCCACCTCCGTAGACACCAGTTGCACTCCATTATCTGAGAACAGGGCTTCTGGGAAACCCTCCCTTGCAATCAATTCCTTTAGGAATTTCACTACATGTCTGGTCTCAATACCTCTGGTGAAACACACGTCTGGACATCTGGAGTATAAATCTATCACCTCTATGACATACATTTCTTGACCTTCACCACAAATAGGCCCCAAAATGAATAACGCAATATCCTTTTGTGGACCCAGGGGACAATCTCTAATACTGTGGGTTGCACACTGAGTTTCATGGCTTTCTCACTTACTGCACACTGCATACATTCCCTTACCAACCTCTCAACTTGGAGAGCCATCCCTGGCCACCAATACAAGGGATGCAGCCTCTACTTTGTTTTTGAAATTCTTTGATGGCAACTTTGTGCCAGACTCAACAATTCCTTCCTAAGTTTGTTTGGAGAAGTCAATCTTGTCACCCTAAATGATAGACCCTTTTTGTGGATAATTCGTCTTTAACCCACCAAAAATTATTGCACTCTGCACTACCTTATTCTTTGCTCTTCCACCAAGTACATATAAATTTCATCATCTCTTCCAATAACCCATATAACCTCATCGCCTCATGTCATTTCTCTTCAGGAATAATTTCCTAGCCAACTTCACAAACTAGTTCAGCCTTGTCATCAACTCCTGCATCCTCTTCTTGATCGACGCTCACTTTAGTTACTAATCTGGATAAAGTATGTGCTACTTTAGTCTCTGCCCTCTGAATATATTTTGAATCAAAGTTGTACTCCTGCAAGGCTACCACCCACTTTGTGATTCTGTCAGACAAAGAATTAATGTGTTTTGTCCTAAATTTTTGCATGGAGGATTGTGATCCATCCTTATTTTGAAAACACCTCCCCATAAATAAATGTTTTGTTTCTTAATCACACAATGTACCTCAAGAGCCTCCCTTTCGATTACAGACTACCTTTTCTTTGCACCTCTCAAACTAGAGGAAATTAACATGATACTGTTTTCTGCTCCAAGACCAACCTTTTAGAGAACAGACCCAGACCTATGAGACTAGCATCTGTTTTAATGATGGATTTCTTCTTAGGACCAACATTCTTCAATTCTGGGGCCCAACTTTACTTGTTTTTAGTTCCACAAACTCTCACTCACATGCAGGACTGCAAACAAATTCATCCCCCCTTTTTAACAAGTTCCTCCTATTAGCACTCAACTTTGCAAAATTCATAACAAACTTATTATAATGCTGTGCCATATCCAAGAATCGCATCAGATCTTCTTTGGTGGCAGGTGAAACCATACTTTGAGATGCATTAACTATGTCTGCCTTGGGAACCATGCCATCACCCGTGACAGTGTGACCCAAGTAATCAATGGTCCTAGTCCTAAATGTACATTTTTCCAACTTAATGGTGAAATTATGATCACAGAGCAGAAAGGCTTTGGATTGTGTGGAGCTCTCAAGCTTGGAATGTGTAGAGCTCTGGAATGTTTATAGCTCTCAAGCTGTAGAATGTGTGGAGCTCACAGCTTCAGGAAGAACTCGAGCTCACATGCTGTGGAGAGTGTACCCCTCACACCTTCAGGTGCAAGTAGAGCAGAAAGGCTTTGGATTGTGTGGAGCTCTCAAGCTCTGGAATGTGTAGAGCTCCCCGGCTCTGGAATGTTTAGAGCTCTCAAGCTGTAGAATGTGTGGAGCTCACAGCTTCAGAAAGAACTCGAGCTCACATGCTGTGGAGAGTGTACCCCTCACACCTTCAGGTGCAAGTAGAGCAGAAAGGCTTTGGATTGTGTGGAGCTCTCAAGCTCTGGAATGTGTAGAGCTCCCCGGCTCTGGAATGTTTAGAGCTCTCAAGCTGTAGAATGTGTGGAGCTCACAGCTTCAGAAAGAACTCGAGCTCACATGCTGTGGAGAGTGTACCCCTCACACCTTCAGGTGCAAGTAGAGCAGAAAGGCTTTGGATTGTGTGGAGCTCTCAAGCTCTGGAATGTGTAGAGCTCCCCGGCTCTGGAATGTTTAGAGCTCTCAAGCTGTAGAATGTGTGGAGCTCACAGCTTCAGGAAGAACTCGAGCTCACATGCTGTGGAGAGTGTACCCCTCACACCTTCAGGTGCAAGTAGAGCAGAAAGGCTTTGGATTGTGTGGAGCTCTCAAGCTCTGGAATGTGTAGAGCTCCCCGGCTCTGGAATGTTTAGAGCTCTCAAGCTGTAGAATGTGTGGAGCTCACAGCTTCAGAAAGAACTCGAGCTCACATGCTGTGGAGAGTGTACCCCTCACACCTTCAGGTGCAAGTAGAGCAGAAAGGCTTTGGATTGTGTGGAGCTCTCAAGCTCTGGAATGTGTAGAGCTCCCCGGCTCTGGAATGTTTAGAGCTCTCAAGCTGTAGAATGTGTTTAGCTCACAGTTTCAGGTAGAACTCGAGCTCACATGCTGTGGAGAGTGTACCCCTCACACCTTCAGGTGCAAGTAGAGCAGAAAGGCTTTGGATTGTGTCGAGCTCTCAAGCTCTGGAATGTGTAGAGCTCCCCGGCTCTGGAATGTTTAGAGCTCTCAAGCTGTAGAATGTGTGGAGCTCACAGCTTCAGGAAGAACTAGAGCTCACATGCTGTGGAGAGTGTACCCCTCACACCTTCAGGTGCAAGTAGAGCAGAAAGGCTTTGGATTGTGTGGAGCTCTCAAGCTCTGGAATGTGTAGAGCTCCCCGGCTCTGGAATGTTTAGAGCTCTCAAGCTGTAGAATGTGTGGAGCTCACAGCTTCAGGAAGAACTAGAGCTCCCATGCTGTGGAGAGTGTACCCCTCACACCTTCAGGTGCAAGTAGAGCAGAAAGGCTTTGGATTGTGTGGAGCTCTCAAGCTCTGGAATGTGTAGAGCTCCCCGGCTCTGGAATGTTTAGAGCTCTCAAGCTGTAGAATGTGTGGAGCTCACAGCTTCAGGAAGAACTAGAGCTCATATGCTGTGGAGAGTGTACCCCTCACATCTTTAGGTGCAAATACAGCAGAAAGGCTCTGGAATGTGTAGAGCTCCCCGGCTCGGGTGCACACTTCTGAAGGAAGACAGGAGTTTGCTGCACAACGTCCTTCCCATAACATCTGCAGCTACGATGATGCTAGATTGGGCGGGGAATGTATCACTGAATGACACACCTGCAGGTGGCTGTTACCATGGAGCCGCCAGGGGACCTTAAAATGTGTAAACAATAGGATAGTGCTGCCCACTGCCTGCCTGCACCAGTTCACCCAATGTATTCTGGTAGATGCAGTCCTTAACAACATTCATACTCAAAATTAATTGTGTTTGACACACTTGAGATGTCTGAAGAAATTGACAGAAGCTGTTTACCCTATTTCTATGAAGCTCAGACGATTTACTCAAGAAATCTTTATCTTTCATCAGTTAATAGTTCTTCACAGTAGATTTAGATAGCACATTGAATGTCAGAGGTTCACAGCCCTTAGACTTACACTTTCCTCAAGCAGCCCACTCAATAAATAAATCACTCTTGCCTGAAGTTACCATTTCCTCAAGCATTCCACTCAATAAATAAATCATTGTTGCCTTAAGTTACATTTTCCTCAAGCATTCCACTCAATATATAAATCATTGTCGCCAGTGGATCTTGAAAAGCAAATTACTTTAGCGCTGGGTCTTTCGTGGATGACCAGTTAATTGATTGGTCATCAGTCAATGCCCTTTCATTAACATCTTCAGCATCTGAGGTCTCGCGGCTGCCTTCAATAGATATGTCGGCTGGGGTTGGCTTCGGCGAGCCATTGTCAACCGTAAGAGTGATCCGAGGTCCTTTGTATTGACCGACTACCAAGATGGTGGTTCATTATAATCTATTTATAGCGCTCACATACTCAGATGTATCTTGGCGCTTTAGGAAGACGCAACCTTTAAACCCAACAGTGACCGGGGAAAAAGGCCAGAATACGCTTCATTATTAAAAAGCCAGGTCTAAAACAGATTAGATTTGTTTCTGCCACAAACACAAAAGCAGAGGGTTCTACAGTTTGGCCACTGCTGTAGGAACTCTTTTCATGACCCTAGGACTCTGCGTACTTTCCCACTGTCCTGCAGCAGGAATGTGCATGCACCCTTGCTACACGTGCCAGGACAGAGTGCTTACTTGATTGGTTTAGGTGTCGTACCTGTGAGTGCCCTGTAAAAAGGTCACCACATACCCGGGAGGGGGTGACAGTGGCGAATAGGGGGGCGCTGCACTAATTGTGCCACCCACAGTAATAGCCTGTCAAACATGTCTCATGCTCATGGTGGCCGGTCTCACTCCACAGCCAACCCTGAGGGGGCCATTCACTACCACCGAACCGGGGTAGATGAGTGGCCGAGTGGGTACATCTGCGTGTGCACTGCCCAAGTAGCGATGAACCCCTACATGAGTTTTACCTACTTAGGGTGTGAGCTCTCCTCATGGGACACCTCCTGGGTGTGGCTGATTCTCTTGTTGTGCCCTTAGTGCCTGTGCACTTTCCCACTGTAAATGCAGTGTGAAAGTGTGTGCACCCTTCCAGCACACGGTAGGAAGTACTGCTTACCTAACGTTTCTAAACATAGGTCAGGTCTGTCATTACAGGCCTGTGTGTGGGTGCACTTGCACCTATGGGGGTTGTAAATCGGTGTCCAGCCTGCCATTGCCGGCCAGTGTGCGTTTAGGCGCCAATGATGTCATAAAACCTGTGTCCAGCGTATCCAGCCTGCCATTGCAGGCTGGTGTGCGCGCTGCACTGATGGTGTTTCTGAGCATGTGGCCGGTGTGTGCACTTGCACCGATGGTGTTCCTCAAGATGTGTCCAGATTACTATTTGCAGGCTGGTGTGCGCGCTGCACCGATGGTGTCCCTGAATATGTGTCCAGCCTACAACTGCAGGCTGGTGTGTGCTTTCACCAATGGTGTTCCTAACTACATGTCCAGTCTGCTATTGGAGGCTGGTGTGCACAATTGCGTGTCTGCTCAGACTGGCCTGTTTAAGTCAGTAGCCATCCTGAGAGGACCCTTCACTACCACCCGATTACCCAGAGGGTACATCTTACAGGATGAAGTGAGTGGTAGGTGAAGGGCAGGTACACATGCATGTCCCATGCCTAGGTAGTGAGGAATACCCATGTGTATTTTCACTACCTATGAGGTTTGCCCTTCTCCTAGGCTGACATGGTTAAATGGTTGAAACCACTTCAGACTGCAATACTGGATTGTAATGCAGCAGTTTCATGACGTTTTCTATCGATGGATTTGCAGTGACAACACCTTTCCAGTGGTAAAGGTGGCTTTGTCGTAATTCGTGCAAGAATGCCACAACTAGAAAGTGGGCATTTCTATGCTCAAAACTTTGTGTGCCTTGGTGCTTGGCTCCAGTCCCCACTGGAGGTTGGGAGAGCACATCTGGGCATTCCCCAGCGACAGCTATAAAACACTAGTCATGCAACTGGAATGAAAGATTTCTCCCATTTGCTGGATTGATTGGAAAAAGAGATGTTGACACTTTGCCTCTGAAGCCAGATCATGGCCCCACTAAAGTTTAAGATCTGCATTCCATGGGCTCATGGCAGACTGGACTGAAATTTAGGGGAGACATTTGTGGATCAAAGGGAGACCATTTGAACCACCCCCAACTTCACAGGCACACTGCAATTTAATTACTGAGGCCATACTTCAGCAGGGAAAAGATAAGCTTGTGTGTATGTGGGACCGGAGAACCTGGAACTACATAGTGCACACTGCCAGAGGAATCTGTTGTGCACAAGGAGGATTACTGCCATTAAAAGGGACTGCCTGCCCTTCGTGAATACTGGCTGGCCTGGGCCGACTACCTGTTGCCAGGTGGCACACTGAAGTGTGCTCTCCAAGGACTTTTTGAGCTTGCCCCCTGTTCTTTTGGATGTCTCAAGGACATTAAAGATCTCCGACGTGGGACACACACTGTGTACCTGTGACACCTGGAGAGAGGTGCCCTCTCAAGTACCAACATCGTCTGCTGGTTCGCCATCTGGTAGTGTGGCATGATTGTGGAACTAAAAATTGTGCCTGGAGACCGGATTGCCAAGAGTGGAGCCCCAAAGCTTTGCCCGCATCTAAAGTGTGTGGCCTCCACATCGTGGGGTCCTTGGCATGCATAAGCATCTTGTTGGTGGTGGAACAGATTTACCGGTTGAGGGATCAAGCATGGCCCACTTTGTCAATCATGCTGCACCTCTCTTGTGCGACAATTCGACTGTATGCTCATTGCGTGTGGTGTCTGATTCACAAGTTGCTACCCTCGGAGGTGGGGGTGTAACTGTAGTAGTGCCTCATTTTACCTTTTGAGGCATTGCTGAAGTTGCACGTGTATGTGTGAATGGAACTGTATGGTGCAACCAATATCAAAGTGCACTGGACCTTGTACCTCATTGCCAGGGAGGTACTGAATGGCAATTCTTCATTGTGTTCGGCTGAAACTGTCTGGTGCAACCAATATCAATGTGCACCTGATGTTATGCCTCATTTCCAGAGAGTTACAGATTTTGCAAGTCTTTTTTTGCGTATGACTGGAACGGTCTGGTGTGACACATATCATCACGCACCAGACATTGTGCCCAGATTGCCTGGACTCTGAACGATGTGTACCTGACTGGGTGCCTCCTCCGCCTGAGAGGCTCCACAGCTTCATTCTCCCTTTATCAATTGTACCTCACCCGGCCTTCCCCGATGACATCAGGTTACCAAGTAGTATTGCCCAGCTTGGGCCAGAGTGGTTGACTGGGCTGAAGGAATGCTTCCGAGAACAATAGTAAGTGGGTCAAGAGACTGCATGACCCCTCTGTGCTTCACAGCACTGGAAGGCCCTTGAGGACCCCTTTAGAGTAACAAACTATTGCCTTCAGCCCGTTTCTGCTCGGCAGTGCTGCCAAACCTCCTTTGATAACTGCCTCCTAATTAATCTTGCTACCTACCCCCACCTGCTTCCCTGGGACCCTGACTTAGAGTGACTTAGGGCAAGTGCGGCCTAACGCTTGAGGGAGGACGGGGTTTCTCTAATCACTGGGTGTAGGATAGTCTGGGTTAGTTGAAGGGTGGAGGGAGGCTTGGGGCCATGGGGTCTGCAGTGTGTAATCAATTGACCTGCTAGGTATCAGTTGCACCCCATTAGGGTGCTGAGTGCATATGTGTAGGAAGGTAGGATCTGCTTTTATGGTTACCCCCACTTTTTGCCTGGTGCGGATTAGTCTGGTTGGGATTCTGCTAATCAGGACCCCTGTCTCTTTGCTTTCCCCCTAAATTGGTTATGGTAAGTACTTAGGTGCCTCCCAGACTGGATATTGCTGTACCCTTATAAGTCCCTAGTATATGGTAATGAGGTACCCAGGGCATAGGTACACCAGGTGTCCCCCATGGGCTGGCGCATGTATTATGCCACCCATGGGAGACCACTCGAATTGTGACTACAGGCCTGCCATTGCAGCCTGTGTAAGCTGGTGCTGGCACCATGTTACAGGACAAGACCAGTCACTTCGTATTGGTTGCTTAGTCTGTAGATTTTACTAACAGCAAAACGGAACGTCCATAGGAGGGCAACAAGCCAGGAGGCCTTCCTTTGTTTGACCCCGATCCTTTTCCCTCTCTGTATCACTCCTCTCCTCTTTCTCCGTCGTCCCTCTGGCCTCGTGGGGCACTCTGCTGTAATAGTCTGTCCTTAGAGGTCCTCTCCTGTACCGAAGCACCCTCTGGATAAACAAGAAAGGACAGGCTGTTAGCATCCAGGCCTAGGACCTCAAGAGTTGCCTCCTCCTCTAAAACACCCCGGGTCATGTCCACAAAAGGAAAGGATGGATAAGGGTTCCCTCGATCTCAGTGAGTACCTACAACAAAGCTAAAGGGTTTCAAACATTTGAGGGGATGAACAGGCTTAACAAAGCTCAACGGTTTACCCTCCCTTTGACCCTTTGAGTCCAGATACTTCCCCCAGACCGGGTTTTCTTCACCCTAGCGGGCTTTAACACATCACAGAAAAAAACAATAAAAGAGGAAGAAGTGTGAGCCTCCCTCTCTATCACGAAACAAAGAAGGGGTCCTATTCCCAAGGTCCCGCAGGTGCCCTCTATAGCCCTTTGAGTATGTGAGAGGTAAGAACCAGCCACTCCCACATCGACCAGTCACCCAGGTTACTTGCCTGAAGCCGTGGCCTGGTAACGGAGTCACGGCTGCCTCATCCGTTTGGCCTTTTCCTGGGGTGACCGACACCACTGCTCTGTTTTGCCTCTCCTTGTGTCCTTCTGGGTCTCATCGTCCGTAGTTGTGTCCTCACTTGCACATCTGAGCCGTAGAGCTGATGTCTGTATCCTTTTTCTCCTCCGGCTCCACCTCATGTAGTTCCAAGCCCAGAAGTGTCTGCTAGCCTCACCCCGTTGAGGTCATCAGCCCACTCCTCATGGTACCCCCGGGGCACCTGGGGTCCTCCCCCGGTGTGGCTCTGTCGTACACCACTTAAGAAAGATATAGCTTTCCCTATGTCTAAGGTCACTGCACTTAAAACCAATAAGTCACCCCTAAAGCAGGCCTTTCAATCCTGAAGGCAGGGTGCTCGGTTCTAAGTGTGAGGGTTCCCCTGCATGAGCAGGACACCCCTACAACCTTCGGAGTCTATTCTCCCTGGTTGTAAGTGCATCAGCCATTACCATACATAGAGTGGCCATGACGCGATGACCATCTCTAAACTGACTGTAACGAACCCTGGCATGTTTGTTATCAAACATGTTGGAATCATACCTCCCACACCATACCCGGTGTGGGGGGTATGATTACATGCACAGTGAAGCTCCTCCGGGAGGCCCTCAGTGCTCCCGGTACCAGTCTTCTAGACCCGGACATCACAACAGGGATGCTGCCAACCAGAGACACAATTCTGCCCTCCTGCTGCTGAGCCAAGCTCGAGCAGGGGAAGTCACTACAATAGGTATCCTGTCACAGGGAGGTGTGACTACCTCCCAGACAGGGTTTACTGTATTGGGGCCGGTTGAGGGAGCTTGCCAGTGCCACTCAGACTGCTTGAGGGGCACATTTGGTGCCCTCCTTGCATACTCTAGTTCAAACCAGTTTAGGAAGCCTTTGGCTCAAAACTGGACAAAGGACATGTGAGTATCCTCCCCACTGTTCAGCCCCTCCTCTGGAAGGGACCCCTGAATCATCCCAACCCTTTCCTTAAGGTACTTAGGGGCTTACCTGAGGGTGGGTCCCTAGATTCGTCATAGGATTCGATTCAGATCGAACTCCACGTCATCTTCAACCGTCTGGACATTCTGACTGAGTCATGCAGACCATGTCGGGCTGACCGCATCGAACTTCGGCTTTGGAACCGAGACTGCAACGGGGAAGACTCCATCTACTCATGATCTCTTCGTTCTGGAAGCCTGCTGCACTGTTAGCGTCTGTGCTCCATACAGGTCCCTTACAGGTCCTGTGGACATCCAAAGACAACCGAAGGAATCTCCCTTGGAGTGATGGAGTCACTCCCTGCATCCGCAGACACTGCTACACAGCTGACCGATTGCTGATCCTGGTCTCCAACCGGGTCTGTAACACAGGAGGCGGTTCTACAACTTCCTCGAAGCCTGCACTGTCTTCAGACAGAGTTTGAGGCCCGAATCCCTTGTCGACACCACCGGAACCGAGTCCATGTGCACCGCGTTGGCTGGCCGTTGCCAAGGCTGGGCGACTCTCTTCTCCAGAGATCTTCGGGCCCTTCCGAGGGTCTTCTTTGATTCCAGTAGACTCCCCTGCTTGCTCGGGGCCTACCCTAACTTACTTAAATGTGATGAGTCTCTTGCACCTTGCTGGTCCCGATACTGTACCTTTTAGTCTTTTTCCATTTGTTGTGATTGGCAAGGCCTGTTGATGCTCCCGCTGGACACCGACCCCTTGTATATCAACATCCGATGTGGGACAGCTCGTACACCGTTCCTGATCACCCTCAGCATCACCTGTTGCACGTAGCTGCAGAGACAAGGACACCGTCAACTTTCCTGCAACAGCCAACATTGGTGGGCACTCGACACCCTTGCTTCCTGGTCACTCCTGAGTGACATACACTCTGTCACCTCTGCTTACAGGTTCTCCTCATCTTGAATACACCCTTGGGTTCCATGTGACTCTTCCAGCCTCTTTGCCAGCAGCTTCTTGCTTGAAGTTCTCCATTGGGGTCTATGGCAGTTTCCGACGTCACTTCATACCTATGCACCCGGCCTCCCTGGAGCAGGTAACCTGGTGTCCAGTGTAACCACGGATGGGGTGACTCTCGGCCAGTCCATCTTCCACAAGGTGTCTTCCAAGTCCTCTGGGAAGGGTACTTTTTCCTAAGAACTGTAACCGCGACTTACCCATTGACTTACCTTGAGCATGCGGTTGTGTATTCACCCAGCACACAGCTTCCGAGGGGTTCCTATGTCCTTACCTTGGGTGGTTCCTTGGTCCCCCAGCAGGGCCGGACTTGTAAGTCCGGGCACCGGGCAGTCCCCCGGTAGGCTGGATGGGGTGGGGGGCCGTTTTTGTGCCAGCGGGTCGGATATGTGCCATGGGGCTGGTTTGGAATTGGACCCTGGCCCTGGTGACAGTCCGTGACAGTGACCGACCCGAGTTAGTTTTGCAGCAGCTAAATCTGCTGCATAATTCATGCTATGTGCTTAACGCTGGCAGTATTCCATGTATAATTTAATAAATAAATGCGCCTGCTGCTGCTCAGGCAGATCCATGGCGCGGCGGAAAGCCTAGGTGTAGTTCACCCCTTAGGGTGTGGTCTGGATCTTAGGATCATGCGCATTTGGGCCAAGCTTGTGATCACAGAGGAAGAGACGAGTCGACAGAGAAAAAGAACGAGGCACGAAATGTAATTATTTCTAGCCTCCTGTTTGCAGGTGAGTCTAGTCAGGACTGTCCAGTCCAGTCCTTTAAGTTGCAATGCATGCTGTGAGTGTCAGGCCTGCATGCTGTTGTAACCAGGATTCATCATGGGGCAGGGCACTGTCTGGGCTTGGGTGCTGGGCTGGATTCGAATTTGAAATTAAAAGCAAAAGGCCTGGTTAGGGCTGTGATCGGGCAGGGCAGGGGCAGGGCTGCTTCTCACACTCTTTCCGCTACTTTCTTTGATTTGCTTCCCTGTGAAATGGATCCATAAATGAAATACACTTTTGCTGGAAATGTAGTACTTTTCTGACATTTTAATTCCAAACTGCAGCATCAATTTCTATTTAGAACGTGATAATTGTTATGGTTTGCCCACTTAATTCCTTGTTTTCGTATTGGAACACTCTTTCAGAAAAGCGAAAAAAGTATATTTTTAGATAATATTTAGCTGTCACAAGTGGTTCGATGGAGCAAAGATCAATTCAAAGCAATTTGTGATTGGGGCAAGCAGGCCCCTCATGTCTGAGTTCCCGAATCTTTCTTTATTCTATTTCATGGTCTATATCTTTGCCCTCCCACTCACTCTGGTGTGGGCTGCTATGTACAATTTTGTTATACAGCTGGTATTATATAATCCATCATGAGGATATTTGTAGGTTGCAGGCCTATATTTCTTTACTATTTTTCTTATTGACTAGTGCTCGTTGTTATTTGTTTTGATAAAACTCATTCGAAAGACAAAATTCGCTGGGTGGGACATATGCTAAACTAAGCTCAGGGCCGGACTGGAAACTGGGAATCTATTGATTTATGGATGGCGTTCTGGCACGCTAGCCTTGGGCCTAGGGCCGGTGGCTCAACTCTTGAAAGGGCTGGCGCTGGTCAGAAATTTTTAAACCAAAAGGGGCCTAAGGAAGGAAGGGGCAAGGGGGCATCTAGGCCCCAGCCCGGTTCCGCAGCACAGTGGCACCACACTGGCTTTTGTTTGTTGTTGCTTTCTTAATTTGAATGTGAGCAGCAGGGAGCGAGGTGGTGGCTGGCCTCAGGCCTGGCACTGCAGCCAGCACGGGTTTAAGATTATCACCTACTGCCCGACACTGAAAGCCGCAGGACTGAGTGACAGTCTAGTTCACTGTGAGGTTTGCATCCCCTGTCTCTTTCCTCTCCTTTCTTTTATTTCCTCCCCTGTGAAATGGATCCAAAAAAGAAAAACACTTTTGCTTGCAATGTCATATTTTTCTGTTATTTTAATTCCAAGGTGCAGCATCAGGAATAAAAGGTTAAAAATATGATAAAATAACTAAATAAAGTAAGGCAGAGTGGTAGCAAACTGGCCAGATTGATTTTATTTGCACCCAAACACATTAACATCACTTTTACAGAGTTTGCCAGTGAAGCGCTATTTTTGTTTTCTTGTCTTTATTTTCCCTGGGCTTGCAACTATTGCACCAATCCTGGAGGTACTGCAATGTGTGGATTGGAAAACAAAATGTGTACTGCGGCTCTGCGTCCAGGGATGTGGTCTTTTTTTTACCATACTACTTACATTGTGTAAGGATATAAGCATGGACATTAAAATGGGTCCATTCGGGGACCTGTAGTCATGTTCTCAACTTTTCAGGCAATAGCACTCACTGATTTCTGAATAGTGAGTGTAAAAGCGCTAAGCTAACCATGTTGTTCCTGCTTACATTTCACATGGTTTGCTAATTTTGCATTCCCTATGAGGGTTTGCTTTTTTAGGATGTTGTTACTTTTTTTTTGTAGGCCACATATTACTCTTGTTGTCTAGTGCGCCATTTAAATTAAGCTGCATCCAGGTGTTTATAGCGGGCAACAATTGGGCTGTAATTGAAGGCAGTGTGAGTTTTTCTCAGTGGGGCAGTACGGTGTTCAGTGGGGGAGAGGATGTGTCACTATGGCCAGAGCTGCTGAATTTTGAACTGGGGAACCAGGTTCAGCCTTAATAACCAGTTCACCATACCACTCTCCTGAGAGCACAATCCCATGCTAGACCTTAGAAGGCTTTGCAAGACCTTAGAAGTCCTGGTGTCTTCGCACCAGTAGGTGGACCCTAGCATGACAAGTGTAGGTTAACCTTCAAGGCTTGTCCACCACAATCCATACTAAAGTTCACCTCAGTCTTGCGGGCAGGCCTATGAAGCAGCACACCCTAGAACAACAGTGACTCTGTCACTGAGGTCACAGGACCCTTGAGACGGGCCAGCTCTAGGGCAGTTCAACTGGTGTGACCGCACCGGGTGCTGCCTTTGGGTGGAGGCATTATGCCTCCTTCCTGGCCTCCAGCAAATTTTGGCATCAATAAAATATCATGATGACTCTGGTGTTTAATGTTCTTCCTCAAGAGAGATCGGAATTTTGTGTAGTGGAAGTTTTGACTCATAGAAAGGTAGCTCAGAGGGTTAATGTGCCTGCTGCAAAGAACATGTACTATGTAGATCACAAAGTGCACATAATGTAAATTGGTCAGTGGGCTGCTTTTGTCAGAGAGACCATATTGTTACTTGCAATTAATAAGTTAAAATTCTAACATAGAACCATGAGCTATTAACTGTCATGTAAGAGCTGCATATAAACTGCAAGGTATAAATTAGAACATTATGTCCCCCCCCCCAGTCTTTGATTATCCTAAAGGCTTCTGAGAGAGAGTATGGTTATGGTGACTTTAGGGGCACTGTTAAAGGGTGGTAGTGGGGGAATCTATGGCAGAGGTGGTCATTGGGGGGAGATAATAAACTTTAATGCACAGGGCACCACCAGTGCTAAGGCCGGCCCTGCCCTTGAAGGCTGTCTGCCTCCGCCATAGGTACCTCCATTGGGTTTGTTTGAGAAGTAGTTAATGCAACTCATCAGGAATCGGCAATGCAGGATTTGGCTGCAGCGTAATGCAGTATGTTTTCTGATCTTTTATTATTTTTGACATTTGTACACATGCTAACAGTCTCTGGAAAGATTTGGCCTAATTAGTACCAGTGGAACATACAAATGCAGCAGTGAGAAAGGTGACCAGTCAACCTTTGCAATAAGCCATTCAGATACGTTTGAGCTTTAAACAATTCATTAGTTTAAATGGCTAGATCATGCAGCAGATCTTGCATTATGAGGCAAATAGGCAGAGCCATAATTATATAGAAAACATTTGCAAACTAGGATATTTTGCCATTCGTGTTTGAACTGCTGTTGTGGAAAAAGGGAGAAGTGCTGATGACAGAAACTCCATGGCTCGGCCACAAATGGCTTGTGCTTCCACATTGTATCGTATTTGGTACATTCTGTGATTAGAAGCATATCCCACTTTGTGAATGTATTTTAATTGCAATAACTCATTATAACCCTAAATAATCATGTGTATCCGTTGGTTGATTAAACTGGGCAGTGAAATGTCAAACAAATATTAAAAATTGGGATGTTTACGCATTCTTGCCACACCTCTGGCTCTGCCCACTGATCCAATCCTTGGGCTATTCCCACCCTCTGATTCTCCGCCCACAGTTCCTCTACTTTTTCCCACCACTTGGTAACCTGGTGCTCTTTAAGGTCGTCATCTACTATTCACTGTGCTTTGAAAGTTGACACAATTGAATATGTAATGAAAAATGTGCTGTACAATTCACCATTTTGGTCTGTTGTTTTCCAAAATTTTCTTGGGGGAGAACCCCCCCAAACTCCCCTATTAGCAGTCGAGCTCACTCGCTGCACTCCCTCACTATGCTCCCTCGCTACGCACCGGACGGGGGCTGGTCTGGCAAAATTTGCCAGGGCTGGTTTCAGCTCCCAGTCCGGCCCTGTCCCCCAGCCTTTCTAAGTCTTCTGGGACCACCCTCAACTTCGGTTGTTAGTCGCATTCCACTATTTTTGGACATGGTTTGGTCTTCCTTGGGAGCCCACTGTATTTTTGTGCTACTTACCTATCATCTTATCAAAGTATTGTGTGTATTGTAATTATTTCTCCAGGTAGGAGATATTGCATTTGGTCAGTGAGTGTCTGTAATAAGTAACTATTTTTATAAATACACGGTGTGGTTCTTTTTCCCTTAATATGCACTATAAGATCAGATACTGGTGAAACAAGCTGCTTTACACTCCTCCTAGACTGAGCCTTAAGGCTGCTCTCCACAGCTACCACTTAGAGAGCTTTCTAAGGTTGTCTAAACCACTAGAAACACCAGAAGGATTGTCTGGATTGGTGCAGAGTGCTACACTTGAATAAATGTGCACCATGCACCAAGCTAGCCTCCTACAATATCGAGATATTGTTGTCAGATCCACCAAGTTTCATTGTTACCCTATCAGCCTTACCACACTTTTGTATCACCCCCATCAAATTTCAAACTTCTCCTTCTGTAGATAACAACTCTATTCAGATTCCACACCCAATGATCTTCAGTTCTAATCGCGTTGATGACATCCTTTATGGCCTTCAATGGCTTAGAGGATTTTCCACCACAATCCTTCCACACAGGTCTTCTTCTAGGCGTCCAATCACCCACAGCACAATTTGTTTGTTTGACTGAGTTTTTGTTATGGAAACATGCTTTACTGTCAATCATTCTCCTGTCCGCCTTCAACTTCCAATCGTCAGAAAATGGCTTCTTGCCCAATGTACGCTGAAAGTCCTTCACCCATGTTGGTTCTATGATTGTGTTAGGGCATCTTCCCTGTAAATAGAACAAAAGGAAATTTTCCTGTGATTGAATGTGGCATACATCTGTATATTTCAACTCTTTTGCTCACATGAGTCCTCTCTCTAATTTAGCAGATTTTCGTTAGCGCAAACAAATGTTTCTTTCAAAACGGATCACTGAAATAATATCGAGGGACAAAATATCGACTTGCCAAAATATCGAGGACAAAATATCGACAGTCAAAATATCGAGTTTGTATCTACAAACAGGTAAGTACAAAAATATTGAGTACAAAATATCGTTAACAATAATATAGATGTAAAAAATATCGACTTTATTAAAAACAGTGTTAAATTAAATTAATATTACATTTTAATTACTAAAATATACTTAAAAATACTTAAATTAAATTATAATAATTAAATAATAAATGAAAATAATAAAAATAATTTTTTACAATCTTATTTGTTGACCCTGAACCCTAAAATATACCCCTTTACCCAAAAACCCAAAACTGACCCTGAACCCTAAAAATACCCCTTTACCCAAAAACTAAAAACTGACCCTGAACCCTAAAAATGCCCCTTTACCCAAAAAACTGAAAACTGACCTTGAACCCTAAAAATGCCCCTTTACCCAAAAACTGAAAACTGACCCTGAACCCTAAAAATGCCCCTTTACCCAAAAACTAAAAACTGACCCTGAACCCTAAAAATGCCCCTTTACCCAAAAACTGAAAACTGACCCTGAACCCTAAAAATGCCCCTTTACCCAAAAACTGAAAACTGACCCTGAACCCTAAAAATGCCCCTTTACCCAAAAACTGAAAACTGACCCTGAACCCTAAAAATGCCCCTTTACCCAAAAACTGAAAACTGACCCTGAACCCTAAAAATGCCCCTTTACCCAAAAACTGAAAACTGACCCTGAACCCTAAAAATACTCCTTTACCCAAAATGTATCAATATTATTTAATTACCAAATAATTATTAATTAACAATAATAATAAAGTAAATATATTAGCACATTAGCTGTAATTATTTTAATAATTAATATTATTTTTTCCCAATTAATTACTTAACAATAACACAAAATTATATATATTAAAATGTACTCGAATTAATGTAATTAACTAATTATAATTAATTAATTACCAATTAATTACTAATACAAAATATGTACAAAATTATATTAATTAATTAACTAATTATTATTAATTAATTATCAATTAATTATTAATTATAAATATTTACAAACATATATTAATTAATTAATTATTATTAAATTACTTCCCACCCTATTCCCCTATAAACCCACAACCCGCTACAGAATTACATTACGCAATTATTAAAAAAACAAAATTCATTTAATAAAATATTTTATAACATTAATACACACTTTTCACACATATTATTACATAAAAATACACTATAAAATATTATATATTATTAAAAATTCGATATTTTTGCTATCTATATTTTACACAGTCGATATTACTTCACTTACCTGAAAAACGATATTTTTGTAGTCGATATTATGTCCAGTCGATATTTTGTCCAGTCTATATTTAAAACTCGATATTATGTCCAGTCGATATTTTGGAGTCGATATTTTGTCTGTGCACCTTTCAGGACATGATTGAACCTCTCTACCATCCCATTCGTTTTTTGATGATAGAGGGCACACTTTTTATGTTTTATTCCACATCCACTCAGAAAAACTTCCACCTCCTTAGACACCAGTTGCACTCCATTATCTGTGAACAGGGTTTCTGGGAAACCATCCCTTGCGATCAATTCCTTTAGGAATGTCACTACATGTCTGGTCTCAATACCTCTGGTGAAACACACTTCTGGACATCTGGAGTATAAATCTATCACCTCTATGACATACACTTCTTGACCTTCACCATGAATAGGCCCCAAAATGTATAACACAATATCCTTTTATGGACCCAGGGGACAATCTCTAATACTGTGGGTTGCACACTGAGTTTCATGGCTTTCTCACTTACTGCACACTGCATGCATTCCCTTACCAACCTCTCAACTTGGAGAGCCATCCCTGGCCACCAATACAAGGGATGCAGCCTCTTCTTTGTTTTTGAAATTCTTTGATGGCAACTTTGTGCCAGACTCAACAATTCCTTCCTAAGTTTGTTTGGATAGGTCAATCTTGTACCCCTAAACAATAGACCATTTTTGTGGATAATTCGTCTTTAACCCACCAAAAATTCTTGCACTCTGCACTACCTTATTCTTAGCTCTTCCATCCAGTACATATAAAGTTCATCATCTCTTGCAATAACCCATATAACCTCATCGCCTCATGTCATTTCTCTTCAGGAATAATTTCCTAGCCAACTTCACAAACTAGTTCAGCCTCATCATCAACTCCTGCATCGTCTTCTTGATTGACGCTCACTTTAGTTACTAATCTGGATAAAGTATGTGCTACTTTAGTCTCTGCCCTCTGAATATATTTTGAATCAAAGTTGTACTCCTGCAAGGCTACCACCCGCTTTGTGATTCTGTCAGACAAAGAATTAATGTGTTTTGGCCTGAATTTTTGCATGGAGGATTGTGATCCATCCTTATTTTGAAAACACCTCCCCATAAATAAATGTTTTGTTTCTTAATCACACAATGTACCTCAATAGCCTCCCTTTCGATTACAGACTACCTTTTCTTTGCACCTCTCAAACTACAGGAAATTAACATGATACTGTGTTCTGCTCCAAGACCAACCTTTTAGAGAACAGACCCAGACCTATGAGACTAGCATCTGTTTTAATGATGAATTCCTTCTTAGGACCAACATTCTTCAATTCTGGGGCCCAACTTTAATTGTTTTTAGTTCCACAAACTCTCACTCACATGCCGGACTGCAAACAAATTCATCCCCCCTTTTTAACAAGTTCCTCATATTAGCACTCAACTTTGCAAAATTCAGAACAAACTTATTATAATGCTGTGCCATATCCAAGAATCGCATCAGATCTTCTTTGGTGGCAGATGAAACCATACTTTGAGATGCATTAACTATGTCTGCCTTGGGAACCATGCCATCACCCGTGACAGTGTGACCCAAGTAATCAATGGTCCTAGTCCTAAATGTACATTTTTCCAACTTAATGGTGAAATTATGATCACACAGCATCCCTAGGACTTGTCTCACTCGAGCATTATGCTCAGTCTCATTCTTTCCATGCACAAGAACTTCATCCTGATATGTGCATACACCTTCCACCCCATGTGATACCTTCTCCATGGTTCACTGGAAAACTGAAGCCGCCAAGACCAGCCCAAAAGTTAATCTGGCATATCTAAAAGTCCCAAAAGGTGTTATAAATGCTGTGAGATCCCTTGATGACTCCTTCAGCTTCATCTAGTGACAGGCTGATGTGAGGCCTATGGTATTAAACACCTTTGCTCCACCCAGCATTATTGACAAGTCTGAGATGTTAGGGAGTGGATATCTATCAACTATCATATTCTTATTCAAATGTCTAAGATCCAGACAAAGTCTCAAACTCCCATTTGATTTTCTATCAACAATTACTGGAACTAGCCATTTAGGGCCAGATGTAGGTAATTCTTTTTTACCGATTCATAAATACCGAATTTTACCGATTGGGTATTTATGAATCGGTAAAATAGAAGGGGGGAGATTTAGGTAAAATCAGTAATTGAATTACCGATTCTGTAAAAATCGGTATTTACCGAATTGGTAAATACCGATTCGGTAATGCCCATTGATTCCTATGGGCATTGAAGCCCATAGGAATCAATGGGCATTACCGAATCGGTACCGATTCCAGCAAGTGTGCAGGGGGTGTCACTTTGACACGCTGTAGAACCCCAAATACAGGCATGTGTGCCATGTGACACACAGACATGCCCTAAGGGCATGTCTGTCTGTCACATGGCATAAGTGTGCATGCACACATATGCATGCACACCAGGATTCGGTATTTTACCACCCAATTGGATTGGGTGGTAAAATGCCGAATCTGAAAGGCCTTTGGGACTCAGAAGAGTCCCACCTACATCTGGGTTTTACCGAATCGGTAAAATTACCGATTCGGTATTTTACAGAATCGGTACATTTACCGATTCGGTAAATTTACTGAATCTGTAAAATGATGCCCCTACATCCCAATTACCAAATACCGGACGGTAACGGCCGAATTCGGCCGTTACCGACCGGTATTTGGGCTCCTACATCTGGCCCTTAGTTCCCTTGACCTCCTCAATTATCCCTTGAGATTCAACTTTTCCAACTCAGTGTGCATCTCTTGCCTTATTGCTATGTGTATGTTTCTCACTCTACTGCAGAAAAGTTCTGCCCCAGGAACTAGACGTATCCTATGACAATACCCTTTCATACAACCGAGACTCACCTTGAACAACTGAGGAAATTCTCTCTTTAATTCATAAAAACGTTGCTCCGAATTGTCTAGAGGCCATACTTCATTTGCACCATGATTTTCCTTCAATATGATGGGAGGATCGCTGTTGGGATCCAACATTATCCCCAGCTCTTTCTGGTGAACCCAACTTATACTATCACCTTTCTTGAAACATACATCTTGCCAGATGTGTAGCCTTGTTCATATTCAATCAAACCCCAAAAATGTCCACTTAATTTAATAGGGTCCCAACCATATGCACAGGATTTGATGTCAAGTTTCAACAATGACAAGTTCTCCTTAAATTTTTCCTCGCAACAATTGCAAGCAATAATCATAATCTTTGCTCCGGAATCAAAGAGAACTTTAGTCTTTTCACCGTCAATCAATATATAGTCAAGTGGGCCCACATCACCCTTGTCCCCAACTTATATAAAATGACTTGATCACATTCGAAATTAAGATCTTTCTTATCTTACATTCACCTCACTGACCTTTTGTCTGAATTTTTCATCTTGCATACAGATGCAAAGTGCCCTTTTTTTCTTACAGAACATGTAAACAGATTCAAGAGCTGGACAAGTCTTGTCATTTGCAAAATGTCTAACTCTATCACACCTAAAACATTTCGCTCCCTTTGTCCATCCCGTGAGCAATTTTAGTTTCACGTGTTTTCGCCCCATCTGTAAGAACATTCACATCCTTGTCAGCATCCTTCTTCATTACTTCTACACATTTTATAGAGTTACACGCCGGATTGGAAACAGAATCGGATACACGCTTCTGGTCGTAGAACCCGAGATACTAAGGATGGTTCCACAGTGTGAAGGCTGATATTGCCAGGCGTTATTTACCAAAATATATTAATGAAGATAGTGTTTTGGGAACAGTTGATACCGATTTAAGGAGAATTAAAAATAAAGGTCTCTGACATGATCGTGACTGTATGGCACTAAAAGTGTGAATAATTAAGGCCCTGAAGAAGTCATTGGGTAATTCCCCCTGACGAAACACGTGTTGGCGTTTGGCTGTTGTGTACTGTATCAAGATTGTACTGCTGTATCTACAAGTCTTCATGAACACCTATGGACTGAGAATAAAATAAGGATTTTTTTCACATTTTGGATGCACCGATATGGACAATTATTTGTGAATAGATTTTATCTGTAATACTCACAGATACATATACTTTGTGCTCAGGGAATCCATTTGTGTTTTTTCTACTGTGACGGCATTACGTTGTAATTGCTGTCTTTCGACAGCTTTAGGTGGTAGCTGTCTTGGGTTCCTTTGATGCCACCATCTGTTGCTTTAAACTGTACATTTTATAGAGTGTTTAATTTTCTTGGCCACTAACAATACCTCGTCAAGTGTGGACTTCTCCCTTAGCCAGAGTTCCTCTCGCACCTTTTCAATGTTGCACCCCAACATGAATTTGTCTCAAATTCTTTCATCTAATAAGGTGTCAAACTTACATGAGGACGCCAAACGTCTAAGTTCAGTAACATAATTCTCTAAACACTCGCCCTCAATCTGAACCCTCCTTCCGAAATGATACCATTAAACAATTGTGCTACCTTTCAGCAAATAGTGTTTCTTCAACTTCGTATGCACATCTCAAATTCATTAAGGTCAACAAACCTCGCTAACTGGAACATCTGGAAGAGGATCAAAAACTTCATGTCTATCAGGACCCAGACAATGCAGAAAAAAAGCTGTTCTTTTCTCTACACTAAGTGATATGCCAAAAAGCCTGTCCTATCGCTCAAATAAATTTTTGCATGTATTCCACTTAATGGGTGGTTCATCAGGACTTGTCAGGAAAAATGGAGGGGCGGTAAAATTTTGCATTGTTCTGAATATGCAAATCCCTACAAACTATAACACAACCTCTCACAACTTTCTTTCTGGCGAAGAGAGAGTGACGGACCCAGGATTCTTTGGCAAGTTGTTAATTTCTCACTCCTCACAAACAATGACGCGTTTCGGGCTACAAGTGCCCTTGTTCAAATTTTTATTCCCAATCCCTTCATGTCACTTTCCAAACAGTGGACATTAGGACACAGACACCGTTGCTGCGTGCAAAAACATTTCATTATTTAATCACAATCCGCCACAATGCGTTTCAGCCAAGCCTGGCCTTTGTTATATATATATATATATATATATATATATATATATATATATATATATATATATGTATATATATATATATATATATATATTTCAACACAAAGCGCCCTGAAGCATTTGGGAGCACACTCGACAGTTCTCTGACCATCCGGCCTATGTTTGCAGCTTGTCTCCCTTCTTCACTTAATTAATTGGGCCAAAGCGTTTCGAGGTCTCACTACCTCCTCTTCGGGGCAGCCAACAAACATCAGTTGTAGTTTGCATCCAATATTGCTTTATTTTGTATGTCGTTACTCCCATGGGCGTGTCTTTTGTTCACCAGTTCGCCTAATGCCTCCTGGGAAACGAAGTCAAAAGTGCAAACTTCATTAGTTTTCATTTGTTTGTTCTATTTGGCAAATATTAGTTACCTTTAGTAGGTTGTGAGAAGTTCAGACAGGCTAATGTGCATTAAGGCAGGCTGCATCTTTTAAAGCCGGATGGCAGAGTACTTCGAGTGTGCTCTTATGCTTCAGGGCATTTGCTTTAACATATATATATATATATATATATATATATATATATATATATATATATATATATATATATATATATACACACGCCCCCACCCCCTCGCAGGCTGTTCCAATCCCCGGGGACCTCCACCTCCCTGAGGCAGGCCCCGCTAAATCAAATGAGGGGGGCAGACTGTCTCCCCTCCTGGAGCTTATAATGGCCCTGGGGACCGCCAACCCCCAGAGCCGGCTTCTGCAATGTCCCGGGGTGTCCACCCCTGGGACATAGCTGTTTGCTGTGGCTTAAAGTAACAGAGAACACTCCCCTCCCAGGCCGTTCTCAGACCAGGGGAATCCACCTCCCTGGGGCAGGCTCTGCTAATTCATAGAAGGGGGGCCACATGGCCCCCCTCCTGGAGCCTATAATGGCTTGGGGACCACCACCCCCAGGGCCGGCTTCTGCTATATCCTGGGGTGTCCACCCGGAGGACATAACTGTTTTGCTGTGTCTTAAAGTCACAGCAAACACTTTGCTTCCAGCAAGCAAGAGGGTAGAAATGCTCTTGCTTGCTGGAAGAGGAGCTTTCTTCTGTTTCCCTGCCCACTGACAAGCAAGCAGGGAAACAGATGAAAGGCATGCTTTCACACACAGGGAGGCTGCATGTTTAGCAGCTCCCTGTGTGTGAAAGCACTGCTGGCTCCCGCAGGAGGCGGGGAGCCAGCAGGGGCCTTGAGGCTCATCCTTCAGTCCAATAGCACACTGGGTGTCCTGGGGGCACCCAGGATAAATGGCTGGGCCAGTCGGAATGGAGTCCCCAGGGACAAAATAGGCCCGGGGAGGGGGTCCGTGTGACCCCCCCTTCCCCTATTTGTGCCCGAGTTGAAGCTCTACCTCTGTAAAGTACTAATCATCCTAACTTTGTGCGCATGGCCAAGGCAAAGGAAGTGTGTTTTGTCAGCATTTCCACCATGAAAAGTTATCTGTAATCTGTGATGGAGGTGTTTGCATCTTTGCTTTTTTCAAGCACAAAATCTCATGTAGTGACTGTGATGAGGGTTTTTTTCCTTGTCATTTGCTGCTGAGAGCAGAGTCCATGGTTCTGCCTCTTATATGCACTAAATAAATCCCCAAATCCATATCCCCACCCACACTCACAGACACACAAACACTCACACACTCACTCACAGTCCCACACAGGCACTCACACACCCACTCATATGCCCACTCGCAGACCCACTCACACACTCATAGACCCATTCAAGCATTCACACACTCACTCTCAGACCCATGCAGACACTCATACACCCCTTCCTTGAGGTTACAAGTTGGAAATATGATTAAAAAATACTTAGAAATTCACTGAAAAAACAAAGGTTACAGGGATGTTAAAGTTAGTAAATAGAACATTACATTATCTCTGACTGTCCAGTCGTTCTCGTCGCCAGTGTCAGAGGCGCTATATCGAAGTGGCACAGATGGTCCAGGGCATCAGAAGGGTTATTGTAGATAAAGCAGACCGCATCCAGCCACGTCAGCCGCTTCCACAGTTCTGCCTCCACATTCCTTGGTCATTTCAATGACCTTGAATTTCACAAAGCTAGAGAAAGGTGCGCACATTGATGCAGAAAGGTTAAACATATATATTTACAATTGCCACTGAGGCTCCAGCTGTAATGGAATTGATGAAGAGATGAGGGGGAGGGGGGTGGGGGGATGGGGATCCTGCTCGGTTGAGTACTGGACGCAGATCTACCGGACCCTCTGAAGCCAGGCCCTTCTGACGCTTGGTGAGTGGCCCGGGGACCACGGGGCAGCGGTCAGGGACACAGGGTCAGACATCCAGCTGTGGCGGCCCCCCTCCCCAACCCACAGCCCCGCTGCCTTCAGAGGGAGCAGAGGTGGAGGCCACCACCGGCTTTGGTGAGGAGAGGGGAGGAAGTTTGAGTGAGCAGTGAGGTAAACAGGAAGTCGAAATCCCACTGCTAGGAAGAGAGGTCGAGAAACGCAAAACGAAATTTGCTAGCAGGTGTTATTATTTTAACGAGTTAAAGGGACTTTACTTGTTTTGGAAGAGACCGTAGTTTGACTCTGTAGACTGCCTGCAGGCCCCTGGGCAGGCGCAGAACCCGCCGTGCTACCTCGAGTCCATCTTGACGCAGACCCGAGACGCTGGTAGAGTGAGGCCTTAATTTGAAACTGGTGTATTCATGCCGAGGGGCCTCGCAGACTCTCGCGTGTCCTGATTGAATTCAAGAATGAGTGATAATCGCGCGCGGGCGTCATCGTGTCATTAATCCGTCTCTTTCGTCTGATCGTACAAGACAGCGAGCATGGAGGCCATTTTTCGGAACGGTTGTTTTATAAACTGTTCTTTTCTGTGCATCATTTATTCACATGATTAATTCCCGATAGCAGTGGCCCGGCTCCACCGGGTGTTCTGGCTCCCCCGGGTGTTCTGGCTCCTCCCGGGTGTTCTGGCTCCACCGGGTGTTCTGGCTCCCCCGGGTGTTCTGGCTCCACCGGGTGTTCTGGCTCTCCCGGGTGTTCTGGCTCTCCCGGGTGTTCTGGCTCCACCGGGTGTTCTGGCTCCACTGGGTGTGCTGGCTCCACCGGGTGTTCTGGCTCCACCGGGTGTTCTGGCTCCCCCGGGTGTTCTGGCTCCACCGGGTGTTCTGGCTCGGGTGTTCTGGCTCCACCGGGTGTGCTGGCTCCTCCCGGGTGTTCTGGCTCCACCGAGTGTTCTGGCTCTTCCCGGGTGTTCTAGCTCCACCGGGTGTTCTGGCTCCACCAGGTGTTCTGGCTCCCCCGGGTGTTCTGGCTCCACCGGGTGTTCTGGCTCCACCGGGTGTGCTGGCTCCTCCCGGGTGTTCTGGCATCACGGGTGTTCTGGCTCCCCCCGGGTGTTCTGGCTCCACGGGTGTTCTGGCTCCCCCCGGGTGTTCTGGCTCCACCGGGTGTTCTGGCTCCACCGGATGTGCTGGCTCCTCCCGGGTGTTCTGGCTCCACGGGTGTTCTGGCTCCCCCCGGGTGTTCTGGCTCCACCGGGTGTTCTGGCTCCACCGGGTGTGCTGGGTCCTCCTGGGTGTTCTGGCTCCACCGGGTGTTCTGGCTCTTCCCAGGTGTTCTAGCTCCACCGGGTGTTCTGGCTCCACCGGGTGTGCTGGCTCCTCACGGGTGTTCTGGCTCCACCGGGTGTTCTGGCTCCACCGGGTGTTCTGGCTCCACCGGGTGTGCTGGCTCCTCCCGGGTGTGCTGGCTCCACCGGGTGTGCTGGCTCCTCCCGGGTGTTCTGGTTCCACCGGGTGTGCTGGCTCCTCACGGGTGTGCTGGCTCCACCGGGTGTGCTGGCTCCTCCCGGGTGTTCTGGCTCTTCCCGGGTGTTCTGGCTCCTCCCGGGTGTGCTGGCCCCTCCCGGGTGTGCTGGCTCCACCGGGTGTGCTGGCTCCTCCCGGGTGTTCTGACCCCTCCCGGGTGTGCTGTCTCCACCGGGTGTGCTGGCTCCTCCCGGGTGTGCTGGCCACTCCCGGGTGTGCTGGCTCCACCGGGTGTGCTGGCTCCTCCCGGGTGTTCTGGCTCTTCCCGGGTGTTCTGGCTCCTCCCGGGTGTGCTGGCCCCTCCCGGGTGTGCTGGCTCCACCGGGTGTGCTGGCTCCTCCCTGGTGTGCTGGCTCCACCGGGTGTGCTGGCTCCTCCCTGGTGTGCTGGCCCCTCCCGGGTGTGCTGGCTCCACCGGGTGTGCTGGCTCCTCCCGGGTGTTCTGGCTCCTCCCGGGTGTTCTGACCCCTTCTGGGTGTGCTGGCTCCTCCCTGGTGTTCTGGCTCCACCGGGTGTTCCGGCTCCACGGGTGTTCTTGCTCCTCCCGGGTGTGCTGGCTCCTCCCGGGTGTGCTGGCTCCACCGGGTGTGCTGGCTCCTCCCGGGTGTGCTGGCCACTCCCGGGTGTGCTGGCTCCACCGGGTGTGCTGGCTCCTCCCGGGTGTTCTGGCTCTTCCCGGGTGTTCTGGCTCCTCCCGGGTGTGCTGGCCCCTCCCGGGTGTGCTGGCTCCACCGGGTGTGCTGGCTACTCCCGGGTGTTCTGACCCCTCCCGGGTGTGCTGGCTCCACCGGGTGTGCTGGCTCCTCCCGGGTGTGCTGGTTCCACCGGGTGTGCTGGCTCCTCCCGGGTGTGCTGGCCACACCCGGGTGTGCTGGCTCCACCGGGTGTGCTGGCTCCTCCCGGGTGTTCTGGCTCTTCCCGGGTGTTCTGGCTCCTCCCGGGTGTGCTGGCCCCTCCCGGGTGTGCTGGCTCCACCGGGTGTGCTGGCTCCTCCCTGGTGTGCTGGCTCCACCGGGTGTGCTGGCTCCTCCCGGGTGTTCTGGCGTCACGGGTGTTCTGGCTCCACCGGGTGTGCTGGCTCCTCCCGGGTGTTCTGGCTCCTCCCGGGTGTTCTGACCCCTCCCGGGTGTGCTGGCTCCTCCCTGGTGTTCTGGCTCCACCGGGTGTTCCGGCTCCACGGGTGTTCTTGCTCCTCCCGGGTGTTCTGGCCCCTCCCGGGTGTTCCGGCTCCACCGGGTGTGCTGGTTCCACCGGGTGTTCTGGCTCCATAAAGGGTGTTCTGGCCAGACGGCCGCGCGCACGGTGTCTGTACATCTCACCGTCCGATCGGCGCGCGCACAGATGGGCCCCCGCCGGGTCGATACAAATATGGTGTGCGGGAACTATCGATTCCGTTTAGCAGTCGTTAAGCAGCTGTTAAAGGCGATCGATCGCCCCCTCGACTCGTGTTTGTATTGATCTGTGCGGTGCAGACGCGCGCCCACCCTGGGTAGGGGTGGAGGGGGGACGTCAGTAGGATGCCTGCGTCAGAGAGGGTGCAGGGGTTGCCTGAATCATTGTGTAAGCGGTGGAAAGTGCATTCTTGAAGCATCATTGTAAAGAAATATCTAGTCTGCCAGGAAAGTGGTCTGTCAGCCAGAGACCACCCATTAAAAATAAAGAAAGGAAGAGGGGAGGAGGGGAGGGGGGTATAACTGGTAGAAAGCCATAAGGAATAGGTACACCCTGCGCGCCCCCACAGATCCCTCCAACACTACTGCAGAGTTAGGCCGCAAGTGGTTTCTCTCTCACAACCGCCTTCTGCTTCGTGGGGGGGCGGAGGGGCGGTGGGGGGGTGGGGGCTCTGTGCCTACAGCATCAGAGCTTCACCTCCGCCCATTGGCAACCACCCAGGGTCAGTCGGTACACATGGCCCCCCCAGCAAGGAGAACACGGTGACCAGCTAACATCGGGCCGATTCACAGAACTAACTTAAGACAAAATCCTAAACTTACTGCTTTTGGTATTCACAGAAGGCATTTAGTAGTAGTAAAGTTAGGATTTTGTCTGAAGTCTTTCTTAAGTCTGTCTTAAGTCTGTCTTAAGTCTGTCCTAAGTTTGTCTTAAGTCTGTTTTAAGTCTGTCCTACTACTTTTAGTATTCACAGAAGGCATTTAGTAGTAGTAAAGTTAGGATTTTGTCTTAAGTTTGACTTAAGACAGTCTTAAGACAAACTTAGGACAGACTTAAGACAAACTTAGGACAGACTTAAGACAGACTTAAGACAAAGGGCCCGATGTAGGTGGCCGTTTCAGGCCATTTACCGACCGGTTACGGCCGATTTCGGCCGTTTCCGACGGGTAAATGGCCAATCGGTATGTAGGGGCCTAAATCCAAGGCCACATGTAGGTAAATCTACATTTACAGAATCGGTAAAATTACCGATTCGGTAAAATACCGAATCGGTAATTTTACCGATTCGGTAAATTCCATATGTAGGTGGGACTCTTCTGAGTCCCAAAGGCCTTAAAGAATCGGTATTTTACCATGAAATCCAACTTCATGGTAAAATACTGATTCCGGTGTGCATGCACACCTATGTCATGTGACAGGCAGACCTGCCCTTAGGGCAGGTATGCCTGCCACATGGCACCTGTGCCTGTTTTGGGGGTGCCAGAGGGTGTCAAAGTGACACCCCCTGCACCCTTGTGAATTCTTTAATTACCGATTCGGTAAATACCGAATCGGTAATACCTAATCATTCCTATGGGCTTCAAAGCCCATAGGAATGAATGGGCATTACCGATTCGGTATTTACCGAATCGGTAATTAAAGAATTGTTAAGGATTCGGTAACGAATCCAGATGTTGGGACCTACATACCATTTACCGATTTTGAAATACCGAATCGGTACAATTCGGTATTTTAAAATCGGTAAATGTTTTTTACCTACATCTGGCCCAAAATCCTGACTTTACTGCTACCAAATGCCTTCTGTGAATACCAAAAGTAGTACGTTTTGGATCTTATCTTCAGTTAGTTCTGTGAATCGGGCCCTTCATGTCTACAGTGCCCACCAGTGAACCTTTTCTAATTGATGGGCCACCGTTTGCCCAAGCTGCCAAATGGAAAGTTTGGCTAGAACGTCTGGAGACTTACTTTGCAGATATGGTGCTGGAAGCTGACCGTCAATGCCTCATGTTCCTGCACCTGGGAGGTGCGGCCCCTCCACAAGCTGGGAAAATCTGTTGTAGAGGCAGGGCCACTGTACGCGTACAACACGCTGAAAGAGGCTTTGACTGCACACTTCGATCCTTTGGCCAATCCTCACTACGAAGGTTTTCTGCTACGTCAGGCAATGCAACTCCCTGAAGAGTCAGTGGAAAGCTTCTACTGTTGCAGGGATTCTGCACACACAGAACTATGCGCAGGAAAACAGGACCTCGCTGTGTAGGGGCTGAGCCTTCCTACCACCTCAGTACCCAAAATCCCAGAACCGACTAGCTGTAGTGTCTCATTCGTTCTCCGACATAATCACGAAGCTACAAATGATTAGACAACCCAGAACACAACACTCCTGACTCTCTCTGGAATCACAGTAGTAACACGTACCCTTTCGCTCGCATACTTGTACTTGTCCACAATAAGAATTGGCAGAGTTACTGTAATAGTTTAAAATATTTATTTTAACTATCGTACTCTATAATTCAGTATACGAGCCACTACCAGTAGCAAAACGTATAAACCTAAAACAGCATTGTAGCAAGTCCATAGACTATGAAACGGGAAATCACCATATGCAGACAGTGGATAAAGGCCTAACCACCCTCACCTTTGCTAGAAGAAGTTTTATTATATAAAGGAAGATCTCTGGGCTTTGTCAGCAGACACTATACCTTGGTGCCTACACTGTAATTTTTACAACATTGGAACAGCAGAGCTCTTCTCCCTGGAAATGTCCCTCTCCAAGTGTTGAACCAACATGCAATCCCACAATATCAAAGCACGGGTTTCCAGCATCTGCAGCTTTGTAGCAAGTTTTGTCTAAGTGCTAGGAACTGACCAGAACAGAATAACAAGGGGCATTGTTTATCGACCTTGCACAGTGTGTTCAGACTGAACTCCAGGAACAGGCAGAGAACGCAGAAAGCAGTCCGTTCTCATGTGAAAGGCACAGAGTCTTGCAAAATAAAATCATATAGTAACGTATGCAAAAGCAGCAGCATGGCAGCAGAGCTCATGCTAACTTAGCAATGTCGAGAATATCCCTAACGGCCATACTACACTACGCTCACCTCAAAGTCCTAGCAAGCATGTGCATACTGCCAGATGAGAATGATGAAATACAGACACAATTTATTCAAGGGTGCGCATCTGCTAAACTGAGAGAACACATACAACAAGTTCCCGGAATGTCCATGACGGACATGCTCATGATGGGTCGGTCTAAGGAACTGTCGAAAGTGTGAGCTGTGCACATGGAAGCGGCATTGCAACGCCAAATAAATACAGAGCCGGTTCACGCCATTCTGCCTGGAAATTCTGAGAAGCAGAGAATACGCAACAAGCCACAACCCACGGCCAGGACATGCTACAGATGTGGCCAACCCTCCCCACACCAGGGACCATGCCCTGCCCAGGGGAAGAAGTGCTCTGCATGCATCAATCCCAACACTTTGCCAAGATGTGTCGCCCCACCGCACGGATGGGTCAGCGGAATAAGAACACCAATGCCCTGAGTGACTCCCAAACTATTGAAGAAGAGGAGGACATGGATGACGGCGACTTGGAGGGAGCCGTCCACATCATTCATGCCATGCAGCCGGGCGGATGTTCCGGAAGGCGGATCCCAAAGTGCAGTGTGCTGGTGGCAGGACATCCGGTCCAAGCGCTGATAAACATCATGGCCCCATCAGCGATGCAAGCACTTCGCATGCAACTGACCCTAGGCACAACTTTGAAGCAAACATTTGTGTATGGGTCCACCATGCCTCTTCCATTGGCAGGAGTATTCACCACCAATATAACCCACGATTCCCGGTCCACTCTAGCCAAGGTATATGTCACCCAGGCTGGGTCAGGGTTACTCCTGAGCTGCAGATCCCCTGAACACCTACAGCTTGTAGCTAGGATGATTCAAAGACCGCAGGATCCATCTTCACGTTGAACTCAAATTCAGCCTCTTGCCTTGAAACACAGAAGGTTGGCTTTTCATCTGAGGCCAAAGGATGAGGAAGAATTGAGAGAACTGGAGCGGGCCGACTTCATTGAGCGAGTCGATGGTCTGACTCCCTCAGTATCCCCTATTGTGGTGACGTGGAAGCCAAAACAGCCACGCGAAGTGAGGATATGCGTGGACATGTGGCTATCCAACCAAGCCATCAAGAGAGAGCATCATCTGACTCCCACAGTAGAAGACATTGTAGCTGAGGTGAGTGACTCCTGATGGTTCTCCAAGATGGATCTGCGAGCTGGGTATCATCAATTACTGCTGGATCCGGAGTCAAGAACCATCAACACTTTCTCAACGCACGTGGGCCTCCGAATATATAAATGTCTCGGCTTCAGAGCCTCAAGTGCAGCAAAATCTTCCAAGACACCATAAGGGAGTACTGGCTGGCCTAAAAGGCGTCCTCAACATCAGCGATGACATTCTGGTGAATGCCCCCTCAGTGGAAGAACACCTGGATCACCTGAGAGACACCTTTCAGCATCTGCGAGACCATGACCTTATGCTCCATCAGGAGGAATTTACCTTTCGACAGAAAGAGATAGCCTACTTCGGGTACTGTTTCTTTCAAAATGGTGTGTCACCTGATCCGGCCAAGGTGAACGACATTCAGCTAGCCCCAGTTCCCACCACTGTCATGGGCGTGAGGAGCTTCCTGGGCATGGTCACATAGTGCAGATGTTTAATTAAAAACCTGATGGGCCTTACTACCCCTCTAAGAGAAATGAAAAAGAGTGGCACCAATTGGAAGTGGGGGTCTAATCAAGAGAGAGCCTTCCAAGCCAACAGGCAAGCCTTATCCGCAGACACCACCTTAGCACTTTGACCCAGCTCTAGAATCTGAACTATAGGTGGACTTGAGTCCCATCGGCCTGGGAGCAGTACTTTCACAGAGGCAAAGCAATGGGGAGTGGGCGCCGGTGGCCTATGCGAGCCGTGCCTTTACGGAGACCAAACAGCGCTACTCGCATATCGAACAAGAGGACATTGCAGTTCATTGGGGCTGTCGCCATTTTCACCTCTACCTCTATGGCCATCATTTGTAGTCCACACGGATCACAAGCCTCTGATTCCACTGTTCATGGGATTCTCGTCAAAGCCTCCACCAAGGATTGAGAAATGGAGTTTTGCAGTTACAAAAGTATCAGTTTACAGTAGTCTATCGCCCAGGGGCACAGAACCCTGCAGATTTCCTTTCCAGGCATGCACGGCCAGCACGGAAGAAGAAGAATCCGATGTGGATGAAGTGGAAGAATATGTCAAGCTGGTGGTAGAGCGGTCACGTCCCTTGCCCGCCTCCCTGGAGGAGATCGTGAAAGCCACAATGGAAAATTTGTGTCTTCAGTTGGCTATTTCTGCAGTGACCTCAGGGAGGTGGCATGACTTGATCAGCAAAACACCCTGTAGGACCTTGGAACCAAAAGCAACATTGGATTCCTTGCACCATGTGCGCCAAGAACTGGCTGTGTCTCCAGAAGGCTGTCTCATGCGGGGATCCCATTTAGTAATTCCTGGGGCACTACAACGAGTGGCTGATCTAGCTCAATTAGCCCATCAAGGGATTGTTAAGACCAAGTCTCGACTGTAAAGGATGGTCTGGATTCCAAATCTGGATGGTGTCGTGGAACATACAGTTTGCCACTGCCTGCTGTGCCAAGCGGCCGGCCCGGCTGATCCTCCAGTCCCAATAATCACCGAAGACATACCATCCTGTCCCTGGCAGAGAGCGAGTGCCGACTTTGGAAGTCTTCCTAACCGGAGGCCCATGTTCGTTCTCATTGAAGATTTCTCAAAGTACCCGGAAGTTGAGGTCATAGACTCAACAACAGCGAATAACACTATCCCACGCCTGGAGAAGATAATGGCCACTCATGGGCTTTCGAGGAAGCTGCGCACCCACAATGGCCCTCCATTTTCCAGCCATGAATTGTAGAGTACTTCAGGTCCATGAGCATTCAGCATCGAAGGGTCACCCAGCGCTGGCCGCAAGCCAATGGAGAAGCTGAACGCTTCATGCGTACTTTGAATAAAGTCTTACGGATTGCGTAGACCAACGAGCAGAACATGTAGTGTGCACTATACGCTTTTCTGAGGGAATACCGACTCAAGCCCCACCCAACAATTCAAGTCAGCCCTAGATCGCTATACATCAATTGAACAGTGAGGGACGTCATACCTTCAGGAGTACGCAGCAAGAAAACGGAGATAGCGTCAATCCAAGCATGATCACATGTCCCAAACTCGCAGAGCCAAGCCAAAGGTTTTCACTGTTGATTATTTAGTCATGGTAAAGAATCGAAACTAAAGAAGCAAATTCATGCTCCCATTCGAAGTTGAGCCTTGTCGAATACATGCTGTAAAAGGCGCCATGATCACAGCCCAGAAGGCAGGAGAGACTATCACACGGAATGTATCCTGTTTCAAATGATACCTAGCTCCTGCAAGTCCTGCGTCGGCTCCCTCCTCCGGCATGGAGGGTGGTGAAGCTGGACATGGTGGTGGCGGAGTTCTCCAGGACTTCTTATGGGGTGGAGGTCTTTCACCTGCTGCAGGTGTGGCAGAACACGCTGAAACTGCAGAGACTGTAGTTTATTCTCCACTGGAACCAGGTCCCCAAATCTGTCCGTGTCCACTAGCGAGTGGAGGCGGTGATGTTCCGGGGGATGGTGGTCGTCATGGCAAAGGAGGGTACAATCTGAAACTGCGCCCTGCGAGGTCTTCTCACCTAAGGGACTTTGTATTGGTCTGAAGTAACGTAAAGTGAAACGTTTCTTTTCTCTCTCTATCTCTCTCTCCGCACCGTTCTCTCTATTCTTTCTGGTTCGCGTTTCGTCATTTTTGTCTGGATGGGGGGTAGGGGGAAGCTCTTGCATCTATTTTGATACTCAAGTATTATGAGTTTTGCTGTTTTTTTTCTTTGTTGGGGGTAAAGGAGAAATGTTACGTTGGTGGACTGTTCCACCTATGGCATAGTCTGAGGGGGTTTCAACTTGTGGACCCTCGAGATGACAGAGGTTTGGTTGATGCCAGGAAGGGGAGGAGTCACAAGTAATAAAGGGGACCCGAGGGGCTTTTGATAGTGACCACACTCCTGAGTCTGTGTCGTCATTGCTTCATAAGTCTGCGCTCTACTAGGCCTGATAACCCCACAATCCAACATTCCCCATACATGGCAGTATAGACAATGGGGTACCCTTGTCAGAGGGTGCAGGCGTATGCCCCACACGGGGCAGAAAGCGAGCATGGATACTGGGGTACCCTTATCATACATGGAGAGTGTAGGCGCGTGCCCGACATGGGGCAGGAGCAGAGGGTAGGCACTGCTGGGAGGGTAACTGGGTCAGAGGTAGGTGGTGCAGGTGCATACCCCACACAGGGCAGTAGGGGAGCCTGGGCACCGGGGTACCCTCATCAGACATGGAGGGTGTAGGCTTGTGCCCCACATGGGGAAGGAGCGGAGGGTGGGCACTGCTGGGAGGGTAGGGCAGTAGGGGAGCATGGGCACCGGGGTACCCTTGTCAGAGGGTGCTGGCGCGCGACACACATTTGGCAGTAAGGGAGAGTGGACACCAGCGTCCCCGGGTCAGCGAAAGGGGCGTCTTCCCTACAGACAGGAGGCGAGCATGGGTACTGGGGTACACTGGTCAGAGACAGGGGGTGCAGGCGAGCGCCACACACTGGACATAAGGGGAGAGTGGATATTGGGGGTCAGAGTTGGGGTGGGGTGCTTGTGCACGGTCCACACCTGGGGGAAAGGGAGCACGAGCTCTGGAGTTTCTAGGTTAACCATTGGGGTTTACGAGCATGGCCATATCTGGTGGAGGAGAGAAGGGGCACAATGGCACCCGACCCACAGATGAGAAACAAAAGGGGGGAGCACCACGATGCATTGTGGTAAATGCAGTGCATGAAAACACTCACTTCAGGTGGAAGTCTTTAGTTGTTGGTGCAGCCAGTGCTGTGTGTCTCAAGGCACTAGTTTCAAGATATTTGTCCTTCTTCAGTGATTTACAAGTTCAGGTTGTGCGTGCCGGCCATTGTGCATACCTGCACACAATTCGCCCTGATGCATTGTGGTAAATGCAGTGCATGGAAACACTCACTTTAGTGAAAAGCCTCCAGTATTCACCTCTGCTCCTACAGCCACCCAATGTGCCCCGCCTCTTTTTATAAAAAATAGATTCAGGATGCTTGTGTAAACTGTGGCCATGGAAGCAGTCTCTGTGGAAAAGAGTACCCAAGGCTGCTTAGATATGACTGACTCTCCCCATCCCCACAGGCCTTTCGTAGCCACGAGACCGACTGACTTCCCTGCTGACCTTTTAAAGGTGCCAGGCTGACCTGCGAGTTATTGTGCCCTTGTCCGACCGATCTTTCACTTGCCAACATGGCATATGATTGACTTCCCTTTCAGAGGCACCAGCCAACATGTGGCTGACACTGCCCCAGCTCTACTGCCCCTTCAGAGGTGCCAACCTGCATGTGGCTGACACTGCCGAAGCCCTACTGCCCTTTATGAGTCTCTACCCTACATGAGAATGACACTGTCCCAGCTCTACTGCCCTTTCAGAGGTGCCAGCCTGACATAGGACTGACTGTTCTACCTCTACTGTCTCTACTGCCCTTTTAGAGGCGCCAGCCTGCATGTGGCTGACACTGCCGAAGCCCTCCGCAATACATGAGAACGACACTGTCCCAGCTCTACTGCCCTTTCAAAGGCGTCAGCCTAACATGTCACTGACACTGTCCCAGCTCTACTGCCCCTTCAGAGGTGTCAGCCTAACATGTCACTGACACTGTCCCAGCTCTACTGCCCTTTTAAAGGCGTCAGCCTAACATGTGACTGACACTGTCCCAGCTCTACTGCCCTTTCAGAGGCACCAGTCTGACATGTGACTGACACTGTCCCAGCTCTACTGCCCTTTCAAAGGCGTCAGCCTAACATGTGACTGACACTGTCCCAGCTCTACTGCCCCTTCAGAGGTGTCAGCCTAACATGTCACTGACACTGTCCCAGCTCTACTGCCCTTTCAAAGGCGTCAGCCTAACATGTGACTGACACTGTCCCAGCTCTACTGCCCTTTCAGAGGCACCAGTCTGACATGTCACTGACACTGTCCCAGCTCTACTGCCCTTTCAAAGGCGTCAGCCTAACATGTCACTGACACTGTCCCAGCTCTACTGCCCTTTCAAAGGCGTCAGCCTAACATGTGACTGACACTGTCCCAGCTCTACTGCCCTTTCAAAGGCGTCAGCCTAACATGTCACTGACACTGTCCCAGCTCTACTGCCCTTTCAAAGGCGTCAGCCTAACATGTGACTGACACTGTCCCAGCTCTACTGCCCTTTCAGAGGCACCAGTCTGACATGTGACTGACTGTCCCAGCTCTACTGCCCTTTCAGAGGCGCCAGCCTGCAGGAGACTGACACTGTCCCAGCTCTACTGCCCTTTCAGAGGCGCCAGCCTGCATGTGACTGACACTATCCCAGCTCTACTGCCCTTTCAGAGGCGCCAGCCTACATGTGACTGACACTGTCCCAGCTCTACTGCCCTTTCAGAGGCACCAGCCTAACATGTGACTGACACTGTCCCAGCTCTACTGCCCTTTCAGAGGCACCAGTCTGACATGTCACTGACACTGTCCCAGCTCTACTGCCCTTTCAAAGGCGTCAGCCTAACATGTGACTGACACTGTCCCAGCTCTACTGCCCTTTCAAAGGCGTCAGCCTAACATGTCACTGACACTGTCCCAGCTCTACTGCCCTTTCAAAGGCCTCAGCCTAACATGTCACTGACACTGTCCCAGCTCTACTGCCCTTTCAAAGGCGTCAGCCTAACATGTGACTGACACTGTCCCAGCTCTACTGCCCTTTCAGAGGCACCAGTCTGACATGTGACTGACACTGTCCCAGCTCTACTGCCCTTTCAGAGGTGCCAGCCTAACATGTGACTGACACTGTCCCAGCTCTACTGCCCTTTCAGAGGCACCAGTCTGACATGTGACTGACACTGTCCCAGCTCTACTGCCCTTTCAGAGGCACCAGTCTGACATGTGACTGACACTGTCCCAGCTCTACTGCCCTTTCAGAGGTACCAGACTTACATGTGACTGACTGTCCTAGCTCTACTGCCCCTTGAGCAAATCAAACACTCACCCCCAGTCAACTGAACTGGGTTTAATCCATCACCGTTCTTTAGCCCACTCTGCCACCCCAGTTCAGACATGGCTATATGCAAATCAGCCTTGACCCTGTGCCTCATGGGAACAGTCCAGCCCGAACTGCCAAGACATGTCTTCCCTGGACCGGAAACAAGCTTCCGAGGACCGGTTTTTGGCTAATCAGCCGTCATCAACCAGGCTAGCTTGAATCCAGTGACAAGCCAGACATGAGACTGACACTGCCCCAGCTCTACTGCTCTTTCAGAGGCACCGGCCAACATGTGACTGACTGTTCTACCTCTACTGCCCAATCAGAGGTGCCAGCCTGCCTGTGGCTGACACTGCCGAAGCCCTCCACAATACATGAGAATGACACTGACCCAGCTCTACCGCCCTTTCAGTGGCACCAGCCTGCAGGTGACAGGCACTGTCCCAACTCTGCTGCTCTTTCAGAGGCGCCAGCCTCACATGTGACTGACACTGCCCCAGCTCTACAGGCCTTCCAGAGGCGCCAGACTGACATGTGCTTGATTCCGCCCCCGTCCCACCGGCCTGACCTGCACCTCTTTACCACATCCCAAGTGACTTTCCTGACGCACCCCAGAGTCCAGTGCGAGACAGGCATGGGGACGCGGACCCCCTAGAGCACGCAGCCGCTTGGTGCCCCCCCCCCCCCCCCCCCTCTCCCCCACCCCTCCCCCCGCGGCCCCGGCTGACTGCGCTCATGTAAATATGCGCTCCCTGTTTACTGCTCTGGCTCGGATTTTAATTGAGCTCCGTCTGGGACAGGGACTGGGAGAGTCTGAGGCCGGGTGGGGGGGGGGGGGGGGGGGCTAGTCTGGGCCTCATCCGCTCCCCCCGGGCATGCAATACTGTGTGTGCGGGCTCCTGACCGACCCCTGCATTCACTTGGAAAAATAACTTTATTTGTCTATTCGGAAACTTGTCCAGAGAGCAGGACCCGTCGACTCCCCCCTCTCACCGCCCCCTGCTGAGAATGAAAGGGCCCCACCCTGAGCGCTGCTGGACGCGGGTACCTCCATTTATTTATTTATTTATTGATTTATTTATGCGTTTTTCTATAGCGCGGACTTTACCCGAAGGTGTCAGAGGCTTCACAATAGGCACAGAACTGATACATGAGAACATTACAAGTGAACAAATTACAAAAGCAAACGTTAAGTTACATGAGACAAAACTGACAATTACGAGCAAACAAAATACACGAGGTAGCAAACGGTGCATTACAGGAGGAAAAAGTGACATGTGTGCAGGTTACAAAAGCGCACAAAGTACAAGTAGAAGTATAATACTGCAATGCATGGCAGACACTCAAACACAAGAACAAACGTTACGTAGGCAATGGTGGCACTTGTGCAAGTATCGAAAGCAAACACAATGTAAGATTTAGCAAACAGTGTGTTACAAGAGAAAAGTGACGTGTGCATGTTACAAAAGAATACCAAACACAGGAACAAGGATAATACTGCAATAAATGGCAAACTCTCACACCACAAGAACACACTGGGAAAGCACTTCCATAGCCGTGGAGAAAAGGATTCTCTATAATGGAAGGTCTTCCTTCAGATAATAGAGGGCATGAATTAACTTTGGAAGTGTCTTTGAAGGAGGAGAACTTTGAGGTCCGTTTTGAAGGCCTGGGAGGAGGCGGTGGTCCGGAGCTGCGGCGGAAGTGAGTTCCAGATTCAACCTGCGTTGCCTGCAAAGGATTGGGCCATCGATCTTTCCTTCTTGAAAATGGGAGGTTCAAGCTTCAGCGTTGGTACCACCCAAATCTCCCACAACCCCCATCCCCTTCTGTGTCCCCCTAAGAGTACAGAGACCCTCCTAAGCGTGTGAGCTCCGTCCTGAGCATATGACCTTCACCCTAGCATTCACAACCCAGCCCCCATCTCAGCGGTCAGACCCCCACGCCGAGCATTGCGATCTCCACCCACACCATGGGAAATGAACTAAAACAAATATTTAAATAGTGATCTGGCTGAGTACTCACACAAACCCTTGCATCCGCAGTCTATTTTTAAAGTTTATTTTATTGAGAACAGCATTTAGTAAAGCCACCAGCAATAAGAACAAGAGTCAACAAACAATGAAAAACGTAATATACATCTTCAAGCGAACAGTAGAATTATTGAAAAGGAAAGACAGAGAAATAATATACATTAGGGGGAATCGGTGGGATCCAGGGAAAATGTTATCTGAGTAATAAAGATAAAAACTAACAATAAAAACTGTAGACATATTAAAGGAGAGAAAAAAGCATCCGATATATGCATTTATAAACTATAGAAAGATGTATGAAAAAAGACAAAGCCATAAATTCAAGGTGGTTTTCGCAGTTCAGCAGAAACATAAATGGTTTTGCTGGCAAGCAAGCTAGATTGGGATACAAAATTAGTCAGTGGAAGACATAACATTTCTCGTTTTATAGCTAAGGATATGCGAGAGGCATAATTAATATCCATCCTGTAATGAAAACAAACAGTATTCCACCAAGGTTTGAAAGTAACATTGTGAGCCTGTTTCCAAAGTTATTAAGTGGAAAGCAACAGCCAGCAGTCAATTTGAGAATTTATAACTGTGAGTTAATTGAGGCCAATGAGGGGCTAAACTTCCCAAAAAGATATTTGAAAAAGGAAAAGGGGATAGTGAGTTTAAAAATCTTGTTAATTTGGCGCATTGCCTGCTTCCGAAACTAGAGAATGTAAGAACATTCAAACAGCCTGTTTTAAATCTGCATTCTGAGAAGTGCAGGACCAGCAAGATAAACTTAACCCCTTACCTGCTCATGATGGAACAGCAGTCAAAAAACAGTGTCCCAATAGGTAAGAATAAACAGTCAATGAAGTATGCATGCACATCGCATTGCTAGCAAGGAAAAAGGAGAACACTCTTTGAATTTAAGACAAGGTAGTAGATCATCTTGTTTTATAATGTAAATTCATGGTCGGTATTATACAGTTACAAGCAGCACTGCATAAACTCAATTAGATGACAACCATAGAAAAACTTGGTGCTCTACAAAAGTGACTGTCGTGAAAGTGGCGACGCAAGTGGGGGAGTGAACAGCAGAAGCGGCGCACTGTGAAAAGGTTCAAGTAATCTACAGTGGGCGGCTCAGATCATGTGACAAAGTGATATCACAGATAAAAGATATTCTTTCCATTATTAGAACCACATTAGAACAGTACGCCTATTAATAAGCTGTAAAGTCGACGGCGTTTCGATCCACGTTAGTAAGGATCGTCATCAGAACTGGGTTGTCTTGCTTAGGGCGTGCTGGAAAGGTGCTTAAATTGGGGCGATCAGAGGTGATCGTCAGGAAATGAATTTCAACCTGCACGAGGGCAAGGCAATGGAGGGCTGGGCGGTCGTCTGAGATCCGCCGAAAACCTGCACGAGTCCTTAGATCTTCGTGCCGGTGCCGGAATGAATCCTAAGGTCTGGTGAACGGCGGCGTTCGTGTGAAATGGTGGTTTTACTTCCGCGTGTGGGAGGAGAGTGTGCGAGGTCTAGGTGAGTGACGGAATGGGTGGGGGGAGTGGTGCGCCCACTCTCCTCCCACACACAGAAGTAAAACCACCATTCCACACGAACGCCGCCGTTCACCAGACCTTAGGATTCATTCCGGCACCGGCACGAAGATCTAAGGACTCGTGCAGGTTTTCGGCGGATCACAGACGACCTCCCAGCCCTCCATTGCCTTGCCCTCGTGCAGGTTGAAATTCATTTCCTGACGATCACCTCTGATCGCCCCAATCTAAGCACCTTTCCAGCACGCCCTAAGCAAGACAATCCAGTCCTGATGACGATCCTTACTAATGTGGATCGAAACGCCGTCGACTTTACAGCTTATTAATAGGCGTACTGTTCTAATGTGGTTCTAATAATGGAAAGAAAATCTTTTATCTGTGATATCACTTTGTCACATGATCTGATCCGCCCACTGTAGATTACTTGCACCTCTTCACAGTGCGCCGCTTCTGCTGTTCACTCCCCCACTAGCGTCGCCACTTTCACGACAGTCACTTTTGTAGAGCACCAAGTTTTTCTATGGTTGTCATCTAATTGAGTTTATGCAGTGCTGCTTATAACTGTATAATACCGACCATGAATTTACATTATAAAACAAGATGATTTACTACCTTGTCTTAAATTCAAAGAGTGTTCTCCTTTTTCCTTGCTAGCAAGGCGATGTGCATGCATACTTAATTGACTGTTTATTCTTACCTATTGGGACACTGTTTTTTGACGGCATCTTCCTTACCCAGTCCTGATTAGGTATATGGGTCACACTCCTGTATTTTGTACTACATGATGGAACCGCAGCGTCATGAGCCACGGGCGGCGTGTGCTCAAGACGGCGTGGTTCCGTAATGCTGCTGCCGCTCCGCCTATGCAGCACTAATTCCCCGCCTGTGCGGGCGAATTAATGAGCGGGCGTGGTCATGATAGAACCACGCCGTCATGAGCACATGCCGCCTGTGACTCATGATGGCGTGGTTCCGTCATGAACACGGAAGCGCCGCGCTCACCCCCTAGCCTCCCCGCGCCGCAGCAGAATTCACGGGGCAGGGAAGGGGCTAAATACTGAGAAAATGTTTTCAAGTTCATCTGAGTAAATAATACACTATGATAGACAAACTACAGAGTTTGTAAAGTGTTTGAAGCCCTTTACTATGCAAGATTTAACTGTGCATGCTTTTAGTTCGAAATACAATTAAAAGTAATAAATATGCATTTACTTTGCAGTATATTACTAAGTATACAACGTCTACGCATTTTTTACTTTTACCCTGACCCTCATACACCACATTACCCTACACTACCCAAACACCACTACACTACCCCAAAACACTTCACTACACTACACAAACACCACAACACTACCCTAAACATAAATACACTACTCTACACTACATAAACACAACCCTACAACCTAAAAGACACCCCCTGCACGACCACTACCCTAAACTCAAATACACTACTCTACACTACATAAACACAACTCTAAAACCTAAAAGACAGCCCCCTGCACCACACCACACTACCCTAAACCCAAATACACTACATAAACACAATCCTACAACCTAAAAGACAACCCCTTGCACTACCACTATCCTAAATCCAAATACACTACTCTACACTACATAAACACAAACCTAAAAGACAACCCCCTGCACGACCACTACCCTAAACCCTAATATACTACTCTACACTATATAAACACAACCCTAAACCCTAAAAGACAACCCCCTGCGCGACCCCAAAAACTACACTGCCCCACTTACCTCTCTCTCCCCGTGGTCCCTCGCCTCACCGCGGTTCCTCTCTTTTCCTGCTTCAGGCGTCGTCAGAGCTGCACGCCGTTGTTTGGAAATGGAAGCTCCTGCTTTTCCAAACCGCGATGTGAATTGTCAGCAAAGTAATTGACTTTGCTCAGTAACGGTATATGCGAAGTAGAAGCAGGCGAACTTAAAGCATGCGAAGTAAAAGAATCTGCTAAGTAAAAATGTGTTGTATAGGTAAGTCGTAGTAGTGGCCGCTAAGTAATGGTAGATTACCTTTGTAAATAGTAGAAGCAATGGGATTCAAAGTTAACAGTAGAAACAATGTAACAGATTTAGGAGAAGGAGAAGATGTTTGGGGTAATGTTGAGATATAGGGCCGTATGTATCAAGCAAATTCGCATTCCCAAAAGGCCGAAATGAAGATAAATCTGGTGCAAAACAAGGAATCGCAAAATTTGCGATTCCTTATTTTGCAATTGCATTTAAGGAATCTCAAATTTTGCGATTCCTTAAATGCAATGTATGAAGCTAAAAAAATTTGCTAAATGTCCTTAAGGAATCGCAAATTACCACCAACTTCAAGTTGGTGGTAAGTTACGAATTCCTTGAAAAATGCTAATTTTTGCATTTTTCAAAGTGCCACGTGACGCACATACATGCCCTTAGGGCATGTATGTGCGTCACGTGTGCACTCATGCATATTTCAAGGGTGCAACAGGGTGTCCTTTGGACACCCCTGCACCCTTGAAATTATTCTCAATTTGCGATTAGCAAATTGCGAATCGCAAATTGAGAATAACTTCCCCTTCATTCCTATGGGCCTCCTGGCCCATAAAAATGAATGGGGAAGTATTCCTTAATTGCGATTCACAATTTGCTAATCGCAATTTAGAAATTTAAAGAAATTGCAAAAAAATGCGATTTTGTACATACATACCTATTTGCGATTCTCAAATAGCGATTTCTTAAAAATCTCTATTTGAGAATCGCAAATTAGGTTGATGATACATATGGCCCATGATCTGTTAAGGCAGTGCGGAGGAGTTCATATTGTGATCTAAATGTTGACAGTAAGGAAAATGTTATTTGGTGATCGAGAAAAAGATAAAAGCTGATTGTTATTGAAAAGTTGTGATATCCAATACAATCCTCTATCGCTCAGAGTTTTTCACTATATAGAATGATTTTTAATTTGAATGTTTCTATTATACCAAATGCTTTGTTGTAGGAGAAGGGGCAATGCCTGGAGTACGGGTTTGTTAAATATTTCCTGTAAAAGCCAGTATTTCTTTAAAATCAAAAGGGAACATAAGAGACTTTTCTAACAATATCCACGGAGGAGTAGAGCAGAGGAATCTTGAGCGAGCTAACAAACATATTCATTCAGGCAGAATGCATAATGATGCTTCTTGAAATTCAAAAATGTAAGACCCCTCTTCAATTGTAACTTTTTTTTAAAGATTATGGCGCTAAATGGGGAGATTTTGCTTTCGTAATAAATTTAGACAAAAGAGAGTCTATTTTAAAATTGTAATCAGGTATATGGAGTGTAATCGTGGAAGTGATGTAGAGTATCATGGGAGTAAGCATCATTTTAATAGAATCCATCCTGACCAGCAAGAAAGAAACAGAGAGTACCATCGTGTGAGTGTGTCATTTAAAAGCCTTTGTAATATGATTAAAATGCAATTTGATAGTGTCTTTAATTGTCTTTGAGAACCATAATCCCAGATATTTTATTTTTATAGGCTGACAATTGAAATCTGAATGAACAAAAAGATGGTTATTACATAAAACATTTAATGGCACTATTTCTGATTCATCAGCATTTAGCCAGTATCCTGATAATTGGGAAACAATAGTTTCTTGCTTGAGGAAAGGAGGAAGGGATGTGGTAGGGTTGGAGCAGTATACAAGGATGTCATCTGCATAAACTGACAATTTGAGTTGCTGATCTGCGGATAAGAATTCAGAAATGTTTGGGTCTTGCCGAATTTTGATTAAAAAGGGTTACAGTGCAATAATTAATAAAAGGGGTGACAAGGGACAACCTTGAGGTACTCCTCTAAATAAAGGAAAATAACCTGCGAGGACGCCATAAACACAAAGTGCAGCTTTAGGACCAGAGTACAGTAAAGAAATTAAAGCAAGCAATTTGGGTGGAAAGCTGATCCATTTCAATGGCTGCAACATAAATTCTCAACCAATCTTGGCAAAAGCTCTTTCTGCATCCAAAGCAAAAGCAGACAGAGAATAATCCAGGGAGGATGACTTACCTAAGAGATTGAAAAAGACGTGAGCATCATCAGATGCCAACCGGCCATTGACAAAACCAGACTGTGCTGAACCGATGAGGTCCAGTAGAATTGAATTAATGGACAGTGCAAACAATTTGGCGAGCATTTTGAAATGAGTATTAACTAAAGCAATAGGGTGGTAATGTTTGCATTGTGTGAGATCCTTTTTTTCTTTTGGAACTAGACAGATCATGGCTACCTGGAAAGTGCCTTAACCCCTTTAATGCTGGGGCTATTCCCCTGCTGTGCTGGGGGTGGAGGGGGGGGCGCGCACAGCGCCCCCATGTTCATGACGAGCTCAGCTCGTCATGAGCCACGGTGCTCCGGTGCTCATGACGAGCTGAGCTCGTCACGGCCATGCCCTTTTAATGGAACGCTCAGCACACCAGGGGAATTAGCCCAGCGTGCGAGCGTTCCGCAGGCCATGATGAGCTCAGCTCGTCATGAGCACCGGTGCACAGTGGCTCATGACGAGCTGAGCTCGTCATGAGCATGGGAGGGGTTAAAAGAAGCTGTTATTGATGAAAAAATTAAATAAAACTAAAAGGTTAGGATGGAGGAGTTTTGCAAAATGACCATAAAATTCAAAGGTAAAACCATTGGGTCGGGGTGTTTTTCCTCTTCGTATTCAAAAGACTGCATGAGTGATTTCTAATGAAGAGATGTCTGTATCTAATGATTAAAAATCAATATGTTGGGATTAGGGGGATGCAATAGATTGAAACAATTGATCAAATCTGATTGAGCAGGTTGTGTTTCTGGGGACTATGGAGTTGAATAAAAATTAACAAATTCATTTAAAATATATTTGTCCCTAAAGAGAACACCCCCTTCATTATTCACTAAAGATTCTATTTTAGTTTTATCTTTTTTACTTTTAAGTAATTCGCAAGTAATTTCACCATTTTATTTTGTCCACCATAATATTTTGCACTACTCTTCAATAAACTAGTAGAAGCGGCTTTTGTAGCCGATTAAAAATCAACATGGTGTCTCTTAAGCTTTGTAAGGAAGCTTCATTTTTCGAGTGATAATAGGTGTGTTCCAGTTTTTTTTTAATTTTCTCAAGAAGTTGGGTTGAATTTTCTCAAGAAGTTGGGGTGATTGAAGAGCCAGTTGTGGTCTTGATAATAAAAAATTCAGAAGCAAAATCTTCAGACTGAGAAGTGGAATTATCATCTAACAAGAGGGAAGTATTAAAACACCATCTTCCTGAATGTGGTGAGAAGAGTACAAAATCGAAACCCCTTCAAACTGGATCGTGGTCTGATATTAGAATTGAGCCTATGGCTGTATTAAGGGTATGTTGAACCAAGGATTTCCTGAGAAAAAGATAATCTATTTGAGATTGAGGATGATGCGGTGTGGAATAGAATGTATATTCACGAAGATCCGGCTGACATTTTCTCCAAATATCAACAATGGATTTGCGTTGAATGGGCTATTGAAATTGCCTATGCATTTTATTAGGAACAACATAGACTTTAGAGTGTCTATCAAATATGGGGTCATGGACTTGATTACAATTACAACTAAATATAATATAATTGTCCTTACATTGAAGTAGTTTGTCGGAGATGGTAATCTAACATCCAACATTCTTAAAGTGCCGCTATCTACAAGGGTTGAAGTAAGTCAAAACCCTCCCTGCAAACCACACTTTCTTGCATCAGCATCTAAGTGTCAGGCTTCAGAGGGCTCCCGGTCAGGTTGATACCCTCACAAAATGAGGGCTGATGGCCCCTTACATGAGGACTTCTTTGTGGACGCAGCTGGAAGAGAAAATATGAAAGCCCCTTCTCTGCCTGCTGCTGGGAACGGACAAGAAACCACATGTAGGCCCTGCAGAACGTGTTCCAGTGTGACGCATGGACTCATTCAGCATATTTCACCGGGGCCATCCCTAGCTCAGTAATGTTTGCCGACGCCAGTTCCACCCTCCTCCGTTCCTACACGGGAGCAGAGGCTGGGATTCAACCCTGCCTCCTCATGTTACATGGTCACATTTGTAGCCATTAAGCCACATGGCCTCCCTTGAAGGCTCGGTTCCTTTGGGCTCGAGGGCTCTAGAGACGCTTGAGCTGACCCAGAGCACAGGATCCGGCTCGAGCTTTCAGTGGCTCTGCCATCGCTACTCCAGTGGTAGCGGTGGCCGAATAGTCCAGACTTCAGAGGTGATGGGAAGGATGGAGACAGATGTAACATACCACATGACTTCTCAACCTCAATAAAGGTCAATGACCAGCGACAGATGTTTCTTTGAAAAGGTTTTCCAACTTTGCACACAGAAGGAGCATATTTACAAGTCCCTATTGCCGCCACAACCTCACTTTTAGAGATGTTATGGTGGCGATAGGGGCTACGCCTTATTTACAAGGCAGCGTTAAGCCACTTAACGTGGCTCGACGCTGCCTCATAAATTAGGCACCCTTTCATGCTGTAATTAGCATTAAAGGGTGAGGTAATAGGTTTTGTGGTGGGCGTTCCACTGCAAACACCCATTGATTCTGACGCCGCCCCCTATTGACAAGGGAGGCGTATATAGGAGGCAGCGCCAAAATTAAGGCCGGGGAAAACCTGGTCTTAAACTGGCGAAACGAGGAGAAATGCTTTATTTCTCATTGTTTCTGCTGTTTCCATATGTTCTGCGTTGCGCAGCACCCATAGAAACAGCAAATTGCCATTGATTGCTTACGTGCAGGAAGGTGACCCTTCCTGCTCATAAACATTACAAAAAAATGATGTTTGCACCTTCCATGTGTGCTGCATTAAGCAGCACACTTAAAAGTTACAAAACGCCATTGAAAGATTGTTTAATTTTTCCCTCAACGCAGGCTCCCGTGCCCTATGGAACACGGGTGCCTGCATTGGCGGTAGGCTGCTAAATTTAGCACCAGAGCAGGGGGAAACGCAGGGATGCACCATATTGTTGTAAATATGGTGCAGCCCTGTGTTACTGAAGTAGTGGAGTGTGGCGTGTGGCATTCAGCCAAGAAGGCCTACGCTATGCTCCGCCACTTTGTTGTGAATATGCCCCGAAGTGTCAAAATAAAACACACCTGGGAGCCGGTGGTTAGGACTGACACTTACAGAGACACGTCTATAGTAGGTTTCACTCAGTGCTGTATACAATGCTGGAGAAGTGTGGAAACTGCCAGATCCTAGGATTAGCAGCTATTTCTTGAACAAGTACAGGGCCCACGCTCCAGGGAATTGTCCCTGGGCCTTATGTCAACACGCAGACACATACTGCAGCTTTTGCACACCTTCAGGGTAAGCAGTAGAGGAGGACTCTGCAAGACAGAGGGGACAGGACCATCTTTTTAATCTCTAGCTACTGCACCTGGCTGTAAATCGCTCCTTTTCACAGAGAATCAGGAACTCTACTTGCTACAATGATGTCCTCGGTGGGAGCCGTTCAAACTGACCCCCCAAACCCCCTGAGATGTCCAAGATGACAAGAGAGTGGAGACAGACAGTGATCTCTGAAAGTCCCAAGGGATAGACAGTGATCGGATAGTGAAAGCGCTTTTATCCTTCTCAATGCGCTGTGTTTCTGTTGGATATGTAGACCTATGTTTCTTTAGTGGGCCATTTATGCAGCGGCGAATATGAGATGAATTATTTTGTGGCACTTAATACCAAGTAATTATTACAACCTAAATCATCAATCTTATTAAGTTCAAATATAGTTTATTAACAGTTATATAAATCACTTGTACAAATTAAAAAAAAAGAAAAATCAATGCCAAGAGAAGTATACTATAAAATAAATAAAAGAAATATTCCAAAGAAAATAAACTTCAGATAAATCAATCTTATAATGTGAACAAATCAGTTCAAATCATGAAGGCCACAAACGTGCTCCCTTCCGGTTACATGTAACTACGCAGGTGACATACCGCTGTTTGTTGCTGGCGTATAATGAACTGAGGTATTTGATCAAGAGGTAATCAGTGGCATATTCCCTGATTTATTGATTGATTGATATTGGTTATGCAGGACTTCTGCTACAAACGTTATAACGGACTGTGCTGTGTTACAAAGAAAACAAATTTGTAACATACATGTTACTCTCGATTCTCTCCAGCAGGCACATTAACCTTCTACGCTAACATATGCAATGAGGATTCAAATCTGTCTTCAGAAATTACAAACACAGATCTCTACAGCAACTGCATTACCACCTGAGCTATCTTAGCATGTGGAACAACCTGAGACGAATCTGAGGCTCCTAGCTATACACACATCTTTACACCATATGCTTTAAGGCCTATGTTTTTTATAAACACAACAACTGGGAAAGCCAGTAGGCTTACTGCTGACCACAAGCCTTTTAGTTTGTCAATGCTTGTTTGTTTTATCATGGATTCTGCAAAGCTTTGTTGGAGAAGCTGCCAGACTTTTGCCAATCTACAAAAACCATTGGCTAAAAGCAAAAACATTTTTTGGTCTATTTTATAATGAGTTTTGCAAAATTATATTGTTGTGGAAACTGCCAGGTCCTTGTCAATCTAAAAAACAAAAACAGTGTGGCTAAAAGCAAAATATGTTTTTAGTCTCATAAAGAACGTATTACAATGATAGTCTATGGCACTTAAATGTATTTGTATGTGGATGCGCTCCTTGTGAAAGAGCAGACTGCCATCAATCACTCCCAATGAAGTCAATGATTGGCTGAAGTGGGCTGCCCCACTGCCCATGCTGCATGATATAGTGGGCGGAGGAAACATCTGAATGACACAGCAACAGACCAATGGTTGAAGGGGGCGGCCCATGCTGCATGCTGTAGTGGGCGGAGGAAACATCTGAATGACACAGCAACAGACCAATGGTTGAAGGGGGCTGCCCATGCTGCATGCTGTAGTGGGAGGAAGAAACATCTGAATGACACACCGACAGACCAATGGTTAGAGGGGGTAGGCTGAGAGCTGCAGCATGTAATTTTAGTAAAATGAAAAGGTGGTGGATGACGCCAGACCTGATACCTCACAGCCCAGTTGCCTGCTTTCAGTAACTCTGCTGCTACTCTTGACGTTGCAGTTCATTGTTCTCTAGCCCCCATCACTCACCGCCTCTTGACTTTGCCCAATTTCTTATCTTTTCACAATGAGCCAATTTATAGGTTACCAAAGTCCATCTTCAAGCACTGGCAGTGTAGAACAAAAAGGGTATGCCGTCTGCTAGCCGCCATCTATACATTGTTTGGACCTATTGTATTTATGGATAGGCCACATGATCACATGGAAGAGTTTGGAGAACAGTTTTTATGATACCCGGTGATTTTGACTCTTGCTGAAAACAATGCTTCTCTTGGAAACTTGAGGTGGAAAATGTAGTCTAACTTTGCTGCTCATGAAGGCAGGTGAGGATTCCTGATTCCACGGGAAGGTGATTCTCTTGTTGACTGGGAGCCAGTGCAGGTCTCTCAGGTGTTTGGAGATGTGGCTGTGTCGGGGGATGTCGAGGATGAGTCTTGCTGAGGCGTTCTGGATCCGCTGGAGTCTCTTCTGGAGCTTGGCGGTGGTTCCGGCGTAGAGGGCGTTGCCGTAGTCCAGTCGGCTGGTGACGAGGGCCTGGGTGACCGTCTTCCTGGTCTCGGTGGGGATCCACCGGAAGATCTTACGTAGCATGCGTAGGATGTTGAAGCAGGACGAGGAGACGGCGTTGACTTGTCTGGTCATGGAGACCAGACAAGTTCTTCCCACGGCAGAGTCTCTTTTAGCTACACAATCAGTAATCTCTGATCTGAAGGTCTGCCTGCCACAGGGTCATCAGGTCACAATGATGCTCACCATACACTACTTGCAGGCAGCGAACAATCACTGCTTTTCCATTTTGCCATGTGACAGTTTACCTTTTATACTGGTAGATGGTCTCTACAACTTCAAGGCTCTAGGAATGGCATAACTGTGGGAATAAGTGGTGCACATCTGTCCGTAGACCTCAAGAAACACATTGTTGCAGTCCAGTAAAGTTCGCTGTAAACTATTGTGGCGTAAACCGAGTCTATGTCTCAGCTCTACAAGTTTTGCTTTCCCACCCATGGGTGACAAGAGTGAACTTAGTTCAATGCACCAAAGCTTGAATGTGTAAGCCATGTTTTTGTAGCCAATCAGAACCCCACCCAATACATAGTTGAAGTGGTCTCATAGCTTTTGGGTTACTACCAGTCCCTAAACAAAGATCCACGGACACTGTGGTGATCAGAAGCAAACTTTGTTTATTCTCTTCAATCACACACACACAAGATGCGCTAAGAAAAATGCACTCTTACTAAAATAACCATACAGAATAAGATTAAAGCAGCACAAATGCGCATTGTAAACAACAAGAATAAAAAGAATATTTCTACCATGGTTGAAAATGTCATCTAAAAAACCGAACACCCTAAAACTTACTTTTTTGCGCTGCGCTGTATGAGCATTGACAGTAGAATAACTTGCATTTCGATTTTCTGAGGGAGAATGAGCGCTCTGCATCCCTGTATATAGAAGCGCGCAATAATTATCATGAGTCAGGAAGTCCGCGTTCCCTGCAAAAGGCAACCACATGTCTCATCAGCATCAGCTCCTCAAGGACTCAAATTCAGCATCAGATTTCAGTAGAAAGAGCGATACGGCATCATCTCTGGCAGGCAGGACCTTGCAGTATCTTGATTGTGGTAATCTGGGGTGAAGGACCTCTTCTGACAAGTGGTCAAGTGGCAGTCCTTTAATACTATATGTCACCTAAGATGGAATTTCCAACATCGCTTTGAAAATATTTGATATAACCAATGAGCACCAGGATGCTAGTCTAAGATGCATTCTTTTAAACAGTTAAGGTAAAAATACGACAATTGAAACTATACTGTTTGGCTATTGTTCTTGTTTGACCTTGAAATTGAGATAACAAGGTACGTCTTCCAGACGGATGTCGCATTGGGTCTCTTGTTCATATCTATATCTATATACCTTGACACTTTCATAGGTTCAGGAAAAGATGAGGACAGACGACATCTGTGCCAAAGGGAGACATGTTGAAGATTTTGCAAAAATACAGAACATTGGGCCTCAGCTTACTTAAAATGGAGCCGGGTCTTATGTCTTTATGTCACTATTAGAGCCGTAAGTTTGGACTGGAGTGTGACAAATGATGAGACTCTATGTGGATGAAGCTGACTAGATGTACCGAAGCAGACTTCTCCAACGAGTAGCTTGCCCGTCACTGGTAGCTCTCCAGCTACCTGTGAGTAGCTCCCCAGTGTGCAGTCCAGCATACTAAATTAGAAATGTGGACATAGTTGATGTTTGAAGAAAAAAGGTTGACTTTCCAATTCAACAATTCCAACAATTGACTTAGTTAACAATAAACTTCATTTCAGCTCCAAGATATCCTTCAGGATGAACGTGTCCTTTATAAATACACATTATGATATGTTTTTATTTAAAGCTGATCTTTGACCGATAAATATTGCGGCATTGCAGAGACTTATAGTACCTTGGTCCATTACAGCTCTGGCTGTTTTGTATTACTCACTTAGAGGCAATCCAAATTTATAAAGCCAACAGAGGAACTTGCCTCATGTCCACACGGTGAGGTTTTCCAACTGTAGGGTGACCGCCATTGTCCACAGACCAACAAACTCAGGTTTGAATGAAATACTTCACAGGGAATCCTCCTCCAAAGATTGCTTTTGGCTGAGTTGTAGGTGTTGAATGAAGGAATGGGTTCACCCTTTCTCTGCATTATTCAACCATATAAAATGGGGTTCCCTCACCCTTGTGAAGTTAAGAATGGGAGGGGATCCTAGGTTTTTCCACTTGTGATGTAATTGTCTATGTGCCGGACCTTTGGAAGAAGTTGGCCCAGCTCCTGCTTGAAGCAAAAGGCACCCTTCAGACCAAGCAGGCGGTCATTGTGTTGTACCGTATGGTTTTACAGCATTTATATAGCGCTTACTATCCCTATGTGGGGCACTGCAGCACTTGCTGAGGGAGTAGTGCAATAAGAATGAAACTTGAAGTGGTTCGCAGAAAAGTGAGGAGGTGCCCATCATCAGAAGGATGAAGCACCGCCCTCTAGATTTCATGTGAACATGCTCTGCACTTTTCTGAAAACACTACTGGCATCCATTATTTAACTGAGACAGCAGCCATCAAGAATACTGCTGAATTTCCATGTGTGTTGACTTACGGCATCCTACTGCAGGGTGGATGCGGCTGCACTTGACCTGAGCCAAGGTTGACAAAGAAATGAAGCACCTCCCAAACCTGCTTCAAGGCTGAAAAAGACCTCAAAGTAGGGATTTTTTGCCGCACTGACATTCTAAAAGCAAGGACAGTCTAATGCCCTATCGGGGCAAATCTCTGAGATGTTTTCCATGACATTTGGATTTAACACTGATTCCAGTCTAGAGAGTGTGAAAAATAAATACAAACTTAGTGAACATTATCGGCGCCATCTTGCCCCTTTCCAGGCCCATTCGTGCGCGTAAGCGACAGCCATTTTGAGCACCATGGCCTCCCTGCCCCTCACTAATAGCCAGCGCGTCTCTCTCTCTCTTAACCTCGCAAGCATTCCCCCGCACGCTGACAACCCCCGCTCTCTCATGCCTCGGGTCATAAACCCCTCTTCAGCGCAGCTTCACCACGGAATCCCATCCTGTTCCCAGCGCGACACCTCCCCTCATTCCTTTCATGGCCTCAGATCCTTCTGATACAAACCCCCTTTTTTCCTGTGCCCCCGTTTGTCTTCCCTGTTCCCAGGCCGCCACCTGGCTCTGCGGATACTGTTTATTACCCCGTACAGTAGGAAGCTTCCCCTCTCCATCAAAAGACCCCCGAACCGATCAAAGCCCCCACCCCATGAGATCCGATCAACCCCATGCATTCCGTGAATCGGCGGAATGCCCTGCTGTGCGACGACCATCACCTGTTGTGACCAGGGTGGGGAATCCAACTGTAAATGTGTGTGGGAACGGGTCTGAAGGGGAGATTCCGAGGATGTTCTTTCAAGTTCTAAAGTATTGCGAGAATGTGTTATGTGCAATAAAGGTCGTAAACCCTAGTATAAGAGGCCAGGCCTCAGAGATGTGGTTAGAGCACCTCGTGACGATACTTGCTGTCTGAATTGATGTGTTCTCCTCCGGAGAGAATAAAATCCTCGTTTCCCGCCTTCCAGTCTCCAGCGCCTGCTTCTTCATTGATTAATATTGGTGGGTCATAGAGGCGATACTGCCGGGCAACATAAAAGGGTCTTTGGTTACCGGTTGTCTTTGGAACCCTTTTTAACAATTGGCGTCCCAAACGTGGGGCCCATCAGCGACTCGTGGATCCAGTGGGAGAGGTCCCGACGACAGAGTGAACGACTGCAACGATCGGAAGGTACCCTGTCCGATAGACCCTCGTCTGACAGCCGATCATCCGAACTTCACTGGTTCCGAACAGACCTCTCTCGAGTGATCTGCGGTCCTGACTGGGAACCATCAGGAGTGCCGCGAGAAGTACGAAGGGAAGAGGACGATCGGGCGCTGGATTCGGAAGACGAGAAACTGTCCATGCGGTCCGGGTAAGGTCGTGTAAACACGACGAAATTGCGATAGTGATAGATAATAGGAAGTGATTGATAATTGTTGAGAAAATACTAGTATTACTTTTTGTTAATTTATTGGAGATTCACTGTCTACAAACGGAGAAACAACAGGCTCTCCCTTTATAAACAGCGAAGGATAGGTACGCACCCGTCGGACCTATCTTTCTCCCCCACTGAACAATTGCCCCTTCCCCCCATTGATTAACTGTTATAGATTGTTTTCTGGAGATTCTCTGTCTGCAAACAGGGAAAAATAGGTCCCCTCTTTGCAGATAGCGAAAAGGTAGGTGACGCGAACCTTTGCGAGCCTACTTATTCTTCCCATTGACCATATTGATTTTTTATTTTTGACCTAATATTGATTGCTCAGAATTGGTTCATGAGGTATTCACTACGTGCAAACAACGTAGAATAGAAATATTCTGTCTAGTCTTTGCGCGCAGTGATAAGATAGGTAGTGCTGACTATTATCCCATTGCGATCCGTCATGCCTGTCTTCTCCCCACTGGTCAATAGCCTGTTTAACCCGGACCGCTTATTAGAGATGAACCATCCGGCTCCGCTGGAAGGCACCCCTAATAAGGACATGTTCATGAAGCATGGATTAATCGCTATAGCCTATAGTGAGCTGTGGCATAAATATACGAAAAGGGATCGAGAAAGACAGTGGCCACTGAGAGGATCCTTTGATCTCGACAAAATAGAAACAGTAGAAATAGCCCTTCGTAGGAATGAAACAACACCTATTATGCTCGATAGTCTCGGTATGTGGCGCAAAGAAGCCAGGCAACGAAGGGAAGGCGACGAATTTAGAAAAGGTGAAGGGACACGACGGACAACCCTCCAAACGTCTAGTAGGCAAAGGGAAGGACCAGCGATGGCACAGCCCCGAGGAGTAGACATGAAAAGCGAATGGTGTAAAGGGATGTGCCGACAAGCCAACCCCGGAACACAACGACCCGAAGGTAATCCCCCGACATTACGCACAGGACGGACAGATTTAAAACAAAACCAATGTGCTTTCTGTAAATGTCTTGGACACTGGAAAGCCCAATGCCCGACTCTGCAAAGCATAGGTAAGAATGGAGGGTTGACAGAAAGGACGGACCGACAGAAAGGAAAAAGACGTGAGATAAAAACCAATCAGACTAGTGCAGACAGAACAGACAGGACCACCCCGTTCGATTATGCTCGGTGGCACAGATTTCGTCAGACCAATTTTAACGACATGTTAGAGTTCTGGGACTGATTGCTCTCTGTTGCTCCCCCACTCTGAAAAACAAACACAACTGCAGGTCAGTGTAAACAACCCCCCGTTAGAGAAAAGATTCAAGAAAGCCAAGCGTCTATTATATAACTTAGGATTTAATTACGGTAAAACACACAACCAACAGTAAATAGAATAACTAGTAGAACTCTCTAAAAAGCAAACTTGACTAATAGGAAAAATACAAAACATGTTATGCTCACTCCGGAAGTCCTCGAAATGTAACAGTTCGATGGTCCCGCCCATCCGAAACACATAGCACGTGTGGGGCGGGGCCTGCCAGCAACCATGAGCCCAAAAAGAGATTGCTGGCGAGAAGGTACTGGAGACCCCACACAGCGGGCAATGAAATGGTCTTCCCATATTGCCCTTCCAGGGATGGCGTCCCCCGGACCGCGAGTAGGGAGGGGGCGGATGAAGGTGACCCCCTCCCTTGTATCTCCTGGTCCGGCCATCACGAATTCCTCCATCGAACGGATGCAGGGTGGGCAGGGAGGAAGAGGCGACGCGGACGAGCCTCTTCCACCTCCACAGGTAGGAGGCTTCCCTGCCCTGGCCCGACACCGATGTCCTCCAGCCGGGCGACGGCCATATTTCCGCAACACAGGACACACAATGCCCGACTCGTATATTTTCTCAGTACAGGATATACAAGACCCGGCTGGTATACTTGCGTGGTACAGGACACACAATGTCCGATGGGCATATTTACGGAGCACCGGATGTACAGTGGTCCCCCAAGAGTCGGAATCAGGGGTGTAGGGTGGTCATCATGTGCGCCCCTGATTCCAAGGGACGGTGTAGGATGCGCCAGGAGAGGGAGACGGCACAGACGAGCCTCCCTTACCTCCCCAGACGAAGGCTCCACCGCTGCACCCTGGCGCCCCGAACCAAAATGTCCTGCTCCAACCGCATGATGCTCTGTTTTTCGCCATCACAAGAAGTTTTCCTCCACTCCTGATGGATACGGCAAAGGTTGCTGCAGGGCCTCAAAATGGCGTCTGGGCCCTCGAAAGGCGGGTCTAGGCCGCTGGAGTAACTTTGTCCGAAATTGCAACTCGGGCGCTTGCCCACCTGGGCGCAAGCCCCCACCATCGACAAACATCCCCTCGACTTTGAAGATTCTACCAAAGTCCCAAGAGCCCTCGGCCCCTTTAGGCTTCCGGTGAGGAACAGTTGCATTGATCTCAAATGAAATAACCACGGCACAGCAACAAGATGGCGGTGCTCTCGTGTCTGCATCAGCTTCCGTCTGAACCACCCAGGAACATTATGGGCTAACGAACTCGAGCAAGTTCCGGCTGAACATCAACATGACCTGGTAAGAGAGACTTTACCCCCTCCCTCTCTTGATTGACGGTCCACACCACCAGCCCCCTTTGTTAGCACAGTTTTCTTTTGGACTACCGAAAGGGACTCTGGTCCAACCGCCAATTGGCGGGGATATTTTGCCCCTGATGCTACTTCCGGACTAAACCGGCCTCGCCCAAAATGGCGCTGGTATCAATGGAAACTAACGGATGCCTCGTGGTATTCCTTAGCTAATGAAACTGGATGTACTAAGATATATATATATATATATATACGAACCATTGCGCACTCGATGTTAAAGGGAGGAGGGTTCACTTGGCGAACATTTAAGAAGGGTTCCGTAAAAATGTTGATTTCAATGAACAATTTATTTTTGATATTTGTTGTAACTGATACATAACGTCGCTCATGATGCACGCCCGCGGTTTTGCATTTAGGAAATGTGATTACGATGAGCTTGACTGTGTTTCCATCTATGAACTGAAATGCCCCTGATTCCTTCGTCACGCAATGAAATGTTTTTGGTTACTTACAAATAATTAATTAGACCTTTTTTACATGTTCTTGTACTACAAAATAACCCCCTACTGTATGTGCTTCCATCGACGACATGTCAGGCCAAAATATGAATTGCGCTCTCACATTTTACGTACTGAATAATTCTACAAATAAAAGTCTTAAAAGCTATGGATAGGCATCGCGTACTTTTGTAAATACGGGTATCGGTGGGAGGGTTTTTCTGTGCGCAACTGTTCTGCTCTCTTTTTAAGGTTATCCGAGAAATGGTTGTTCGGCCCTGGGTTGATGGTCAAATCGAAGGTATGAAACGCTGCCTCCAAGATATGCGACTAAGCTCAGGAACTGACGTATGAAGAAGGACCTCGACTTCAGAGAGTGGGTAAAGTAAAATGGTGTGATTGATAAATTGTTATAAGGATATGGTGGTCGAAGGTACTAAGGTACAGTTGAACGAAGAACTGGTATGCCTTAAGAACATCACAGCTTTGGGAATGATTTAGGGACCCCGATGACCGGATACATCTACGAAACCGGGTACCTCGCGCTAGGCACCTCCGATTCCTCTTTTTAGCGTTTTTCACTACACACGATCCTTAATGCCATCCTCGAACCTCCCCATGAACCACCTATCACATTGCCTGCCCCCATGACTTTAAGAAACCAGAACCCTAAGGGATTATATCCCGAAGAGACAAGTACGAGTATGTGGTAAGTAAAGGATTTTCGTGCCCTTACATTTGATGTGTTCGAATGTTGTCCCCCTACCTCCCCTATTTCTCCCCCCTTTTTCCTCTGCAGGTTACATTAGAATCCCGATTAGAGTATCATAAGGGATCTGGAACCACGTCACGCCCGATGCATGAAGACGGACTAGCGCTACAAAATGGCACAACAAGGACGCTCTCACGACCTTTTTACCAAATCTAACGCTTTTCTGTCCCAAAACTGCATGCTTCCTACCTCCTAACACAGACCCGAAACGTCTAACGTTGGGTAACGCACTGAATAGCCCAAACAATACACGGTCATTCTCTATGTCACACGTGTACTGTTCGGCCTATTGTCTCTCTCTCTCTCTCTCTTACTCTCTCTCTCTCTCTCTCTCTCTCTCTCTCTCTCTCTCTCTCTCTCTCTCTCTCTCTCTCACTCACTCTTCCACCCCTCCACACTTTCCCTCTTCCTAGCAACTGGCACCTAATTGGCGAACCTGGTGCACCTCCTGATTGGCCCCAAATACCACAAGTATTTGCGCAAATTTGTCCTAAATAAAATTGTATTGGTACCACGTTACTACCTCTCCTTTTCTACTAAAATATGGATGAAATTTAAATTGGCCGATAGGAAAGGGACAGGTAAGACGACTAAGGTTCCCTAAATTTGACCCACTCTCAGGGAACTATTTGTCAGTGGCTCCTATGATAAAAATGTGTCTGTGGTAATGCGACCATCCCCATTGAAAATTGTCTCCGTACCCCAAGCTGTAAGAAATGATCGAGACACCCCCATCTACCCAAAATGCCCCCAGTTTGGTATCCATAAGATCCCTCCTTCCCCGAGGATAAGTTTAATAATTATTGCAAACCACCCCTCCCGAGTTTTTGTAGTAACCAGGTTGCGAGGATTTATATAGAAAGTTAGAAGGATGTGTGCAAAGTTGAAAATTAGATTGAAAAACGAAAGAACTTGTTGCAGTAAGCATGGTTGAAAATAAGATGCTTTTATGTAATGCAGACTTGTTTAGCCTATGTTCATCCCTCAGAAGGATGCCTATCAGACTATGGTGAATAGCACGTTGCACTTTTTGTAAAATACAAGGCCCTGAAGACCAGCCTAGCCTTTCAAGACTTGTACTAGGGAAATGGGTCTCTGCCAGAAGAACTGACATCTACTATACTAGACATATGACAAATGAACGAAATAATCATCAAAGCGCCAAAGAATTAGCCAGCGAAAGGAAATTGTAAGGAATCCAGCAAACCCATCATCAATTGTTTATACGTTAGCCGCAAGAATCTCCAATGTAGCGAGTGCTTACCCCAGTTGCTTGGTGTTGGGAGAGAAATAGACTTATGTAATTACCTTTTTCTGCAAAATCTCTAAAGACTGTCTTTTCGAAACTCATTTAAGGGTATCACTGTCGGAGGAGAAAGAGACCGGATGTGGGAGCACGCGGCCTGACTGCGGATTGTGGAACATCAGCGACGGAGGCCGAGGCGAGACCACAGCAGTAAGGAGTCGCAGGACGGGGCACTGTTTCAAACAAAGCTAAGGAAAGGGCTGACCTGAAGCCCCTGCTCTATGATCAACGTGTGCCAAGAGTCCCCGCTCTCTGAACATGGTTACGGACTCGCCTGTCGCAAACTCTCCGCCTCCCCCTGATCTGTCCCCGACTTGGCCTTGCTCCATCCCCTCCTCCTCCGACCTACCATAAGGACTGTTCACACCCGCACCTTTCCATCCGAACTCCCAAATTCCTCCAAAACCTACTGAGCTACCCAGAGAAGAGTACTCCCTGCGTCAGAAAGGGGGGGAGCTCCGACTAAGTAGACCACGAACTATGTTAAATCCCAGAACGGTGACCTAGAACTCCACCAAGGGTCACCCCCGAAGAAAAGATAAACAAAGTCTGTGGTTCTGCCCGCTACCAAGCACCTTGAAGATGATGGAAGCAACAGGAAGTGCCCACCACAGAGACTCAAGGAACGAACAGATCTCACAGTTCTGGAACAAATTGCATTTTCCATTGCAAAATCTGTGCTCTGCATTACGGAAGAAGATGCACCTGCCCCAAAACCGTAACGCATTGCTCCTATGAGGCCTGGCGAAACAAGACAAAATGTACCCCTGCCCGCAGACCTCCAACGACTCAATCCACATGAACATTCCTGTTGATGGACCGAATTGTAATCCAGGTGCTTAACAGTGCCAACAGAAGATGACAAAAGACAACGAGAACTCTGATATTTTTACTGTCTCTCCTTTCTCTCCCAAGCACCATTGGACTGACTATGCACTCGCCGTATACAAAAAGGACTTACTCATATGATAACTTACCAGTTCTTATTCTATGATCTGTACCCAACGCCCTCGCTACGTAATTCTAGTCTGATATTGCATTACGATGACTTTTTCCTGCAATCAACTTAACGATGAACCCGCCTACTAACTGATGAGATTTTTCAATATGATGTTTATAATGTGATGTTTACGTACAGTTCTTTCACCTAAGTCCCCTCTCCCTTACTTATGATCACTGCATATAGGGGTAGATAGGAAATAGGCCAGCAAGATGTCTTGGAAATGTTAAAGGGAGGACTGTGAAAAATAAATACAAACTTAGTGAACATTATCGGCGCCATCTTGCCCCTTTCCAGGCCCATTCGTGCGCGTAAGCGACAGCCATTTTGAGCACCATGGCCTCCCTGCCCCTCACTAATAGCCAGCGCGTCTCTCTCTCTCTTAACCTCGCAAGCATTCCCCCGCACGCTGACAACCCCCGCTCTCTCATGCCTCGGGTCATAAACCCCTCTTCAGCGCAGCTTCACCACGGAATCCCATCCTGTTCCCAGCGCGACACCTCCCCTCATTCCTTTCATGGCCTCAGATCCTTCTGATACAAACCCCCTTTTTTCCTGTGCCCCCGTTTGTCTTCCCTGTTCCCAGGCCGCCACCTGGCTCTGCGGATACTGTTTATTACCCCGTACAGTAGGAAGCTTCCCCTCTCCATCAAAAGACCCCCGAACCGATCAAAGCCCCCACCCCATGAGATCCGATCAACCCCATGCATTCCGTGAATCGGCGGAATGCCCTGCTGTGCGACGACCATCACCTGTTGTGACCAGGGTGGGGAATCCAACTGTAAATGTGTGTGGGAACGGGTCTGAAGGGGAGATTCCGAGGATGTTCTTTCAAGTTCTAAAGTATTGCGAGAATGTGTTATGTGCAATAAAGGTCGTAAACCCTAGTATAAGAGGCCAGGCCTCAGAGATGTGGTTAGAGCACCTCGTGACGATACTTGCTGTCTGAATTGATGTGTTCTCCTCCGGAGAGAATAAAATCCTCGTTTCCCGCCTTCCAGTCTCCAGCGCCTGCTTCTTCATTGATTAATATTGGTGGGTCATAGAGGCGATACTGCCGGGCAACATAAAAGGGTCTTTGGTTACCGGTTGTCTTTGGAACCCTTTTTAACAAGAGCAAGTCCAAACCTACTGAATGTTGGATGAGATCCAGTGATGCATCAGACTGGAGCACACAGAGATGCTAGACCTGGGGTTTGTAAGCTCTTGCACAGGTCAAGGGATAGCACTGGTCCAGGGACTCATGGAGGTGGAGATTACAGAGAAGCCAGCACTGTCTCCAAATCCGCTGTTCACCCCATCCCCAGATCTTGCAAGCTCATTGGCAAATCTGAACCTGGGCACCTTCAGTCTGACTAGTGGATGCCACAGGATTGATTGGCCACAAAGGATAAGATTGCATTCCTAACCTCATAAGGCCTCTTCCCTTTTCAAGTCAGGTCCTTCAGGTTAAGTTATATGGGCAACCTTCTAGCAGTTGGTGAATGATGACCTGAATGGTCTCAATGCTTTCCGTGACAAACACTAAGGGGTTTTAGGCTCATCGTCAAGGCAAACAAGTGCTCGATCAGGCACAGGTCAGTCATCTAGCTTGTGTACCAGATGGGTAGTGAAAAGCTGGAGCCCGTGCAAGCTGATATCCAAGCGGTTGTTTTGATAAAAGGGCAGATATCTTTTCAAAAAACAGGCTGCATAGTGTGGTGGATAAATGGATCGATTTTGATTGTATGTTTCAGTGAGATAATGATAAACAGACTACTATAAAAAAAGATACACAAGAGGGACCTTTTTCTATTTTTAGGTATTTTATCCCTGTCCCTTTTGTTTAAATGGTTGCTCTCTTATTTATGTGAGTCAAAATCTGGGGCTGCCATCAATGTAATGATTGATGTGGAGTTTGCCAGACTGTCCAATGACACCGGTTGCATCCCTAAAGCTTTGTGATATATGCTAGGCTCGCACACACCTCTTCCCCACAAAGGCTGTTTTCTTTCGATGCGGTCTCATAAAGGATATTGTGGTGAACTTGACATATATGCAGTTGATGTGACAGCCGACACAGAGGCTTGCTAAACTTTGCATTGGCTGTGAAGCTGGGCTTGCAGCAGGTACTCATTTCAAGGATTGAAAGATGTGATTTGAAATTTTCTTGACACACTTTGAAAGGATGGATAAGCTGCGAGATAGACAGATCAAGGTATACACGGATAACGCGGTTAAGTGTGTTGCTCAGAGTTCTCTTCACTGCTCAGCTTCATGTCGACAGCCTGTTGAAACAAGATATAAATGAGCCAATGGCAGTACCCACCCCTTGGCTCTCTTCTATTGTATAAGTGATCAAAATTCAATCTGGGGGCCAAACCAGAATTTGTGTAGACTTGCGGCAGCCCTCATCCGTGACTTGTTACAGCAGCTGAATGGCTTGCAAATCTTCTCCAACCCTGAACACAACAAACACCATCTCCAGTTAGAGCTGGAGGAGTCATTATGCTACACTCCCTCTCGCTCTGGTTTCTTCAGGTTTAAACACCTTAGTTTTTATATCTGATCAACAGTTGAAGTATTGCAGGAAGAGAAATGGGAAGTGGTCTGAGGCTTTTCTGGCTGTAACAATTACTGTGATGACATTTTGGTATTTGTAAGCATAGTGACTTAATTTGATGTGTGTAGCACACTAGCAAATGTAAATATTATGCTTGAGTGACGTTATATGGACACGTGTGTTCTCACAATAGGGCATGTGCCTGAGTTGGATTATGGCCCTCAAGTCACCATTTGCTCTGACAGATATTTCCCCTCTCCACTCATTCTTAGGATGTCCTGTTCTTGTGCCAGGTGCATTCCAGACTTTTCATCAATCAGTGATCCAGTGAGAGATCTCACACTAAAATAGTGTCTGGTCTTATTGAATTCAAGGATGGAGAGACTCAAGAGCCTAGAAGGCTCACCAGCAGAGTGATCTCAAGGAACTGAAGGAGTTTCAGCATGTACAAAGGGAGTTACAGTCCAACAGATAAGGGCTGCTGTTGTGAGGTGCTCTCCTCCTCATCCTGAGGTCATTGCAGCAACAGGTTTTGACCCAGGTGCACAAGGGTCACCAAAGCGTTGCATCAAGTAAAAGGTTTCTATGATGGGAGGTTTGGTTCCCTTTACCTGCTCACTGGTGGAGGAGATGATTGACTCCAGTAATGTATGTCAGAGTCTATCAGACAGCCCATGTCTGAGCCCATGGTGATGGCTCCGCTTCCTCAGAACATCTCAGAAATCCATGGCCATTGATTTCATTTGGACAAACTGCTACTGGAGATTACTTAGTGGTTGCAATTGGTGAGTATTTGCCTTTTCTAGTAGGGATGGCACCTCCCACAGATGTTGGTCCTGCCCAAACTATTTCCACCCATGGCTTCCGTGAGGCTGTGAAACCCGACAAATGAGCCTCCGTTCAACGGAAAGGAGTTTTCCAGCCACTTGGGTTGCCATCACAGGCACATCCCATCACTGTTGCAGAACATTCTTGGCCACATTGAAGAAAGCCATGTATATTGCAGACTTATTTGAAAGATCATTTCTTAAGAACTCAGTGAAAGGCTGAGGGATTATTGGATCACTCCTCATGTCAATGCGAGGGTTCTGCTGAGTTGTTCTTATGGAGGAAAGGCATGCAGATCCACCAGATACAACACATGCACGCTAAGAGCCAGAGGAAGTACATCAGAGTCAAAAAGAGAAACAAAGTTGAATGAGAATGTGTGCTGACACTGTGGGAATGAAAACATCATACTATACCATGTACTGTCACGTATGTGGTTTAATCAAAGCCGCTTCAAATGGTACTCCTGGGCGGTCCTCTCTTAAGATCCATGGGGCCGATTCACAGAACTAACTTAAGACAAAATCCTAAACTTACTACTTTTGGTATTCACAGAAGGCATTTAGTAGTAGTAAAGTTAAGATTTTGTCTTAAGTTTGAATTAAAACAAACTTAAGACAAACTTAAGACAGACTTAAGACAGACTTAAGACAGACTTAAGACAAACTTAAGACAAACTTAAGACAGACTTAAGACAGAGTTAAGACTAACTTAAGACAGACTTAAGACAAACTTAAGACAAACTTAAGACAGACTTAAGACAGAGTTAAGACTAACTTAAGACAAAATCCTAACTTCTCTGCGAAGAAGTCCCTTGCTGGGTCATTAAAGGTTTGTGACTGGAGCAAGTGGGCTTGATTGGGGTTGACTCTTCACTAATTTTCCAGACGGGGATGTGGATCTACTGTCTAAAGTTTCAGAACTGGATTGTTTCTCCTTGAAATTTAATTTTCTGGCTGTTTCACAGACACAGCTTTTGTGCAAGATGATAACAAAAGGTGGCACAGACGCTAGCATCAAGCAGCAGCACTCTCATGTGGACACAATCAAGGTTGAGGTCTCATCACCTGTCTGTCCTCCGCCACCCTGAAGCAGTAATTAGGGTCAGACAAAAATGCAGGTCCTGCCTGGAAACCTCCTCACTTTGAACAACAAATATTGTGATAGCACCCCTCACCCTTACTATCCACGAAATTTCAGCACTCAGGAACAACGAATCAACTGCCCTTAGATCAGCTGCCCTCTGCTAACAAGGGCCTCATTACATTTTGAAAGGGAGCCCTGTCTCCATCCAATCAATCAATCAATCAATCAATCAATCAATCAATCAATCAGTCATTTGTTAAGCGCACTACTTACCCGCGAGGGTCTCAAGGTGCTGGGGGGGGGGAAGAGGGGGCCGCTACTGATCAAACAGCCAGGTCTTAAGTATCCTCCTGAAGGTCAGCAGGTCCTGGGTCTGGCGTAGGCTCAGTGGGAGGGTGTTCCATGTCTTCACGGCGAGGTGGGAGAAGGATCTCCTCCAAGTGGTTGTTCTTCGGATGCGCGGGACGGTGGCGAGTGAGAGGTTGGTGGAGCATTTCTGGCAGTTGGGGGGGTAGAAGGCGGTAGGCTGGGCCGGTCTTGTGGAGTGCCTTGTGTGCATGGATGAGGAGCTTGAAAGATATCCTCTTGTTGACGGGGAGCCAGTGCATGTTTCTCAGGTGGGGGGTGATGTGGCCATGTCATGGTACATCGAGGATCAGTCGTTTCCGTAGACAAGTCTGCTGCTGACGAGGGCCTGGGTGACTGTCTTTCTTGTATCTGTCGGGATCCATCTGTAGATCTTGCTGGGCATGCGGAGGGTGTTGACTTGCTTGGTCATTGAAAGCGTTGAGTCGAGGATGATTCCCAGGTTGCTTGCGTGGTCGGTGGGGGTCGGGGCTGCCCCCAGTGCCTTCAGCCACCAGGAGTCGTCCCGGGCTGACGGGTTGGAGCCGAAGATGAGGAACTCCGTCTTGTCCGAGTTCAGCTTCAGACGGCTGATCTTCATCCAGTCAGCGACGGCCTTCATTTCTTTGTGGAGGTTGGCTTTGGCGGTGATGGGGTCCTTGGTGAGGGAGAGGATCAGTTGAGTGTCGTCGGCGTAGGAGATTATGTTGAGGTTGTGATGTTGGGCGACGTGTGCGAGTTGGGCCATGTAAATGTTGAACAGTGTTGGGCTGAGGGAGGATCCTTGTGGTACGCCGCAGATGATCTCGGAGGCTTTGGAACGGAACGGGGGGAGGCGGACACTCTGGGTTTTCCCCGAGAGGAAGGAGGTGGTCCATTCCGGAGCCTTATCTCGGATCCCTGCGGCATGGAGCCGTGCGCGTAGTGTGCGGTGGCAGACGGTGTCGAAGGGGGCAGAGAGGTCTAGGAGGATGAGTGCTGTAGTAGGGTCCTGATGTCGTCGGCGGCGGCGATGAGGGCAGTCACAGTGCTGTGGTTGCTGCGGAACCCTGACTGGGAAGGGCCCAGGATTCTGTTCTCTTCGAGGTATCGGATTCGCTTTCTGTTAACGATTCTCTCAATGACCTTGGCCGGGAAAGGGAGCAGAGAGATGGATTGGAAGTTCTTGAGGTCTCTTGGGTCTGCCTTGGGTTTTTTGAGTAGGGCGTTTATCTCGGCGTGTTTCCAGCTCTCTGGGAAGGTTGCGGTCTCAAGGGTGAGATTGATGATGTTGCGTAGGTGGGGTGCGATGGAGCTGCTTGCTTTGTTGAAGACGTGGTGCGGGAGTGGGTCTGACGGAGAGCCGGAGTGGATTGTGCTCATGGTCTTGATGGTGTCATCCACGCTCACGCTGGTCCAGGCTAGCAAGGGGACGTGGTCGATTGTGTGCGGAGGGTCTATTGTGTTGCTGTCTGTTGGGGCTGTCTGGGTGTTGAAGCTGTCATGGATGTCTGCTATCTTGCAGTGGAAGAAAGTGGCGAAGGAGTCGCACAGGGCTTGCGACGGCAGGATGTCGTTGGTGTTGGAGCTGGGGTTGGAGAGTTCCTTCACAATGTTGAAGAGCTCCCTGCTGTCGTGTGCATTGTTGTCAAGGCAGTCTTTGAAGGACGTCTTCTTTGCAGCCGTGATGAGGTGGTGGTGGTTGCGGAGGGTGTCCTTGTGTGCTGCGTGACTGATCCACCCTCCTATCAGTATCTCGGTGGCTGCAGGCAATCCACTTCTACTGTCTGGGAAGCTGTATCCCACCTTCCATTTTGTGCTAAACTTGATACAGAAAAAAAATCAGATCATACTCATGATTCACGTGAACTCTGTATGCTGAGATCACCTCTTTATCTGACTTTACCTGGGCCTAGTCAGCCATATGCACTCTCTGTGCACCCCTCCAGGTCACAGAATAGGCTCTGGGCAGAGAGATTGGATGGACATGTGCTAGATTAAAATGATGTCATGCCCAAAGAAATAGTCAAAATACCAGTTTAACATGCAGCTGGGTTACACATCCACTTATCATGCAAGGGGCGTTGCCATCCCAACAGTCATGTCGATATTTGCAACCCATTGTGATTGGTTAGAAAGGATGGTAGCCTGCAAGGAACAGCAGACTTCAATCCCTGAGTTTGCATTCCCAAAAGGGAAACTTTGTTTCAACTCAACCAGAGTTCCTTAAGGAGCAGGTGCTGCTTTAAAAAGAAACGGTTCCCTCCTGGGAAACATCATGGGGGCGAGGACTACTGCCTACTCCACCCTAGGTTGCTGGACTCAAATCCCGAAGGGGAAGATGTCCAACCAGGACAGCTTCCTCTTTGAGAATGGGTGACCACCTCCTTTGAAGAGTCGGTGACTTATCAATGGTCTGCAGCCGCAGTTTAATGCCCCTTCCTAACTGCGATTCAGAATGAGCGTAAACCTTTTGTAATATGGAAAGGGCATAATGAATCGCAAAAGGGGGTTAGGGCATTCAGAAATGTTCGTTTACTGTCACAAACCCTGTAGTTTTGTAAATTGCATTGTTTGCAAAAACAAATTCACTCTGTGCACCTGGTGCCTTGGCTGCCTAGGGCAGTGTTGTGTGACTGGTCAGAGTTCTGTCTTTGTAGGGTGTGTTTTAGGAGAGGTGTGTGGTGTAGCGTTGTGAGTTCTTGCACTCAAACAGCTCCTGTCACTACTACCTTTAGAAACACGACATTGGCCTTGTTCCAACATCTGTGAGAGTCACAACATATTGAATTTGAAAGTGTAGGTCGAGTAACATCAAAAGTGAGTTTTTCTGGGTTTTTATGAAAATATTCAGACTGTGCGCATACCATGACCCACTTGATTGAATGCGTGAAAGGCTAGGAGCTCCAAATATCAACTGTCCCAGCTCAATCTTTCATCTTTCCCAGGTCAGTAAAATATCATTGGCGTCGCAGTAACCCCATCCTTTAAATGTCAATTCAGTTTGTGGTGTTTGTCCGACATAAACGTTAAAACTTAGGGGTAGATTACGATCTCGGTCGTAAAGCATTCCAACCGAATCGGTCTTGGAATGGTTTCTGACCGAATCGGATCCAGGGAGTTCAACCGACCTATTACGTTGCATCCGGATGCTTCCGGATATGATTCGGTCGGACACCTATTGAGTCCGACCGAACAAATACGCAGGCTCACACTGTGCATGATTGTAAAGAAGGGACCCATGGGTACCCCCATGGGCCACATTCGGAAGGCTTTGGATGCAGGGGGGCCTGTAGCAAAAGTCCAGCTTCCGACAGCCGATCTGAGTAAAGACAATCAATTCGGAAATGCTATCTGAATCTGTCATCGTAATCGCTCAGTAGGAAAGCTTCCGAGTCTCTCGGTAAAGCGGCTCATAGACACACACAATCTGGCTCCGAACGACTCTGACTTTCCGAATACTGTCCGGTTCAGCTTCAGAACCGAGTCGGAAAGTCCTAACATCGTAATTGCTTGTTCGTAAAGGTGTCCGATTCGGTCGGAAACAAGGCTTCCGAATCTGATTCGGAAGACCCGGATCCGATTCGGAGCCTTGCCGGACAACATTGTAATCGACCCCTTAGTGTGAATTACTAATGTAACGTTTGTTGCGTTAGTTCGGTAACTCACAGTCCCTCTCAAACAAATTTCTGCCTTAGGGTCACTACCTAGTGTCCGGTCACTTGCTAAGGACATTCCATTCACAGACACTTCCTGCTTCCGGCAGACATTGAACTTGCTTCCGTTTTCATCTCAAAATGTTACAGCTAATTTCACCATAATTATTATTTTTTATTAACCTAACCACCTTAGCATGAAAGCATAGGCAAAGCCAAAAGAGTTTTTGAGAATTTACATCATATCTTTGGTACTCTTTGCCCCTCTCTCTCTCTGTCAGAAAATTCAAGATCTTTTCCCCTTGTAGAATCAAATGAAGCCTGTTTTTTTCATAATATCAAGTGCAATCTAGACGCTGTTCGATGTATAGTTCTCCTCTGTTAGTGCCAAGCGTCCCCAAGGATGTCTCAGCGCTTTAACAAATATGATTTAACATAACTTAATTCCTCACTCTCTGGTTAAAGTTATGTTTGTAGGTTTGCTATATGGAAATGAGGAACAAGCAGTAAAGGAACTCATTACACATTCAGAAAATGACGGCTCCCCTGCCACAGCATTTGCATAATTATACCCGATTTAGCGATAGTTAATGTTTGGCTACACCTACATTTCTGAGTCTGGTTAAACAATAACATTTAGGTCAGGTAAGTGCAATGAAGGTTTGCACAGGTTTTAGCAAAAATAGAAAATCAGTCTAAAGTTTTTAAAATACTTGTTCATTGCAAGCCACGGCGAGTCACGAGGGTCTTAAAATTAACTAGTTAATGTTCTCAGTGTCAGTGAAGCTTGCTTTGCTACTGCCCATGCTGTACGCGTGTTATGTGTTAGTGAAACTTGCACTATTCCTTCCCATGCTGTATCCGCTTTGTGTTAGTGAAGCGTATTTTGCTACTGCCCATGCTGTACGCATGTTTTGTGTTAGTGAAGCTTGCACTGTTCCTACCCGTGCTGTATCTGTCTTGTGTGTTAGTGAGGCTTACTCTGCTACTGCCCATGCTGTACGCGTGTTATGTGTTAGTGAAGCTTGCACTATTCTTTCCCATGCTGTATCCGCTTTGTGTTAGTGAAGCGTATTTTGCTACTGCCCATGCTGTATGCATGTTTTGTGTTAGTGAAGCTTACACTGTTCCTACCCGTGCTGTATCTGTCTTGTGTGTTAGTGAGGCTTACACTGCTACTGCCCATGCTGTACGCGTGTTATGTGTTAGTGAGCTTGCACTGTTCCTACTCATGCTGTATGTTAGTGAAGCTTGCTTTACTACTGCCCATGCTGTATCCTTCCTATGTTAGTGAAGCTTGCTTTGCTACTGCCCATGCTGTACACATGTCGTGTCTTAGTGAAGCTTGCACTGTCCCTTCCAATGCTGTATCCTTCCTATGCTAGTGAAGCTTGCTTTGTTACCATCCATGCTGTACACATGTTGTGTCTTAGTGAAGCTTGCACTGCTCTTGCTCTTGCTGTATTTGTCTTGTGTGTTAATGAAGCTTGCTTTGCTACTGCCCACGCTGTGTGCTTGTTGTGTGTTAGTGAAGCTTGCACTGTTGCTCCCCAAGCTGTATCCTTCCTATGTTAGTGAAGGTTGCTTTGTTACTGTCCATGCTGTATACGTGTGATGTGTTACTGAAGCTTGCACTGTTATTGCCCCTGCTGTATCTGTTCTGTTCTCTCGAGGTAGAATGGTTTACCTCTAAATTACTCTTAACTATGCAAGCAGGAGTAATTGTGTAATTATCGATAATTTTACCTCAAAGAGTAATGCGTAATTGCTCACATTTCTCCGATTACTCTGGCGTAATTGAAATTCCATCCGGGCCTAATTGCAAGCAGAAAGTGTTGACAGCTAGGAATGGCTGGACGTAGAGGGGACCTCGTGTCCCCTGTTCTTCGGGGCTGCACTGCAGGTTTCCCAATGATGGCTATTTGTTCTTCGGGGCAGCGCTGCAGGCTTCCCAAGATGGCTTCTTGTTCTTCGGGGCAGCGCTGCAGGCTTCCCAAGATGGGTTCTACTTTGGGGCAGCGCTGCAGGCTTCCCAAGATGGATTCTTCTTCTATGGGGCAGCGCAGCAGGCTACCCAAGATGGAATCTTCTTCTATGTGGCAGCGCTGCAGGCTTCCCAAGATGGACTCTTCTTCTTCGGAACAGCGCTGCATGCTTCCCAAGATGGCTTCTTGTTCTTCTAGGCAGCGCTGCAGGCTTCCCAAGAGGACTTCTTGTTCTTCGGGGCAGCGCTGCAGGCTTCCCAAGATGTTTTTTTGTTCTTAGGGGCAGCGCTGCAGGGTCCCAAGATGGATTCTTGTTCTTCGGGGCAGCGCTGCATGCTTTCCAAGAGGGCTTCTTGTTCTTCGGGGCAGCGCTGCAGGCTTCCCAAGATGGATTCTTCTTCTTCGGGGCAGCGCTGCAGGCTTCCCAAGATGGCTTCTTGTTCTTCGGGGCAGCGCTGCAGGCTTCCCAAGATGGCTTCTTGTTCTTCGGGGCAGCGCTGCAGGCTTCCCAAGATGGCTTCTTGTTCTTCGGGGCAGCGCTGCAGGCTTCCCAAGATGGCTTCTTGTTCTTTGGGGTGTCAGGGTGAGCCTCAGCAAGGCCTACCAGTGCTAGGGGTTCGCCCTTCTCTGCACAAGTCCTCAGACCAATAGTATAGAAGTTGGCACAGAAACTGGAATATAAAACAAAGAGTTTAGTAACCTCATGAGGTGGAACTACATTCACACAACACCCTTCGGTAGTGTAAGAAGTAGTACACTGAACAGAAGGAACATAGACCTTTTATACCCACACAGGGGCTCAAAAGAAGGCGGTACAAGTACAAAAAGAAGGTTTTATGTACATATAAGGTCATACAGAAAATGCACAGTCAACAAGAGGGAGGAGCTAAGAGTTGCTAATTCTAGCAAACGCATCCTGACAGTTACAGACTAAAGACAGCTGCATAGACAGCTGCAAGCTCAACTGAGCATGTGCAGAGTAGAAGAAGCTAGATACAGTTTGTTCACAGGAAGAATACAAGAGAAAACAACAGTAAGGAAGGACAGAGCACATGGTGAGCACATTGCAGAAAAGATGGCTGCCGAATACAAGATGGCTTCAGCTAGATGCTAACCCCGATAGCTGCCAAATAACAACAGACAATCCTTTTAGCATTAGCTGAAGACATTCGTTCATTTGGGGTAATCTAAATATATATCCTGTACATCTATTAACATTTTTCAGTAATTTCTTTATTCAGCATTTGTTGGGCTTTTATTTCTACAACATTTCTCTTAGCAGGTGTACAAGCATTGATGCAAACGGAGGAAAGCATGGGACCACATTGTATACATACACAGCATGTAAATAATATCACTAGTATTACACATACTGATTGGTAACAGTTTCCACAACTCTAGTCAATCGTCTTATCTTCCTGCTGTTTAATGCAAGCCCAAATTGAAATCAACACATTGTTGCAAAGCGGTGTCCGTCTGGTCCACTTCATCAATACTTATTTTCCTCTTATTTCTGTTCTTGGATATATCGTTGTTCAACTTAAAGTCCCGATGATATGATGCAGGCGCCAAAAACACTGGAGGCAACAGAAAGGACACATAGCATACTCCAGACCATCCAGCTGGGAGTTGGTAATATCCTTTGTTACCACACGCAAAATAAGTATTATACGAGGATGTGAAACTGCTGTTATTGGCACCTTCAATAGTCAGAACCACAGTACACTCACTACTTCATACTGGAATTCTCCCAACACTACTTATACACAAATGTGCTTTAGCTCTAGTAGCAGAAATCACAAATGAACCACTGTTCTTTATAGTTCTCGTATTTGAGAAAACATATGGTGCAGAAATATTATCAGGTTGATACCATTCCCATTTCGTCCCTTTAGCTTGAGGGTAACCATCTTCATCGGGATAACACACTTTATTGAGGTGATACTTAATCCGTCCTACTGTCATCCTTGAGATGTTGGCCCTTTCAGAAGCAAATAAAAGCTCAAACCATTATGAAAAAAGGTAAGAGGAATAAAAGGTGTTCCTCCCTTCTTCTGGTGAGCAGGTATAATCCCACACACCCACCAGTCAGTAGTATTCGTGGCATTGTGAGTGTGATGCAGCATCTGAATAAACGTGTTGTTCAAGTAGGATTGTCGATGCTTCTGCTCATGGTATGGAAGCATAAAGTAATGATGTTCAACCTGTACTGGGGTAGTGGCGATCAGCATCTGCCGAGCAGGAGCCACTATCTCAACAAACCAGGTTGTCACTGCTAGAGCCACCATAGCAGCAACAAAATCCTACAGCACAAATGGTCTTTTTACTACAGATCTTAGCAACAGTTGATCTACCTGCAGACCTAATCACTTCATTGTTGAATCAATCGTTGGAGCTCTAAAGTCCTGGGCAGCCATTGGTTTCTTCAACGAGGGTCAAGACGGGTGTCACAATGTAGGACTGATCCCCTCCCTTGCCACATCAGCGCTCCGTTTCACCAACCCAGGACGGTAGCTCAACCAGTCTTTTTCAACAATGCAGACTCTTTCCGTGGTCTCAGTTGGTATCGTGATACTTCAGGGATCGTGTGGTCTGGGAAGACTTCCTCAGATTCGTCAGGTGATATGGCTTGGTTTTTCTCTGTATCCAGAATCTCTCGATGGTCAGTCAGCACAGCAGGTACCACCAAAGTAGGCGACACTCACTTACAGTGAGTGCTGTGGATCCAGTTCTTCCTGTTTGTCACTCGAACCGATGTCCTCGTAGCCAGGAGCACTTGTTCTGGTCCTTGCCACCTGGGTTCCAAGCTGTTTGACCTCTCGAAGACCTTGACCATCATGTGGTCACCGGGCCGGAGTTCATGGGCCTCACCTGTGGATCTGTCAGGAAGAGCTTCTCGAACCTGTTGATGATTAGAAATCAAACTGTCAGTCAACTGCGATAAGTAGTCACTTATCAGAACGCATGGACAATAATGCCAAGGGCAACGTATCAGGCCATATCAAAGACGTGGAAGCCAGTGTTTTCACTAATTTCAGTTTCAAAGTAGCATTATACCTTTCCACTAGCCCTGCTGATTGCGGGTGGAAGACTGCATGGAACTTCTGTTTGATGCCTAATCCTTTCAGAACATACTCAACAACTTGCCCAATAAAATGAGGTCAGTTGTCACTCCACAAAAGTTTGCAAACACCAAATCTAGGGAAGAACTCCTTTAAAATCACCTTTGCTGTGTTGAGAGCAGTATTATCCCTTGTAGGGTATGCCTCTATCCATTTACTGAAGGCACATACCACCACTAGAACATGCTTCAAGTTGTTGCAGCGTTCAAGTTGGATGTAATCCATTTGCAAAACTTCAAAAGGAGCGGTTGGTGTAGCAAACCCTCCTATAGAAGTTTGTGTCCCTTTACCAGGATTATACTGCCAACACATCAAACAGGACTGTACTGTCTTATTAGCAGTGACAGCAATGTCAGGATGCTCCCAAACTTGCGTAAGCAATTTCGTTATTGCAGAGGCTCCAACATGTGCCGGCCCATGTGCCATTTGAACCATAGGCTGTAAATAAGCTATGGGCAATTTCCACTTATCCATCTCTTTATTGCGCCAACAGCCCTCATCATCCAATTTTCCCTCTTTAGCCCATTTCTCAAGTTCTTCCACTGAAGCAGATCTCTGTATATCTAGCAGTTCTTGTCTAGCATCATGCCAACGTTCAGCTTGTGACTTCACTACATACATAGACGTAGTGCTTCGTTGCATTGCAGTCTCACGGGCTATGAGATCTGCAAAGGCATTGCCTTGTCCTGTCTTGTCAGTCACTTTCTTGTGAGCACTACACTTAACATTACCTATTTTCTTTGGATATGTCAGTGCGTCAGAAGATTATGCACTAGTTCTCCATGCATTATCTGCATCCTGTGGGATGTAAGAAAGCACTCGTGTCAGAGCTATTAGCTCAACTGCTTGAGCCTGCTTATGTGGAATACGAGCTGTCTCCACTACGGTCTGAAGTGTCGTAATTGTATATGCAGCTGAGGTCGCGCCATCTGGTAACTTCAAACAAGACCCATCAACCCACAGTTCCCCATCTACATCTGAAAGTGGCGTAGCTTGCAAATCAACGCAACCCTTTGTCTGTTCCACAGTAAGAAATATACAATCATGAGACTCCTGTGACTGAGGCTGAGAGGTTGGAAATGGCAACAAAGTAGCTGGGTTTATAGTCGCACACCTCTTCGGAGTAATATGAGGGGCCAACAGTGTCAATTCATATCCTGTCAAGCGGGCACTAGTCAAGTGTTGTGTTGTAGTCTGGTTCAAAAGGGCATCTACTGCATGGGGTACTAGCACCAACAATTTGTGTGACAAAACTATCCCTTCACTCTGACCTATGGACACAGCTGCTGCTGCAACTGAACGGAAACACCCAGGCAATGCACGAGCAACAGGATTAAGAACAGTTCAAAAATATGCACAGGGACGCTGCTCATCACCGTTTCTGTACTAAAACTGACAATGCACACCCATCTTTCTCATGAACATAAAGTGTAAACTCCTTTGTGTAATCTGGAGCGCCTAACACTGGTGCTGAGCAAAGGGCTTGACGTAACTGATGAAAAGCATTCTGACATTCAGTTGTCCATGGAAGAGGCATTGGAGTGTCTTTGGTCAAAAGCGCTAACAAGGGTTTAACAATGTGGGAAAAACCTAATATCCATTGCCTACAAAAGGAAGTAAGACCAATGAATGCACAGACATCTTTCTGAGTAGAAGGCACTGGTGTATTTAAAATTGCTTGAATGCGATCTAATGTAAGTGCACTCCCCTCCTTAGACAGAAGGTGAACTAAGTAGGTAACCTTTGGTCTACAATATTGTAATTTCTTCCGTGACACTTTGTGATGGTGTGTAGCAAGAAAAGAGAGCAAGGACAAAGTACATTTTTCACACTGTTCTGGGGTATCGACTGCCAACAAGATGTCATCGTCATATTGTATGAGAGCCACTCCTTCAGACAAAGTGAAAGAATCAAGTTGTCTTTTCAATGCTTGGCTGTAAATACTAGGACTCTCAGTGTACCCTTGAGGAATTATACAAAATCTGTACGATCGATTATTCAAAGTGAAGCCAAACAAATATCGGCTATCAGGATGAATAGGAATCGAAAAGAAAGCATTCTTCAGGTCAATCACAGTGAATGTAGTTGCCGTTGGAGGAACTAAGGTAAGAAGTGTCTTTATGTCAGAAACCACGGGGTATTGTGGTACTACAATCTTGTTAACTTCTCGTAAATCAATGATGAATCTGTAAATCCTAGTGTCAGTGTCTTTTTTCAAAATGGGAAGAATAGGACTGTTGCAAATGTTATAAGGAACTTCTTCCACAACCCCCACTTCAATTAAATAATGGACAATGCGTAAAAGTGCTTCTTCGCCTTCCTGAGAAATTTTGTATTGAGGCAAGCATGGCAATGAAGCGCCCTCCTTGACACTAATATGTACTGGTGGAATAACCATTTACCCTACATCAGTGTCTGACGTAGCCCACAAAGCACTAGGGAGTGAAGCTAATGCAATGTCCTCTTTAACAAGACAAGATCTCTCAAACACGGGGTAGTTGTCATTCAAGATAACACATACACCTTCTGGAGAACATTGTATCGTAGCCCTGAAATACTTGAGCAAATCAAGACCCACAATATTGTCCGGTGTGTTCGGAGAAAGCAAAAATGGACATGGAGCAGTAAATTTGTCAACATGAAATGCAAGTGGTTGTGACAGTGGGCTAAGGGAAGGTGTTCCCTCGAAACCTATTGATGTAATGGTTAAGTTAGATAGGGGAGCCCTTGGAACCAATTGTTTAGATAAGGCGCTACGAGTAGCTCCTGTATCAACCAGAAACTGATCAGTAGAACCCAAAACATGTGCTGTAACATAGGGACCCTTCTGATCTACTGGAACTTCAACTGATTCTTTACCCCATCCTAGGCAATCCTATGTATAAGCAGAATCTTTCAAATCAGAGAGCAAATAGTCGGACATTTGATATTGGTTCCATTTATCAAAAGTGTTAAACCCATCCTGTCCGTGTGCATTAGCATCAAACCTAGCACGATCATCCGTGCTTCCTCTAGGCCCTGAATATCCTGAACGATTTCTCTTTTGTCCCCGTCACGTGGATACTGCTGAGCACGCAATGCCGGACAATCAGCAGCCCAATCTCCAAATTTCCTACAGTACGCACACTGGTCAGAAGTCAACGATGAACAAGCATAAGGAGGAAAAGACGGACCATAAGACCCACGTCCACCTCTATCATTACCTCTAGAAGGCGGACCATAAACCTGAGCCATCATAACCTTTGTTTTTAACTTCTTAGTCTTCTTATCCTCATTACCCATCGCTTCTAATTCCTGACGTTCATAATACTGAGCCATAGTCAAAAGAGAAACCGGAGAAGAGGTAGTCCATGAACTCTCACTGGCCTTTAGGGGACTTGCTATCCCTGGTAACAAGTTGGCAACATATTTATCGACAAACAGATGCCTTCCCGTGTCATCTGTCAATGACTGGCCACTAAAATCATGGAATGCCTCCTCAAAGCGTGTAAAGAAGTCAGAAACCGATTCATCTGCCTTTTGCTTACAAGACGCTAATACAGTCCAGTCTATCTTTTTTGGGGGGAATGATTGTCTTTAACTTAACCAATATAGCTGAGGGAAGGTCTAAAATTAACTGACATGGCTTCTGTGCGGGTTCCCTTTCTACGTCCATTTGTTCTCAGTTGCACGATCATCAACTGTACGAACATGTCAGGGGGTAATATCAATCCAAAGAACATGTCGATATCGGGCAGAGTCATAGTACAAGAGCTAATGGCTCCCTCAACTTCCTCATAAAAAGCAGCTGGATTTTTCTGCGGATCAGGCAATGCACTTTTAAGAGCCATAACATCCACTCTATTCCAAGGAGAATTATAAATAAAATAACCCTTTGTGTCAGTAGAATCCTGATTATCATCCGTACCCGTTCCTCTAGGAGGGACATACAAAGGTGCGGCTTCCCGCATAGGTCTCACATGAACTACTACATTCTTATCCGTTTCAGAGGTAGAAGCCTGTGTCCGGCTGGTCAGGGATTTTTGTGCAGCTGCATCTGCTGCCTTTTTTTCTTCTCGCAAACGGACTGCTTCAGTACGTAGTTTAACCAAACGCCTGATTGAGTCAGCCACCTGAGAAAATACAAAAAGACCATCCCGCATTTGCTACATCACCGGGCTCCAACTCATCAGAATATTTCCTAAACCGCTCAAGGACCTCTGCGGCAAATACCTCTGTAAAAAAAATGTGCTCCCTTTCCTGCCAACTTTTCATGTGGACTATAAGTTCAGAAGCAGGAGCAGTACTACGAACGGCTTTACGGGCAGCAGAACTAAGCTCAGACGCACGCTCAGCGGACAGCATAGAACAAGTCTCCCATGCTTTCTCCTGCTCTGTAGAAAAAACTTCATCTGACTCATGAGGAGCAGAAGGTAGAGTATTTATTTATTTATTTATTGACATTTGTAGAGCGCGGCGAATACCCGTGGGCGTCTCGGCGCTAATTAAGGGATGGATCAGCAACTGTGGTAAAGAAGATATACATGGCTATTGGTCAAATAACCACGTCTTTAGCTGTTTGCGGAATGTGAACAGGGAGGGACTTGCTCGGATATGTGCAGGAAGGGTGTTCCAGAGTCTAGGGGCGGCAACCAGGAAACGCCTGATGAGTATACGGAGGTGGAGAACGATCTAACACCAAGAAATCATCTTGCGGTTTATTAAGGATAGGATAGAGGGGCTGCCGAACAGCGTATTGGCCAGTTACCTGTAAATGCTGCTCCCTATCCTCTCTCTCTTTTAGTTCTTTCATTTCTTTATTTTTCAACTCTAATGTTTTCGCATAAATATTCTTTTGTTGTTCCTTTTCAATCAAGGCTTGCTCACGCTTCATTCGTTCACGCACTTCTTTCACCCACATTCGTACACAGTCAAACATATTTTGCCTAGTCTTTCGCCTAAACATACATTGTTCCACATACTAAATCTTTTGTAAATAATGACCCATGCATAGGCCAACGCAACTCAAGATCCTTACTAGTATATTTATTCCATAACGTGCTGTACATTATAGAAGAAATTAGCTGGCTGCTGTTTTCATGTCAAGACAATAAGGGATAATAGGATTTCAGTCTATACAAGTCTCCGTCATCACTTTGCTACCTTACCCTTTGGATTTATGTTCTTTTCCAATGACATTACTATTGCCTGTACTTTTGAATGTGTGTGCATAGGGTATTTTTTCTAATTGCTTAGGGTCTATCTGGTATTCTGGGTAGACTATTGAATGGTTTGGGAAGGTTTTTCCACTCACCCAGTTGCACCACCAATCTAAGATTGTTTGTCAATGTACTTATGCGCGTTGAATTCTAGCAGTGCGCCCATTCTTTACTGACATTCAAACCTTTTCGTTCTGTTGAATTATAGAAGAAATACCATACTTAATATACATGTCCCTATTAGGCGTCCCCTACGGGGGGGCTGGTTGTGCTTCATCGAGTCTTAAACTGGCACCACCACAAAAGCAACACATTCTACGAAGTGTGCTAGAAACAGGCATGCCAAAAATAGTGCAGTATATGCAGTATTATAACCAAAGTAGCACTTAAGGTACGCTTGAACGTTGTGCTGTTCAAATCTTATTCAAAGTAGAGAAAAGTCTCCTCATTACCTGCCTATATAATTTGCAATTTATATATACCTAAATCAAAATCCCAACATTGGACAATACAAATTCCAAAACCAACAGTAAGCCATATCAAACGATCTTACCAATACCTGGTATCAAACCAACAGCAAGTGCTGCATCAAAACGACTCTTACCAATCCCTGGTGTCCAGATTCCAAATGGTCACTGCACGGTGAATCAACAGAAGAAATCTAAATCAAGGACCGGCACCACCTGGAGGGTCAGATCAGAAAGAGAGGAAAAACGCAGTGGTTGCCAAGACGCGGGTCTCCTCTGTAGTGACCTACAGAGACTGTACGCTGGGCTACCTCTGGTGCACAGATGGCATCCTGGCATCAGACTCCCTGAGAGTCACCTACAAAGACTGTACGCTGGGCTACCTCTGGTGCACAGATGGCATCCTGGAATCAGACTCTCTGGGAGTCACCTACAGAGACTGTACGCTGGGCTACCTCTGGTGCACAGATGGCATCCTGGAATCAGACTCTCTGGGAGTCACCTACAGAGACTGTACGCTGGGCTACCTCTGGTGCACAGATGGCATCCTGGAATCAGACTCTCTGGGAGTCACCTACAGAGACTGTACGCTGGGCTACCTCTGGTGCACAGATGGCATCCTGGCATCAGACTCCCTGAGAGTCACCTACAAAGACTGTACGCTGGTCTACCTCTGGTGCACAGATGGCATCTTGGCATCAGACTCTCTGGGAGTCACCTACAGAGACTGTACGCTGGGCTACCTCTGGTGCACAGATGGCATCCTGGAATCAGACTCTCTGGGAGTCACCTACAGAGACTGTACGCTGGGCTACCTCTGGTGCACAGATGGCATCCTGGAATCAGACTCTCTGGGAGTCACCTACAGAGACTGTACGCTGGGCTACCTCTGGTGCACAGATGGCATCCTGGCATCAGACTCTCTGGGAGTCACCTACAGAGACTGTACGCTTGGCTACTTCTGGTGCACAGATGGCATCCTGGCAATAGACTCTCTGAGAGTGACCTGCAGAGACTGTATCCTGGGCTACCTCTGGTGCACAGATGGCACCCTGGCATCAGACTCTCTGAGAGTCACCTACAGAGAATGTATGCTGTACTACCTCTGGTGCACAGATATCATCCTGGCAATAGACTCTCTGAGAGTGACCTACAGAGACTGTACGCTGGGCTACCTCTGGTGCACAGATGGCACCCTGACATCAGACTTTCTGATAGTGACCTACAGAGACTTTGCACTGGGCTACCTCTGGTGCGCAGATGGCCTCCTGGGACCAAGCTCTGATAGTGACCTACAGACACTGTACGCTGGGCTACCTCTGGTGCACAGATGGCATCCTGGGTTCAGACTCTCTGATAGTGACCTACAGAGACTGTACGCTGGGCTACCTCTGGTGCACAGATGGCACCCTGACATCAGACTTTCTGATAGTGACATAGAGAGACTATACGCTGGGCTACCACTGGTGCATAGATGGCACCCTGACATCAGACTTTCTGATAGTGACCTACAGAGACTTTGCACTGGGCTACCTCTGGTGCGCAGATGGCCTCCTGGGACCAAGCTCTGATAGTGACCTACAGACACTGTACGCTGGGCTACCTCTGGTGCACAGATGGCATCCTAGCATCAGAGTCTCTGATAGTGACCTACAGAGACTGTACGCTGGGCTACCTCTGGTGCACAGATGGCACCCTGACATCAGACTTTCTGATAGTGACCTACAGAGACTTTGCACTGGGCTACCTCTGGTGCGCAGATGGCCTCCTGGGACCAAGCTCTGATAGTGACCTACAGACACTGTACGCTGGGCTACCTCTGGTGCACAGATGGCATCCTGGGTTCAGACTCTCTGATAGTGACCTACAGAGACTGTACGCTGGGCTACCTCTGGTGCACAGATGGCACCCTGACATCAGACTTTCTGATAGTGACATAGAGAGACTATACGCTGGGCTACCACTGGTGCACAGATGGCATCCTGGCATCAGACTCTCTGAGAGTGTCTTACAGAGACAGTACGCTGGGCTACCTCTGGTGCACAGATGGCACCCTGACATCAGACTCACTGATCGTGACCTACAGAGACTGTACGCTGGGCTACCTCTGGTGCACAGATGGCACCATAACATCAGACTTTCTGATAGTGACATAGAGAGACTATACGCTGGGCTACCACTGGTGCACAGATGGCATCCTCGCATCAGACTCTCTGAGAGTCACTTACAAAACTGTACGCTGGGCTACCTCTGGTGCACATATGGCATCCTGGCATCAGACTCTCTGATTGTGACCTACAGACTACAGAGACTGTACGCTTGGCTACCTCTGGTGCACAGATGGCATGCTCGCATCAGAGTCTCTGATAGTGACCTACAGAGATTGTACCTGGGCTACCTCTGGTGCACAGATGGCATCCTCGCATCAGGCTCTGATAGTGACCTACAGAGACTGTACGCTGGGCTACCTCTGGTGCACAGATGGCATCCTGGCATCAGACTCTTGAGAGTCACCTACAGCTACTGTACTCTGGGCTACCTCTGGTGCACAGATGGCCCCCTGGCATCAGACTCACTGATCGTGACCTACAGAGACTGTATGCTGAGCTACCTCTGGTGCACAGATGGCATCCTGGCATCAGACTCTCTGAGAGTCGATTACAGAGACTGTAAGCTGGGCTACCTCTGGTGCACAGATGGCATCCTGGGCTCAGGCTCTCATAGTGACCTACAGACACTGTACGCTGGGCTACCTCTGATGCACAGATGGCATCCTGGCATCAGGCTCTCATAGTGACATACAGAGACTGTATGCTGGGCTACCTCTGGTGCACAGATGGCATCCTGGGCTCAGGCTCTCATAGTGACCTACAGACACTGTACGCTGGGCTACCTCTGATGCACAGATGGCATCCTGGCATCAGGCTCTCATAGTGACCTCCAGAGGCTGTATGCTGGGCTACCTCTGGTGCACAGATAGCACCCTGACATCAGACTTACTGATCGTGGCCTACAGAGACTGCATGCTGAGCTACCTCTGGTGCACAGATGGCACCCTGACATCAGCCTTTCTGATAGTGGCCTAGAGAGACTATACGCTGGGCTACCACTGGTGCATAGATGGCATCCTGGCATCAGACTCTCTGACAGCGACCTACAGAGACTGTACGCTGGGCTACCTCTGGTGCACAGATGTCACTCTGGATCAGGATCTGATAGTGACCTACAGAGACTGTACGCTGGGCTACCTCTGGTGCATAGATGGCCTCCTGGGCCCAGGCTCTGATAGTGACCTACAAAGACTGGAGGAGTGTGGGCCGGTATCCTTATGTATAACCAGAGGGAAAAGGAGGTACTTAAGAGCAGGTCGCCCTCCTAGAGCGTCATATGAATAAAGTGAGCCCACATTCCTGGGTTCATAGACCTGTCTTGTGTAGTGGCTAAACACAAAAGATTATTAAGTGTAGCCAAAAAAGAAAGAAAAAATATCTTTCTTTTAGTCCCCTCACTCACCGGAGTTTCCTCACGGTGACATGCTTCATCATTGGGGCCATCCCAGTTCTCTACGAAAAGGGGCGTGCTGCGACTTGCGAAGGACTATGTGTGGTGCAAAAATAGTGTAGTGGGGTGGAGTGGGTGAAAAAGTGAATTTAAAATACCGTGCTAGTGGGCCTCAATGATTTATTCTGCTCCTAGGTTGGTATATTAAAAATGGGGTTTATATTGTAATCCGACCAAATATGGAGATAGGTTCAGTATATGGTCAACATGTTTCACGCTACCCCTGGCGTTTCTTCAGGACCATACAGGGACCAGCCCTGTATATGCCACTCCTAGAAACCTAAAGTAAAGGTTAAGGAATAATTAATGAAAAAAAGGTTTTGCAATAGTGAACGCTGCTCAATATAGAAACATGCGTGGTTCAAAATACATACGCTGTTGCTTACTGACGTATGTATAGCTCGTTGAAGAACCTGTAAAGAAATGAATGAGACAAAGTTTAAGACACCTTACCCCTTTCTCTAAGAGATCGGGGACACGTATGTCCTTCATGCCGCACATTTTCGGATTCATATATATATATATAGACACACATTATATATATGGTGCAATTTGCCCCATATTGGTGCGTGCAGGCTCTCAGGTCTGGCGTGTGGTGAAGAAAGTACACGCAGAGTGATTGTGACGTAAAATACATCCACGAAAAATAACATTTGACTTACTGTGACAAAGACGGTAAACATACACTACAGATAACATATAAATCAAAAAGAATCTCAATATTTTCATTTGCGGGTGCCTAATAGCACTTCATGGTCTCTGAGGGGGGTGGTGTCGCTTCGTTGGAATCAATGCTGCAGTAGCGGAATTAATGAAAATTGCTGTTAGTTTTTCAAAAAACAAAGTTTGTTTGTTACAAGCGGGCAGACTTTTGAAGCCTTGCTCTGTTGTCTCTGATAAGGAGGGAGAGGGGGTTGTACACTTACTTCCTGATCAGCAACACCGCGCGGTATTACCTATCTGTTGCCTCGTCGGACCGCATCTTAGAATGTGTTCCGCGGGGGTTGCTTATATTTTCTTTCGCTTCCGGGTTTGGAACCGAAAAAGCTGGACCGCTCGATCACGGGGGCCATCTTGGGAGGATGCGATTCCTCATGTCGATAAAGTTTTGTACTGTTGAATGGGAATTACTGATTGTCATTTTATTATTTAACAAGTGAAGAACTATTAATTCGTAGGAAATTCTTTGGAAAATATCATGGATACATCGTAGAGCAGAGATTCTCGGGCCAAGGTTTCTAAAAAGTAAAGTGGTTACGGAATGCTTTCTAAAGTTAAAACTTGATTATTTAGTAGGTTTGGCTGGGGGACGGGCTGTATTCACATGTAAATAGCTCCAGTTGGACAGTGATCTTTTCAGTACTGGGCTACATTAGTGAATTGAACGGTAATTATATCGTCATGTTTGAGAGGAAAAATTGGGCATGTCTGGATCCAAGGTATTTATATGAGAGGTTATTTCTGTGTAGGTGCAGCGATTATCAAAGGCACTTGGTGCTTAACCAGTTTTCAGATCCTAATGGTTAAACGCACCCCAGGGTATGTCATCGTTTAACCCATGTATATCCGTTTGAAGCTTGAACACCAATCATTGTTCGCGTTCATGCAAGGTTCTCTCAAGGTTCTCTTTGTTCTTGATGCATTCTGAAACCACCCATTTGAGGTCATTTGGTGTGTGTTTTTTTTCTATGAAGTGGTTAGTCATGTGTGTTGTGGCCCTTTTGCAGCGAATGTTACTTCTGTGCTCCACAATGCGGGTACTGACCTTTCTCGAGGTCATGCCCACATAGTGTAAATTACAGGTGCAGGTGATCAGGTAGACTACTCCGCTCGTATTGTAATTGGAAAAATGCTTTAGTTGCCATGTTGTATTGTTGTTGAAGGTTACTGACTTCGTAACTGACGTTAAATGGCAGGCACTGCAATTATTGCACGGGTAGTGGCCGTTTGGTAGTGGGTGCATTCTGTTGATGGTTTCGGTGGGCTTTGGGCGGGTATGTACCAAGTAGTTTTTCAGATTCATTCCTCTGCGATGGCTGAACATCGGTGTGGGTATGTTTAAATCACCGCTGTTCAGTATAGGCCAATGTTTCTTAACTATTTTCGTGACCTTGTCAGATACCTTGTCAAAAGTGGTAATGCAGATAGGTCTATCATTTGTTAGAGGGCTCCTCACTTTAGGTTCCAAAAGGGCATCCCTGTTATTGTTACTCGCTCTTTTGTTAGCATCCTTTATCACTTTCTTAGGGTAGTCTCGTTCTTTCAGTTTTTTACTCAACTCTTCAGCTTGTGATTGATAATCCAATTTGTTTGTACAGTTTCGTCTCAACCGTAGGAACTGTCCAAACGGGAGATTCTGTTTGAGATGTCTTGGGTGGAAACTGTTGTAAGTAAGTAGGCAGTTTCGTGCAGTAGGTTCATGGTGGGTTGTTGTTGTTAAGGTTCCATCGTTCGACCAGATATTTAGGTCCAAGAAAACCATTTTTTATCTGTACGTCCATCATCTAGAAAAGAAGAAGATCCTCAACATGAATAACCTCTTACATGAACCAGATAAAACTGTGGAAGCCTTACATTGACGACATCCTGCTGATCTGGGATGCTAATGAAGAGGAGGCTCAGAATTTCTGTGCGTGGCTTAATGAGCAAGACCTGTTCCTAAAATTCACAAATACCATGAGTAGATCTAATTTGGTGATTCCTGATAGCGTGCTGCAGCCGAGATTGTTTATTCATGACGCCATCGCTAGACATGAGGGATCAAAAGAAGTCCTGGCTCAAATTATGTTCTTAACAAAAACATTTTTTTTAATTGCCATAGCAAGTCTCTAACCATTGTCACTGTGTGTGATTTTGGTTATATTATTACCATTGGTGCACATTTATTGTACGTACTATACTTTGAGCAAAAGCTGATTTACCTTTCACTCTTTTGCACAAAGCATCCAATCATCTTTTGCTCTGGAACTTTCAGTCGTATTTTACTGTGTTGTTAGCAGAAAGCGTTTGAATTCTACTGAAATTGTATATATAATATACTTACATAGGGGGCTTTCAGCCAGCCCCCAATATCCATTGGTCTGTTTTTTTAATCATTCACTTTTTTTCCTGCTCCCACTACAGCATGCAACATGGGGCAATGCTTCCGCCCACTGCAGCCATTGGCTAACTTCACTGTGAGTGACGGCAGTCTTCCCTTTCACAAGGAGAGCATCCACATACAAAGTACTCCCCTTCAGACCAATGGCTCTGTGTGCTTTTTTGCCATTGTTATGGTCTTACCTCACAGGGCAGCTGTCTCCAACTATGTGGGAATCGGTCTCCCCCATGTGTCGGAGCCAGGAGTACATGTTTTGAGTGGGCAGAGGTTGAGTGCTTCCACGAAGAAGTGCTTGCCCACTACAAAGAAAGCTGTGATTATTTTTTTTTTTTTTTTTTTTTTAATATCTTTATTCGGCAATTTTTCACCATAAAAGAATACAAATACATAAACATTTCAATCCCAATAAAAGATTATAAAATACAGTAAAAGCATGGACACATCATTCATCAATTTACTGACAGTATAATCGTCCTCAGTTAGTGGGACCTCCAATTTGTAGTTTCAGTAACCGGGAACGTGTCATCCACGCACTTCCTAAAAACTTAGCCACCCCACAGATCATACTGGCAGATGAGGACTCTGTAGAAAGGACGCGTAGTGCCAGACTATGGCACCTCAGCCCCAATTCCCTGCAGACGGGTTTCAACCAAAATTTCCGTGCCCCTTTGTAAGCTGGGCAGGCAAAGAACATGTGAGCCACCGATTCCTTAGGGGCCGCACAGCCCGGGCAAACACGCGAGCAGGCATCTGCATCCAGCCATCTTACCGTAAACTCATTCACCGGGAGCGTCCCATATCGCAACTTGAGGTACAGCGCTCGGTCCAATGGTTTGGTTATTAAGTCTAGAAAGGGTTCCAATTTACGCACACACTTAATAGACAAAAACTGGTCAGTGAGTGAGCCCAAATTCGTAGACCTCATAGTGTTATTCTGTACCCAGTCCCAGTACAGTTTTTTTATAACATCTTTCGGTGGTGGTGACTGCGACTCCCATGCCTCTCTAAGACCCAAGCTGAAAACCAATTCTTTCAATTTATTTAACCATCTTATTTTTTTACAGGTGTCCAATAGTAGCAGTTCATCCAGCCCTTCTGCATACTTTGCGAGCTCCTCAGTTCTTCTTAGTCGGGACCAGAATAACAACGGGCGAAGCCTCACCAAATCCTTTACTGTTTTTCTGCCCAGATCTAATCTTAGAGGGATCATTGGGGTAGAAGTGGGGAGAGCTACCACTTTCCTAAAAAAGTTGTTTTCCGCTCTCATCAAGTCAGAAACCCCTTCAAACCCCCACAGTTCAGAGCCATAGAGTGCTGCGGGAAGGATCTGGCCCTCATAGATGGTCATAGCTGGGGAGACCGGTTTGCTGGTTGACTCCCGGATCTCCTTCAGCGTCACCCCGGATACTCTATGATGGTTTAATAGCATTTTAGACAAATGATCCTTCCAGGTCATGTGACTGTTAATTCGGACACCAAGATAGTCAAAAGACTCAACCAGCTCAAGGGGGGCGTTATTAAGCACAAAATTATTTCTAAATCTTCTTGAGGGTGCAAATGCCATCAATTTGGTTTTTGATGTGTTGATAGTTAAGCCTCGGTTGGTGCAGAAGGAGCTAAATCGATTCAAGAGTTTTTGCAAGCCCACCGGGGATTTAGAAATTAATAGGGTGTCGTCAGCGAAGAGAAGTGTGGGGATTCTCTCCCCCGCCAGGGATGGGGCATCCGACTCCTCCCCCATCAGATGGTCAACCACTCCGTTTACGAATAGGGAGAAGAGAGTCGGAGCCATAACACAACCCTGACGCACTCCTCTTCGCACAGGGATCCTATCTGTAAGTTGACCCTGGGATCCCCATCTCACCCTCGCATAGTTCCCCTCGTGCAGCTTTACGATTAGGCTCAGAAGACCACTGGGAATACCCATCTCTTCTAGAATTCCCCAAAGTTTTGTACGAGGGACCAGGTCGAATGCGGTTTTAAGATCAATGAAGGCCATATACAAACTGCCCTTCATGATAGTAACCGCCTTCCAGTAGATGGCAAAGAGACGAAAGACCTGGTCCATCGTACCTACCTTCCTTCTGAACCCCGCTTGTAAATGGGAGAGGATACTAGCCTCCTCTATCCAGTCGCCTACTCTTGAAATGATGACCCTGCCGACCACTTTCTGGATTATGTCTATCAGACTGATGGGTCTGTAGTTTGCAGGGTCATCCCTAGCCCCCTTCTTGTACACAGTAACTACCTCAGCCCCTTTCCAGGAGTCTGGAACCTGGTGTCCCCTCGTGATCAGGTTCATTATAATCGCTATTAGTTTGGCCCAGGCCTCCGGCTCCGCCAACAATAGATCCCCAGGGATCCCATCCTGCCCAGCGGCTTTTTTTGGGGTTAGGTGTCTAATCGCCAATACTACTTCTCCCGTTGAAAACAAAAGCTCGGTATCATCCACGGGGACCCCTTCACCCAGGCTATTCACCCCAGGACAAGTTGTTTCTTCCGAGTCTCCATATAGGGATGAGAAGTGTGTAAACCATTGCTGGCAAGTTATATGATCAGACAATGGTTGCGATTTTCTCTGCCTAGATCTATTAACCAGTTCCCAAAAGAGGTTTGGGTTCCTGCCACTCACTGCATTGGAAAGGTCCTGCCAATGCTGTTCCTCCCACTCCCGTTTGGCCAATGATAGTTCTTTCAGGTAATCCTTCCTGGCCGCTCTAACCAGTGGAGGGTCCCCTGAAAGTAGAGCTTCTGTCAGTTTTTTCCTTTTACTTTTACAAAGTTCATTATACCATACTTTGCTAAGGGTAGAGGGTATAGCAGGAGCCCTATTACTTTTCCCCTTCGAGATAAAAAATTTGCCAACTTGGTCTATTGTGGATTTATAGGCAGAGTCAAGGGAGGGGTATTGGGGACTAACGGTCCAATTTTCACCAGCCCATATTTCTAAGGTGGAAGATAGACCCTCAACCATTGCTTTGATGCTTCCTATATCGCCCTCATTAAGCTTAGCCTTATCCCATTTCAATCTACGGTTGTTATTAAATGGGATAACTTCTTTAGTTGTTTTTAGGATGGCCATCGCACACCTGTCATTCAGAACACCCCAATGGAACTTGCAACACAGGGGATTGTGGTCACTATCCTGGCTTGGGACGACCTCCATGTCGATCAGGTCCGGCCAGAATCCAACATCCATTAGGATGTAATCGATTCGGGACGGACCCGAAAGTCTATTAAAGGTCCATGCCCCTGACTGGTCAGACATAGTCCTACCATTGAGGGCTCTTAGTTTATGGTCCCTTGTCAATGCATTAATTTGTATGGCCCTAGACGACCACTTCCTAACAGGGGACAGGGAAAGAGTTGGAATAGACCATTTTGAATCCTCCTCTTCGATTCCTAAAGGGTCGTCTCCGAGAAGGGGTTCAAATGTACAGTTAAAATCTCCCCCCACCAGAATTTTAGCTGAGCAGGGGCAATTGGCTAAAGCCAAATCCAGGGATGTTAGGGTCAAAGAGGGGGAGTCACCCTGTGTCCCTCTTGCATAAACATTAAAAAGGTCAAGCCTGACAACATCCTCCCCTCCTTTTGCCGAGAGGTGGAGTATATCATTACACTCCACAATATGTCTTGTAACCACCCAATTCAGATCTATTTTTATCCAGACTATGAGCCCGCCCGATGGTCTGCCCTTTCCCTTACTTACTGCGGGCACACAGTGGGTGGTATACCCCGATTTATGTAATGGAACAAAACTCCATGTCTCCTGAAACAGGCAGACATCAAACTGCTCAATTTGTATGTGCCACTCTGGAATATCTAACTTCCTCTTTAGCCCAGCAATATTCCAAGAGAGGAGGTTTATTACCCTCCTTCCTCTAGGCGTGGAAGTGTAACCCACTTTTGGCAACCTCTCATTAGCCACCCTAGTCAAGGGGCACCCCCCCTCCTGGGCCATTGAAGTTAGGGTTGCTAAACAATCAACCGTACTCATCACGGGCCCAGCTGGCCTAGAATCCTCAGTAATGTCAATGGTGGTCACCATGTGGTCTGTAGATAGACTAACTTCTTCAGTACCAATGCTACCCCAGAGTGGACGAGGATCCTCCACCCTTGGAGGTTCATTATCAGTTTCCCCCCCCCCTTGCCCCCAACTTCAATCACAGTCTTCCAGCCCAGACAGCTGAGAAAACCGATTAAAGGTGTCCAATGGGGTAAAGGGCATCAGATGGTTCATACTGGGACCCTGGTTCTGCCTATGTCCATGAGGGACCATGGACCAGGCGGAGTGTAGATCAGGCACCCTAGTCAGCTGATGACCATACTGAGGTTGATTATTAATGTAGGGCGGAATAATGGGCGGCCTATAAAATTGTGGTCTGTTTAAATATTTAGAGTTGGTGACTTTTGACCTGGGATAAAAGTATGTTAAAGCCCGTGGGATAACACAGGTTTCCCCACTCCCAGGTGGCCAGTTTAGGATGTAATCAACTGCCCGAGGGTCTCTAAAATTGACCACCACTAGGTCCCCCTCAATATCTTTAATTCTACTCCCCAGCCAATTGATCCGTCTAACATGAACTATGTCCCCATCTATGTTAGGTGCTATCGGCCTGTGCAACCGCAACCAATGGATAATTTTATTTTTGAGGTCAACAAATCCCTCCTTCTTATTTTCAGTTAGCTGCGGGACCCCCGTTAAGATCACCACGTAGGGCACAGCTTCTGGGGGAATCTCTACTTGTGGAACCCTTTTCTGAGGCATTCTGCTTTTTCCATCATCCCCGTGTGCACTCTGGTTGTTACTCGTCGGGGCCTTTAGAGATGGGTTGGAGGGGCCCACTCCCAACCCAGTAGCTGGTGCTTTTGGTTGTTTAGGCTGCGGTGTATTATGAGTTGGGGGCACAGCTCCCCCCGGCAGCTGGCGAGTTTGCTTAGCCGGAGCAGGAGCGGGAGGAATTTTAGATTTACTTTGAGGTGTGGTCGAAGGTGGTTTGGGATGTACCGCCACACTTCCTTTATTTTTGGTATGGGTAGACATACTAGTTATGGCGGCTTCCAATATGGTTAATCTAATTTCCACCTTTTTAATTGACTCATTAATGGGTAAAAGGAGAGATCTTAACAAAAATTCCAGATTCCCTGATAATCAAGAAGGAAGTACTGGTGAAGTGATAGGTGGGGTGACTCTAGTGTTATTATCAGGAACCTCATCTTGTATAGTTACTGAAGATGGACAAAGATCCGGTGAAACAACTACCTGTGGAGTGTGTTCCTGCTCTACTACTGTGGGGGTCTCAGTTATAATCGGGGTTTTTGTCCCTTTACCAAAATCAGTATGCGATGTTTTTGCTTTACCTGATACCACCCTTTGTTTCCTTCTTTTTTTACTAGGGGGCGGGCGGTGGATCTGGGCTACAGGATAAATATTAACTTTCTGCTTCCTAGATTTGGATTTGTCGGCCACACGACTACCACTAGGGGTGGGTGAAACAGTTATAATATTATCCCCGGGCAAACTAGGAGTGGCTACAAAGTCACGAAACAATAGGGGGACTCCATCTTGACTTACGTTATCCTCACTTAGGCCAATCGAATCACCTTCCCGATTTAATTCAAGTAGGCTATCAGTGAGGGGTCTATGTTTCATATTCTCAACAGAGCGACGCCGCTCTGCCCTCCGCTCCGCTAGGATGGAATCTTTTTCTCCCTCGCTCCTCTTGGGAAAATAATTCTCCAGGGATCCATTACGTAATCTAGATTTTTTCCCCGGGGTTTCTTCTTCTGTTGCCATATCTAATATGTAATGAACAATGTCCTCCGGACTGCAAACGAAAGAGGTCAGGCCCAGCCCGGCCTCCTCCGGCCCCTGACGGCCGCAGACGGTCCCGCCCTTGTCCCGGGCTTCTCCCGGGACGCTCCCGCGCGCTCCCGCGCAGCGGTACTCACGTGTTAGTTTATGGCTGTGGTGGAGGGGGGCTGGTCGTTGGGGGCGGGGCGGGGAGGGAGAGCAGCCCAGGTGGAGCGGGGGCGGGTTGCTGGGGCTCCTGGGAAATGGAGTCCCAGCCCTCTTGCTCGCAGCCCTCGGCCCCTGATGTACCCCAGCAGCAGCTTCACCCCAGGAAGATAAGCGCCCCTCTGCGAAGCGGGACCCGCGCAGCGGGTTCCGCGAGGCGTGGAGAAAGTTGCACAAAGTGTCCTCACAAAATCCAAGAAGGCAGAGGCAGGTCTGTTGGAAGGTCCCAGGAACTGCAGGGCAAGCCGGTATTTAATTCACCTGGTCGTTGGGGGCGGGGCGGGGAGGGAGAGCAGCCCAGGAGGAGCGGGGGCGGGTTGCTGGGGCTCCTGGGAAATGGAGTCCCAGCCCTCTTGCTCGCAGCCCTCGGCCCCTGATGTACCCCAGCAGCAGCTTCACCCCAGGAAGATAAGCGCCCCTCTGCGAAGCGGGACCCGCGCAGCGGGTTCCACGAGGCGTGGAGAAAGTTGCACAAAGTGTCCTCACAAAATCCAAGAAGGCAGAGGCAGGTCTGTTGGAAGGTCCCAGGAACTGCAGGGCAAGCCGGTATTTAATTCACCTGGTCGTTGGGGGCGGGGCGGGGAGGGAGAGCAGCCCAGGTGGAGCGGGGGCGGGTTGCTGGGGCTCCTGGGAAATGGAGTCCCAGCCCTCTTGCTCGCAGCCCTCGGCCCCTGATGTACCCCAGCAGCAGCTTCACCCCAGGAAGATAAGCGCCCCTCTGCGAAGCGGGACCCGCGCAGCGGGTTCCGCGAGGCGTGGAGAAAGTTGCACAAAGTGTCCTCACAAAATCCAAGAAGGCAGAGGCAGGTCTGTTGGTATAACCAGAGGGAAAAGGAGGTACTTAAGAGCAGGTCGCCCTCCTAGAGCGTCATATGAATAAAGTGAGCCCACATTCCTGGGTTCATAGACCTGTCTTGTGTAGTGGCTAAACACAAAAGATTATTAAGTGTAGCCAAAAAAGAAAGAAAAAATATCTTTCTTTTAGTCCCCTCACTCACCGGAGTTTCCTCACGGTGACATGCTTCATCATTGGGGCCATCCCAGTTCTCTACGAAAAGGGGCGTGCTGCGACTTGCGAAGGACTATGTGTGGTGCAAAAATAGTGTAGTGGGGTGGAGTGGGTGAAAAAGTGAATTTAAAATACCGTGCTAGTGGGCCTCAATGATTTATTCTGCTCCTAGGTTGGTATATTAAAAATGGGGTTTATATTGTAATCCGACCAAATATGGAGATAGGTTCAGTATATGGTCAACATGTTTCACGCTACCCCTGGCGTTTCTTCAGGACCATACAGGGACCAGCCCTGTATATGCCACTCCTAGAAACCTAAAGTAAAGGTTAAGGAATAATTAATGAAAAAAAGGTTTTGCAATAGTGAACGCTGCTCAATATAGAAACATGCGTGGTTCAAAATACATACGCTGTTGCTTACTGACGTATGTATAGCTCGTTGAAGAACCTGTAAAGAAATGAATGAGACAAAGTTTAAGACACCTTACCCCTTTCTCTAAGAGATCGGGGACACGTATGTCCTTCATGCCGCACATTTTCGGATTCATATATATATATATAGACACACATTATATATATGGTGCAATTTGCCCCATATTGGTGCGTGCAGGCTCTCAGGTCTGGCGTGTGGTGAAGAAAGTACACGCAGAGTGATTGTGACGTAAAATACATCCACGAAAAATAACATTTGACTTACTGTGACAAAGACGGTAAACATACACTACAGATAACATATAAATCAAAAAGAATCTCAATATTTTCATTTGCGGGTGCCTAATAGCACTTCATGGTCTCTGAGGGGGGTGGTGTCGCTTCGTTGGAATCAATGCTGCAGTAGCGGAATTAATGAAAATTGCTGTTAGTTTTTCAAAAAACAAAGTTTGTTTGTTACAAGCGGGCAGACTTTTGAAGCCTTGCTCTGTTGTCTCTGATAAGGAGGGAGAGGGGGTTGTACACTTACTTCCTGATCAGCAACACCGCGCGGTATTACCTATCTGTTGCCTCGTCGGACCGCATCTTAGAATGTGTTCCGCGGGGGTTGCTTATATTTTCTTTCGCTTCCGGGTTTGGAACCGAAAAAGCTGGACCGCTCGATCACGGGGGCCATCTTGGGAGGATGCGATTCCTCATGTCGATAAAGTTTTGTACTGTTGAATGGGAATTACTGATTGTCATTTTATTATTTAACAAGTGAAGAACTATTAATTCGTAGGAAATTCTTTGGAAAATATCATGGATACATCGTAGAGCAGAGATTCTCGGGCCAAGGTTTCTAAAAAGTAAAGTGGTTACGGAATGCTTTCTAAAGTTAAAACTTGATTATTTAGTAGGTTTGGCTGGGGGACGGGCTGTATTCACATGTAAATAGCTCCAGTTGGACAGTGATCTTTTCAGTACTGGGCTACATTAGTGAATTGAACGGTAATTATATCGTCATGTTTGAGAGGAAAAATTGGGCATGTCTGGATCCAAGGTATTTATATGAGAGGTTATTTCTGTGTAGGTGCAGCGATTATCAAAGGCACTTGGTGCTTAACCAGTTTTCAGATCCTAATGGTTAAACGCACCCCAGGGTATGTCATCGTTTAACCCATGTATATCCGTTTGAAGCTTGAACACCAATCATTGTTCGCGTTCATGCAAGGTTCTCTCAAGGTTCTCTTTGTTCTTGATGCATTCTGAAACCACCCATTTGAGGTCATTTGGTGTGTGTTTTTTTTCTATGAAGTGGTTAGTCATGTGTGTTGTGGCCCTTTTGCAGCGAATGTTACTTCTGTGCTCCACAATGCGGGTACTGACCTTTCTCGAGGTCATGCCCACATAGTGTAAATTACAGGTGCAGGTGATCAGGTAGACTACTCCGCTCGTATTGTAATTGGAAAAATGCTTTAGTTGCCATGTTGTATTGTTGTTGAAGGTTACTGACTTCGTAACTGACGTTAAATGGCAGGCACTGCAATTATTGCACGGGTAGTGGCCGTTTGGTAGTGGGTGCATTCTGTTGATGGTTTCGGTGGGCTTTGGGCGGGTATGTACCAAGTAGTTTTTCAGATTCATTCCTCTGCGATGGCTGAACATCGGTGTGGGTATGTTTAAATCACCGCTGTTCAGTATAGGCCAATGTTTCTTAACTATTTTCGTGACCTTGTCAGATACCTTGTCAAAAGTGGTAATGCAGATAGGTCTATCATTTGTTAGAGGGCTCCTCACTTTAGGTTCCAAAAGGGCATCCCTGTTATTGTTACTCGCTCTTTTGTTAGCATCCTTTATCACTTTCTTAGGGTAGTCTCGTTCTTTCAGTTTTTTACTCAACTCTTCAGCTTGTGATTGATAATCCAATTTGTTTGTACAGTTTCGTCTCAACCGTAGGAACTGTCCAAACGGGAGATTCTGTTTGAGATGTCTTGGGTGGAAACTGTTGTAAGTAAGTAGGCAGTTTCGTGCAGTAGGTTCATGGTGGGTTGTTGTTGTTAAGGTTCCATCGTTCGACCAGATATTTAGGTCCAAGAAAACCATTTTTTATCTGTACGTCCATCATCTAGAAAAGAAGAAGATCCTCAACATGAATAACCTCTTACATGAACCAGATAAAACTGTGGAAGCCTTACATTGACGACATCCTGCTGATCTGGGATGCTAATGAAGAGGAGGCTCAGAATTTCTGTGCGTGGCTTAATGAGCAAGACCTGTTCCTAAAATTCACAAATACCATGAGTAGATCTAATTTGGTGATTCCTGATAGCGTGCTGCAGCCGAGATTGTTTATTCATGACGCCATCGCTAGACATGAGGGATCAAAAGAAGTCCTGGCTCAAATTATGTTCTTAACAAAAACATTTTTTTTAATTGCCATAGCAAGTCTCTAACCATTGTCACTGTGTGTGATTTTGGTTATATTATTACCATTGGTGCACATTTATTGTACGTACTATACTTTGAGCAAAAGCTGATTTACCTTTCACTCTTTTGCACAAAGCATCCAATCATCTTTTGCTCTGGAACTTTCAGTCGTATTTTACTGTGTTGTTAGCAGAAAGCGTTTGAATTCTACTGAAATTGTATATATAATATACTTACATAGGGGGCTTTCAGCCAGCCCCCAATATCCATTGGTCTATTTTTTTACCATTTACTTTTTTTCCTGCTCCCACTGCAGCATGCAACATGGGGCAATGCTTCCGCCCACTGCAGCCATTGGCTAACTTCACTGTGAGTGACGGCATTCTTCCCTTTCACAAGGAGCGCATCCACATACAAAGTACTCCCCTTCAGACCAATGGCTCTGTGTGCTTTTTTGCCATTGTTATGATCTTACCTGACAGGGCAGCTGTCTCCAACTATGTGGGAATCAGTCTCCCCCATGTGTCGGAGCCAGGAGCGCATGTTTTGAGTGGGCAGAGGTTGAGTGCTTCCACGAAGAAGTGCTTGCCCACTACAAAGAAAGCTGTGATTATTTTATTTATTCATCCAGCTGCCTGAGGTTGAGCTCTCTGGGCACAAACATTACATGCTGATGCTATTAAAGTCTCTTAGATAATTAGATCATTTATTGTGTTTATCTCTGGCAGCAGCACTAATGGGAGCGGGGAAGTCATTAACCTGCATGGATTTTTAGGTCTGGCTTGACAGTGCAACAGTCACTGACCTTTTTGCCCTACAGCAATATTATTCTACAGTTATTTGTTTCCACGCAAATACGTTGCCATTCCCCTGCAATCTTACTGCAGTGCTTCTCATTCATGCAACCTTCTTTTAAACCCAGACCTATTTGGCTTTGCCAATGCTTGTTATTTAGAATTTTCTTTTTTAACATTGACCTCGTATAGCCTGGGCCAGAGCAGTGTCAGGCCACTTTACATATAACTGGCTGTGGCGGGCACCGGGCGTTTCCCCGGTGGGCCGCCAGGGTGGGGGCCGGTTTTGGGCCTCTGGGTGGCCGATTTTGTTACAGGGCCGTTTTTGCAGCATAGCTGCAATATCGGCCCGGTAACAAAATCATCCGAAACGGCACTGGCAAACAGCTCAGCCGCCCCCCCACAAACCCCTCCAGGCGCCGGCCGAGCACTTTGCCAGGGCCAGTTTTGGTTCCCAGTCCGGCCCTGCATATAACCAAAACAAAGAATGTGTTGTCAATCACCTGTAGATCAGTCCCCAGGAGTATTTTGATCCCACTCTCTTTTTATTTGCTGCTTGAGTGTATCCTTCCGCCTTTATTGGAATGCACTACGGACTATGTTACCTCTGAAAAGCACACTCTCTCATCACACATTTGATTCTTTATTTTTTCCATGCATGGGAGATAAAGCAACCCTTCCTGTTTCTTAAATTGTTTCCAACTGCAGGAGGTATTTTTTTAATTGCTTTTGTCACCCCTGGAGGACAAACCTCATTCTATTGGCTTTGTCAGTGTATGTTCTTCATCATAGAGTACGGACAGGTCTGCAGTACAGGACTAGGCGCAGGGCACGGCCAGGTGCACTCTGTACCCGTTAGCCCTGTGCACAAACAAAGGACATGAGCATCGGGCTCTGAAGCACAGGACTAGGTATTGTGCTCTCCATGCCACTGGAATCAAGCTATCCTGGCTGATGAGGGCTGAAAGCCCGAAACCGATCCTTGGATGCTGATTCCGGACCAGGGAGGACCTGGCTTGGCAGTTCGGGCTGGACCGTTCCCATGGGGCACAGGGTCAGACTGATTTGCATATGGCTGGGTTAAAACTAGAATGGCATGGTGAGCCAAAAAACGATGGATTTAGGCCCAGATCTCTGTTCTGGGGTGAATGTATGAGATTGTTCTGCATTCTGTCCATCTGTTTTTTTACATTTGATAAAGGACATGAGCATCGTGCTCTGCAGCACAGGACTAGGTGCAGCACAAGGCAGATGCACTCTGTACCGATAGCCCTGTCCACAGCTGAAGGGTTCAAGCATCGTGCTCTGCAGCACAGGAGCTTTGCACAGGGCATGGCCAGGTGCACTCTGTACCGATAGCCCTGTCCACAGCTGAAGGTGATGGCCATTGAGTTCAATGCCGAGGACAAGCTGCAGGGCATGCAGCCGTGGCCGCTGCAGGTAAGAGCGGTGGGGCCCGGTGAGGGGGGGTTTCGAGAGACGACCACGAGGGAAAATGAAATAAATAATAAATATTCCCTCGTGGTCGTCTCTTGAAATTCTCTGCCCCATCGCTGAGGGCATGGCCAGAGGCTGGCACTCTGTGCCCAGAGGCCTATCCATGGCTGAGGCTCTGAGCATTGGGTTCAACAGCCCAGGACAAGCTGCGGGGCATGGCCAGAGGCTGGCACTCTGTGCCTAGAGGCCTATCCATGGCTGAAGCCTATGAGCATTGGCATCTACAGCCCAGGACAAGCTGCGGGGCATGACCAGAGGCTGGCACTCTGTGCCCAGAGGCCTATCCATGGCTGAAGCCTATGAGCATTGGGTTCTACAGCCCAGGACAAGCTGCGGGGCATTGCCGGAGGCTGGCACTCTGTGCCTAGAGGTCTGTGCATGGTTCTGCAGCACAGAAGCTAAGTTCACGACATGGCCTTTTACTGTGTTCAGCAACCCTGGATGCACCTCCCTGGCAGCCAGCCACACTCGGTGCTTACATTGCCATGCCTGGAGCAGCTACAGTGATGTCATAGATGATTTTTGAATAATTTGACATATGTAATTTCTGATGTTATCTGAGGATCATATGTAAGGTCATGAATAGTTTGTATATTTAGGAAATTATGATTGTGTAGTTCACTATAATTGGTAAATGTCAGGTTTGTTTAGAGCCTCTGTAGCAATCAACTGAAGCATCCTAGGGGACTTTCTGTGTTTTTTAAATACCAGGGGCCTCAATACGATGTGAGTCGGAAAGCCTCAAACCTTAGGTTGGAGGCTTTCCGACTCACATCGTAAGCTTAATTTTCGACTGCCGCATTACAATGCCGGCGGTCGAAAGTGAAACCGGCTGGTCATCCCGGCTGTGTTCCGATGGGCTCAAGGAGCCCGTCGGCCAGTCGGAACCGGCACATAATCCCTATAGGATGGCGTTACCATCTTCTATAGGATAGCCTTACCATCTTCCGGATTATGACGTCGGTTTACGACAGAATTTCCATGTCGGCCTTTCCAACATGGATAGCCTGTCGGAAAGTGACCTTGAGGCCCCCTTCTCCCTGCGGCCTCCAGTTGGGGACTGAGGGGACAACTATGATGCCCTCCTGTAAATCTCTGCACAGAGTGGCTGGCACCCTGAGGTGCCTGCCACATGGTGCAGGGATTTACTCAAACTCCCATTTCTCCATGGAAGGTTGTGCTAAGACCGGCTGCAGCTCAAGCTGCCATGGGGAATCGGGAGTATGCGACCACACCATGTACGGTCGCATCGTAATAAGGCATGGGGAACTGTAGATTCATGGTTGGGCGGTTCACATTCCTATACGGTGTCGGGCGGACACAAGTCTGCTCACCATCGTAATAAGGCCCCAAGTGTCATTTTCTCTTCTGAGAAAAAGAACACAACTTCCCTTTAAGTTGTTTCCAGTGAGAAGATAGGTAGGTAGACAAGGCGGCTGGCAGGAAACTGGGGTGGTGGGGAGAGGGGATGGAGACAAAAAATATATTTGAAAAAACACTTACCCTTTGCCGGCTGCCAACGGCAACAGGAAGCACACAGGCTCCCTTCTCTAAGCCAATCACAAACGCTGCAATGTAATTTGTTTCCAGATTAGCGCATTAGGTATGTGTTTATGTGCGCTGTATTTATATAGCACAGACCTAGCTGAAAGGCTGGGAAGCTCTGTACAGGGTCAAAACCAAAGACAGAGGGGCAAATTATCAAGAATGCCGATAAAATTATCGCCACTTTAGCGGCAGGAAACTGCTGCTAAAACAGCGATATTGGGCTTGATAAAATGCCCATGTGAATTCCCATAGCAGCCCAGGTTCTGGTGTTAACCTGGGCTGCTATGGGAATTCACAAGTGCATATTATCAAGCCCATAACCGCCATTTTAGCGTCAGTTTCCTGCCGTTAAAGCGGCGATACTTTTATCGCAGTTCTTGATACTATACCCCAGAGGTATTATGTGATAGGAGGAGTTTATAGGTTGTGCACTGTGATTGCATCATGATGTTGTTTTTTTACGAATTGAGAATGTTCTGTTTCCTAAAGTGGAGCAGGGTTCGAGTATACAAATGTGGGCATCGTTCTACACCCTTGAGGCATAGATGGGAAAGGCCTTCTGCTTGTGTTTTTTTAGCACTGATTCTTCTTCCATTTGATGGTGTCCTTGCTGCGGGTGCGTGGAGAGCCTCTGAAGATGGTGAACTTGTCATCCAGCAGGGAAGGGGTTAAATCGTGACATTAATGAAACATATGTAGATGGGAGTCTTGATAGTTCTTGAATTCAGTTATGTTGCTTTTATTTTCACAATTATAAGAATTAATAATTGTGAAAGTAAAAGCAACATAACAGAATTCAAGAAATATCAAGACTCCCGTCTACATATGTTTCATTAACGCCATGATTTAAAAGATTATATTGTACTTGACATTTGAATTGCTTTGAATATTAGTCTGCTCCGTGATACTATCTTTGCTATTAGAAGAGAAATTGGTTTTCTATGAAATTTGGCCGCTCAGTAGTGGGGTCAAGTCAAGTGTGAGCACCTTTGTGCTATATCAGATTTTGAGGACTTATAGCCCACACTACTGTTCCATTACCTTTTGTGCAAGAAAGTTATGAGAGCAAATAAAACAGTTGGAAATACCCTGAAATCAATTAAAGGCATCACACAAGTAATTGTAAAACACTTGAAACTAACAGCATACCAGTACTGGCTCGTAGTGGGAGTGTTGCGGGATGAGGAGGCGGGGCCAGGGTGGGGGGTAGTAAACGCCAGCATACGGCAGGCGGCAACACCATTTGTGTTGCAACGCGCGCAATGTAATTCATTTATTTATTTTTTTGTGTACTTACCTCCGGTTGGCCGTATGCCGGTATTTACTACACCCGACCCTGTCCCTCCCCGCCCGGCCCCACTGCCCCGCAACACTCTCACTACGAGCCACTACTGCAGAATACAAACATATGTAGGGTAAAAGGGTTTAATGTTGTGTCGTGAGCCATGTCTACAACAATTCTATAAATATCTTCTGAAGCCTTTAAGTGCAGTGAGGCTAATTTTGGTACACAATTACCTGGTTCCAGAGTGCATTTCATTTTGTAAATTGGCATAATGCAGATTCCATTAAGTTTTGAGATGCGTCTCCGTTCACCTCCATTTGACTATTCCTCCCACTTTTTCAGAACACAGGAAAGCACATATTAAACTCCAATTAAATAATGCTGCGAGCCTGCTCACAAACCGGCCCATGTCCCTGGGACTCTCTGCTGTCAGCATGGCTCACAAACCGGCCCATGTCCCTCGGACTCTCTGCTGTGAGCGTGGCTCACAAACCGGCCCATGTCCCTGGGACTCTCTGCTGTGAGCGTGGCTCACAAACCGGCCCTTGTCCCTGGGACTCTCTGCTGTGAGCGTGGCTCACAAACCGGCCCTTGTCCCTGGGACTCTCTGCTGTGAGCGTGGCTCACAAACCGGCCCATGTCCCTGGGACTCTCTGCTGCGAGCCTGGCTCACAAACCGGCCCATGTCCCTGGGACTCTCTGCTGCGAGCCTGGCTCACAAACCAGACCATGTCCCTGGAACTCTCTGCTCTGAGCGTGGCTCACAAACCGGCGCATGTCCCTGGGACTCTCTGCTTTGAGCGTGGCTCACAAACCGGCGCATGTCCCTGGGACTCTCTGCTCTGAGCGTGGCTCACAAACCGGCGCATGTCCCTGGGACTCTCTGCTTTGAGCGTGGCTCACAAACCGGCGCATGTCCCTGAGACTCTCTGCTCTGAGCGTGGCTCACAAACCGGCCCGTGTCCCTGGGACTCTCTGCTGTGAGCGTGGCTCACAAACCGGCCCATGTCCTCGGGACTCTCTGCTGTGAGCCTGGCTCACAAACCGACCCATGTCCCTGGGACTCTCTGCTGTGAGCATGGCTCACAAACCGGCCCATGTCCCTGGGACTCTCTGCTGCGAGCCTGGCTCACAAACCAGACCATGTCCCTGGGACTCTCTGCTGTAAGCGTGGCTCACAAACCGGCCCATGTCCCTGGGACTCTCTGCTTTGAGCGTGGCTCACAAACCGGCGCATGTCCCTGGGACTCTCTGCTCTGAGCGTGGCTCACAAACCGGCGCATGTCCCTGGGACTCTCTGCTTTGAGCGTGGCTCACAAACCGGCGCATGTCCCTGGGACTCTCTGCTCTGAGCGTGGCTCACAAACCGGCCCGTGTCCCTGGGACTCTCTACTGTGAGCGTGGCTCACAAACCGGCCCATGTCCTCGGGACTCTCTGCTGTGAGCGTGGCTCACAAACCGGCGCATGTCCCTGGGACTCTCTGCTCTGAGCGTGGCTCACAAACCGACCCATGTCCCTGGGACTCTCTGCTGTGAGCGTGGCTCACAAACCGGCCCATGTCCCTGGGACTCTCTGCTCTGAGAGTGGCTCACAAACCAGCCCATGTTCCTGGGACTCTCTGCTGTGAGCCTGGCTCACAAACCGGCGCATGTCCCTGGGACTCTCTGCTCTGAGCGTGGCTCACAAACCGACCCATGTCCCTGGGACTCTCTGCTGTGAGCGTGGCTCACAAACCGGCCCTTGTCCCTGGGACTCTCTGCTGTGAGCGTGGCTCACAAACCGGCCCATGTCCTTGGGACTCTCTGCTCTGAGCGTGGCTCACAAACCGGCCCATGTCCCTCGGACTCTCTGCTCTGAGCGTGGCTTACAAATCGGCCCATGTCCCTGGGATGAGGAGGCGGGGCCAGGGTGGGGGGTAGTAAACGCCAGCATACGGCAGGCGGCAACACCATTTGTGTTGCAACGCGCGCAATGTAATTCATTTATTTATTTTTTTGTGTACTTACCTCCGGTTGGCCGTATGCCGGTATTTACTACACCCGACCCTGTCCCTCCCCGCCCGGCCCCACTGCCCCGCAACACTCTCACTACGAGCCACTACTGCAGAATACAAACATATGTAGGCTAAAAGGGTTTAATGTTGTGTCGTGAGCCACTTTTTCAGAACACAGGAAAGCACATATTAAACTCCAATTAAATAATGCTGCGAGCCTGCTCACAAACCGGCCCATGTCCCTGGGACTCTCTGCTGTCAGCATGGCTCACAAACCGGCCCATGTCCCTGGGACTCTCTGCTGTGAGCGTGGCTCACAAACCGGCCCTTGTCCCTGGGACTCTCTGCTGCAAGCCTGGCTCACAAACCAGACCATGTCCCTGGGACTCTCTGCTGCGAGCCTGGCTCACAAACCAGACCATGTCCCTGGAACTCTCTGCTCTGAGCGTGGCTCACAAACCGGCGCATGTCCCTGGGACTCTCTGCTTTGAGCGTGGCTCACAAACCGGCGCATGTCCCTGGGACTCTCTGCTCTGAGCGTGGCTCACAAACCGGCGCATGTCCCTGGGACTCTCTGCTTTGAGCGTGGCTCACAAACCGGCGCATGTCCCTGAGACTCTCTGCTCTGAGCGTGGCTCACAAACCGGCCCGTGTCCCTGGGACTCTCTGCTGTGAGCGTGGCTCACAAACCGGCCCATGTCCCTGGGACTCTCTGCTGTGAGCCTGGCTCACAAACCGGCCCATGTCCCTCGGACTCTGTGCTGTGAGCGTGGCTCACAAACCGGCCCTTGTCCCTGGGACTCTCTGCTGTGAGTCTGACTCACAAACTGGCCCATGTCCCTGGGACTCTCTGCTGTGAGCCTGGCTTACAAACCGGCCCTTGTCCCTGGGACTCTCTGCTGTGAGCGTGGCTCACAAACCGGCCCATGTCCCTGGGACTCTCTGCTGCGAGCCTGGCTCACAAACCAGACCATGTCCCTGGGACTCTCTGCTGTGAGCCTGGCTCACAAACCAGCCCATGGACATGGGCCGGTTTGTGAGCCACGGGACTCTCTGCTGTGAGCGTGGCTCACAAACCGGTCCATGTCCTCGGGACTCTCTGCTGTGAGCGTGGCTCACAAACCGGCCCATGTCCCTGGGACTCTCTGCTGTGAGCCTGGCTCACAAACCAGCCCATGTCCCTGGGACTCTCTGCTGTGAGCGTGGCTCACAAACCGGCCCATGTCCCTGCGACTCTCTGCTGTGAGCCTGGCTCACAAACCAGCCCATGTCCCTGGGACTCTCTGCTGTGAGCCTGGCTTACAAACCGGCCCATGTCCCTGGGACTCTCTGCTGTGAGCGTGGCTCACAAACCGGCCCATGTCCCTGGGACTCTCTGCTGTGAGCCTGGCTCACAAACCAGCCCATGTCCCTGGGACTCTCTGCTCTGAGCGTGGCTCACAAACCGGCCCATGTCCCTGCGACTCTCTGCTGTGAGCCTGGCTCACAAACCAGCCCATGTCCCTGGGACTCTCTGCTGTGAGCCTGGCTTACAAACCGGCCCATGTCCCTGGGACTCTCTGCTGTGAGCGTGGCTCACAAACCTGCCCATGTCCCTGGGACTCTCTGCTGTGAGCCTGGCTTACAAACCGGCCCATGTCCCTGGAACTCTCTGTTGTGAGCCTGGCTCACAAAGCGGCCCATGTCCCTGGGACTCTCTGCTGCGAGCCTGGCTCACAAACTGGCCCATGTCCCTGGGACTCTCTGCTGTGAGCCTCGCTCACAAACCGGCCCATGTCCCTGGGACTCTCTGCTGTGAGCCTGGCTTACAAACCGGCCCATGTCACTGGGACTCTCTGTTGTGAGCCTGGCTCAAAAACCGGCCCATGTCCCTGGGACTCTCTGTTGTGAGCCTGGCTCACAAACTGGCCCATGTCCCTGGGACTCTCTGCTGTGAGCCTCGCTCACAAACCGGCCCATGTCCCTGGGACTCTCTGCTGTGAGCCTGGCTTACAAACCGGCCCATGTCCCTGGGACTCTCTGTTGTGAGCCTGGCTCACAAACCGGCCCATGTCCCTGGGACTCTCTGTTGTGAGCCTGGCTCACAAACCGGCCCATGTCCCTGGGACTCTCTGCTGTGAGCCTGGCTCACAAAGCGGCCCATGTCCCTGGGACTCTCTGCTGTGAGCGTGGCTTACAAACCGGCCCATGTCCCTGGGACTCTCTGCTGTGAGCCTCGCTCACAAACCGGCCCATGTCCCTGGGACTCTCTGCTCTGAGCGTGGCTCACAAACCGGCCCATGTCCCTGGGACTCTCTGCTGTGAGCCTCGCTCACAAACCGGCCCATGTCCCTGGGACTCTCTGCTCTGAGCGTGGCTCACAAACCGGCCCATGTCCCTGGGACTCTCTGCTCTGAGCGTGGCTCACAAACCGGCCCATGTCCCTGGGACTCTCTGTTGTGAGCCTGGCTCACAAACCGGCCCATGTCCCTGGGACTCTCTGCTGTGAGCCTGGCTCACGAACCGGCCCATGTCCCTGGGACTCTCTGCTGTGAGCCTTGCTCACAAACCAGACCATGTCCCTGGGACTCTCTGCTGTGAGCCTGGCTCACAAACTGGCCCATGTCCCTGGGACTCTCTGCTCTGAGCGTGGCTCACAAACCGGCCCATGTCCCTGGGACTCTCTGCTGTGAGCCTGGCTCACAAACCGGCCCATGTCCCTGGGACTCTCTGCTGTGAGCCTGGCTCACAAACCGGCCCATGTCCCTGGGACTCTCTGCTGTGAGCCTGGCTTACAAACCGGCCCATGTCCCTGGGACTCTCTGCTGTGAGCCTGTGTCACAAACCGGCCCATGTCCCTGGGACTCTCTGCTCTGAGCCTGGCTCACAAACCGGCCCATGTCCCTGGGACTCTCTGCTGCGAGCCTGGCTCACAAACCAGACCATGTCCCTGGGACTCTCTGCTGTGAGCCTCGCTCACAAACCGGCACATGTCCCTCGGACTCTCTGCTGTGAAACTTGCTTACAAACCGGCCCATGTCCCTGGGACTCTCTGCTCTGAGCGTGGCTCACAAACCGGCCCATGTCCCTGGGACTCTCTGCTGTGAGCCTGGCTCACAAACCGGCCCATGTCCCTGGGACTCTCTGCTGTGAGCCTGGCTTACAAACTGGCCCATGTCCCTGGGACTCTCTGCTGTGAGCGTGGCTCATAAACCGGCCCATGTCCCTGGGACTCTCTGCTCTGAGCGTGGCTCACAAACCGGCCCATGTCCCTGGGACTCTCTGCTGTGAGCCCTGGGACTCTCTGCTGCGAGCCTGGCTTACAAACCGGCCCATGTCCTTGGGACTCTCTGCTGTGAGCGTGGCTCACAAACCGGCCCATGTCCCTGGGACTCTCTGCTGTGAGCCTGGCTCACAAACCGGCCCATGTCCCTGGGACTCTCTGCTGTGAGCTTGGCTCACAAACCGGTCCATGTCCTCGGGACTCTCTGCTGTGAGCGTGGCTCACAAACCGGTCCATGACCTCGGGACTCTCTGCTGTGAGCGTGGCTCACAAACCGGCCCATGTCCCTGGGACTCTCTGCTGTGAGCTTGGCTCACAAACCGCCCCATGTCCCTGGGACTCTCTGCTGTGAGCGTGGCTTACAAACCAGCCCATGTCCCTGGGACTCTCTGCTGTGAGCCTGGCTTACAAACCAGCCCATGTCCCTGGGACTCTCTGCTGTGAGCGTGGCTCACAAACCGGCCCATGTCCCTGGGACTCTCTGCTCTGAGCGTGGCTCACAAACCGGCCCATGTCCCTGGGACTCTCTGCTGTGAGCCTGGCTCACAAACCGGCCCATGTCCCTGGGACTCTCTGCTCTGAGCCTGGCTCACAAACCGGCCCATGTCCCTGGGACTCTCTGCTCTGAGCGTGGCTCACAAACCGGTCCATGTCCCTGGGACTCTCTGCTGCGAGCCTGGCTCACAAACCGGCCCTTGTCCCTGGGACTCTCTGCTGCGAGCCTGGCTCACAAACCGGCCCATGTCCCTGGGACTCTCTGCTGTGAGCCTGGCTTACAAACCGGTCCATGTCCCCGGGACTCTCTGCTGTGAGCCTGGCTTACAAACCGGCCCATGTCCCTGGGACTCTCTGCTCTGAGCGTGGCTCACAAACCAGCCCATGTCCCTGGGACTCTCTGCTGTGAGCCTGTGTCACAAACCGGCCCATGTCCCTGGGACTCTCTGCTCTGAGCGTGGCTCACAAACCGGCGCATGTCCCTGGGACTCTCTACTGTGAGCCTGTGTCACAAACCGGCCCATGTCCCTGGGACTCTCTGCTGTGAGCCTGGCTCACAAACCGGCGCATGTCCCTGGGACTCTCTGCTGTGAGCGTGGCTCACAAACCGGCCCATGTCCCTGGGACTCTCTGCTGAGAGCCTGGCTTACAAACCAGCCCATGTCCCTGGGACTCTCTGCTGTGAGCCTGGCTTACAAACCAGCCCATGTCCCTGGGACTCTCTGCTGTGAGCGTGGCTCACAAACCGGCCCATGTCCCCGGGACTCTCTGCTCTGAGCCTGGCTCACAAACCAGCCCATGTCCCTGGGACTCTCTGCTGTGAGCCTGGCTCACAAACCAGCCCATGTCCCTGGGACTCTCTGCTGTGAGCCTCACTTACAAACGGGCCCATGTCCCTTGGACTCTCTGCTGTAAGCCTGGCTCACAAACCGGCCCATATCCCTGGGACTCTCTGCTGTGAGCCTGGCTTACAAACTGGCCCATGTCCCTGGGACTCTCTGCTGTGAGCCTCACTTACAAACGGGCCCATGTCCCTTGGACTCTCTGCTGTGAGCCTGGCTCACAAACCGGCCCATGTCCCTGGGACTCTCTGCTGTGAGCCTGGCTTACAAACTGGCCCATGTCCCTGGGACTCTCTGCTGTGAGCCTGGCTTACAAACCGGCCCATGTCCCTGGGACTCTCTGCTGTGAGCCTGGCTCACAAACCGGCCCATGTCCCTGGGACTCTCTGCTGTGAGCCTGGCTCACAAACCGGCCCATATCCCTGGGACTCTCTGCTGTGAGCCTGGCTTACAAACCAGCCCATGTCCCTGGGACTCTCTGCTGTGAGCCTGGCTTAGAAACCGGCCCATGTCCCTGGGACTCTCTGCTGTGAGCCTGGCTCACAAACCGGCCCATGTCCCTGGGACTCTCTGCTGTGAGCCTGGCTCACAAACCGGCCCATGTCCTTGGGACTCTCTGCTGTGAGCGTGGCTCACGAACCGGCCCATGTCCTTGGGACTCTCTGCTCTGAGCGTGGCTCACAAACCGGCCCATGTCCCTGGGACTCTCTTCTCTGAGCGTGGCTCACAAACCGGCCCATGTCCCTGGGACTCTCTTCTCTGAGCGTGGCTCACAAACCGGTCCATGTCCCCGGGACTCTCTGCTCTGAGCGTGGCTCACAAACCGTCCCATGTCCCTGGGACTCTCTGCTGTGAGCGTGGCTCACAAACCGGCCCATGTCCCTGGGACTCTCTGCTGCGAGCCTGGCTCACAAACCGGCCCATGTCCCTGGGACTCTCTGCTGCGAGCCTGGCTCACAAACCGGCCCATGTCCCTGGGACTCTCTGCTGTGAGCCTGGCTCACAAACCGGCCCATGTCCCTGGGACTCTCTGCTGTGAGCCTGGCTCACAAACCGGCCCATGTCCCTGGGACTCTCTGCTCTGAGCGTGGCTCACAAACCAGACCATGTCCCTGGGACTCTCTGCTGTGAGCCTGGCTCACAAACCGGCCCATGTCCCTGGGACTCTCTGCTGTGAGCCTGACTCACAAACCGGCCCATGTCCCTGGGACTCTCTGCTGTGAGCCTGACTCACAAACCGGCCCATGTCCCTGGGACTCTCTGCTGTGAGCCTGGCTCACAAAGCGGCCCATGTCCCTGGGACTCTCTGCTCTGAGCGTGACTCACAAACCGGCCCATGTCCCTGGGACTCTCTGCTCTGAGCGTGGCTCACAAACCGGCCCATGTCCCTGGGACTCTCTGCTGTGAGCCTGGCTTACAAACCAGCCCATGTCCCTGGGACTCTCTGCTGTGAGCGTGGCTTACAAACCAGCCCATGTCCCTGGGACTCTCTGCTGTAAGCGTGGCTTACAAACCAGCCCATGTCCCTGGGACTCTCTGCTGTGAGCCTGGCTCACAAACCGGTCCATGTCCCTGGGACTCTCTGCTGTGAGCCTGGCTCACGAACCGACCCATGTCCCTGGGACTCTCTGCTGTGAGCCTGGCTCACAAACCGGCCCATGTCCCTGGGACTCTCTGCTGTGAGCGTGGCTCACAAACCGGCCCATGTCCCTGGGACTCTCTGCTGTGAGCCTGGCTCACAAACCGGCCCATGTCCCTGGGACTCTCTGCTCTGAGCGTGGCTCACAAACCGGCCCATGTCCCTGGGACTCTCTGCTGTGAGCCTGGCTCACAAACCGGCCCATGTCCCTGGGACTCTCTGCTCTGAGCGTGGCTCACAAACCAGCCCATGTCCCTGGGACTCTCTGCTGTGAGCCTGGCTCACAAACTGGCCCATGTCCCTGGGACTCTCTGCTCTGAGCGTGGCTCACAAACCGGCCCATGTCCCTGGGACTCTCTGCTGTGAGCCTGGCTCACAAACTGGCCCATGTCCCTGGGACTCTCTGCTCTGAGCGTGGCTCACAAACTGGCCCATGTCCCTGGGACTCTCTGCTCTGAGCGTGGCTCACATACCGGTCCATGTCCCCGGGACTCTCTGCTGTGAGCGTGGCTCACAAACCGGCCCATGTCCCTGGGACTCTCTGCTGTGAGCGTGGCTCACAAACCGGCCCATGTCCCTGGGACTCTCTGCTGTGAGCGTGGCTTACAAACCGGCCCATGTCCCTGGGACTCTCTGCTGTGAGCGTGGCTTACAAACCGGCCCATGTCCCTGGGACTCTCTGCTGTGAGCCTGGCTTACAAACCAGCCCATGTCCCTGGGACTCTCTGCTGTGAGCGTGGCTTACAAACCAGCCCATGTCCCTGGGACTCTCTGCTGTGAGCGTGGCTCACAAACCGGCCCTTGTCCCTGGGACTCTCTGCTGTGAGCCTTGCTCACAAACCGGCCCATGTCCCTGGGACTCTCTGCTCTGAGCGTGGCTCACAAACCGGCCCTTGTCCCTGGGACTCTCTGCTGTGAGCCTGGCTCACAAACCAGCCCTTGTCCCTGGGACTCTCTGCTGTGAGCGTGGCTTACAAACCAGCCCATGTCCCTGGGACTCTCTGCTGTGAGCGTGGCTTACAAACCGGCCCATGTCCCTGGGACTCTCTATTGCGAGCCTGGCTCACAAACCGGCCCATGTCCCTGGGACTCTCTGCTGTGAGCCTGGCTCACAAACCGGCCCATGTCCCTGGGACTCTCTGCTGTGAGCGTGGCTTACAAACCGGCCCATGTCCCTGGGACTCTCTATTGCGAGCCTGGCTTACAAACCGGCCCATGTCCCTGGAACTCTCTATTGCGAGCCTGGCTTACAAACCGGCCCATGTCCCTGGGACTCTCTGCTGTGAGCCTGGCTCACAAACCGGCCCATGTCCCTGGGTCTCTCTGCTCTGAGCGTGGCTCACAAACCGGCCCATGTCCCTGGGACTCTCTTCTGTGAGCCTCGCTCACAAACCGGCCCATGTCCCTGGGACTCTCTGCTCTGAGCGTGGCTCACAAACCGGCCCATGTCCCCGGGACTCTCTGCTGTGAGCCTTGCTTACAAACCGGCCCATGTCCCTGGGACTCTCTGCTCTGAGCCTGGCTCACAAACCGGCCCATTTCCCTGGGACTCTCTGCTGTGAGCTTGGCTCACAAACTGGCCCATGTCCCTGGGACTCTCTGCTGTGAGCCTCGCTCACAAACCGGCCCATGTCCCTGGGACTCTCTATTGCGAGCCTGGCTTACAAACCGGCCCATGTCCCTGGGACTCTCTGCTGTGAGCATGGCTCACAAACTGGCCCATGTCCCTGGGACTCTCTGCTGTGAGCCTCGCTCACAAACCGGCCCATTTCCCTGGGACTCTCTGCTGTGAGCTTGGCTCACAAACTGGCCCATGTCCCTGGGACTCTCTGCTGTGAGCCTCGCTCACAAACCGGCCCATGTCCCTGAGACTCTCTATTGCGAGCCTGGCTTACAAACCGGCCCATGTCCCTGGGACTCTCTGCTGTGAGCGTGGCTCACAAACCAGACCATGTCCCTGGGACTCTCTGCTGTGAGCCTGGCTTAGAAACCGGCACATGTCCCTGGGACTCTCAGCTGTGAGCCTGGCTTACAAACTGGCCCATGTCCCTGGGACTCTCTGCTCTGAGCGTGGCTCACAAACCGGCCCATGTCCCTGGGACTCTCTGCTCTGAGCGTGGCTCACAAACCGGTCCATGTCCCCGGGACTCTCTGCTCTGAGCGTGGCTCACAAACCGGCCCATGTCCCTGGGACTCTCTGCTGTGAGCGTGGCTCACAAACCGGCCCATGTCCCTGGGACTCTCTGCTGCGAGCCTGGCTCACAAACCGGCCCATGTCCCTGGGACTCTCTGCTGTGAGCTTGGCTCACAAACCGGATCATGTCCCTGGGACTCTCTGCTGTGAGCCTGGCTCACAAACCGGCCCATGTCCCTGGGACTCTCTGCTGTGAGCCTGGCTCACAAACTGGCCCATGTCCCTGGGACTCTCTGCTCTGAGCGTGGCTCACAAACCGGCCCATGTCCCTGGGACTCTCTGCTGCGAGCCTGGCTCACAAACCGGCCCATGTCCCTGGGACTCTCTGCTGTGAGCTTGGCTCACAAACCGGATCATGTCCCTGGGACTCTCTGCTGTGAACCTGGCTCACAAACCGGCCCATGTCCCTGGGACTCTCTGCTGTGAGCTTGGCTCACAAACCAGCCCATGTCCCTGGGACTCTCTGCTGTGAGCCTGGCTCACAAACCGGCCCATGTCCCTGGGACTCTCTGCTGTGAGCGTGGCTCACAAACTGGCCCATGTCCCTGGGACTCTCTGCTCTGAGCGTGGCTCACAAACCGGCCCATGTCCCTGGGACTCTCTGCTGCGAGCCTGGCTCACAAACCGGCCCATGTCCCTGGGACTCTCTGCTGTGAGCTTGGCTCACAAACCGGATCATGTCCCTGGGACTCTCTGCTGTGAGCTTGGCTCACAAACCGGTCCATGTCCCTGGGACTCTCTGCTGTGAGCTTGGCTCACAAACCGGATCATGTCCCTGGGACTCTCTGCTGTGAGCCTCGCTCACAAACCGGCCCATGTCCCTGGGACTCTCTGCTGTGAGCCTTGCTTACAAACCGGCCCATGTCCCTGGGACTCTCTGCTGCGAGCCTGGCTCACAAACCGGCCCATGTCCCTGGGACTCTCTGCTGTGAGCCTGGCTTACAAACCGGCCCATGTCCCTGGGACTCTCTGCTGTGAGCTTGGCTCACAAACCAGCCCATGTCCCTGGGACTCTCTGCTGTGAGCCTCGCTCACAAACCGGCCCATGTCCCTGGGACTCTCTGCTGTGAGCCTCACTTACAAACGGGCCCATGTCCCTGGGACTCTCTGCTGTGAGCCTGGCTCACAAACCGGCCCATGTCCCTGGGACTCTCTGCTGTGAGCCTGGCTCACAAACTCGCCCATGTCCCTGGGACTCTCTGCTCTGAGCGTGGCTCACAAACCGGTCCATGTCCCCGGGACTCTCTGCTGTGAGTCTGGCTCACAAACCGGCCCATGTCCCTGGGACTCTCTGCTGTGAGCCCTGGGACTCTCTGCTGCGAGCCTGGCTTACAAACCGGCCCATGTCCCTGGGACTCTCTGCTGTGAGCCCTGGGACTCTCTGCTGCGTGCCTGGCTTACAAACCGGCCCTTGTCCTTGGGACTCTCTGCTGTGAGCGTGGCTCACAAACCGGCCCATGTCCTCGGGACTCTCTGCTGTGAGCCTGGCTTACAAACCGGCCCATGTCCCCGGGACTCTCTGCTGTGAGCGTGGCTTACAAACCGGCCCATGTCCCTGGGACTCTCTGCTCTGAGCATGGCTCACAAACCGGCCCATGTCCCTGGGACTCTCTGCTGCGAGCCTGGCTCACAAACCGGCCCATGTCCCTGGGACTCTCTGCTGTGAGCTTGGCTCACAAACCGGATCATGTCCCTGGGACTCTCTGCTGTGAACCTGGCTCACAAACCGGCCCATGTCCCTGGGACTCTCTGCTGTGAGCTTGGCTCACAAACCAGCCCATGTCCCTGGGACTCTCTGCTGTGAGCCTGGCTCACAAACCGGCCCATGTCCCTGGGACTCTCTGCTGTGAGCGTGGCTCACAAACTGGCCCATGTCCCTGGGACTCTCTGCTCTGAGCGTGGCTCACAAACCGGCCCATGTCCCTGGGACTCTCTGCTGCGAGCCTGGCTCACAAACCGGCCCATGTCCCTGGGACTCTCTGCTGTGAGCTTGGCTCACAAACCGGATCATGTCCCTGGGACTCTCTGCTGTGAGCTTGGCTCACAAACCGGTCCATGTCCCTGGGACTCTCTGCTGTGAGCTTGGCTCACAAACCGGATCATGTCCCTGGGACTCTCTGCTGTGAGCCTCGCTCACAAACCGGCCCATGTCCCTGGGACTCTCTGCTGTGAGCCTTGCTTACAAACCGGCCCATGTCCCTGGGACTCTCTGCTGCGAGCCTGGCTCACAAACCGGCCCATGTCCCTGGGACTCTCTGCTGTGAGCCTGGCTTACAAACCGGCCCATGTCCCTGGGACTCTCTGCTGTGAGCTTGGCTCACAAACCAGCCCATGTCCCTGGGACTCTCTGCTGTGAGCCTCGCTCACAAACCGGCCCATGTCCCTGGGACTCTCTGCTGTGAGCCTCACTTACAAACGGGCCCATGTCCCTGGGACTCTCTGCTGTGAGCCTGGCTCACAAACCGGCCCATGTCCCTGGGACTCTCTGCTGTGAGCCTGGCTCACAAACTCGCCCATGTCCCTGGGACTCTCTGCTCTGAGCGTGGCTCACAAACCGGTCCACGTCCCCGGGACTCTCTGCTGTGAGTCTGGCTCACAAACCGGCCCATGTCCCTGGGACTCTCTGCTGTGAGCCCTGGGACTCTCTGCTGCGAGCCTGGCTTACAAACCGGCCCATGTCCCTGGGACTCTCTGCTGTGAGCCCTGGGACTCTCTGTTGCCTGCCTGGCTTACAAACCGGCCCTTGTCCTTGGGACTCTCTGCTGTGAGCGTGGCTCACAAACCGGCCCATGTCCTCGGGACTCTCTGCTGTGAGCCTGGCTTACAAACCGGCCCATGTCCCCGGGACTCTCTGCTGTGAGCGTGGCTTACAAACCGGCCCATGTCCCTGGGACTCTCTGCTCTGAGCGTGGCTCACAAACCGGCCCATGTCCCTGGGACTCTCTGCTCTGAGCGTGGCTCACAAACCGGCCCATGTCCCTGGGACTCTCTGCTCTGAGCGTGGCTCACAAACCGGCCCATGTCCCTGGGACTCTCTGCTGTGAGCCTGGCTCACAAACCGGCCCATGTCCCTGGGACTCTCTGCTGTGAGCCTGGCTCACAAACCAGACCATGTCCCTGGGACTCTCTGCTGTGAGCCTGGCTCACAAACCGGCCCATGTCCCTGGGACTCTCTGCTGTGAGCGTGGCTTACAAACCGGCCCATGTCCCTGGGACTCTCTGCTGTGAGCCTGGCTCACAAACCGGCCCATGTCCCTGGGACTCTCTGCTGTGAGCCTGGCTCACAAACTGGCCCATGTCCCTGGGACTCTCTGCTCTAAGCGTGGCTCACAAACCGGCCCATGTCCCTGGGACTCTCTGCTCTGAGCGTGGCTCACAAACCGGCCCATGTCCATGGGACTCTCTGCTCTGAGCGTGGCTCACAAACCGGCCCATGTCCCTGGGACTCTCTGCTCTGAGCGTGGCTCACAAACCGGCCCATGTCCCTGGGACTCTCTGCTCTGAGCGTGGCTCACAAACCGGCCCATGTCCCTGGGACTCTCTGCTGTGAGCCTGGCTCACAAACTGGCCCATGTCCCTGGGACTCTCTGCTGTGAGCCTGTGTCACAAACCGGCCCATGTCCCTGGGACTCTCTGCTGTGAGCCTGGCTCACAAACCGGCCCATGTCCCTGGGACTCTCTGCTGTGAGCCTGGCTTACAAACCAGCCCATGTCCCTGGGACTCTCTGCTGTGAGCCTGGCTTACAAACCAGCCCATGTCCCTGGGACTCTCTGCTCTGAGCGTGGCTCACAAACCGGTCCATGTCCCCGGGACTCTCTGCTCTGAGCGTGGCTCACAAACCGGCCCATGTCCCTGGGACTCTCTGCTGTGAGCGTGGCTTACAAACCAGCCCATGTCCCTGGGACTCTCTGCTGTGAGCCTGGCTTAGAAACCGGCCCATGTCCCTGGGACTCTCTGCTCTAAGCGTGGCTCACAAACCGGCCCATGTCCTTGGGACTCTCTGCTCTGAGCGTGGCTCACAAACCGGCCCATGTCCCTGGGACTCTCTGCTCTGAGCGTGGCTCACAAACCGGTCCATGTCCCCGGGACTCTCTGCTCTGAGCGTGGCTCAAAACCGGCCCATGTCCCTGGGACTCTCTGCTGTGAGCCTGGCTCACAAACCGGCCCATGTCCCTGGGACTCTCTGCTGCGAGCCTGGCTCACAAACCGGCCCATGTCCCTGGGACTCTCTGCTGTGAGCCTGGCTCACAAACCGGCCCATGTCCCTGGGACTCTCTGCTGTGAGCCTGGCTCACAAACTGGCCTATGTCCCTGGGACTCTCTGCTGTGAGCCTGGCTCACAAACTGGCCCATGTCCCTGGGACTCTCTGCTGTGAGCGTGGCTCACAAACCGGCCCATGTCCCTGGGACTCTCCGCTCTGAGCGTGGCTCACAAACCGACCCATGTCCCTGGGACTCTCTGCTGTGAGCCTGGCTTACAAACCGACCCATGTCCCTGGGACTCTCTGCTGTGAGCGTGGCTCACAAACCGGTCCATGTCCCTGGGACTCTCTGCTGTGAGCTTGGCTCACAAACCGGATCATGTCCCTGGGACTCTCTGCTGTGAGCGTGGCTTACAAACCGGCCCATGTCCCTGGGACTCTCTGCTGTGAGCTTGGCTCACAAACCAGCGCATGTCCCTGGGACTCTCTGCTGTGAGCGTGGCTCACAAACCAGCCCATGTCCCTGGGACTCTCTGCTGTGAGCCTGGCTCACAAACCGACCCATGTCCCTGGGACTCTCTGCTGTGAGCCTGGCTCACAAACCGGTCCATGTCCCTGGGACTCTCTGCTCTGAGCGTGGCTCACAAACCGGCCCATGTCCCTGGGACTCTCTGCTGTGACCCTGGCTCACAAACCGGCCCATGTCCCTGGGACTCTCTGCTGTGAGCCTGGCTCACAAACCGGCCCATGTCCCTGGGACTCCCTGCTGTGAGCGTGGCTCACAAACCGGCCCATGTCCCTGGGACTCTCTGCTGTGAGCCTGGCTCACAAACCGGCCCATGTCCCTGGGACTCTCTGCTGTGAGCCTGGCTCACAAACCGGCCCATGTCCCTGGGACTCTCTGCTGTGAGCGTGGCTCACAAACCGGCCCATGTCCCTGGGACTCTCTGCTGTGAGCCTGGCTTTCAAACCGGCCCATGTCCCTGGGACTCTCTGCTGTGAGCGTGGCTCACAAACCGGCCCATGTCCCTGGGACTCTCTGCTGTGAGCCTGGCTCACAAACCGGCCCATGTCCCTGGGACTCTCTGCTGTGAGCGTGGCTCACAAACCGGTCCATGTCCCTGGGACTCTCTGCTGTGAGCGTGGCTCACAAACCGGCCCATGTCCCTGGGACTCTCTGCTCTGAGCGTGGCTCACAAACCGGCCCATGTCCCTGGGACTCTCTGCTGTGAGCCTGGCTCACAAACCGGCCCATGTCCCTGGGACTCTCTGCTGTGAGCCTGGCTCACAAACCGGCCCATGTCCCTGGGACTCTCTGCTCTGAGCGTGGCTCACAAACCGGCCCATGTCCCTGGGACTCTCTGCTGTGAGCCTGGCTCACAAACCAGACCATGTCCCTGGGACTCTCTGCTGTGAGCCTGGCTCACAAACTGGCCCATGTCCCTGGGACTCTCTGCTCTGAGCGTGGCTCACAAACTGGCCCATGTCCCTGGGACTCTCTGCTCTGAGCGTGGCTCACAAACCGGTCCATGTCCCCGGGACTCTCTGCTGTGAGCGTGGCTCACAAACCGGCCCATGTCCCTGGGACTCTCTGCTGTGAGCGTGGCTCACAAACCAGCCCATGTCCCTGGGACTCGATGCTGTGAGCGTGGCTTACAAACCGGCCCATGTCCCTGGGACTCTCTGCTGTGAGCCTGGCTCACAAACTGGCCCATGTCCTTGGGACTCTCTGCTCTGAGCGTGGCTCACAAACCGGCCCATGTCCCTGGGACTCTCTGCTGTGAGCCTGGCTCACAAACCGGCCCATGTCCCTGGGACTCTCTGCTGTGAGCCTGGCTCACAAACCGGCCCATGTCTCTGGGACTCTCTGCTCTGAGCGTGGCTCACAAACCGGTCCATGTCCCCGGGACTCTCTGCTGTGAGCGTGGCTCACAAACCGGCCCATGTCCCTGGGACTCTCTGCTGTGAGCGTGGCTCACAAACCAGCCCATGTCCCTGGGACTCTCTGCTGTCAGCGTGGCTTACAAACCGGCCCATGTCCCTGGGACTCTCTGCTCTGAGCGTGGCTCACAAACCGGTCCATGTCCCCGGGACTCTCTGCTGTGAGCGTGGCTCACAAACCGGCCCATGTCCCTGGGACTCTCTGCTGTGAGCGTGGCTCACAAACCAGCCCATGTCGCTGGGACTCGATGCTGTGAGCGTGGCTTACAAACCGGCCCATGTCCCTGGGACTCTCTGCTGTGAGCCTGGCTCACAAACTGGCCCATGTCCTTGGGACTCTCTGCTGTGAGCCTGGCTCACAAACCGGCCCATGTCCCTGGGACTCTCTGCTGTGAGCCTGGCTCACAAACCGGCCCATGTCTCTGGGACTCTCTGCTCTGAGCGTGGCTCACAAACCGGTCCATGTCCCCGGGACTCTCTGCTGTGAGCCTGGCTCACAAACCGGCCCATGTCCCTGGGACTCTCTGCTGTGAGCTTGGCTTACAAACCGGCCCATGTCCCTGGGACTCTCTGCTGTGAGCCTGACTCACAAACCGGCCCATGTCCCCGGGACTCTCTGCTGTGAGCCTGACTCACAAACCGGCCCATGTCCCTGGGACTCTCTGCTGTGAGCGTGGCTTACAAACCAGCCCATGTCCCTGGGACTCTCTGCTGTGAGCTTGGCTCACAAACCGGATCATGTCCCTGGAACTCTCTGCTCTGAGCATGGCTCACAAACCGGCCCATGTCCCTGGGACTCTCTGCTGTGAGCGTGGCTTACAAACCAGCCCATGTCCCTGGGACTCTCTGCTGTGAGCTTGGCTCACAAACCGGATCATGTCCCTGGGACTCTCTGCTGTGAGCGTGGCTTACAAACCAGCCCATGTCCCTGGGACTCTCTGCTGTGAGCTTGGCTCACAAACCGGATCATGTCCCTGGGACTCTCTGCTGTGAGCGTGGCTTACAAACCAGCCCATGTCCCTGGGACTCTCTGCTGTGAGCCTGGCTTAGAAACCGGCACATGTCCCTGGGACTCTCTGCTGTGAGCGTGGCTTACAAACCGGCCCATGTCCCTGGGACTCTCTGCTGTGAGCGTGGCTCACAAACCGGCCCATGTCCCTGGGACTCTCTGCTCTAAGCGTGGCTCACAAACCGGCCCATGTCCTTGGGACTCTCTGCTGTGAGCCTGGCTCACAAACCGGTCCATGTCCCCGGGACTCTCTGCTCTGAGCGTGGCTCACAAACCGGCCCATGTCCCTGGGACTCTCTGCTGTGAGCGTGGCTCACAAACCGGCCCATGTCCCTGGGACTCTCTGCTGCGAGCCAGGCTTACAAACCGGCCCATGTCCCTGGGACTCTCTGCTGTGAGCCTGGCTTACAAACCGGCCCATGTCCTTGGGACTCTCTGCTGTGAGCCTGGCTTACAAACCGGCCCATGTCCCTGGGACTCTCTGCTGTGAGCCTGGCTTACAAACCAGCCCATGTCCCCGGGACTCTCTGCTGTGAGCCTGGCTTACAAACCGGCCCATGTCCCTGGGACTCTCTGCTGCGAGCCAGGCTTACAAACCGGCCCATGTCCCTGGGACTCTCTGCTGTGAGCCTGGCTTACAAACCAGCCCATGTCCCCGGGACTCTCTGCTGTGAGCCTGGCTCACAAACCGGCCCATGTCCTTGGTACTCTCTGCTGTGAGCTTGGCTCACAAACTGGCCCATGTCCCTGGGACTCTCTGCTCTGAGCGTGGCTCACAAACCGGCCCATGTCCCTGGGACTCTCTGCTGTGAGCGTGGCTCACAAACCGGCCCATGTCCCTGGGACTCTCTGCTGCGAGCCTGGCTCACAAACCGGCCCATGTCCCTGGGACTCTCTGCTGCGAGCCTGGCTCACAAACCGGCCCATGTCCTTGGTACTCTCTGCTGTGAGCTTGGCTCACAAACTGGCCCATGTCCCTGGGACTCTCTGCTCTGAGCGTGGCTCACAAACCGGGCCCATGTCCCTGGGACTCTCTGCTGTGAGCTTGGCTCACAAACCGGCCCATGTCCCTGGGACTCTCTTCTCTGAGCGTGGCTCACAAACCGGTCCATGTCCCTGGGACTCTCTGCTGTGAGCCTGACTCACAAACCGGTCCATGTCCCCGGGACTCTCTGCTGTGAGCGTGGCTCACAAACCGGCCCATGTCCCTGGGACTCTCTGCTGTGAGCCTGGCTCACAAACTGGCCCATGTCCCTGGGACTCTCTGCTCTGAGCGTGGCTCACAAACCGGTCCATGTCCCCGGGACTCTCTGCTGTGAGCGTGGCTCACAAACCGGCCCATGTCCCTGGGACTCTCTGCTGTGAGCGTGGCTTACAAACCGGCCCATGTCCCTGGGACTCTCTGCTGTGAGCGTGGCTTACAAACCGGCCCATGTCCCTGGGACTCTCTGCTGTGAGCGTGGCTTACAAACCGGCCCATGTCCCTGGGACTCTCTGCTGTGAGCGTGGCTCACAAACCAGCCCATGTCCCTGGGACTCTCTGCTGTGAGCCTGGCTTACAAACCAGCCCATGTCCTCCGGACTCTCTGCTGTGAGCCTGGCTCACAAACCAGCCCATGTCCCTGGGACTCTCTGCATGAGCCTGGCTTACAAACCGGCCCATGTCCCTGGGACTCTCTGCTGTGAGCCTGGCTCACAAACCGGCCCATGTCCCTGGGACTCTCTGCTGTGAGCCTGGCTCACAAACCGGCCCATGTCCCTGGGACTCTCTGCTCTGAGCGTGGCTCACAAACCGACCCATGTCCCTGGGACTCTCTGCTCTGAGCGTGGCTCACAAACCGGCCCATGTCCCTGGGACTCTCTGCTCTAAGCGTGGCTCACAAACCGGCCCATGTCCCTGGGACTCTCTGCTGTGAGCCTGGCTCACAAACCGGCCCATGTCCCTGGGACTCTCTGCTCTGAGCGTGGCTCACAAACCGGTCCATGTCCCTGGGACTCTCTGCTGTGAGCCTGGCTCACAAACTGGCCCATGTCCCTGGGACTCTCTGCTCTGAGCGTGGCTCACAAACCGGTCCATGTCCCTGGGACTCTCTGCTGTGAGCGTGGCTCACAAACCGGCCCATGTCCCTGGGACTCTCTGCTCTGAGCGTGGCTCACAAACCGGTCCATGTCCCTGGGACTCTCTGCTGTGAGCGTGGCTCACAAACCGGCCCATGTCCCTGGGACTCTCTGCTCTGAGCGTGGCTCACAAACCGGCCCATGTCCCTGGGACTCTCTGCTGTGAGCCTGGCTCACAAACTGGCCCATGTCCCTGGGACTCTCTGCTGTGAGCCTGGCTCACAAACCAGCCCATGTCTCTGGGACTCTCTGCTCTGAGCGTGGCTCACAAACCAGCCCATGTCCCTAGGACTCTCTGCTCTGAGCGTGGCTCACAAACCGGCCCATGTCCCTGGGACTCTCTGCTGTGAGCCTCGCTCACAAACCGGCCCATGTCCCTGGGACTCTCTGCTCTGAGCTTGGCTCACAAACCAGCCCATGTCCCTGGGTCTCTCTGCTGTGAGCGTGGCTCACAAACCGGCCCATGTCCCTGGGACTCTCTGCTGTGAGCCTGGCTCACAAACCGGCCCATGTCCCTGGGACTCTCTGCTGTGAGCCTGGCTCACAAACCGGCCCATGTCCCTAGGACTCTCTGCTCTGAGCGTGGCTCACAAACCGGTCCATGTCCCTGGGACTCTCTGCTGTGAGCCCTGGGACTCTCTGCTGCGAGCCTGGCTTACAAACCGGCCCATGTCCCTGGGACTCTCTGCTGTGAGCGTGGCTTACAAACCGGCCCATGTCCCTGGGACTCTCTGCTGTGAGCCTGGCTTACAAACCGGCCCATGTCCCTGGAACTCTCTGCTGTGAGCCTGACTCACAAACTGGCCATGTCCCCGGGACTCTCTGCTGTGAGCCTGGCTCACAAACACGCCCATGTCCCTGGGACTCTCTGCTCTGAGCGTGGCTCACAAACCGGCCCATGTCCCTGGGACTCTCTGCTGTGAGCCTGGCTCACAAACCGGCCCATGTCCCTGGGACTCTCTGCTGTGAGCCTGACTCACAAACCGGCCATGTCCCCGGGACTCTCTGCTGTGAGCGTGGCTCACAAACCGGCCCATGTCCCTGGGACTCTCTGCTGTGAGCCTGGCTCACAAACTCGCCCATGTCCCTGGGACTCTCTGCTCTGAGCGTGGCTCACAAACCAGCCCATGTCCCTGGGACTCTCTGCTGTGAGCCTGGCTCACAAACCGGCCCATGTCCCTGGGACTCTCTGCTGTGAGCCTGGCTCACAAACCGGCCCATGTCCCTGGGACTCTCTGCTGTGAGCCTGACTCACAAACCGGCCCTTGTCCCTGGGACTCTCTGCTGTGAGCTTGGCTCACAAACCGGATCATGTCCCTGGGACTCTCTGCTGTGAGCCTGGCTCACAAACCGGCCCATGTCCCTGGGACTCTCTGCTGTGAGCCTGGCTCACAAACCGGCCCATGTCCCTGGGACTCTCTGCTCTGAGCGTGGCTCACAAACCAGCCCATGTCCCTGGGACTCTCTGCTGTGAGCCTGGCTCACAAACCGGCCCATGTCCCTGGGACTCTCTGCTGTGAGCGTGGCTCACAAACCAGCCCATGTCCCTGGGACTCTCTGCTGTGAGCGTGGCTCACAAACCAGACCATGTCCCTGGGACTCTCTGCTGTGAGCGTGGCTCACAAACTGGCCCATGTCCCTGGGACTCTCTGCTCTGAGTGTGGCTCACAAACCGGCCCATGTCCCTGGGACTCTCTGCTCTGAGCGTGGCTCACAAACTGGCCCATGTCCCTGGGACTCTCTGCTGTGAGCTTGGCTCACAAACCGGCCCATGTCCCTGGGACTCTCTGCTCTGAGCGTGGCTCACAAACCGGCCCATGTCCCTAGGACTCTCTGCTCTGAGCGTGGCTCACAAACCGGCCCATGTCCCTGGGACTCACAGTGCCAGCCTATGGCCGCAGGGCCCCAGGGAGAGAGGCTAGGCCACCAGGGTTGCATCTGGTCAGTATTTTACTATCATGGCCACTATTTTCATGTTTAAACCAGAGCAAAAAAACAAACATCTCTGCAGAACTTCTTGGGATATAGAAATATGAACAAAAAATCCTTGCCTCATGAACAAAGTAAAATCTCTCAAATTGAAAATGCGCACCATATAAAGACAAATGGTGTGGAGCAGAGGTCTTCATAGTCGGAGAGAGGCGCTCAGTTGGCCAGGAGAAACCCTTACTATGCTGCAAGGTAACAGAAGAACATGCGGGCAATCCTGTGTGTGACTGCAGTTTGGAAAAGAGGGGAACTGAACACAGCTGCAATGTTTGGATTGCTCAATATCTTCAGTGATGCCAGCTTTGCAGAATTATAGAATGATTATGGGAAAATATGTTTGCCATACTAGGGGGGTCTGTTGAACTTCTTTTTCTAACACAGGGAGGGTGCAGCAGGAAATTGATTGAAGCCCGTTGGTATTGATACTATGATATCATTAGGGCTCCCTGTTTTCCGTTTTTACTGATTTTTACAGATGAATACAGACAGAAAACCTTTATTTGTTGACTGTATTTATTTTTAAATGTGGATTAAAACTGGAATTGGGGTGCTTTTTAGGTCTCGACTGTCGATGCCCATGCGCATCGAGCTTGCGAGTCTATGGTGGCTTATCCACTCTTTATCCCCAACTTGCAAGGAATCGTGGCGATTCCTTGCAGTGCACGAGAAATTTAAGCTCAATGCGCATGCGCATTGAGCTTAAATGCGCGTGCACATGCCCCCAGCTGCCTGCCTTGCCTACTCTCCCAGCTGGTGCCGCTCCACCCCCTGCGGCATCAAAGGCTTTCACGGCCGGCCGGCCATGCTTTCAGTTTCACGACCGGCCGGCCGTGTGAAGCCCGCTCTCCCTGCTCCGCCCCCTGCTCCGGCCGAGACGCATTTCTCCTCCCTCCTCCCCCCTCCTGGGTCAGGCTTCTGTTTACTCTTTTTTAAACAAACCTCCAATATGCAAATTTAGTTTACATCTCGTGATTGCAGTTATGCGATGGGTTTGTCAAAGGAAAGACCACGAGTGCAGCAGGAGGGTGGTTGTTATATAGCTCTGTTTATAGACACACGCTCTAAAAAGTTCAAGTCGTGGTCAGCCACACACAAGTGCAGTCCAAGCTAATTCTATTGCTTGTCTGGAGACGTTATGGCCAGGCTTAAGTTCTTCAACCGGGTCACCTGAGGACGGTTGGTAACCCTAACTTGCATTGCCTGTTTTACTTAGTTTATGTTCATATTTATTTAGGCATGCATCCGTAATTGTTGATCTAGCCAAGTGCTCAAAACTGTGTTGTGCGCCGGCCGGCCATGCTTTCAGTTTCACGACCGGCCGGCCGTGTGAAGCCCGCTCTCCCTGCTCCGCCCCCTGCTCCGGCCGAGACGCATTTCTCCTCCCTCCTCCCCCCTCCTGGGTCAGGCTTCTGTTTACTCTTTTTTAAACAAACCTCCAATATGCAAATTTAGTTTACATCTCGTGATTGCAGTTATGCGATGGGTTTGTCAAAGGAAAGACCACGAGTGCAGCAGGAGGGTGGTTGTTATATAGCTCTGTTTATAGACACACACTCTAAAAAGTTCAAGTCGTGGTCAGACACACACAAGTGCAGTCCAAGCTAATTCTATTGCTTGTCTGGAGACGTTATGGCCAGGCTTAAGTTCTTCAACCGGGTCACCTGAGGACGGTTGGTAACCCTAACTTGCATTGCCTGTTTTACTTAGTTTATATTCATATTTATTTAGGCATGCATCCGTAATTGGTGATCTAGCCAAGTGCTCAAAACTGTGTTGTGCTATAATCTGCAATTGAAAAGAAACGAATAGCATAATAAAAATGCGACATCACTATGTTGACGATGGCTTTATAAACAAATCTATTAAAATCCGATTGCGGTACATGCGTAGTGGCATTTTTACTTTTTCCAAAAATTGTAGTTGTTGTCGAGGTGCACATTACTGACACTTGAAGTCAAACAAGAGAATATTCGAAGTTCAATAATTGACGTTTAATTTTTGAGCACGTCGTTGAAAATATATAAGGCTTCCAGTTTTTTTTCTGAACGTGTACACAAAAAGCCATCAAGTTCTGTCTGTCTAGAAGTTTAAATAGGGACAAAAAGACAGAAATAGACCGTAATAAAGTGTGAGGCCGGTACCTACGCAGAATATAGGAAGGCGAGATTAAATAAATAACGAGCTTTCGTAATTAAGCTTTAAACTGTTGATGGGCATGTATGTTCTTTAGTACAATGCTGACTGTTTATCCAGGTGTATTGCACATGAGTGATTATAAGGTATGGTTTCTTACAGCCGAAACCCTTCAGGCTTCCATGCGCACGGGTATATTTGTACATTAAATGAATGTGTAAATAAACCTGTTGCATGCCGATTTTATTCACAAAATAAATATGGGTAAATTGAAATAGCAATGTATAAATAATACATGCCAATAAACCTGTGGCCCTGGGTGTCGAGTGCACAGCGGAGCTCGAAGCCCTGACTGATTGACCGCATCTGACAGACTAGTTAGGACCGGTGCCATGAACACATTTCCCCCGCGTTACGCTTTTCTGTATATAGGGACTGTGACATCAAGTACTCCAATACAGAGCTACAATTTCAATGTAGCACATCTTGCTAGAGTTCCTCTTTCAAAGTATGGTATGTTCACCACCAATGCCACGATTAACATTTGGGATTTTTAACGAAAAGAACCATCTGCTTTACTCAATTTGTTTTTTGCAGAATGAAAGACTGGTGTGAGAGGCGACATTTTGACCCTACTGTCCTCTTTTAGAACGGAATGCTGACTCGGGAGTAATTCTCTAATTGTGTTGCATCTTATGGTTGCACAGTTTCTTTTCCAGTTTCCCGACACAGAACAAAATAACTTGTGCACATCATATTTATCACTTTGACATTTATCTGCAAAACATTTTACACCAACCTGGCTCATCCTCACTCACCCTCACTCTCACTCATCCTCACTCACCCTCAACCCCTCACCCTCACTCACCCTCAACCCCTCACCCTCACTCACCCTCAACCCCTCACCCTCAACCCCCTCACCCTCAACCCCTCACTCACCCTCACTCTCACTCATCCTCACTCACCCTCAACCCCTCAACCTCACTCACCCTCACTCACCCTCACTCACCCTCAACCCCTCACCCTCACTCACTCACCCTCAACCCCTCACCCTCAACCCCTCACTCACCCTCACTCTCACTCATCCTCACTCAACCACCCTCAACCTCACTCACCCTCAACCCCTCACCCTCACTCACCCTCAACCCCTCACCCTCACTCACTCACCCTCAACCCCTCACCCTCACTCACCCTAACCCTCACTCACCCTCAACCCCTCACCCTCACTCACTCACCCTCAACCCCTCACCCTCAACCCCTCACTCACCCTCACTCTCACTCACCCTCACTCAGCCTCAACTACTCCCCCTCACCCTCACTCACCCAAAACCCCTCACCTCACTCACCCTCACCCTCACTCACCCTCAACACCTCACTCACCCTCACTCACCCTCACCCTCACTCACCCTCAACACCTCACCCTCAACCTCAACCCCTCACCCTCACTCACCCTCACTCACCCTCACTCACCCTCACTCACCCTAACCCCTCACCCTCACTCACCCTCACCCTCACTCACCCTCACTCTCACTCACCCTCAACCCCTCACCCTCACTCACCCTCACTCACCCTCACTCACCCTCACCCTCACTCACCCTCACCCTCACACAGTGCAATAGTTCTCAGACCATTTCAGTTAGAGCTTTTAGAAATGTTTATGGCTTTTTTTATTTGTAATACTTTAGCATTGGCTACAGGAAACAAAAATGCTAAACATTTACAAAAAAACCCATAAACAATTCTAAAAGCACTAACTCTAATGGTGCGAGACCTATTGCATTTCCAATGCTTGTTGAATGATTCTAAACACTCTCCGCCATGCCTGTCAGGCCCATAGCTGCGCGGATTGATCGATAAGGGGTTAAAAAAGAAAGGAATTTTAGTAAAGAAGCTTGACAGCAGTTGATATGCACACGGTTGATCCTGAAATGTGCATATGGTCATAGAAGTGCATTGATTTATCTTCTGCAGGTGTTGATATCACTGAAACCTGGAAGGCATTCAAACATGACTGCATATTTAAAGTTAAATAAATGTGGAAATATACCAGTTTCAGCTTTATGCTTTTCACAAAACCCAAAATAAATATGGATAGACACAAATAAAATTATCAAAAAGTAAATATGGATAAATACAGAAGGAAATGTCAAAAAAATGAATACCATAAAACCAGGAGCCCTCGATATAATTAAAAGAACAGAATATATCTGCATACTTGCCATCTACAAATGGAAAATACGGAAGACATGTAAAGCTACTTCTCTGATCACATCACCCAAGCTTTGACTCTGTCTACAGAATTATTTAATATCGTGTTTCCAGCGTCCACCTTTACAACACTCCAAACATCTACGCGATTATCTTGGCCAATTCGCATTCAGCAAGATTAAACAAATACATGACCACTTCCAGGCAGAGACATATTCCTACGGCTGATGACTCTATGACCACTCACAGCATCCCCGACTGTGATTAATTTAAATTCTTTCACAACAATGACTGGGGCTGGCCTTGGCACCGCTGTGACAAACTGTTGTGCAACAGGCGAGGGCACACACAAATGCATGGCACCTCCTTTCCGTTGTCTCAAAACTCCGCTGCTGGACTTGTTTAACTCATGGTCAGGACACAATATGTTCCTCATTGCCTCGAAACATTCCATTGTGGAATCTATTTTAAAAAACCTACCCTTGACGCACAAGATGTCAACAACTTTTAACCAATTGTATTTCTACTATTCATTATCAAACTTTTGGAATATTTTCCAAAAGTTTGCTAATTATGTCAAAGATGACACTTTTTTGGATAGTGTCTAAGCCGAATTGTGGACAGGACTGGTGGCTCTATCGGTTTTGGATGCGCGTCGTTGTCTGGTGGACACTGGGGGTGTTGGAGCACTGGTGCTTTTCGACGTCAGCAGGCAGCAGCCTTCAGTACTATGAACCTGCCCACCCGAAGACACTCTAGATGGAACGGGGCTGGGCTGCCACGTCATCCAACACATGACTAGACTGTAGAATAACCACACACCGCCAGTTTGTACATAAAGTGTTTATTCATCGTCATATTGTTGGGGTGCAACCAGGGAACTGAACCCTGAATCACTTGTTGCATATTTTGAATCATTTGTGATATATCTTTAGGTTTTCTGATTGCTGTAGATCAAATTGTATTATTTCACGCCGCAAAGGGCTTCCTGAATGAATGCAATAATGTTTTTTAATATCAATGTATCCATGGGCTATTCGATACACACATATATAAATTAAGAGAAAAAAAGAAATAAAAAAGGATATGTTTTTTACATTATTGTATTCAATAAATATCCAATTTTGAAAATATGTTTGATTCATCATGACTGTGTTTTGATTGACTTGAAGTTGTTATGCCTGCATAAGCTATAATCCCCCTGGCCCAGGTCTTGTCTTACCCTGGGTTGAATAATGCATGAAAGGTCATAACTTGTTAGGAGGGGAGGGATGGGCAGGCTGCTGTCTTGGGTTTCCTCTTCCTCCCCCTTCCTCTCTTTTCTTTTTCTTACTACCCGCTTTTTAGCTCCTTATCCAGGCCATGGATTGGGGGATTCACTCCATGTGCATTTTTGTTGTAATAATTTATTCAATAAAAATATATCATAAAAGTACAGAGATAAAATCACATTAAACAATTACAGGTATTACTACAAGTTCATTAGAAGAACAAATCATTGTTAGAGTTGGTTTTTAAAAATGTGGAAAAAGTCTACAGAAATATGTATAAAAAGGTTACACTCTTAAGTCGATAAAAGCAGTCTAGATCGTGTTAACCAAGCACTAGCCAAATACTTTGCTATCCCGCAAACTATGTACATTGAGGTAGTGTTGGTTAGAATAAAACGCAAAGCTGATCTGTGGTCTCTAATGCCCATCTCCCTACACACAGGTTTCAGCCATTTTGCCCTAGCATGTTTGTAGGCATTGCAAGCAAACAGAAAGTGTCCAAGGGATTCTACCGGAAACAAGCAGCCTGGACATTTTAGATCATTAACCCTCCTGCCCTTCCACCCTTCCATGAATTTTTTAAGGGGAGGGTGCCATATCTCAGTTTTAAGAACAGGGTTCTATCTCTGGATTTCTGATAAAGTCCAGAAATGGTTCCAATTTCCTGCCGGGTTTATGAGCGAGGAAGTTGTTCGTCAGGGGTCCCCAGTTTGAATTGATCAGATCTCTGCCCTCGGCCCATTCCCAATATAATTTCTTTACAATCTGTTTAGACGGAGGGGCTTGCATGGCCCAAGACTCGGCCAGACCTATAGATTCAACCAGCTTTTTTAAATTGTTGAGCCACCTTATTTTGCCGGAAACATTCAGAGTGATTAGTTCGTCCATTACTAGGGCATAATTTGCCAGTTCTGGGGTCCGTCTAAGCCGCACCCAGAATAGCACTGGTCTTATTTGAACTATTTCTGCAATTGGTCTTTTGCCCATATAAAAAAGTAGTGGTTTCAAGGGGGTCGAGGGAGGAAGGGAAACTAGGTCTCTCAAGAACTTGTTCTCGGCAATAGCCAGCGTCTTACTATTCTCCGCGCCCCATAATTCAGAGCCATAAACTGCAGAGGCTAAAGCTTTCCCCTCGTAAACTGCCAGGGCGGGGGCTACCGGTCTGCTGATTGAAAGTCGCTGGTTCTTTAAAATGGCTCCGGAGACCCTTTTAAGATTTAGGACCATTTTAGATATATGGGAGTCCCATCTCATATTGTTACAAAGCCTGACCCCAAGGTAATCAAATTCATCCACCACTTCTAGGTGTGTACCATTCAGGGAAAGATGGACTTTCTTCGAATTCCCTTTGGCAGATAGTACCATCAGTTTCGTTTTTGTAGTATTGACCGTTAGCCCACGTTCTTTACAAAAGATACTGAAGCGGTTAAGCAATTTTTGTAGACCCTTGGGGGTTTTGGACATCAGGAGGGTATCGTCCGCGAAGAGAAGTGAGGGGGTTTTCTCTCCAGCTAGGACAGGAGCATCCGCAGGTTCCTCCCGTAAGTGGTTCACCACCCCATTTATAAAAAGGGAGAACAAAGTCGGCGCCATCACACATCCCTGCCGCACCCCTCTATTGACTGGTACCCTCTCTGTCAATTGGCCTTGACTCCCCCACCGAATCCTAGCGTAGTTGTCTTCATGGAATACCTGGTCCATAGCACCAACATTTCGTCTAAACCCCGCCTGAAAATGGGACAGAATACTATCGTCTATTAACCATGTCTCAATTTGATTTATGATGACCCTGCCAACGACCTTTTGAATGGTGTCAATTAAACTTATTGGTCTATAGTTGGCAGGGTCATCTCTATCACCTTTCTTATATATGGTGATTGTAGGAGAGTAGGGTCTGCAATCCTATGATCACCCAGATTTTTTGCTTTTGTTTCACTGGTTTACGACTTTCTCTGGCTGCGGGCCTGCCAATCAGACCCACAGCCTGGCTGTTCTCTTTCTAAATTACGAGATGTACCCTAGGTGCATTTACCAATTGGTACTGGGCCACCTTATCAGACCCTGTAACTCAGGGCATAGGTGTACCCAGGGTCACCAGGGGCTGCAGCATGTATTGTGCCACCCCTGAATGGCCTCCTAAATTTGACACAACTGGCTGCATGACAGCTGGGGCGAAGTCGTGTAATCACCCTTTGCTTTAGATATAGTAGCTCTATATCTAACCTTCCAATGGACACCCGAGTCCCTATCAGTCACTCCTATGGCAGGCCTTGACAATCCTGAAGGCAGAGTGCATGGGCTCGCGTGAACTGTGTTCTGGCCCGAGCCGAGCCGGTTGCAGCTTGCGGAGAAAAGACCCAATGGCTGTTCCATGATAACGCGTACCACATCGGTAACTTCGGTGTCGCGTTATCAAGACATGTCGAGTAAGGTGTCATACGAATCGGGATGCTGCCCTCTCACCAACCCTGGCGACGAGGTTAGCATACCGCCCTTCTAGAGGGACACGACATGTACGTAACTGTGAACCCCGGTTAAAGTTAACTAAAGCCTCAGCTCCACAAAATGGATGCTGCCACCACAGACACGAGTCTGACCTCCTGCTGCTGGGAGTCCTTCCAGCGAGGAGCACTTGGACAAAGGGTTTCCTGTCAAGGGCGGTGTTCGCACCGTCCCAGACAGGGTTTGTGTATTCTGGGTAGGTAGGGCTTTTGCGAGAAGGTGACTGCGGAGTGGCACCCCGGTGCTCACTACGCATCTGCCGGTTAGAACCAGTTCCAGGGGCGACAGCCCTGGCCTGGGGAAAGTCCGGCAGGGGAGAGGGGTGTAACTACCCCCCTTCCTGGTCCCACCCTTAGGGCAGGACCTAGTCATGTACCCACCCCTTTCTTTAGGATAAAGGCCGGAGCGGGGACCCTTCCAAATTAGATCATCTTTGAATCAAGAATACTTTCTACGAAAGGACTTCAAGACTCTTCTCAAGATTTCTCCCTTGTGACTAAGGAGTAGTCACCCTGCATCAGCGGGCACCATCTAAGAACTCTGCGGTTTGCTGTAAGTCCTTCCTCAAGGAATCCGACGGCCCAGCTCGACGAGAAACCGGCTTCCCTGGCACCTCTGACCTCTACCCACGTCATCAGCTCAGCTGTGATCTGTGGGTGCGACGAGACCTCGAGGGACCGGCCATCATCAGAACCTGCACGCTCTTAAAAACCAGCACGACCATCGAGGTAACTCTCTGGTGAGTGCTCTGGGGTCCGAGAAGCCCCGACCCTGAGCCGCTCCAGCACCGAAGTGCAGTCTCCCAGCATCTCCACGATCTGCGTGGGGCCCTTCTGCTCGCTGCTCAGTACGTTGTCTGGTCACTAGCCGCTGGCTTGTGCCCTTCTGTGACGACATCCGAGAATCAACACTGCCGGTCTGGTTGCTCCAGACTGGCCCTTGCTTCCATCTTTTCGAGAAGCACCCCGGACCCTCCTGGTCCACTCAAGACGCCGACAGCGACATCCGTCGTGGGACAGCTCGCACCTCCACCGTGGTCGCCGACAACGCCTCCTGGTCCGTGAGACTGCAGAGCCTAGCGTCGCCCACTCACCTGGTCGAGGTGACGGCCAACTGGTGCCTTCCTGGTACCCTCTGACTACTGGCTAGTAGTACGAACTTGGTCCCCTCTGCTTTCAGGTTTCATCAATCTCCGATCCAGGCTTGGATCCCTACGAACTATTCACCACTGGTCGCCGGCCAGCAACTCCTTTTCTTCCGGCTCCTGGCTCGTCAGCGAAGACCCCGACGCCTGTAAGACTTGCAGCCGCAGCCCTCGTGGCTAGGTAACTCGGCATTTCGGTGCCTGCATAGCCTCCTTACTCTAGGGTCCCGAGTCCCTCGCTTCCGACTTGCCTTAACCTTTCCGTGTCCCCGGACACTTGTTTTAAACTGTGCACTTGAAGTATTTGCTAAAGAGATTTGGTTTGTGCTTAGTACCCTGTCCTCATAAAGAGTACAGGGCTGTTGTGATTCTTAATAAATATATTGTTTATTTTCATAACACTTGTGTGGTGTCCTTTCACTGGGTGTTCAAGGGGTACATGTGTGGTAAACAGCTGGCTTAACGCGCCCTCTCGAGTCTTTAGCCTTAGACTGCTCGTATCCACGCTACTAGGATAGTTGGTCTATAGGTTGACTTACAACCAAACACCATAAGGGTCGTTGGAACGATACATAGCGGTCGCTAGAATAGCGAACGTTGCATATCGGGCCAACTTCTCACATTGGTGGCAGCGGTTGGGATTTGAGCTTGCTGTTGTTTTACCACACGTATCCTAAGAATATCTTGTTGAAAGATCACACGAGTACTGTTAGTACATATAACTAAAGCTTAGAATACTCTGAGTTCTACTGAACCAGCTGTTGTAGCTCCTCAAGGCTTAGCACACCTTGGCTACAACTCTTAGCAAGGGAAAAGTAGGTAAACACATAGTGTAGGTAGGTGCATCACTTACACCACACTAGAAACAGTATGTCGGACAAAGGAGGAAACTCTGAGTCTCCCCTTGTGTCAGTTGACCCTCCATAGGTCATCCCGTCAAGATATACTGTGCTTAACTTCCATGAGTTACGACAAGTATGTACCTCTAGGAAGATTAAGCAAGGGGCTAACCCCACCACCTCCTTTCTGATTGGTCTCCTAGAGACTTATGATGCCAGAAAGGCTGAGAAGCTTCTTAGCCCTTCTAATCCAGAAGGAGGCATGCCTCCCCTCGAGGGAACCCGGGGCGATCCTGACCTCATCCACCTCGCAACTGAGAACGAAGACGGCGAGGAGGATGAGGATGAGGATCTCTCTGGGGACGAGGCAGATAAGGGACAGGTAGAAGTCGGTAGACTGACACGGTCCAACTTAAGCAGACATGATAGTGGTACTGGGGGACCCCCGGCGCTACTGTCAGGTGCGCTTAACATTGGGAATGGACGAGTTAGGTCTCTGTCAAGAGGCTCTAACAGATCTGTTCGAACCAATGGCTCTCGCAACTCTTCTCAAAGAGGGATGACGTCCCCTCAGAGGAGAGTGTACGAAGCTAAGGAAAGGGCAGCTAATCTGAGGATCGAAAGGGAAGAACTTGCCCTGGCCAAGGAAAAGCTTGCTTTTGCTAGAGAGCAACAGTTAAGTGGGGCAGTCCCCACTGGTGGCAGCAATGTACCTAGTAATAGGGAAAAGAGTTTCGATACGAAACACCTTGGGAAGATAGTGCCCCCCTTTAAACAAGGGGACGACATCCACAAATGGATTACTGCTTTGGAGAGGGCCTGCACTGTGCAAGGTGTTCCCCAGAGTCAGTGGGCAGCTATCTTGTGGCTCTCCTTTGAAGGTAAAGGAAGAGACAAGCTCCTCACCACAAGGGTAGAGGACGCTAACAATTACCAAGTCTTGAAGAATACACTCGTTGAAGGGTTCGGCCTAACCACTGAGCAGTACAGGGTGCTGTTCAGGGATACCCAGAAAACGCAGGCTCAAGACTGGTCTGATTTTGTCGATTGTGCCACTAAGGCTTTTGAGGGCTGGTTGCTGGGCAGTAAGGTTACTGATTACAAATGATTGTACAATTTGATGATGAGAGAACAAATTTTAAACAATTGTCAGAACCAGTTGTTGCATCAGCATCTTGTCGACTCGGATCTGACCTCTCCCCAAGAATTGGGACAGAAGGCAGACAAATGGGTTCGTACGAGAGTTAAACAGAACCAGGGCCAGAATCAAGGTGGTCAGAAGAAAGCAGACCAGAAGGGTAAAGATTCTAAGGGGGAACAAAATGACCAGAAGTCTTCGACAGGTCCCCAACAACCCAAAGAGGGTGGGGGTCAGGCTCCCCAAAAGAAGAAAGAAGGCCAATCCAAACGATGGTGCCAGTACTGTAAAAGTAAATCTCACTGGTTTAGTGAGTGCACCAAGAAAGGAGGAGGGCAGCCTCCTGCCACTGCAGCCCCTAAGGCACCTGTGCCCCCTAGTACAGCCAGCAGTGGTAGTGCACCTCCCAAGGGTTTAGTAGGGTTAACCCTGGGTTCTGAGGGGCGTGACAACTTAGTTGGTACACTCACTCAGGCCGTCCTTGTCAGTACAGGGGACGTGGACGTGTCCCCTGACGTAAGCCCCAATACTTTGGGCAAATACAGACAGACGCCTTTCATCAATGGAAAGATGGCTCAGGCCTATAGGGACACTTGTGCCAGCGTCACCATGGTGACGCCTAACTTTGTGGACCCTGGACAGATCATGCCAGGTACAGAATTCCTGGTGACCAATGCAAGCAATGTCACTACCAATCACAGTATGGCAATTGTAGCTTTCTCCTGGGGAGGGGTAACTGGCCAAAAGAAGGTTGTAGTTAGTCCAGACCTCCCGGTGGATTGTTTGTTGGGCAATGATTTGGAGTCGTCACAATGGTCAGAAGTGGAGCACCGGACTCACATGGAAATGTTAGGTTTGCCAGCACATGTGTTCGCTGTGACTAGGTCACAGGTCAGGAAATGCCCCACTGAACAGGTGCTGGATCCTGGAACAACGGACCAGACACCTCCCAAGAAAAAGAGCAGTAGGGTTAAGGCTGCGCCTTCCCCCTTGCCCCAGGTCGAGGATCAAGTCTCAGAGGAGGCTGACCTACAGGAATTGAGGGAAACTGAGCCGAGGGAGTTCGAACTTGATCAAGTTGAATTCTTGGGCTCAGGGGGACCCTCAAGGGAAGATCTGGGGAAGGACCAGTTAGACTGCCCTTCTCTTGAACCCCTCAGACAGCAGGCTGCTGCTGAGGCTGCTGGGAACGCCACAGGTACCCACAAGGTATACTGGGAAGATGGACTCCTGTACACTGAGTCAAGAGACCCCAAGCCTGGCATGACCAGGAGGCTGGTCGTCCCCTTGTCTCAGCGTGGTTTCCTACTTACCTTGGCCCACGAGATTCCCTTAGCAGGTCACTTAGGCCAGACGAAAACGTGGGACAGGCTTGTCTCGCACTTTCACTGGCCTCACATGAACGAAGATACCAAGGAGTTTTGCCGCTCCTGTGTCACTTGCCAAGCCAGTGGTAAGTCAGGTGGCACGACAAAGGCCCCCCTTATACCAATGCCTGTGGTGGGGGTGCCCTTTGAACGGGTGGGGATCGACATCGTCGGTCCCATGGAACCACCGACAGCATCAGGGCACAAGTTTATACTGGTGGTAGTGGATCATGCCACCAGGTATCCTGAAGCTATTCCCCTTAGGACCACTACAGCACCTGTTGTGGCAAGAGCCCTAGTTGGAGTATTCTCCAGAGTGGGCTTCCCTAAGGAGGTCGTCTCCGACAGAGGTGCAAACTTTATGTCGAGCTACTTAACTGCTATGTGGAAGGAATGTGGTGTCAACTACAAGTTCACTACACCCTATCATCCACAATGCAATGGGCTTGTTGAGAGATTCAACAGGACCCTAAAAGGGATGATTCATGGACTACCGGAAAAGCTTCGGCGTAGATGGGACGTCCTAATCCCCTGCCTCTTGTTCGCCTACAGAGAAGTCCCACAGAAGGGGGTTGGCTACAGCCCTTTTGAACTTTTGTACGGGCATCCTGTAAGAGGACCCCTGTGTTTGGTGAAGGAAGGATGGGAGAGACCTCTCAAAAAGCCTGCAACCAACATAGTGGACTATGTGCTCGGCCTCCGCTCGCGGATGGCTGAATACATGGAGAAGGCATCCGAAAACCTTAAGGCCAGCCAAGAACTCCAAAAAGCTTGGCATGACCAAAAGGCTGTCTTGACTGTTTACCAGCCCGGACAGAAGGTGTGGGTGTTGGAGCCGGTGGCCCCAGCAGCACTCAAGGACAAATGGTCCGGGCCCCACACCATCCTGGAGAAAAAGGGAGAGGTCACCTACCTGGTCGACCTGGGAACTCCCCGGAGCCCCCACAGGGTGCTTCATGTCAACAGGCTAAAAGCATATGTCGACAGGAAGGACATGAGTTTGCTCATGGCCCTAGATGAGGGACAGGAAGAGGAGAGTGACCCTCTCCCCGACCTGCTCTCTCAGAATCCTGACGATGGCTCGGTAGATGGTGTTGTCTTTTGTGGCAGCCTCTCCGAACATCAACAGAGCGACTGTAAACAGGTTCTTCAGTCGTTCCGACATCTGTTTTCTCTGACACCCAGTCAGACCGATTGGTGCACCCATGAGGTCGACACTGGTGACAGCTTGCCCGTAAAGAGTAAAATCTACAGGCAGCCTGATCACGTTAGAGACTGCATCAAAAGTGAAGTGCAGAAAATGTTGGAGCTGGGAGTCATTGAACCCTCGGATAGCCCTTGGGCTAGTCCCGTAGTACTAGTGCCGAAACCTCACACCCAGGGTGGTAAGAGAGAGATGAGGTTTTGCGTAGACTACAGGGGTCTCAATGCAGTCACTAAGACTGACGCCCACCCAATACCAAGGGCAGACGAGCTTATCGATAGATTGGCTTCGGCCAACTACTTAAGTACGTTTGACCTGACAGCTGGGTATTGGCAAATCAGGTTAGCTGAGGACGCCAAGCCTAAAACCGCATTTTCAACCCCTGGTGGGCATTATCAGTTCGTGGTGATGCCCTTTGGTCTGAAAAATGCACCTGCCACCTTCCAACGGTTGGTGAATCACGTCCTTACTGGGCTGGATGACTTCTGTGCGGCGTATCTTGACGATATTGCTGTCTTTAGCTCCACCTGGGAGGATCACCTGGTCCACCTGCGGAAGACGTTAGAGGCACTGCAAGCAGCAGGTCTCACTATCAAGGCCACCAAGTGCCAGATAGGGCAGACACAGGTTGTATACCTGGGCCACCTTGTAGGTGGAGGTCAGGTTCAGCCACTGGAGAGCAAGATACAGTCAATCAGGGACTGGGCTCCTCCAACCACCCAGACTCAGGTTCGAGCTTTCTTGGGCCTGACTGGATACTACAGGAAGTTTGTCAGGAACTATGGTTCCATCGTGATACCATTAAATGAACTGACAAGTAAGAAAATGCCAAAAAAGGTTCAGTGGACAGCGAGCTGTCAAAAAGCATTCGATGACCTAAAGCAGGCCATGTGCACGGCGCCTATCCTCAAGAGTCCGGACTACTCCAAACCATTCATTGTCCAAACAGATGCTTCTGAGTTGGGTGTGGGAGCTGTTCTTTCTCAACTGAATTTTGATGGTCAAGACCAGCCCATTGCTTTTATAAGCAGACGGCTGACCCCTAGAGAGAAGAATTGGTCAGCTATTGAGAGGGAGGCCTTTGCTGTGGTTTGGGCCCTGAAGAAGCTGAGGCCATACTTGTTTGGCACTCACTTCAAGATTCAGACCGACCATAAGCCCCTCTTGTGGCTAAATCAGATGAAGGGTGAAAACCCCAAACTGCTTAGGTGGTCCATTTCCCTACAGGGGATGGACTTCACAGTGGAACATAGACCTGGTACTGATCATGGCAATGCCGATGGGCTCTCCAGATATTTCCACTTAGAACAAGAAGACTCACCTGGTCAAGGTTAGCTAGTTGTTCCGACGTTTGGGGGGGGTCATGTAGGAGAGTAGGGTCTGCAATCCTATGATCACCCAGATTTTTTGCTTTTGTTTCACTGGTTTACGACTTTCTCTGGCTGCGGGCCTGCCAATCAGACCCACAGCCTGGCTGTTCTCTTTCTAAATTACGAGATGTACCCTAGGTGCATTTACCAATTGGTACTGGGCCACCTTATCAGACCCTGTAACTCAGGGCATAGGTGTACCCAGGGTCACCAGGGGCTGCAGCATGTATTGTGCCACCCCTGAATGGCCTCCTAAATTTGACACAACTGGCTGCATGACAGCTGGGGCGAAGTCGTGTAATCACCCTTTGCTTTAGATATAGTAGCTCTATATCTAACCTTCCAATGGACACCCGAGTCCCTATCAGTCACTCCTATGGCAGGCCTTGACAATCCTGAAGGCAGAGTGCATGGGCTCGCGTGAACTGTGTTCTGGCCCGAGCCGAGCCGGTTGCAGCTTGCGGAGAAAAGACCCAATGGCTGTTCCATGATAACGCGTACCACATCGGTAACTTCGGTGTCGCGTTATCAAGACATGTCGAGTAAGGTGTCATACGAATCGGGATGCTGCCCTCTCACCAACCCTGGCGACGAGGTTAGCATACCACCCTTCTAGAGGGACACGACATGTACGTAACTGTGAACCCCGGTTAAAGTTAACTAAAGCCTCAGCTCCACAAAATGGATGCTGCCACCACAGACACGAGTCTGACCTCCTGCTGCTGGGAGTCCTTCCAGCGAGGAGCACTTGGACAAAGGGTTTCCTGTCAAGGGCGGTGTTCGCACCGTCCCAGACAGGGTTTGTGTATTCTGGGTGGGTAGGGCTTTTGCGAGAAGGTGACTGCGGAGTGGCACCCCGGTGCTCACTACGCATCTGCCGGTTAGAACCAGTTCCAGGGGCGACAGCCCTGGCCTGGGGAAAGTCCGGCAGGGGAGAGGGGTGTAACTACCCCCCTTCCTGGTCCCACCCTTAGGGCAGGACCTAGTCATGTACCCACCCCTTTCTTTAGGATAAAGGCCGGAGCGGGGACCCTTCCAAATTAGATCATCTTTGAATCAAGAATACTTTCTACGAAAGGACTTCAAGACTCTTCTCAAGATTTCTCCCTTGTGACTAAGGAGTAGTCACCCTGCATCAGCGGGCACCATCTAAGAACTCTGCGGTTTGCTGTAAGTCCTTCCTCAAGGAATCCGACGGCCCAGCTCGACGAGAAACCGGCTTCCCTGGCACCTCTGACCTCTACCCACGTCATCAGCTCAGCTGTGATCTGTGGGTGCGACGAGACCTCGAGGGACCGGCCATCATCAGAACCTGCACGCTCTTAAAAACCAGCACGACCATCGAGGTAACTCTCTGGTGAGTGCTCTGGGGTCCGAGAAGCCCCGACCCTGAGCCGCTCCAGCACCGAAGTGCAGTCTCCCAGCATCTCCACGATCTGCGTGGGGCCCTTCTGCTCGCTGCTCAGTACGTTGTCTGGTCACTAGCCGCTGGCTTGTGCCCTTCTGTGACGACATCCGAGAATCAACACTGCCGGTCTGGTTGCTCCAGACTGGCCCTTGCTTCCATCTTTTCGAGAAGCACCCCGGACCCTCCTGGTCCACTCAAGACGCCGACAGCGACATCCGTCGTGGGACAGCTCGCACCTCCACCGTGGTCGCCGACAACGCCTCCTGGTCCGTGAGACTGCAGAGCCTAGCGTCGCCCACTCACCTGGTCGAGGTGACGGCCAACTGGTGCCTTCCTGGTACCCTCTGACTACTGGCTAGTAGTACGAACTTGGTCCCCTCTGCTTTCAGGTTTCATCAATCTCCGATCCAGGCTTGGATCCCTACGAACTATTCACCACTGGTCGCCGGCCAGCAACTCCTTTTCTTCCGGCTCCTGGCTCGTCAGCGAAGACCCCGACGCCTGTAAGACTTGCAGCCGCAGCCCTCGTGGCTAGGTAACTCGGCATTTCGGTGCCTGCATAGCCTCCTTACTCTAGGGTCCCGAGTCCCTCGCTTCCGACTTGCCTTAACCTTTCCGTGTCCCCGGACACTTGTTTTAAACTGTGCACTTGAAGTATTTGCTAAAGAGATTTGGTTTGTGCTTAGTACCCTGTCCTCATAAAGAGTACAGGGCTGTTGTGATTCTTAATAAATATATTGTTTATTTTCATAACACTTGTGTGGTGTCCTTTCACTGGGTGTTCAAGGGGTACATGTGTGGTAAACAGCTGGCTTAACGCGCCCTCTCGAGTCTTTAGCCTTAGACTGCTCGTATCCACGCTACTAGGATAGCTGGTCTATAGGTTGACTTACAACCAAACACCATAAGGGTCGTTGGAACGATACATAGCGGTCGCTAGAATAGCGAACGTTGCATATCGGGCCAACTTCTCACAGTGATGACCTCCGCGCCCTTCCAGGAATCGGGGACAGGATGGCCATGCAGGATTAGGTTCATTAGACAGGCTATGAAATCTGCCCATATTTTGGGGTCATGCCGTAATAAGTCCCCCGGGAGGCCATCTGGGCCAGCTGCCTTCCCTGGTATTATTTTCGAGATTGCGTCATCAACCTCCAGTGAAGAGAAGGACTCTTTCTTGCATCCCATCTCCAAGCCAGATGTGCTTAGTATTTCCATTATGGAAGGTGTTGTATGATCTTGCTGACTATTCTCACAATATAGTTTTAGAAAATGAGAGTGCCATTGATGTTCATTAATATGATTTGGAATCGGGTCAGCCCCCCTTCTATCAAGGACATTGATCAGTTTCCAGAACTCAAAAGCATTTTCCCCCAAGCTGCATCCTTAAGCTGTTGCCAGTGTTCCTCCTCCCCATCCTTTTTAGCTAAGCTAATACTTTTTTGATACTCTTTCCTTGCAAGTCTCACTGCTAAAGGGTCTTTGTTTCTTGTGGCTTGCGTCAAAGCCCTCCTCTTGAGCCTACAGCTTTTTGTGTACCAGGGGTTACCCCAGGAGGGTTTTTCTTTCTGTTTGGAATTCCCCTGGGGTTTCTTCATGAACAACTCTCCTATTTTATCTGTTAGCTTCTTGAGAGCAGGGGTGCTACACGGCAGTGAGAGCAGAGACAGCCCACAGTGAGCGTGAGACCTTTCAAACACGCGCTCAGTGACTCTAAAAGTCTTTGATGGTCCTCTTGTGATTTTATTGATTTCTTGAATAATCTCAAGTCAGTTCGTTTTGTATTTGACTCTGCTGTCATTTTTGTCCTAGGTGTAAATGTAATGGTCACGCCCGAGAGTGCGTGACCGACCAGCTGGGCCAGTTGACCTGCAGCTGCCAACACAACACCACTGGGGTGGACTGTGAGCGGTGTCGGCCATTTTACCAGGACCGCCCATGGGCGCGCGGCACATCGGAGGCGCCCAACGAGTGCCAGGGTGAGGGCTCCTGTGTTTGCGGAGTGCATGTGATGTGGTGGTGCTCTGAAAGTTATGCCCATCCATGAGTGTTTATCTGATTTAGTGAGTAAGTTATAAGTGTGCATCCATAGGGTTTTTTAGTGACTGTTTATAGCGCCTTGAGACCCTCTGGGTAAGTAGTGCGCTATATAAATACGATGATTGATTGATGATTGATAGCTCCATGCCTTTGTACATATGTTTAGTGTACACATATGTGTTTGTGGGAAAAATATATTATCCCACCCCCCAAGCAACATAACATTTTTGACACTGGGTGGTGCAGTGTGTGTTTGTGTGTTTACAAACATCCAAGTGTTCTCTCATTTGCTTTTTATGTGTGCATTCATTTCTATCCATGTTCATCAACTTTTATCAGTGAATATGTGTTAATGTGTGTGGCAAAATATACTTGTAAATGCCTGGATGTGGGTGTGAGTGCATGTATGTGTGAATCATTCTGTGTTTGTGTGTGGGAAAGACTGCAGCGATGACAGTGTCTGTGAGAGTTTAGAATGACGTGTGTCATATGTGTCTTTATATCCGTGTGCACGAGCGCCTTTCTGTGTGTGCAATGAGCGCACATACATACCCGTTGGCACCTGAGTGCAGAAGTGTGCCTGGTTTATCAAGTCATTAAGAAGACTGTGTCATTAGGACCATGAACCTTTGAAAAGGATGCCAGTGGTGTGTCAGTGGAAGTATGTCAGGAAAGAAGTACGTCTCACAACGATGTGTGTCGGAATGTTGTTTGTACACATATTGTCTGAGCCAAGTATTGTATCCTAAAGATCGTTAAGAAAAATCTCACCTCACCCAAATATCATGTCTTGAGCACTGGTCACAGAAGCATCATGCTTGGTATCAGATATCCCGCGTATTGTTCACAAAATTATCTCCGCTTTGGGTGCAGATTGATAATTGCAATATGGCGATATTTTTGTAATCAATGTTTATGACACAATATTTATGTCAGGCGCTATCGTGTCAATTCTATTTTAGTAGCATCTCACAGGATTGGTAACACCTAGTTAGACAATATTTGAGCTTGGTAATTGAATGACTTTGGGGCATATTAGCAAGAACCTCGTTAAAATCATCGCCGTTTTTGCGTCAGAAAACTGCTGCTAAAACGGCGATAATGGACTTGCTAATATGCGTCATTGAATTCCAGTAGAAGCCCAGATTAGATGCAAATAACCTGGGCGTCTAATGCAATTCTATAACGCATATTAGCAAGCCCATTATCGCCGTTTTAGCGGCAGTTTCCTGCCTCTAAAACGGCGATGATTTTAACGAGGTTCTTGCTAATATGCCTCTTTGTGTGCGTGACTGAGTGCAGCTGAATCTGTGCGTCTAGTTTTATTGTTTATTCAGTTTAGCAAATTAGCCACTGATCAGCAATCAATAAGACACGGCTGAATCCGTGTGCAAAATAGGATGAGAATAAGAGCATTAACCACCCTGGCAAAAACCCACCTTCGCAGCAACACAAGCAAAGCATTACACATAACTGCTGCAATTACATGATGAAACACACAATCAAAGTGTTTATACATAGCTGCTACACTTAAATGATTAAACACATATTCAGTGTTTTTATCAAGCCACTTTTTGTAATCAAACTCTCATAAACTCCTGAGTGTGAAAGATCTTTTTCTCACCAACAGCCTCAGTGGTGAATATGAAAGTAAACATAGGCAGGGAGGGGGGGGGGCTTCACAGGCTCTTAGCTCTGGAACATGGCATCTTTTAGGAGGAGCTGTGTAGAATATCTAAATAAAATGAAGGTGACATGTGTAGCTGTTTGGAAGAATGAATTATCACAGGCACGAAATTAATCTCATGCTAAGCCAACAGGACCCTTGAAAAGGAAAACACAACAGATGGGGTATTAGACTACCCTAGAATCCGGTCAGTACCTTTTGATTTTAGATACTATTGACCCACGACCGATGTGACTACAACTGATTTACTGTTTTATAGAAAGAGTTTGTCCTTGTGGAGGTTTTCTTTAAATCACTTGTATCTCTTCCCATCAAGCTGGACTTTGAGAAAATACTTTAAATCCTTTTCAGGATCAATGTAAAGATCTGGGCAGCCAAGAGCACAAAGGCCCACATGCATCAATATGGGCTTTTGCGATTTCTAATCTGCGAAAAATAGAGATTCGCAAATTAGAATACGCAAAAGCCTATGCATGAATATTTTAGCATTTTTTATGCAATTCAGTAAAAATCGCTATTTTTACCGAATCGCATAAAAAATGCGATTTTCAAATTGCGAATTCGCAATTCCCATTCATTCCTAGGGGCTGAAATGCCCATAGGAATGAATGGGAATTGCAAATTCGCAATTTGAAATCGCAATTCAACAAAGCATTTCAAGGGTGGAGAGGGGGGTCCAAATGTCCCCCCCCTGCACCCATGAAATGCACTTTTACCTATAAGTTACATACACACATGTCCTAAGGACATGTGTGTCTGTAATTTAACAGTTTAAAAAATGCATTTTTGTGCATTTTTAAACAATTTCGCAAATTACCACGAGGTTCAACTACGTGGTAATTTGCACTTGCAATTTCAAATTTCGCAATTTGAAATCAAATGATGCATAGCATTTAAGAAATCGCAAAATTGAGATTTCTTAAATGCTATTGCAATTTTAGAAATCGCAAAAAAAGTTGCAATTTCTAAAATTGCATGATGCCTCCCAAAAAGCACTTTTGGAATCGCAAACGACCGATTTTAAGGAATCGCACCGTTTGCGATTCCAAAAATGCTTGATGCATGTGGGCCTAATTTACATACCATGTATATTTAAAACACGGAACTCGCTCCACAGTTTTATCAATAAACAGTGTGATGTTATTTCCCTGTTTAGGCTTCAGGCTGGATTCGACCAAAGTGACACCCACAGTAATGTGGGGGCTACTTTTACGGGGTCTTCAGCATACTCTTGTCATGATCTTCAGGTCTCCCCAGAGCTACAAGGGTCAGATGTGTGACCCAGCTGGGCTGCGACCCACACACAACCCACTGAGCAATACTGCATGGGTGAGGTTCTGTAGTCAACATTAATCCCTCTATATGAGTTTAGAAACACAGAGAAACCCTAAAAACCTCTTCCATAAATCAATAATACACTCAAAATAGCACTAAGAAACATTGGATAAAACTCTAAATTGTTCATTTTCTAAAGCCCAATTCTAGTCAATACATGATGAACAGTAACCACACAGAATACGAAAATAAACAAAGAAAAGTATGATACAGTCAGCAAAAAAACAATATGAACCTTCCTAACATGCACAACAAGTTCCTCCCACCCTAACACCCCGTGACTACTTTTCAGTGGTATGCTAAAATTGATCAGAAGCATAAAATTGCAAGCCTATAAATCGAGTTTCTTAAGATGGATCTCCAAGCATACCTTTTTATTCAGTAATAAATAGCTGTTTCGCTATTCTGGATTACAGCCCTTACCCAGGAATGAAACGCAGCACGGGGCTGAAGGCCCTTTCTCTGCGCCGGTCTCGGCGCCCAGAGCAGGGCCATCTGGGTTGGTTTCCAGCAAACCGGTGTGATCCATGGCAGGATCGTTTTGTCGCAACGCCTCTCCAACCAGTGCCCAAGTACAGGGGGGTTTTATAGCACCTGGGGGCAGATGTATCAACAGAATTTTTACTCGAAAAATGCTGCGATTCGCAAAAAAGCAGCGTTTGCAACAAAAAATTCGCAAAACGGTATGTAGTAGGGAAATCACATCGCAAAATTAAGGAATCGCAAAATTTGTGATTCCTTAATTTTGCATAAGCATTTAAGGAATAGCAAATTGTGATTCCTTAAATGCTATGCATCAAGCATTCAATTTTTGCGGTTTCTCCTTAAGAAATCGCATATTACCACCAACTTGAAGTTAGTGGTAATTAGCGATTTCTTTCACAAATGCACTTTTTGGCATTTGGGAAAGTGCCATGTGGTGCACATACATGCCCTTAGGGCATGTATGTGCGCCATATGCGCACACATGTTCATTTCAGGGGTACATCAGGGTGTCCGTATGACACCCTTGCACCCTTGAAATTATTCTCAAATTGCGACTCGCAAATTGAGAATGACTTCAAATTCATTCCTATGGGCCTCCTGTCCCATAGAAATGAATGGGAAAGTATTGCTTAATTGCGATTTCGCAATTTGCTAATCGCAATTAAGGAAAACTAAGAAATCGCCAAAAAATAGCGATTTTTTACATACATCCCTTTTTGCAATTTTCAAATAGCGATTCTCAAAAAATCGCTATTTGAGAATCACAAACGTGGATTTTCATACATATGCCCCCTGCTCGCCAATTTCTATCTTATGTTTATAAGTTTGGCAACACTGAAGTACCAACAAGACAATTAAGTAAGGTGCCAAACGCGTCATCTCAATTCAGATGTAGACATTTTAGCCCCGTATGTAAGCTTCCATGTTAACATGGCGCCGACCATAACACAAACAACAAAATATCTCAGCCTGGATAAGATGTGGACATAATGCTAATTCTTCTGAGCATGTCTACACATCACACTTTGCAATGGAAAGAGGTTAACAAGTCTGCAGGCGAGCACACAGTTACAATAGGAAAGGTTTAAAGGGCCCTGTCACAGTGTTCTTGACACTACAGGTGCAAATCTTCATCCATGATACATGTGATAGGAGTAGACCCTAAAAGAGTCTCTGAATTTGTTTTCTTTTTTCTGAATGCTATTTTTAGTGGCAGAGCCACAGACTCCTGCTCCACTGGTCACAGGATCCATCTAGGGAAGAGATTCCAGGAAGAGCTCAGAGGTGGAATCAAAGGGATCCCGGGGTCTGCGCGCGACGCTGTTGACTCCTGATCAGGAGATCGATCCAGTTTACCTTGGAATCAAACATGATCCCAGGGTCCTGGAATAGTTTTTCAGAACCAAACTTTTATGTCTCCAATAAATATATTTTTACATTTGCTATTTTTCAAGCCAAGGTTCAAAATGTCTGATCTTCTTAATACATTAGTGGTCAGCTTCAAATTGTCCATGCATGGGACATAAATTTGAATCAACCTTTGAAGGACACTGGGGGCTCTTGGTAGTAAAATAGCATCGACCGCGTTCAAGAAGTATAGGGATGGATTTCCTACCCAGCCTAGGTCAGTCCCGAGCCCTGTTTCCCACAGTATTCTTTAGACCATTAATATATAGATTCAAATTAAAAGGGCCAAGACATAACCCTGTCGAGCCTCTATCATTGAACTAAATGAATCCTTGCAGTCCCTTCCGCGACTATCGCGTACTCCTGTAGTCAATCTATCATAAACGTTTTGATAGCAGAATTGACCCACACACTTTCCAATATTTCCCCAAAGTTTTATTTATTAACACAATCAAAAGCAGATGTGAGATCTCTCTAGGCAAGATGTAGGGAGCCTCTCTGGGCTTTGCATATTTCATTGCAAGATGGTAAACGTTAAGGCGTTGTTCGACGGCGCAAGGTTTGAGTCTGAAGCCATTTTTTAATATCCAGAACTGAAGTTGTCTCATGAGAATTCACGTCATGAGAACCCTCCCATAGCCTTAACGGAAGAGTCTATGAGGTAAATTGACCAATAAAACTTGTGATTACTTCTCAACCGGATATATGATGTTACAACGCAGACTTTTACTCCGCATACCGTTACAACGCGGTTTTTACAACGCGGATACTGTAACAACGCATGTATTTACAACGCATTTTTTTACAACGCAGGTACCTTTACAACGCATACCATTACAACGTAAGTATAGGTAAGTATATGTTAATATTAATAATATATTAGTAACTTAATTTTAAACATATAATTTAATGTAATTTTAAATAATTTAATTTCCGATAATTATTGTAAATTTAAATTAATATTACTTTATTTTTACCATGTACCCCTGTACCCCAGAAACTGAAAACTGACCCTAAACCCCAAAAATAATTTCAAGTAATTTTATGAAATATAATTTAAATTAATTAATGAATATTTAAAAAAATATAACTTTATTTTTACCCTGTACCCCTGTACCCCAGAAACTCAAAACTGACCCTCAACCCCAAAAATAATGCAATGTAATTTAATATAATTTATTTACTATTAAATAATTTAATTTAAAATTAAATTTAATTTATTTTTACCCTGTACCCCAAAAACTGAAAACTGACCCTAAACCCTAAAAATACCCCTTTACCCAAAAACTGAAAACTGACCCTGAACCCTAAAAATACCCCTTTACCCAAAAACTGAAAACTGACCCTGAACCCTAAAAATACCCCTTTACCCAAAAACTGAAAACTGACCCTGAACCCTAAAAATACCCCTTTACCCAAAAACTGAAAACTGACCCTGAACCCTAAAAATACCCCTTTACCCAAAAACTAAAAACTGACCCTGAACCCTAAAAATACCCCTTTACCCAAAAACTAAAAACTGACCCTGAACCCTAAAAATACCCCTTTACCCAAAAACTAAAAACTGACCCTGAACCCTAAAAATACCCCATTACCCAAAAACTGAAAACTGACCCTGAACCCTAAAAATACCCCTTTACCCAAAAACTGAAAACTGACCCTGAACCCTAAAAATACCCCTTTACCCAAAAACTGAAAACTGACCCTGAACCCTAAAAATACCCCTTTACCCAAAAACTGAAAACTGACCCTGAACCCTAAAAATACCCCTTTACCCAAAAACTGAAAACTGACCCTAAACCCTAAAAATACCCCTTTAGCCAAAAACCCAAAACTGACCCTAACCCCTAAAAATACCCCTTTACCCAAAAACCCAAAACTGACCCTAACCCCTAAAAATACCCCTTTACCCCAAACATATAACATTTAAAAAGTAACTATATACTTACCAATACTTACGTTGTAATGGTATGCGTTGTAAAGGTACCTGCGTTGTAAAAAAATGCGTTGTAAAAACATGAGTTGTAACAGTATCCGCGTTGTAATGGATGCGTTGTAACAGTAGTGCGTTGTAAAAAATGCGTTGAAACAGGTGCACACCTTCTCAACCCCATCTCAAAAATTGGATTAAAATAGATTATCGCCATGAGTCTAGAATGGAGTGCCGCGTCACAGTGTTAAATACAGCTGTTAGGAGAGGGCCCCACAGACTGACCTTCAACTTACAAATATGCACAGGCATCCAGACAGGGGGCGTATTTCTTGGTCTGGTAGGTATCACAACAACCACTTATTGTAGAGAAAAGGTCAGAGGTTAATTAGAACTACTGACCAGAGACAGACCACTGTAACTCAAAGGAAACAAGCAGGGTAGAAAAGTGATCACCCACGTAGCAGCTATGTTCTCGCTTGTATGTACTCATTGGAGAATATTGAGGGGTCATTTACAATCCTTCAAACATCCCTTGAGTTTTTGGAGAAATAAACTTCGATTTACTTTTCCTTTGCTTGATTATTTATTGAATTTTCCTAATACTGGGTTCAAAGTTTATATTTTTTCCTATGACAGCAGATTACTTCCAGGTTTCTGTAGCATTGACTCAAGTCAAGATGTAAATATATATGATCACACTTACATTTTTAATTTTAATAGTCACAGACTTACTTCTCATATAGGAAGTGGCCCTCGGATCTGCCACTATGTGATGTGTCAAAGTGATGTCCACTGAAAGGAAACTGAACCCGTGGCTCGCTCGCTCAGATAGATTTCAGTGTAATCCACTGTAGGTGCGACCACTCTTGCATCAACATGGCTTGGGGTTAAGCCTTGTTCGCCCCTGCCTCCCAAGATCTTCTCTCTTAAGGAGAACCAGGCCTGAGTGTTCAGATTGGGCAGGAAAATCTAATGGTGACACCAGAGGGTTGTGGCCACTCTGGTTAATATTTTAAATCAGTACCAAATGGAGAGGATCAGATGTTACAAAGACATAATCAGTTATACTTCGGCACCTCCCGCTATATAACTTGCCAAGTGGCATCGCTTGTGAAGTATAAACTTTAGTTTGTCACTTTGAACATGACAAGGATGTCAAGGAAGACATCTCTTTGACTGTCAATCAACAACTGCACAAAGGTTGAGCAATGCTGAGATAATTTTGGTGGATTCTTTAGCTTGTCCCAGGATGAGTGTCTCAGATCACTTAGTTTAGCAATAAAATCATCAGCAAGAAGTCATTTTGTTGTTTGACCAGAGGGGTCAGAGAAACTGTGTAATGCTTCGCCCAAAAAGATGGTTCAGGGCAAAATTAGCCCAGAGAAGAGAACCAAAGTTGTCAGAAGGTATCAATGTGAACTTAAAGCCTTCTTTAGATCTAAGTACCAGAGATTGTATATTTGTAGATTTGGTGTTCTTACTTACAACAATCAAAAATGAATTTACAGAAAGTCAAACTCTCAGAGCACCAGAGGCTGAGGGGGCAGCTGAAACATTAAATCCTCCTTTGTACAGAATATTGCCAAGGATTCCTGCAAAAGCATAATCTCAAATCCTTTATTAAAATACGTCATCTTTCATTGCCTAGCTTCAGACGTAGACAAGTCACATTATAAGATAATAAATCAAGTCAAGTCAAGTCAAGTCAAGATTTATATAGCGCGCTACATACCCATAGGGTCTCAAGGCGCTTGAGGAAAAGGGGGGGGAATTACTTGTCGAATATCCAAGTTTTAAGTTGCTTTCTGGATGCTAGGTGGTTCTGAGTAAGGCGAAGGTGAGTGGGAAGTGAGTTCCAGGTTTTAGCTGCCAGGTAGAAGGATCTTCCTCCCATGGTGGTTTTGTTGATGCGAGGTAAAGCAGCAAGGGCTTGGTTGGAGGATTGTAGCTGGCGGGAGGGGGTGTAGAAGGACAGTCGTGTGTTAAGGCATTCGGGTCCAAGTTCGTAGAGTGCTTTGTGTGCGTGGGTTAGGAGGCGGAATGTTATCCTCTTATTGACGGGGAGCCAGTGGAGGTTTTTCAGGTGATCAGAAATGTGGTCTTTACGCGGGATGTCTAGTATGAGCCTGGCTGAAGCGTTCTGGATGCGTTGGAGTTTTTTCTGGAGTTTTGCGGTGGTACCGGCGTATAGGGTGTTTCCGTAATCCAGGCGGCTCGTGACCAGTGCGTGAGTGACCGTTTTTCTAGTTTCGGTGGGGATCCAGCGAAATGTTTTTTTGAGCATGCGAAGAATGTTGAAGCAGGATGATGAGACGGCGTTGACTTGTCTGGTCATCGAGAGTGAGGAGTCCAGGATGACGCCCAGGTTCTGTGCGTGGTCCGTCGGGATGGGTGCTTTTCCAAGGGCCTCTGGCCACCAAGAGTCATCCCAGGCGGAGGGGGAGGTGCCTAAGATGAGGACTTCTGTTTTGTCTGAGTTCAGTTTCAGACGGCTGTGCTTCATCCACTCGGCTACTTCTTTCATTCCTTCGTGTAAGTTGTTTTTGGCGGTGTTAGGGTCTTTGGTGAGTGAGAGGATCAGTTGAGTGTCATCAGCGTAGGAGATAATGCCTTCCATGCCAGGTCGGGATGTATTATTAGATGGTAAGTTTGAAATGATAGCCTCCCCCCTTCCAATGATCTACTTCCCCACGAGCCTTTGATTGAAAATTTATGGCCAGAGTCAACTAATGTGGATTTCTGGATATTACACCCTCCTCTATCAAGAGACAGGGAAGGAAGGTCACGTGATTAGGAATCCATACATCAGTCAGAATAGGCAAGTCAGGAAAAGCAGGAATGCCTATTATAAACCAGGGTAATTGGTGCATATTCAGTGGTTCGTTGTCAGAATGGAGTCCACTCCCAAACTGTGATCTAAAGTGAGGCGAAGGCCTAAGTGATAGCTGGAAGGAGCGGGCACATAAAAGATCCCTGTGAGAACTAGGGTCATCTGAGACCTTAGAACTGTAAGAGAGCTGATATGAGCAAAAGTTTGTACATCCCCCTTCCCCTCAAGTTATGGTATAGTTTTATTTTTTAAAGTTCAGGAAGTATTTGTGTTGTTATTTCTCAAAGGAGGAGCGTCAATCAACAGGCAACACCCTAGCACGTAGATCATCTAGTCTGGTTTCCTTAAGATGGACTGAATTTCTTAGAACCTTACCCCCAGATGCATCAAGAACCCATTTTGCTATTCCTTAATAGCGAAAAATAACGATTCGCTATTAAGGAATAGCAAAATGCAATGCATGAAGAAATCACACAAAAAATAGCGATTTCTTAAAATTCCTTAATTGCGACTCGCAAATTGCGAATCGCAATTAGCAAATCGCAAATTGAGAATGCGATTTCAAGGGTGCAGGGCATGTGTGTGCGCAACATGAAACTTTGAAATATGCACTTTAGTGCATTTTTCAAAATTTTTGTAAATTACCATGAAGTTCAACTTTATGGTAATTTGCGAGCCCTATTAGCGAAATCGCTATTTTTTAAACTTTAATGCATTGCATTTAAGGAATCTCAATTTGAGATTCCTTAAATGCAATAGCAATTTAAGTAATCGCAATTTTGCGATTTCTTAAATTGCGATTTTTGCATTTGGGATGATGCATTCCAAATGCCAAAATACTAGTCGCAAAGGGGCAGATTCTGAGAATCTGCCCCTTTGTGAGCGGATTTTTGCTTGATGAATCTATGTGTTAGTTCCCTGTTGAGGTGTGACAGGTTGGGAGTGTGATAAATATAGAGCACCATTCGAGTCAATCAAATCAGGTTGCATCTACAAGGTTGCTAGATCCCCTTTGGGAGGCCAGAGAGCACTCAGGGGTTACTCGGCCCCAACTATGAACCCCGAGATCCCTTACCACTGATGTCCTGGGAACTGTCCGACTATGACTCTGCAAACTGGGTAAGTACAGCCTTACCGCAATCAACTCTCAGGATAGCATGGGCGAGCAGCCACAGATGTCTCAGGGAGGTATTGTGTGGGTCGACAAGCTCAGAACTCAACAGCCAAGCATCAAATAAAACAAATGTGTTGTCCAATCCAGTGCTTATTGAAGTACAAAGACAACATTGTATTGTCACTACAATGCATAATATGACAAGATTCAAAGGGCCTCAATTGCAAGGTCAGAAATCCAACTACGATGCCTGGTTAAGCATCCCGCCCACTGCAGCACTTGCTAAGTGACTGTTCAAGGAGTGGTTGTTGTGCCTTTTTATGGATATTCTAATATAATGTAATCACAAGCACTAACTAGGCACAAGCACAGTTAACTAGATGTCTTCTCACTTGTAGTTTGTATTCAAGTAAAACATTTGTACCAAAATTAAAGGCAATGCTTCAGCAACAGTCACTGTCCCTGTGGCAGAGCTCAGTCCATGCATGCGTCTTTTTTGCGATGCCCTGGTACCTGCTCATGCTGCCATGGTTGACCAGTGCTGTTGGATGCTCCTCTTGTAGGCACCCCCATCATTTGACTTGAGGGACACCTAGCAAGGACTAGTGGAACTGCAGCTTGATGTAATCGTTTCAATGCCTTTGCATTTGACTCGTGAGGGACACCTAGTAACGACTAGTTGAACTGCAGCTCTTTGTAGAAATATTTTGATATTGGATACTATAATATTCACTGCCCACTGCTAATCTTGTCCCATAATGCTTTGCAGGGCCTTTGGTTGGGATTGATTTTTGCCCATAACTGTGCTTCGGGTGGTCCTAAGAGGATGGGACCACCACCGAATCGTTCAACATATGCTCTTTGTTTTCAAGGCATCTGCTTGGTCCTCCCCCTAGGTTAGGGGGAACCCCAAAATCATCACCTCTCTCATTGCCTGATATTTTTAATTTTCAAAGTTCACTTTTGATGCATGGTTATATGATTTTTAGCATGTAAAGTTGCTTTATCAAAGCATTTGTGGGTGCAGTTTAATAGCTGACTCCGTTACCTGGAGTTTTTGCCTGAATTCCGTGTTTTTAATGGAATGCATCTCCCCAGCAAACTCCGCTTGTCTGGTCCCAGTCTGTGTGTGTCTCCTCTCCTCACACTCCCTTCTCTTGCAGCCTGTGTGCCCAGGGTTAGTCTTTGTGCGTACGTCTCCATGTGCACATGTCTGGTCCCGGTCTGTGCATGTCTCCTCTCCTAACGCTCCCTTCTCTTGCAGCCTGTGAGTGCCACGGTCAGTCAGAGGAGTGCTTCTTCGACCCTGCCCTCTATCGGAGCACCGGCCACGGTGGGCACTGCCAGAACTGCAGGGCAAACACCGCCGGCCCCCACTGTGAGCTGTGCCAGCAGAACTTCTATCGGCAGGACCCGAGTGGGGCGTGCCAGCCGTGCCACTGCGACCCAACTGGTATGTCCAGACCCAACACTGCTGCTGCTAGGGATGAAACAGTGGGCAACGACCCCACCCTCTACAGGTTCAGTGCCCTACACTCACCAGATCCAGTGCCCTGACCCTGATAGGTCCTGTGCCCCATCCTTGACAAGTTCATAGCCCTACCCTCGCCAGGTTCAGTACCCTACACTCGCCAGGTTCAGCGCCCTACCCCGACAGGTCCAGTGCCCTCCCCTCGACAGGTTCAGTATCCCACCCTCGCCAGGTTCAGTGCCATTCACTCACCAGGTCCAGTGCCTTTCCCACAACAGGTTCAGTGCCGTACACTCACCAGGTCTAGTGCCCCACCCTCGACTGGCGCAGTGCCCTACTCTCGACAAGTTCATAGTCCTACCCTCGCCAGGTTCAGTACCCTCCCCTCACCAGGTCCAATGTCCTACCCTCGCAAGGTTCAGTGCCCTCCCCTCGCCAGTTTCAGTGCCCTACCCTGACAGGTCCAGTGCCCTCCCCTCAACAGGTTCAGTACCCCACCCTTGCCAGGTTCAGTGCCCTACACTCACCAGGTCTAGTGCCCTGCCCTTGACAGGTTCAGTGCCCTACCCTCAATAGGTTCAGTGCCCTACCTTTGACAGATTCAGCGCCCTACCCTCGACAGGTTCAGTGCCCTATCCTTGACAGGTTTAGTGCTCCACCAGGTTCATTGCCAAACACTTGCCAGGTTCAGTGCCTTACACTCACCAGGTCTAGTGCCCCATCCTCGCCAGGTCCAGTGCCCTGACTTTGATAGGTTAAGTGCCCTATTCTCAATAGGTTCAGTGCTCTACCCTCAACAGGTTCAGTGCCCCACCAGGTTCATTGCTCAACGCTTGCCAGGTTCAGTGCCTTACACTCACCAGGTCTAGTGCCCCATACTCGCCAGGTCCAGTGCCCTGACTTTGATAGGTTAAGTGCCCTATTCTCGATAGGTTCAGTGCTCTACCCTCGACAGGTTCAGTGCCCTTCTCTCGACAGGTTCAGTGCCCTTCCCTCAACAGGTTCAGTGCCCTACCCTCCATGGGTTCAGTGCCATCCCCTCAACAGGTTCAGTGCCCTACCCTCGACAGGATCAGTGCCCTATCCTCGTCAGGTTCAGCGCCCTCCCCTCAACAGGTTTAATGCCTTACCCTCGACAGGTTCAGTGCTCTATCCTCGACAGGTTCAATGCCTTACCCTCGACAGGTTCAGTGCCCCACCCTTGACAGGTTCAGTGCCCTATCCTAGACAAGTTTAGTGCCCCACCCGCTCCAGGTCCAGTGCCCTGCCCTTGACAGGTCCAGTGCCCCTACCTCGACAGGTTCAGTCCCCTACCCTCGATAGGTTCAGTGCCCTACCGTTGCCAGGTTCAGTGCCCTACCCTCGCTAGGTTCAGTGCCCTCCCCTCGACAGGTTCAGTGCCCTCCCCACGACAGGTTCAGTGCCCTCCCCTCGACAGGTTCAGTGCCCTATCCTTGTCAGGTTCAGGGCCTTACCCTCGTCAGGTTGAGTGTCCTCCCCTTGACAGGTTCAATGCCTTACCCTCCCCAGGTCCAGTGCCCTACCCTCGACAGGTTCAGTGCCCTACCCTCTCCAGGTCCAGTGCCCTACCCTCTCCAGGTCCAGTGCCCTGCCCTCGACAGGTCCAGTGCCCTACCCTCGACAGATTCAGTGCCCTACCCTCGATAGGTTCAGTGCTCTACCCTCGACATGTCCAGCGCCCTGCCCTCGACAGGTTAAGTACCCTACCCTCGACAGGTTCAGTGCCCTCCCCTTGACAGGTTCAGTGCCCTACCTTCGACAGATTCAGCGCCCTACCCTCGACAGGTTCAGTGCCCTCCCCTTGACATATTCAGCGCCCTACCCTCAACAGGTTCAGTGTCCTGCCCTCGACAGGTTCAGTGTCCTGCCCTCGACAGGTTCAGCGCCCTATCCTCAACAGGTTCAATGCCCTCCCCTCGACAGGTTCAGTGCCGTACCCTCGACAGGTTCAGTGCCGTAGCCTGGACAGGTTCAGTGCCCTCCTCTCGACAGGTTCAGTGCCGTACTCTCGACAGGTTCAGTGCCCTCCCCTCGACAGGTTCAGTGCTGTACTCTCAACAGGTTCAGTGCCCTACCCTTGACAGGTTCAGTGCCCTACCCTCGACAGGTTCAGTGCCCTACCCTCGACAGGTTCAGCGCCTGCCCTCGACAGGTTCAGTGCCCTACCCTCGACAGGTTCAGTGCCCTGCCCTCGACAGGTTCAGTGCCCTGCCCTCGACAGGTCCAGTGCCCTACCCGTGACAGATTCAGCGCCCTACCCTTGACAGGTTCAGTGCCCTCCCCTCGACAGGTTCAGTCCCCTACCCTCGACAGGTTCAGCGCCCTACCTGTGACAGGTTCAGTGCCCTACCCTCAACAGGTTCAGTGTCCGGCCCTCGACAGGTTCAGTGTCCTGCCCTCGACAGGTTCAGTGCCCTGCCCTCAACAGGTTCAGCGCCCTATCCTCAACAGGTTCAATGCCCTTCCCTCGACAGATTCAGTGCCGTACCCTTGACAGGTTCAGTGCCCCCCTCGTCAGGTTTAGTGCCCTCCCCTCGACAGGTTCATTGCCGTACTCTCGACAGGTTCAGTGCCCTACCCTCGACAGGTTCAGTGCCCTACTCTCGACAGGTTCAGCGCCCTATCCTCGACAGGTTCAGCGCCCTACCCTCGACAGGTTCAGCACCCTACCCTCGACAGGTTCAGCGCCCTACCCTCGACAGGTTCAGCGCCCTACCCTCGACGTTTGGTCAGTAATGCCTCCATCTTCTTTGTAGGTTCCTTGAGCTTGCAGTGCGACAGAGGTGGGAACTGCCTGTGCAAACCCAGCATCACTGGAAGGAAGTGCGACCGCTGCCGCCAGGGATACCACTCCTTCAGCGAAGGTGGTTGCAGGTAAGAACCCCCACCCCTCCCTGGGCCACCTTCCCTTCCACTCCTGTGAGGGGGCTGCAGGTAAGAACCCCCACCCTGCCCCATGCCCCCCATCTTTCACTCCAGTGAGGAGAGGCCAGATAAGAACCCCCACCCAGCCTCAGGCACCCACCTCTTCTAATGCTGTGAGGGGGTGTCAGGTAAGAACCCCACCCTGCCCCAGGCCCCCTTCTCTTCCATTTCTGTTAGGGGGCTTCAGGTGAGAACGCCCAACCTGCCTGGGACCCCCATTTTCCGCTCTTGTGAGGGGGTCCAGGTAAGAACCCCCATGCTGCCCCAGGCACCCCTCTTCCACTCCTGTGAGGGGGCTACAGGTAAGAAGCCCCCATTCTGCCAAGGAATCCCCTGTGCTCCACTTGTGTGCTGGAGGCCAGGTAAGAAACCCCACCCTGCTCCGCCCCTCCTTCCACTCCTTTAGTGAGGGCGGATGCAGGTAACAACCCCCACCCTGCCCCAGGCCCCTTCTCTTCCTAGGGGTTGGCGGAGCTTGTGGCATTTGACTCTAAGGAAATCCACTGAGTTACAAACAAACCCCATGAGATTCCGCGGAGTTTCACCCATGGGCAAACATCGCCCCGTCGCGCTGTGATTTAGCAACAGGAGCGCGGTCTGCGCTGGTGAATGAGCACAAACGGCCCCCCCGCGGGGGGCGCCAGAGGGCACAGCTACTCAAGTTGGTTTTCCTAGTTGATGTTCTCCTCGAACGGCCCTTCTGACCGTAAACGCTCACAACTGCCAGCGTTGGAAAAATCTCGCCGGATGTCCTATTAACGACCAAAAATCGAACAATCACGCTTGCGCTCACCAACATACGGCTTTGGTGTGTGCGTGAGAAAGAATTACGCCATGCGGCAACTGGCGGAATTTGGCCAGAACTCTGCATTACAAGCGTAATGCGTAGTCGCCAAAATTCTGCCAGTGGAAAGGAATATTTTTCCCAACCCTATGTTCCTCTCCTGTGAGAGGGCTGCAGGTCATAAGCCTCGCCCCATCTAGGCCCCTTCTTTCTCTACTTCTTGCCGCGCTGCCCTACGGCAATGTGGAAGGGCAGGAATGTACCATATTTATGAAATACAGGGCATTCCTGTCCTCCCCCCTGCACTGGTGCACAATGGACTGCCCACCGCCAACGCTGGCGCGCTTGCACCACGATGCAAGGGGGATTGCATTGAATGCAGATTGTTTCTGAGCAGAAAGGGACACCTTGATGCACAAAAACGACCCGGAGAGTGTGTTTCCCCTTCCTATGGGTGCCGCAGAATGCAACACGTGAGAAAAGGAAGAAATGAGAAGAAATGAAAGAATTCCACTTGCTCTGCGGAGAAATAAGGATTTGGAGCTGTCCTAGGTTTGTGCGATTAAGCAAACCTGGGGGAGCGTCAAAATCCATGGGTGCTGCGTTGGGAAATCCACCACAACGCCCTTGGAACGCCTCCTGAGAGCAGAGCGGGGCAACGCAGCAACTTGCGCTGCTTTGTGTGACTCCGTATCAGAGGCCATTGAAAGCCACTCAGGGTGCCTTTCTGTCTCCCCATAAATATGATTGAGAGGCCTGCGCCACCGGAGCATCAGAAAAAGAGACTCTCGGGCGCCTCAGGTCGCTCGTAGATATGCCCCTGAAACTTTTGGTCTAAGTTTACCCTTGTGATTCGAGCCCTTAGTCTACACATGATTGGCAGGACACACCTGATAACTTAGATTTACCGTCCCTCCCAACTCGTGCCTGTCCAGGGTCGGACTGGGACAGAAATTAGGCCCTGGCTCAAAAATAAATGTGGCCCGTTAGAGAATTAGTTTAAAAAGTAACCCATGTTTGCAATTTGGATTGTTTTTCAAGGTTTCGAAGGCCGCATAGATTGGATCTTATAAGCCAGTCCACCCCTCTGCCTATTTATGTGATGAACAGTAACCAGAGGGGGTTTCTCTGTGTACATCGCTTTGATGGCTCTTTTTCGCGCTCTATAAAACTCTTAAATAAATATATAAATAGTATGATTGTTCATATGTTACAATAAATGTGTGACTCAATGGGGAATAAATGCATAAAGAAATCCCTTTGGAATAGCCAATGAAAGGCACATTTTCAATATGATGTCTTACAGCAGCATAAACACAGCAATCTGCAAATCTGTCTGAATGTTACACAAATTTCTTGTAAAACTAAGAAGATTTTTTTTTTAATGTCCCATGCAACGCACCTAGGTGAAGTATTTGGTGAGCCTCCCTTCAACAAAGCAGCCTAAAATGGCTTTTTGGCTTCTCTAGGTTCACCTGTCCGTGGATATCCTGGGTGTAAACTGCATTCCCTTAGTCCATCTGAAGGATTTCAACAGGAATGAGTCTCTCCAAATGTTGTGTTCATCCTCTGGAGCCCAGTGGGATTTTCCTCAGAGACCTGGCCCTATGGCTGGGAGCCAGCGGCTGCACGGCATGTCTGTCTGCAGGGGTTAATTTGCACCGGTGGTTTCCAGGGTGCTCTGCACTGGCGCTTAATTGTGAACATCAGCACATATGACAGTTTGCCACATGGTGGCGATGTCTGTCTAATCTAGTGATGAGCACAACAACAGATGTTTATTAATAATTATAGATAAGAAATAACTAACACCTACCACCTAAGCCATTCTTACAGCTTTGGGGGCCAGATATTGTCTACCTTGTCACACTTTTTGGAGTGTGACAATGAATAGTGTTGTTTTGGCAGCGCAGGCTGGGGCGATTAGTGATGCCAGCTTTGGGGGCCTGCTGGTGAGGACCCGGGCACTTCTGTTTTTTACAAATCATGCACTCTCTGTCCTTGTTTGGACAATCAATCCGCCCACGCAGCGTCCCTCGCATGCACACTTCCGCTCTTCATTATTGGAGGTGTTTGGCTTCCTAATTGATAGATCATATGAATAAAGGTACCCTCACAGGTGATAAGCCTCACGCTATAATTTCACATAACATATGAATATTAATCCCACGCAGTCTTCTGAAATTGGCCCTCCCTGCGCGCTCTGCGTAGCAGGTGAGGGTTCATGAGCTTGTTGACCTGCCATTACCTGTATTCAGAGCCCAGCCCCTAAAACAAGAAGGGAGGGGCTCACCAAGTTAGGCAGAATGTGTGTGACATCACAGGAAGTGGCATCATGGCGCGTGACATCGCATGTGGCATCACCAGAAGTGGCATCACAACCCATGACCTCACAGGAAGTGGCATCACAACCCATGACCTCACAGGAAGTGGCATCAGATCTTAAAATCTCACATATGTTTAACAGGTCTTTCATTTGAGGGCATTGGCAGTTCCCTTGTTCTGATTAATTGGTTGCAATATCTGCATTTTTTTTTATTTCAAGGGTTTTTATTGAGGATATGTTGTGATATGATACAGATACAGTACAATTGTTATGGGGGGGCAAATACAGATGAGATACAAGCATATTGTAGTAAGCATATGGGATATAGGCATGGTGGCTGATATTGGTAGTCGACGTATCTGTAGGCCCCGAGAGACTAAAAGGAAGTGTGAAAGAAGGAAAAGGAAGAGAAAATGACCTGGCCATCGGGCATTCATAAATTAGTTGGGCCAGATCTCCCTTTTCTTTATGGCAGTTCCAGCATGTGTTGCTCTCTGTGGCACCTACTGCAGCTAGGCGGGCCGGCGTCCAGAACATTCTGTGGAGTAGCCAGTACTTTGTTTGCGCTAGTTGGGGGGAGACTTTGTTCTTGGAGGCTGAGACCCAAAGCCGGGATTTCTCATCTTCGCTAAAGTGTCTGTTATGCAGTGTTTCCCAGAACGCCACCGTTTTGGTGTTAAGTGTTGACGTGTGTGGGCTTAGGAGTTTGCATAGGTGGGCGGTTTGGTGTCCGATCTTGTTCAGGTTTTGCATGTATTGCACGATGGAGGGTGTCTCTTTGGTCAGGTTTGCTAAAGTGTGGTGTGCTAGCTAAATCTCAGGGAATAATAAAAAGATAACTCTGGGGAATAACGTATTTCCTGACGAGTTCTGTGTTTTGCCTCGTCCGAGTTATGAATCAAAGTAGCGTAGAGGGTTAAAATGTCTCCTGCAAAGCACATTACGTAACACTCAGATGAAAGGTTTGTATTTTATGTAAATGGGTAACTGCTTTTAAGACAGAGATCCTTTTGTTACCTGCAGCTCATAAATAAATTGTAATCTTTGCAATATAGCACAGTGAGCTAATAAGAACATGCAACGTCCACATCTTATAACCCTCACTGTCTTATGTAACACATCTTTACAATGATGTACACACATATGCTTTATTTTCAATGTATAATCTGTACGTGTGATGTAAAGCACTCCGACACCCTGCATAGGGATGAGCACTGCTAAAGCGCTATAAAAGACATAAACAAAATAGTGGAATTTAAATTGTTATTTGTGTAAATACTGGAACAGACCAACACATCTGACATTCTTACAGTGCATACATCTCTTATATACAGGGGCTGAACAAAGTCAAATGCATTTCTCACTTAAGTACCTGTGAAGGGATAAGATGTGAGCCATTGCATCTAGGTGTGAGGCTCCCCATAGCTCCCAGGCAGCATAATCCAACAGAGAGAGGGCTGATGGCCCCTTAACCCTGCTTTTGGTATGGCTGAAGCTGGAATCTGATAAGTCCTTTGCTGCTGAAAGTGTCAGAAAATGACATGTGAATTCCAGGAGAAGTAGGAAGGGAATGTGGCGCTCTGATGAAAGTGGCCAGGTTTGCAGCAGGGTAGACTGCCTACCCTCTGAAACCTGTGGGTAGGAGGCGTCTACCCGCGTCTACCTCGACGCAAGCTGTCTGTTTTTACCTGAGAGGACGTATTTGCTTATTTTTACTTGTGTGTGTGTGTTTTACCAGTGCTCACCTGTAAGCACCTGTGATCACCTGTCTTCTCCTGTAATTCTTCGCCCCTCGTGCAGACCCTGTAGCTGCCACCCTGCAGGCACTGTGGGTGAATGCCACCCGGAGAGTGGACGGTGCCCCTGCAAATCCAATGTGGAAGGCTTCTCCTGTGACAGGTGAGCAGTGAGCTTGGCAGGGCCCTCGACCTCTCTTCATTCCCTGCTGTCTCTCCGACATAATCCTTCCTCATGTGTCCACGGCTTTATCTTCCTCTCTGTCTTTCCTTGTCATTCTGTCATTCTCTGTCTCAAAACATTTCTCCCATGTTTCCTTCCTTTTATTATTCCCTATTTCCTTTTTGCCTTCCTTTCTTCATCTTCCCTTAATTTCTTAATCTCTTTTTCTTTCCTTCTGTCCGTTTGTACTTCGCATCCATCTTTCCTTCCTTCTGTCTTTCCTTTTACTGCTTCTCTTTTCTCCTTTCTTCTATCTTTCTTTCCATCATTCCTTCCTTTCTTTCTTTCCTTCCTTCATCTTTCCTTTTTTTGCGTGTGTCCCTCCTCCTGTCATTGTGTCCACCATTCTTTTCCTCTTTACTTTTTTCTTTCCCCCTTTTGTCTTTCCTTTTTTTCCTTATAGCTTTCCTTCCTTCCATCCTTCTTATTCCTTTCTTTGTTCCTTCTGTCTTCTTTTCTTCGCTCTGGGCTTCTCCTTTCTGTACATCTCTTCTTCATTCCTCTACCTTTCCTTTGTTCACTCTTTCTTTCATCTCTCCCTTTTTCCTCCTCTTCCACGTTTCCTTTAACTCTTTCCTCCGTACACATTTATTTCCTTCTTCCTTCCCTCCATCCTTCCTCCTGCCAGCCTTCCACAACACACGAGGAAATCTTACACGAAATCTGCGTCCACACCCTTTGGAAGGGTGTCTGCCTCCAGTGTCAGATTCATGGGCTTGCATGGCAGGAAAGTAGCCCCGTCACTAGGACGCGTCCATCTTCCTCATCCCAGTCCTGAAATATAAGAATGTTTTCAAGCGAGCCTTTCATAGGGGCAGAAAACACCCAGAAAGAGAGATCATTGGACCAAAACTGACTGTTGCACCTAGGGAAAAATTCAATAAAATGACCCATCATTAATGGCTGCTGGTAATTCTTGAGTTCCAAAGTTTGAATAACCACAACAGCTTGACGTCTGTACTGAGATATAAACATATGCGGCCCAGCCCGCGGAGCTGCAAAACAAACGTCTTTTACAAACGCACCAGTGGAAAAAATGAAGCAAGGGAGGGGAACATGGGAGGGCTCTCAGCTCTCCAGCTCATCTGGCCAAAGAGATAACCAGGGGGAAATGCACTTTAGCCAACACATTGTTTAAACCTCCATGGTCACATAAAGGGGGTTATGTAATTCTTGCAATACCACCCTTATGTTCCAGGAGGGGCAGGATGATGTTCATCAGGGCATCTTAGAACAAAGTTCCTTAATGCTCTGGACTCCAGGTCAGACACTGTAAGGACGTCAGAACCCCAGACTACCTGAAGTCAAGACAACTAGACCTAGTGTAAACCCATCCAGTAAAAAGTCTAGCATTTTAGAAGAAAAAAACGTAGAGGCCTGAAGACGATTTCAAACCCACCAGTTTTGAAAATTCTTCCAATGGCCTTCATACCCTCAGGAGTAGCTGGATGCCGAGATAAATCAATAGTGGCGACTACTTCAATGGAACCACCCTGAGATTCTAGTCTCAACCTTTCAATTTCATACCACAAACAGAGCCTCTCAGAGGTGACCCCAGAAGCTGAGGGCATCGAAGAGGTGAGGCAGCTGCAGGGAAGACCTCATAGGGATAAACTGACATCTGCAGTAGGATCGAATGCCAAATTTGATGAGACCAGCAATGCCATCTGAAGGAGTAACGCATGATCATCCTGAATTTTTCTCACCAGTTTGTAAATTAGCAGGATCAGGGTAACGCATAAAAAAGTCCAGCTGTTCAATTCAGGGACAAAGCATCCTCCCTGCCCCTCAGCTGTTTGAGAAGGCATCCGAGAACCAAAATCAAGCAACATTGTGTTCTTGCCCGTGGAAAAAGGTCCAAGCGAGGAGTTCCAAACTTTGCTGTTATCCTTTGGACCAATCATGGACACGGGCAAATGGCCACCGATGAAGGAAAGACTCTGCTTAACCAGTCTACAAACCCATCATTGACCTCTCCCAACTCCTACCCGAAATGTACATCACTGAGAGAAATAGGAGACTGGACTCTGCCCCGCTCCCGCACTGATGAGCCAGAATTGCTCATGCAGTTTTACTGTTGGTTCAGATCCATAATGCTTGATTCTGATGTAAAGGGACATTCCTCCTGTGACCAAAGGCCAGGTGCCAATGTGCCCACCTGGGCTTCTCCTCAGGCCCTGCCACTGGCATCCGTTGTCATGGCAAGGGTCCCGAGGGACACAAGACGCAACCCTGATTCGGATTGTCTTGTGTCAGCCACCATTGGTGGTCCAGTTCTATCTGAGATGAGACAGGAACCATCGTCTCACAGTCCTCTTACATCTGAGCCCGCCGGTGCAGAAGATTCCAAATGGAGGATGGAGTTGACGTCGGGTCCATTGAATGATCATCGCCCTGGCGGGCGTGGGCCGTTGACCATTGTCTCACAGAGGCCTCTTGTTTTTCCAGTATCTGGAAAATATACTCACCCTACATCCATTTGGAGGAGGGTAGTTGTAAACTTAAGTTGTTGATATAGAGGCAGCTGTGACTTCTTTTGATTTAGAAGAATAACACATCTGGTGAACACTGTACTTCCGGCACACCCTCACAAACCTCACAACCCTTCGAGGAAGAGAAACAACACATTAACCAGATAACAGTGGACTTGAATGTCTTTTGAGTCACTACTGCCCAGCAGAGAAGTGGGAATCTTTGTGTATATACACACTGGGAGAAGATGTTATTCCAAAAAAGAAGAAGAAGTTGGAATTGGTAGTGTGCTTTCTGAACACAAACTCTCAGATATTTTTGATGGTCCTGATGATTGGGACATGAAGGTATGCATCGAGTGGGTCAAAAGAGTTCAGATAATCTCTTGCATAGTGATTGAGATTATACTGCACAGAGTGACATTTTCAAATGTTTGTCGCGGTACAAAGAAACTGGCCTTTTCAGGTTCAGAATGGGACGAAACTCCCTGAAGGCTTTAGGACCAGGATTCAGGAGGGGCACGGAGCATCCTCGCTGGCTGCTCTTGTTCGGAGGGGCGCGGAGCATCATCGCTGGCTGCTCTTGTTCGGAGGGGCGCGGAGCATCATCGCTGGCTGCTCTTGTTTGGAGGGGCACGGAGCATCATCGCTGGCTGCTCTTCTTCGGAGGGGCGCGGAGCATCATCGCTGGCTGCCCTTGTTCGGAGGGGCGTGGAGCATCATCACTGGCTGCCCTTGTTCGGAGGGGCGTGGAGCATCATCGCTGGCTGCTCTTGTTCTGAGGGGCGCGGAGCATCATCGCTGGCTGCTCTTGTTCGGAGGGGCGCGGAGCATCATCGCTGGCTGCCCTTGTTCGGAGGGGTGTGGAGCATCATCGCTGGCTGCTCTTGTTCTGAGGGGCGCGGAGCATCATCGCTGGCTGCCCGGAGCATCATCGCTGGCTGCTCTTGTTCGGAGGGGCGCGGAGAATCATCGCTGGCTGCTCTTGTTCGGAGGGGCGCGGAGCATCATCGCTGGCTGCTCTTGTTCGGAGGGGCGCGGAGCATCATCGCTGGCTGCCCTTGTTCGGAGGGGCGTGGAGCATCATCGCTGGCTGCCCTTGTTCGGAGGGGCGTGGAGCATCATCGCTGGCTGCTCTTGTTCGGAGGGGCGCGGAGCATCATCGCTGGCTGCTCCTGTTCGGAGGGGCGCGGAGCATCATCGCTGGCTGCCCTTGTTCGGAGGGGCGCGGAGCATCATCGCTGGCTGCTCTTGTTCTGAGGGGCGCGGAGCATCATCGTTGGCTGTCCGGAGCATCATCGCTGGCTGCTCTTGTTCGGAGGGGCGCGGAGCATCATCGCTGGCTGCTCTTGTTCTGAGGGGCGCGGAGCATCATCGCTGGCTGCCCTTGTTCGGAGGGGCGTGGAGCATCATCGCTGGCTGCTCTTGTTCGGAGGGGCGTGGAGCATCATCGCTGGCTGCCCTTGTTCGGAGGGGCGTGGAGCATCATCGCTGGCTGCTCTTGTTCGGAGGGGCGCGGAGCATCATCGCTGGCTGCCCTTGTTCGGAGGGGCGCGGAGCATCATCGCTGGCTGCTCTTGTTCTGAGGGGCGCGGAGCATCATCGCTGGCTGCTCTTGTTCGGAGGGGCGCGGAGCATCATTGCTGGCTGCCCTTGTTCGGAGGGGCGCGGAGCATCATCGCTGGCTGCCCTTGTTCGGAGGGGCGTGGAGCATCATCGCTGGCTGCCCTTGTTCGGAGGGGCGTGGAGCATCATCGCTGGCTGCTCTTGTTCGGAGGGGCGCGGAGCATCATCGCTGGCTGCTCTTGTTCTGAGGGGCGCGGAGCATCATCGCTGGCTGCCCTTGTTCGGAGGGGCGCGGAGCATCATCGCTGGCTGCTCTTGTTCGGAGGGGCGCGAAGCATCATCGCTGGCTGCCCTTGTTCGGAGGGGCGCGGAGCATCATCGCTGGCTGCCCTTGTTCGGAGGGGCGTGGAGCATCATCGCTGGCTGCCCTTGTTCGGAGGGGCGCGGAGCATCATCGCTGGCTGCTCTTGTTCGGAGGGGCGCGGAGCATCATCGCTGGCTGCCCTTGTTCGGAGGGGCGCGGAGCATCATCGCTGGCTGCCCTTGTTCGGAGGGGCGTGGAGCATCATCGCTGGCTGCCCTTGTTCGGAGGGGCGCGGAGCATCATCGCTGGCTGCTCTTGTTCGGAGGGGCGCGGAGCATCATCGCTGGCTGCTCTTGTTCGGAGGGGACGTGGAGCATCATCGCTGGCTGCCCTTGTTCGGAGGGGCGCGGAGCATCATCGCTGGCTGCCCTTGTTCGGAGGGGCGCGGAGCATCATCGCTGGCTGCCCTTGTTCGGAGGGGCGTGGAGCATCATCGCTGGCTGCCCTTGTTCGGAGGGGCGCGGAGCATCATCGCTGGCTGCCCTTGTTCGGAGGGGCGTGGAGCATCATCGCTGGCTGCCCTTGTTCGGAGGGGCGCGGAGCATCATCGCTGGCTGCTCTTGTTTGGAGGGGCGCGGAGCATCATCGCTGGCTGCCCTTGTTCAGAGGGGCGCAGAGCATCATCGCTGGCTGCCCTTGTTCGGAGGGGCGCGGAGCATCATCGCTGGCTGCCCTTGTTCGGAGGGGCGTGGAGCATCATCGCTGGCTGCTCTTGTTCGGAGGGCCGCGGAGCATCATCGCTGGTTGCTCTTGTTCGGAGGGGCGCGGAGCATCATCGCTGGCTGCCCTTGTTCGGAGGGGCGTGGAGCATCATCGCTGGCTGCTCTTGTTCGGAGGGGCGCGGAGCATCATCGCTGGCTGCCCTTGTTCGGAGGGGCGCAGAGCATCATCGCTGGCTGCTCTTGTTCGGAGGGGCGCGGAGCATCATCGCTGGTTGCTCTTGTTCGGAGGGGCGCGGAGCATCATCGCTGGCTGCCCTTGTTCGGAGGGGCGTGGAGCATCATCGCTGGCTGCTCTTGTTCGGAGGGGCGCGGAGCATCATCGCTGGCTGCCCTTGTTCGGAGGGGCGCAGAGCATCATCGCTGGCTGCTCTTGTTCGGAGGGGCGCGGAGCATCATCGCTGGCTGCCCTTGTTCGGAGGGGCGCGGAGCATCATCGCTGGCTGCCCTTGTTCGGAGGGGCATGGAGCATCATCGCTGGCTGCCCTTGTTCGGAGGGGCGCGAAGCATCATCGCTGGCTGCCTTTGTTCGGAGGGGCGTGGAGCATCATCGCTGGCTGCCCTTGTTCGGAGGGGCGCGGAGCATCATCGCTGGCTGCTCTTGTTTGGAGGGGCGCGGAGCATCATCGCTGGCTGCCCTTGTTCAGAGGGGCGCAGAGCATCATCGCTGGCTGCCCTTGTTCGGAGGGGCGCGGAGCATCATCGCTGGCTGCCCTTGTTCGGAGGGGCGTGGAGCATCATCGCTGGCTGCTCTTGTTCGGAGGGCCGCGGAGCATCATCGCTGGTTGCTCTTGTTCGGAGGGGCGCGGAGCATCATCGCTGGCTGCCCTTGTTCGGAGGGGCGTGGAGCATCATCGCTGGCTGCTCTTGTTCGGAGGGGCGCGGAGCATCATCGCTGGCTGCCCTTGTTCGGAGGGGCGCAGAGCATCATCGCTGGCTGCTCTTGTTCGGAGGGGCGCGGAGCATCATCGCTGGTTGCTCTTGTTCGGAGGGGCGCGGAGCATCATCGCTGGCTGCCCTTGTTCGGAGGGGCGTGGAGCATCATCGCTGGCTGCTCTTGTTCGGAGGGGCGCGGAGCATCATCGCTGGCTGCCCTTGTTCGGAGGGGCGCAGAGCATCATCGCTGGCTGCTCTTGTTCGGAGGGGCGCGGAGCATCATCGCTGGCTGCCCTTGTTCGGAGGGGCGCGGAGCATCATCGCTGGCTGCCCTTGTTCGGAGGGGCATGGAGCATCATCGCTGGCTGCCCTTGTTCGGAGGGGCGCGGAGCATCATCGCTGGCTGCTCTTGTTCGGAGGGGCGCAGAGCATCATCGCTGGCTGCCCTTGTTCGGAGGGGCACAGAGCATCATCGCTGGCTACTCTTGTTCGGAGGGGCGTGGAGCATCATCGCTGGCTGCCCTTGTTCGGAGGGGCGCGGAGCATCATCGCTGGCTGCTCTTGTTCGGAGGGGCGTGGAGCATCATCGCTGGCTGCCCTTGTTCGGAGGGGCGCGGAGCATCATCGCTGGCTGCTCTTGTTCGGAGGGGCGCGGAGCATCATCGCTGGCTGCCCTGGTTCGGAGGGGCGCGGAGCATCATCGCTGGCTGCCCTTGTTCGGAGGGGCGTGGAGCATCATCGCTGGCTGCCCTTGTTCGGAGGGGCGCGGAGCATCATCGCTGGCTGCTCTTGTTCTGAGGGGCACGGAGCATCATCGCTGGCTGCTCTTGTTCTGAGGGGCGCGGAGCATCATCGCTGGCTGCCCTTGTTCGGAGGGGCGCGGAGCATCATCGCTGGCTGCCCTTGTTCGGAGGGGCGCGGAGCATCATCGCTGGCTGCCCTTGTTCGGAGGGGCGCGGAGCATCATCGCTGGCTGCTCTTGTTCGGAGGGGCGCGGAGCATCATCGCTGGCTGCCCTGGTTCGGAGGGGCGCGGAGCATCATCGCTGGCTGCCCTTGTTCGGAGGGGCGTGGAGCATCATCGCTGGCTGCCCTTGTTCGGAGGGGCGTGGAGCATCATCACTGGCTGCTCTTGTTCAGAGGGGCGCGGAGCATCATCGCTGGCTGCTCTTGTTCGGAGGGGCGTGGAGCATCATCGCTGGCTGCCCTTGTTCGGAGGGGCGTGGAGCATCATCACTGGCTGCTCTTGTTCGGAGGGGCGCGGAGCATCATCGCTGGCTGCTCTTGTTCGGAGGGGCGCGGAGCATCATCGCTGGCTGCTCTTGTTCGGAGGGGCGCGGAGCATCATCGCTGGCTGCTCTTGTTCGGAGGGGCGCGGAGCATCATCGCTGGCTGCCCTTGTTCGGAGGGGCGCGGAGCATCATCGCTGGCTGCTCTTGTTCGGAGGGGCGCGGAGCATCATCGCTGGCTGCCCTTGTTCGGAGGGGCGCGGAGCATCATCGCTGGCTGCTCTTGTTCGGAGGGGCGCGGAGCATCATCGCTGGCTGCCCTTGTTCTGGTTCTGGAACCTAGGATTTCCTTTGTAGAAGATCTCAAACTCCCTGATTTAGAGCTTGTTTTCAAGAAAAACAATGAGGTTCAATCCAATTTGGTAACCTGAACGTATCACCTCCACAACCCAGCTGTCCACCATTCAAAAATTCCATATTTTGAAGAAATGATTGCGTCAAGCCCCTCAAACATCAGTGGAGGAAGCTCGATGTTGCCTGAATTCGAAGAAGGGATACAGCGGGTGGATTTTCCTGAGGAAGGACTGCCCCGGCCACGGCCCCTACATCCTGAGGGATGGCTCTGGTTCTTTGTGGTGGACGCTGAACCACAGACCCTCATTCTGACACTCCGCGGGACGCGCACCGGCGGACATGCTTTTTCTGTTCTCACTGCAGAGGGATGCAAGAACCTTTCACCGGCCACTGCTGCTGAATCTGTTTTCCTAAATTTTCGCGGGTTGTTGGAAACTCATCTCTTTCAGTCTTTAGTTGGATGTCCTCTCCTACCTTGACGCCACGCGGACACCCTTGTGCCCATTCATACACTTGATAAATCTAAATCAGATCAGATCTCTATAACCAAACCCTCCATTGATGGAAATGAGTCAGACTGGGGGATTAGTTTTCTGTCATCCAATGATTTTTAACCCTGGCCTCCAAATATGGTCCAAACAAGTTACGCCGCGTCAATGGCAGATAAATCAGCAGAGTCTCTTGTGAGGAGGCAGCTCCCAGGACTGCATCCTGTGCGTCTTCCAGCTGCCCCGGTGCTCTGGAGGCTGATGGGGCTGTGAGGAGGCAGCTTCCAGGCCTGCATCCTGTGCGTCTTCTAGCTGCCCCGGTGCTCTGGAGGCTGATGGGGCTGTGAGGAGGCAGCTTCCAGGCCTGCATCCTGTGCGTCTTCCAGCTGCCCCGGTGCTCTGGAGGCTGATGGGGCTGTGAGGAGGCAGCTTCCAGGCCTGCATCCTGTGCTTCTTGTAGCTGCCCCAGTGCTCTGGAAGCTGATGGGGCTTCATGAAGGCTCTGAAAGGCTAGACCCAACAGGACACTAGGCTGTGGTTCCATCAATGACAGGACAACCCAGGGCCTGTTGTATTTGTTCTGGCCGTGTATGAGCGCCTAGAAGCAGAGACTGTGCTACATAAGTAGAATAGGCGCGGGCTCGGATTGCACACACAGATGCTATGTACAAGCGCTTTACCTGCAGCCAAACAGGACCCCCTGCTGATAGGGTTATGGTTCATAGGGCAGGGCAACAACTATAATTAGAAAAAAGTCCCTCAGCGACCTATATGTTCAATTCAACAGATCATCAATAACTCGGAAGCTAACACACTATCACAGTCGATAGTGGCCGACATAATGTCACTCGACTACGCCTACAGAATCAAGTGGCTTAGCTATGTCAGAAACTTTTTCACCGACCTTGGCCTCGAAAAACACTACCTCCAGCCAGAATCACTGGTAGCTCTCCCAAAAAAGGAACTCAAGGAACTCGCACTACGGCACTTGGAAACACTAAGACTGTCATCCGAGTCAGCAAAACCTTCAGTGGTTCACGCAAACACAGTCCAGCAAACGTTTGGCATTCAACCGTATCTTACTCTCGACACTAAAACATTCGAGAGGATGTTACTTACCAGGCTCAGACTGAACCTCTTTCACAGACTGGTCGCCTTTCCATTAAACAAAGCCTGGGACCCAAACCTGCCTCCGTGCCCTTGCGACGCGATATCAACCCAATCCAATATCCACGTCATTTTATTCTGTAAATTTTATCATCCCCACAGAAAATATTGGATACTTCCGCTGTGCAGGCGATGGGGCCTCAGACAATGTCGACCAGCCTTTCTAAGACTGCAAACCTTAGAGTCGGAAGAAGTCTGTTACCTGGTTTTAAACTTTTTAAAATGCATTTTGAACCACAGAAAAAACCTTTAGCAAACTGCACTAAGGAAAAAGTAAAAGAAAACGATTTAATGACGGAAGACTCTCTGAAACAAAATTACCTTTTTCCCTTTTGCTTAAATGCACAAATGTTTTTTTATGAAATGGTCTTCTTTTTAATCTATGTATGTATGAATTCCTTATGTTACTTGCTTCTTTTATGGTTTCTCTTTGTGATTAACCGAATAAAGAATTATTATTATTAATAACTCATTCAAGTATAAATGCCAGACAGCAACACTTGATCCACTTTTTAATATTTATTTGTCCTCATAGATATATGCATGCTAGCATTGAAAATTCTTATAGCATCTTATTTTTCATTGCAGAGTTGTACATATAAAAGTGTATACTTGAATGAGTGATTGATGATTCATTGAATTGTATTGGTTGCACAGGCACTTTTTTTCTAATCAAGCGCTTTGCCACCACTTCTATCTATTTAAGCTCTGGAACTGGCGTGCAGAATCCATCCTCTGCAATAATAGCGCCTTGAGACGAAAGATCAGCTATAAGCGGGTCAGCTTTAATTGCGGTCTGGAATTCCTAAGCAAATCCTTCCATAGGATATCTTTATGCTTGAGACCTCGTAAACCCAGAGTTCTCCACTTGACTCCACTCCTGAGTCAGCACGTTTCTTGCTAGACTCGGCTCTGCAATGCAAAAGAACCCTCCTCTCTGGCACTTCCGCTGGGTCAGGGAATGACTGATGCTTCCGTGGAACACTTTACTCTACCCCATCTCTTTCTTCTTTCTGTCTTTTTACCCTTCCTTCTTTCTTTACTTTTCTTTCATCCTTCCTTCTTCGATCCTTCTTCTTTTCTTTCTTCCTCCCATCTACCCTTATGTCTTCCTTCTTTCTTTCTTCATTCCTTTATTCTCGTTCGCCTTTTGTACCTTCCTTCATTTCTTACTTGACTTTTTCGTCTTCTGTTTCTTTTGCACTTCTTTCCCCTCCATTCTTTTCAGTTGTTTTTCCCCACTGTACTTCTTGGCTCTCTCATCTCCTTTCTATCTTCCTTCCTCTTCTCCCTTTCCTTTCTTCATTTTGCCCTCTCCTTCTCTTTGTCCTTTCTTCATTCCTCTCACTCTCGCTCCCTTCCTTCCAGTGCACCCTGACAGTAATGGCCCATCTCTCCTCTCTGTCTCAGATGTGTTCCTGGCACCTTCAACCTTCAGCCCAACCATCCCCGCGGCTGCAGCCACTGCTTCTGTTTCGGACACTCCACTGTGTGCTCCTCGGCCCCCGGGTATGGCGAGCATCTCATCCACTCCGCCTTTCATCATGGTAAGAGATGTGCAGTCAGAAATGTGATGGTACCAGATGGGTAGAAGAAGATGCCATGGTTGAGGGGTGTGGATCTATGATATGTGCGTTCCCACAGTAGAGTAGTAGCTTTGAAGGGTCTTGTTGGACTCAGCCCTTCCTTTAGGGTCATCCCCACACTTTTTGTCTTCACCCCTCTTATTTTCTGAACCAGTTTTTGTGGCTTTTAGGACTCTGCACTGTGCTCTCTCCTAAAACATGGCACAAAGGGCTTACACCTGATTGGTACATTTAATGTGCTGTAAGTCCCTCATATAGGGCACCATGGGTACCCAGGGCCTATAAATTAAATGCTACTAGTGGGCAGCAGTACTCATTGTGTCACCCTCTAAAAGTGGCCTTTTGAAACATGCCTCAGGTCTGCCAATGCAGTCTGTAGTGCAGTTTTAAACTGCCAATTTGACCTGCACAATAAACTTTTTGTCAGGTCTAAGCCTTCTTGTTAAATACACATAAGCTGGCCCTAAAGAAGCCTATAGAGCAGGCCATATTCCATTTAAAAAGCAAGATGTGTTTTTAGTTTTACCAGTCTTGGTAGTGAAAAACTTCTAAATTCGTTTTTCACTACTGTAAGGCTTACTTCTCCCATAGGATAACATTGGGTTACCTTATTACATTTAATAATTGCTCAATTTAGACTGGGAGAAGAGAGGAATATCATGTTTGGACTCAAATGAATTGTAAGTTAAAAGTGTCTTCAAGGGTATAGTCATATTTTAGATTCAAAATTTTAAAATACCTCTTTTAAAAAGAAGGCATTTTCCTGCCATGAACTTAATTAGGCCTTCTACGAGTTAACAGCTGCCTGGGCCTATTAATTTATCCTCCATCAGGAATGCATATTAAGCCCAAACATGAACAATAGGACCTGGGTGTAGCTGATAGAAGGCTATCCTGCATGATGGGGGGCAGAGCTGTTTCCTGCCCTACTTACATTTCACAGGTCTGCCTCCTGCATGTCACATGAGCTTGGGCAGGGCAATAAAGGGGGAGGAAGGAATTTTCCAGAACCAGGTGTGGGGGTGGACTAGAAGTTTCCCTCACTTCTAAGGGTAGCACCAGGTATAATTATTGGACCAAGGGTCAGTTGGGTGACCTCCTGTTCAGAGCTACAGGAACACAACAAGCTTCAGAGACCTCATTGCAACTGCCCAGCTGACCTGCTGCAATAGGCCCTGCCTGGACCTTCAACTGGCCCAGCCTGAGCCCTGCTGGCCTCTGCTGGAGTGAGTTTCTGATCCCCAAGAGGTGCCTTCCCAGGCCCTGGACCCTTGGCCGGTATCAGTTGAGCTCCTCCTGTGAAATCCTGAAGTTCTGAACTCTGTATGCCGGACTTTGATTGGGTAACAACAGAACAGGTTAATTTAGAGATTTTTATGGTTCACCTGACAAGGTTTATGGATTTTGATTGAGAAGAGTTTTCTTCCTCCACCCCAATCAAAAATCAAAACACAATTTCTTACAGCTGTGGGTTACCACAGTGAGGGTGGTGTGGGGGGAGGAAGGGAATCAGGGCACCCACCAACATACCTTGAAGAGGAACTGGTAAGATGTAGGCAGGGGCGCTTGACCTCCGGAGGAGGGGCCAAAGCATACACCTACTTTTTCTGGAGGCACTGTGTTTGGAGGAGCATGGACGGGCACCATTGGATCACCAGAGCATGCCCACAGGGGTTGTAGAGATTCACGGAGACAGAGATGACATGGCCCTGTATCCAAATGTTATGGGTTCTACGGGGGAGGGATAGACAGGCACCCAGGTGTTGTGGAGGTTTAGGAGCGATGACTGATGGTTTTGTACTCATGGATGGGTACGTTTTAGGGCAGTGATCCCTCATGGATGCTCTGCTGATACATCTTGTGCTTGCATTTTACACACACTCGTCTACTCTGCCCTGAGGTTTTTCTGCATTATGTCCTCACACCTCATGTCCACAGTGGGGTGCTCCATGTGGTTTTTTTGTTTCTCTTCAATCAGAGTGCTGTCCTCTGCTGGACAGTGTTACCTCTGAAGTGTTACCTTTCCCATGACAGGAAAGAGGGCTCCTTACCTGGAAAGGGGGACTGGTGGGTGGTGGTGGCACACGTGGTACCTTTACCGCTGGGGGATAGGGGCACTCCACCCTTGTGGTAAAATCTGCAGCCTCCAATAACTGTGATCCTGGACTGCTCTTAGTGTGGGCAGTGAGTGTTTGTCTGGGCCAAGACCTGATAGATGTTTGTATCAACTTAGGGTGTTGAAGGATCTCGGCAGCATTAGCTCTAAGACGACCTCTGACCAAGGTTGAGCATCTATGTGGTTTTTCTTCCCAAGGGTGGGACAAAGCCCAGGACACTGCAGACAGCCTCTCACTCTGCCCTGCCTTAGAAGCTGAGCTGCTGAACCTCCCAGCGAGGAGAGAACTGCCCTTTTGAGGAGGACAAAGTGCAGGAGCAGCTGACCTCTATGGAGGATTCGGGTTGACCTGTGTGGAGGACGCGGGGTGAGCTCTATGGAGGGTTCAGGTTCACCTGTGTGGACGGAGTGTGTTGACCTGTATGGAGGGTGCGGGATGACTTGCTTGGAGGATGAAGGTGACCTTTTTTTAAGTTTTTTTTTTAAAATAGAGTTTTATATACCGCGAACTTGTGACCTCCTTGGACTACTCTTCATTCACTGTACCATTCTTCTTGGGTACCTCCTCTTCTCTGTCATGCCCATCTTCTTAGTGTCTGCTCTTCCCTGTACGTCTATGACTTACCTCCACTTGATGCTTCACAGTTATCTCCTCCACTGTGTCATCGCCACGATCAGTGGCATACCCATATTTTCTTCATCTATTCCTTCCTTCTCCATCGCCTTTACTGGTGCCTCCTTCCCAGGTGCCGCTCAGTTCAGAAGCTCTGAATCCACCCTCTGTGATCTTCTGGGCTTGGGATCTGGTGGACCATGAGATTGTGGCTGACCACTTGGTCACCACTGGGATATAGAAAACGGTCCTCACGTGCTCAAATCATTTACAACCGACCAGCTCTATCTGTTGTGGAGTCCCTCAGGGCTCCTCCTCATCATCGATGCTTTTTAACCCCCACCCGCGGCCTCTGCCCCCGCTTCGAAGATCCTTCGGATTCAGGTATTTGTCGTATTTGGATGATACTCAGATCGTCATCATCATCGGCCTACATGGTCCGACTCCAGAATCCCCATTTAATCCGAAGAGCTCCCTCGTTACTGTGAACTGTGGATGAAAAAAACAAGAAAAGACATTAACATGGATATATTATTGAGTACCATGAATGGTTCTGATTATAGAAATCTGAATTATTTATTTTAAACACGTAAATTCAACCAGAAGACAGATATAGGAATACCCCCGCTGGAATAATTACAAGAAACAAAGACCAAAAAACAGGTGTGAACAAAGGGATGGGGCAAATCAAACATATCTACATATACAGGAAAAAAACATTATTTAATTTAGAGGCACAAAAAACATTCTTTTATTATAAACAGCCAAAAAAACATTATTTTATATACAAGCAAAAAAACATTATTTTATTTGCAGGCAAAAAAAACATGATTTTATTTGCAGGCAAAAAAATATATTTTATTTACAGGCTGAAAAAAAACATTTTATATACAGGCAAAAAAATCTAAAGAACGTGACAAACATATGTACACAATATTTAGGTCCTAAGGTACTGTGACGTAAACTTTGTGTACATATATCAGTCACGTTCTTTTGATTTTTGTTCATGACTGCAAAGGGGGTGGGGGTCAAAAACTGAATGAAAATAGCTAAATAGTTTGCTGCTTCTCATACTCAGGTAAATGCGCATATAATAACGCACACACCTTTTTAAAAACACCTACAGTAAACCAATTCTCCCCAAAAGTTTTAAAATGTAACATTTGTCCATGCATCCCATCACCCAAACTGCGCTTCCAGTTCAATCATCGCAGTAGCCATGGCAACAGTCTCAGTGTCAGGTACGGAGCCGGAGTCAGCACTTCGGTGTCTCAAAATGCTGAGCACTGCATATAACCCCAGGGGTCAGACTAAACTCTGAATTATTAACCATAATTAGCTCAAATAGCAACCATTAGCCCCACCTGCTTAGCTGCTCGCTTTGTTAGAATAAAAAGGCATTATTCTACTAAAAACTGCTAGTGACTTTCTTCACACCCCCCTCCCCTCCACCCACACACTACCCCCACCCATCATTGCAGGGTGAACCTCGCAGGGTGAACCTCTCATAGACACCTTCACATCCTTCCCAGCGCCCAGGCCAGGATTCTTATAATACGGTAAAAAAAAAAAAATTATACTCAACTCTTACGTTTTATCAAGTACAAAATCTATACTTGAAAAACGTGCCAAATAAAAACTCCACTGAAAACAAAAAAAGTTAGTTAAAACATTATCATTTACAGCGACAATAGCTCTAACTTTCATAAATGCAAAACCAACTGCATTGCAAATGCTTGTTACGCGTGTTAACAATGTCTGGGCATTCTTTGCACTTCGTTAGTTCCAGTTTAACACCCACACATGGCAACATGCAACAGAAAAGTGACAAATGACCTTTGCAAAGGGCCTTCCACTTCGCTTCAACCCTTCTCGCTGTATTTTCAGTAACTTTTGAACCATTTCAGATGCAAACAACACATTTGTTCTGTAAAAATCTGCGGATTAAACAGCAGATGCTAATTATGCGGCAGGTGCGGTGAAATTCATAATTATGTGGAAAACCCACAGCGGCCGCACAATCACATGATTCTAGGGGCCAGAACTATTAGAAAAATATATCGCGCGTGACGGTGCTCCTTGGTTCACCCCTGGCAGCACCATTAGGGAGGGTGAGAACCTTTATATTTTTATTTATTCACGTTTGTTTACAGCACGGACATGGACCAATGGCATTAGAGGGCTTCACAAGAGAGCTGGCATTTTGTTCTGCTTAACAAACAACTTAAGGCAACCTATTGGCACCCGACAAACAAGGAACAGACCGTTCACATCAGCAGGGACAGTGCAGGGTGAGAAGAAGTTAGCTAACCATCATAGTGAATCAGCAACAACATAGAGAAGAGATATTTCATAACAGGAAAGACAGATCAAGTCAGCGTAGGAGATGAAAGCAGCAATCATCACTTCAACCAGAGTATCTATCGCTTAAATAGGATTGTAAGTTCCCGTTTGCATGCCAGAGGTTGTGTGCAGGGCTGGTGGGAAGCAGTTCTAAAGCCTTGTTGCAGCACCAGAGAATGCATGTCTCATGCCGCGTTCTTGCCTGAAAGGCGGAGATTTGAGCAGGAGGGACTCCGTGCTCCTTGATCCTCGTTGAACCTCAGAAAAAGAGTTTTCCAACCAGGTGCAAAGGAGAGGAGTGGTGGTAAAGCCAGAGGCGGCTGGCACAGGTAAGAGCAGTGGGTGGGGAAGGATGCGGCAGGGGATGTCGATAAACGACGGAATAGGTATTATTATATTTATTTAATTATACCAATTCCGTCGTCTGTTGACTTCCCCTCCACCGACTCACCGCGTTTACCTGTGCCAGCCGCCGCTGAGTAAAGCATGCAGTCTTAAACTGGGTCCATGCATCCATGGGAAGAATAGGAGAGATATGGTTGAATTTCCTGTGATCTGTCCCAAAGTGGGCAGCTGTCTGCAGACCCGCTTTCAGAAGAGGTAGATGTGCTTCTGGGAGTCCAGGCAGGAGTGAGTTACCATGAACTAGTCTGGAAAGTACCAGTGGGTGGACCAAAGGTTTCAAGTCCTGCTCAGGAATGAACTGCCGGAGGCCCCAGTATTGTGGTGAGCCTCAGGAAGGCATACCTGGGCTAGGGGTTCGTCCTTCTCTGCACAAGTCTTCAGACCAAAAGAATAGAAGTTGGCACAGAAACTGGAATATAAAAGAAATATTTTATTAACCTCATGAGGTGGAACTACATTCACACAACACCCTTCGGTAATGTATGAAGTAGCACACTGACCCACACAGAGGCTCAAAAGAAGGCGGTACAAGTACAAAAAGAAGGTTTTATGTACATATAAGGTCATACAGAAAATACACAGTCAACAAGAGGGAGGACCTAACAGTTGCTAATTCTAGCAAACCATGTGCTCTGTCCTACCTTTCTGCTGTCTGCTCTTGTACTCTGCCTAGAGACAGGTTATATTTAGCCTCTTCTACTTCGCACATGCTCAGTTAAGCTTGCAGCTGTCTTTAGTCTGTAACTGTCAGGATGTGTTTGCTAGAATTAGCAACTGTTAGCTCCTCCCTCTTGTTGACAGTGCATTTTCTGTACCGCCTTCTTTTGAGCCCCTGTGTGGGTATAAAAGGTCCATGTTCCTTCTGTTCAGTGTGCTACTTCATACATTACCGAAAGGTGTTGTGTGAATGTAGTTCCACCTCATCAGGTTAATAAATTATTTCTTTTATATTCCAGTTTCTGTGCCAACTTCTATTCTTTTGGTCTGAGGACCTGTGCAGAGAAGGGCGAACCCCTAGCACTGGTAGGCCTTGCTGAGGCTCACCACGACAAATTGGGGCCCAACCAGTGGGGCTCATCGGCGACTCGGATGCCCGAAGGAGTGGTCGAAACGAAGTATTGGAATCTTGCTTTGGCCGATCACTACCCGAGGAGACCCACATCTTGGCAACCACTGCTTTTTTCCTCTCTTTCTGATCTGACCCTTCAGGTGGTGCCGGTCCTCGACAGAGATCTCTTCTGTTGATTCGCCGTGCAGTGACAATTTGGTCGATTTGAGAACTTGGCAGTTGGAATCTGGACACCAGGGATTGGTAAGAGTCGTTTTTATGCAACACTTGCTGTTTGTTCGATGTGTAGTTTCTCCTGGCGGCTCTGAGAATAGTAAGATTTAAGAGGGAGGGGCTCATATCAAGATTTTCTGAAGATGCTTCATGTAGTTCCTTTCAGCAAAGAGATCCTTCGAAAGACAGCAGAGAGAAGAATCAGATCATTTAGTCTTGCATTTCAGAGAAGTATATTTAATAAAACGGTTGCCTGTGCATCTGTTACATTCCTCTTTTGTAGAATTGACGCCCCATACAGAATCTGGGGGTGGGGGGGAAGGGGTGTGCCCTGATCCTTGTTAGTGAGGTTATTGATGTCAATATTTTTTGTTTTACTGATCATCCATGATTTTTCACTCTTGAATTGGCCATAAATTCTTGGATGGGATGTCGATGGCTTGAAACAAATGCTGCTGGTTTGTCCAGTCCACATAAATTGAGTCTTCAGTAGTCAGAAGTATCAAGAAAGGAATTTGCCGGCATTAAGTCCAGTCCACATGAATTGGGTGTTCCTCCCTCAGACGTGTGCCCCTGGAGACAATGAACTCAAGTATATAGCATTTGTGGTGTGTTGGTTTCTGACGTTGCAATAGGAGGTCGTTGTCCCGTAGAGTAGAAGAGAACAGGTTGACAGGTTTGTTGTTATCTTTACCCCAGTGCAGAATAAAGTCTCAGTGGAAGACGAGAGGTTCAGAGCGTATCCGCTATGACATATAACTTGAACGCATTCGATGAATGTGTTGTATTCGCCAGGAGGGTGGTAAATGACGTTCTTTTTGAGACTGGAGTTCTTGCGGACACCGATTTCAAGAGATAGGTATTGTATAGAATGGAAATTTACAATTGAGAGTAATTTGCATCTTCGAGAGCTCCTATGAATTACTGCCACTCGGCCACCTTGTTTGATTTCACAGTCACAGGGGGAAATGAAATAATTTGGAGGGGGGAAGACAGTCTAGGACATTGTTCAAAGCGCCATTCAGCCAGGTTTCTGTGAAGACCAGGATATCAAGGTTGAGGTTCACAATCATGTCTGAGGAGTTTAACTGTGAACTCGGCAATTGTAGAGCATGTATCGCAGTTTTGCGTGCTAAGGGAATGCATGGTAACAACACCGTTAAGGTACTTACTTTCTTGTTAAGCCACGTGGGTTTAGGCATGCGTGGTTCTGTCATACAACCGTGAGCAGTAGGCTGGTGAATATGGACTGGGAAGGGTGGAGGCGGAGGAGTGCGGGATGGGGTGGGGCGCCATGGGGACAGGAGACAAAGGTGGTAGGATGCATGCAAGATGGCAATTGGGTAGAGCAATGGACAGAATGGAGAGATTAACATGAGCAAGTCTGGTAGGTACATCATGGTGAGGCGAGGAGGGAACAGGACTGGGAAAGGTGAAATGTGGCCGAGATGGGATAGGAGGAGAGTTACAACGGGAGAAGGTTGCAGGGAGAGATGTAAGTACGTCAGGATGAGGTGAAGAGGGAATAGGAGTTGGAAGGGTGGGCTGAGGCTGAGATTAGTTGTAAGGGGATAAGACCGAAGAATTATTGTTCAAAAGAATGTTAGAGAGAAAGCCAAGCAGAGCAGTTGCTGGGGGGAGTGAGTTAAAAATATTGGGTGAAGGTAGAGCTGTGGCGTTGGCTGGGTATGTAAGAGGGTAGGTAAGAGGTGAAAGAGGAGGAGATATTTGAAGTGGTGGAGACACAAGGGGAATGAAGTGATCTATGGGGAGGAAGATAGCCAGTTGGGCTTGTATCACTCTGGCCGGTTAGGAGGGGAAACAATCTATTACTATGCGGTTTTTACACCGCAATACAATCACAACGTCATCGTTACAACGACCGTGTTGAGACCACACAGTGCCATTACAAGTCGTTACAATGGCTTGCGCTAGATGGCGCTCTAGACTAAGGAGTAGTATGATTTACTACTCCAACATCTTCCTTAGTGTTGCACACACTGGAGTTGGAATAGTAAATCATACTATTCTTAAGTCCAGCGCCCCATCTAGTGCAAGTCATTGTAACGACTTGCGTTGTAATGGCACTGCGTTGTCACAACACGGTCGTTGTAACAACCGCGTTGTGATTGTATTGCTGCGCAAAAACAGCATTGTAAAAGTATATATTCGTTAGGAGTGGGGATATCAGAGGGTGTGGGAGTTAGGTATCAAACATTGGTAACACTGATCTAGTGAAACTAGATCTGCCTCATTGGAGTGGCGCATAATATTTCTGGTATTAAAGATGGAAATAGAAAGATAGCAATTAAAGAGTGAGGAGAGTGAAAACTTAATCTTTCCTCTACGGGGTGTCATTTGTTAAAGAGATATTAAGGGTTTGTTGTAAGACATTGCGCCATAGGTTTGTGTTGTGAGTGAAAACTGGGTGATCGGTTTTAAGGGATCCCTTCAAGCACATCGATACTGGTCAACAGAGTTCCGGAAATTCCCTTGGAAGCTTATGTTTGAAATTTTTCATGCCATTTTTTTATACATATGGAGCATAAGTGATTTTAAAGATGTTGACTTCAGTTTTAGAGAGATGTTTTGAGAGGGGGGAGCAGCCACAGAGGGCCATAATGCCGACTATCTGATTGGTGCAAAAAGAAAACAATGATGGATAGAATGCTGGACGTCATACATTCATCCCAGTACAGGGATCTGGGCCTACATCCATCATTTTTTTGCTCACCATGCCATTCCAGGTTGAACCCAGCCATATGCAAATCAGTCTTGACCCTGCTCCAAATGGGAACAGTCCAGCCCGAACTGCCAGGCCAGGTCCTCCTTAGACCAGAAACAAGCATACTGGGACCGGTTGGTTTCGGGGTTTCACCCCCCATCAGCCAGGCTAGCTTGACTCCAGTGGCCTGGAGAGCACAGGACCCACATGGAGAGCACAGGACCCGTCCTTCTCAGGGTGACAAATGCAAAAAGAAGAATTGATGGACAGCATGTTGAACAATGTCAAACATTCACCCCAGTACAGAGACCTAGGCCTAAATCCATCATTTTGTTGCTCCCCATGTCGCCCCTGTTTAGGCCCAGTCATATGCAAATCAGTCTTGATCCTGCTCCTCATGGGAACAGTCCAACTCCAACTGCCAGGCCCTCACTGGTCCCAAAACAAGCATCTGTCCATCAGTTGTTGCTGCAGCAACTATCTGATTTGGTCAGAGAAGTTGTGGAGTAGGTGGCAAAAAGCTAATCCTTCTGATTGGGTACAGATGGGTGGTAGGACTTCTTAGGCTCCCTGGATTATGCCTTTATTACCGGAGGAGGAGACAAGGCTGTCTCTAGAACCCGGGCGGAGGAAGCAGTGCTCGCTGCTGTAGCCCAAGCGGTGCTCCCAAGGTGCACGGAAGCTATTTCCAGCACAAACAATCTTGAAATCTCAGTCCACCATGGCCTGCCACAGATCCTGGGTCTGTCAAGTGTCAGAGCAGCCACTGGGGCTCCTCGGGGTCTCCCCTTCTCTAAATAAACTATTGAAAGTGCTGAGACTTAGAGCCTAAGTCATCAAAGCAGAGAAAGCTAGAATATAGAGTAAGCGTGGGCGGAAAATCCGTTCCGCTCGCGGATTTTGCGGATTTTCGGGAAATCCGCAATCCGCGAGATTTGCGGATTTCCCGCAAAATCCGCAAATTCGCACGCAGCGGATTTTTTTGGCGGCGCGCGGCGTTGGTGATACAATTTTTGCGGCGCGCGGCGTTTATCATCGTTTGCCGAGTTGTTTTTTTCGATAGTTTGCGAGTGCTGCGCCATTTTGGATCTTGCTGTGTGATCCCGCGGGAATTGGCGAGCGCGATTACGTCATCGCGGCTTGCCAGCGAGAGTTTGTCAACGCGAGTACGGCGAGATCACGTCTCGCGGTACTTCGCAAATTGCGAGATTTGAGATGCGGCGCGCGAAAATATAAATTTGCAATTCTGCACAAGAAATCCACCAGCAAGCAGCATAAACCTTCTAGAAATGATGATTTTTATGTGAATAACTCCTTAGTTTGACATTTGCCTGCACTTTTTTAGCGAGGAGTCCATTTTGGGGAGGGGGGCAGGGGGGTGGGAGGAAGGAAGTGCCCCATAGTCTTCAACTTCCTGTTCCTGTTCAGCAGGCTCCTCCCAGTGCTTTGTCCATCTCCTGGTCACTTTTCATTCGGATGTGGACCTGGAAGGATTACCTTTTGTGGATGCTGCTGGATCTTTGGATTTGAGGCCTTTTTGACTTTCTTTGGATCACTGTTGGATTAGAAATTTTACAAGTAAGTTTGTTTGGGGCATTACAGTTGCTGCAACTAAAATTTTGGGATTTTCGATTTTTGGGCTGTTTTGGGGCCTTTTCCCAGGGGTACTCAGTGGTGGGTGGACTGATTCTTTCTGTGGGTTGTCTTGAATTTAAACATCATGGAGGCCATAGATGAATTGGGATTGTGCTGATTTTTCTGTGTTTTTCGATTTTTTTTTTTTGTAAAATTTTGTGTTTTTCGATTTTTGACCTGTTGTTGGGGCCTTGACCAGGGGTAGTGAGTGGTGCATGGGGCCTAGTCTTTCTGTGGGCTGTCTTGAATTTAAACATCATGGATGGAATGGGATTGTGCTGATTTTGCAGTGTTTTTCGATTTTTGGGGGTGTTCATGGGGAGGGACATGCCATGTGGCTGGTGGCCATTTTGAGTGCAGCTACAGGCACTTGCCATGTGCTGGCAGGCAAGTGGCCATTTTGAATGCAGGCTTTGTTGTTAGGCCTCCAACCATTTTCCCTACTTTTCAACCTTTATTTATGCCAGGGGTAGTGAGTCTTGCATGGGCCTAGTATTTCTGTGGGTTGTCTTGAATTTAAACATCATGGAGGCCATAGATGAATTGGGATTGTGCTGATTTTTCTGTGTTTTTCGATTTTTTTTTTTTGTAAAATTTTGTGTTTTTCGATTTTTGACCTGTTGTTGGGGCCTTGACCAGGGGTAGTGAGTGGTGCATGGGGCCTAGTCTTTCTGTGGGCTGTCTTGAATTTAAACATCATGGATGGAATGGGATTGTGCTGATTTTGCAGTGTTTTTCGATTTTTGGGGGTGTTCATGGGGAGGGACATGCCATGTGGCTGGTGGCCATTTTGAGTGCAGCTACAGGCACTTGCATGTGCTGGCAGGCAAGTGGCCATTTTGAATGCAGGCTTTGTTGTTAGGCCTCCAACCATTTTCCCTACTTTTCAACCTTTATTTATGCCAGGGGTAGTGAGTCTTGCATGGGCCTAGTATTTCTGTGGGTTGTCTTGAATTTAAACATCATGGAGGCCATAGATGAATTGGGATTGTGCTGATTTTTCTGTGTTTTTCAATTTTTTTTTTTTGTAAAATTTTGTGTTTTTCGATTTTTGACCTGTTGTTGGGGCCTTGACCAGGGGTAGTGAGTGGTGCATGGGGCCTAGTCTTTCTGTGGGCTGTCTTGAATTTAAACATCATGGATGGAATGGGATTGTGCTGATTTTGCAGTGTTTTTCGATTTTTGGGGGTGTTCATGGGGAGGGACATGCCATGTGGCTGGTGGCCATTTTGAGTGCAGCTACAGGCACTTGCCATGTGCTGGCAGGCAAGTGGCCATTTTGAATGCAGGCTTTGTTGTTAGGCCTCCAACCATTTTCCCTACTTTTCAACCTTTATTTATGCCAGGGGTAGTGAGTCTTGCATGGGCCTAGTATTTCTGTGGGTTGTCTTGAATTTAAACATCATGGAGGCCATAGATGAATTGGGATTGTGCTGATTTTTCTGTGTTTTTCAATTTTTTTTTTTTGTAAAATTTTGTGTTTTTCGATTTTTGACCTGTTGTTGGGGCCTTGACCAGGGGTAGTGAGTGGTGCATGGGGCCTAGTCTTTCTGTGGGCTGTCTTGAATTTAAACATCATGGATGGAATGGGATTGTGCTGATTTTGCAGTGTTTTTCGATTTTTGGGGGTGTTCATGGGGAGGGACATGCCATGTGGCTGGTGGCCATTTTGAGTGCAGCTACAGGCACTTGCCATGTGCTGGCAGGCAAGTGGCCATTTTGAATGCAGGCTTTGTTGTTAGGCCTCCAACCATTTTCCCTACTTTTCAACCTTTATTTATGCCAGGGGTAGTGAGTCTTGCATGGGCCTAGTATTTCTGTGGGTTGTCTTGAATTTAAACATCATGGAGGCCATAGATGAATTGGGATTGTGCTGATTTTTCTGTGTTTTTCGATTTTTTTTTTTTGTAAAATTTTGTGTTTTTCGATTTTTGACCTGTTGTTGGGGCCTTGACCAGGGGTAGTGAGTGGTGCATGGGGCCTAGTCTTTCTGTGGGCTGTCTTGAATTTAAACATCATGGATGGAATGGGATTGTGCTGATTTTGCAGTGTTTTTCGATTTTTGGGGGTGTTCATGGGGAGGGACATGCCATGTGGCTGGTGGCCATTTTGAGTGCAGCTACAGGCACTTGCCATGTGCTGGCAGGCAAGTGGCCATTTTGAATGCAGGCTTTGTTGTTAGGCCTCCAACCATTTTCCCTACTTTTCAACCTTTATTTATGCCAGGGGTAGTGAGTCTTGCATGGGCCTAGTATTTCTGTGGGTTGTCTTGAATTTAAACATCATGGAGGCCATAGATGAATTGGGATTGTGCTGATTTTTCTGTGTTTTTCGATTTTTTTTTTTTGTAAAATTTTGTGTTTTTCGATTTTTGACCTGTTGTTGGGGCCTTGACCAGGGGTAGTGAGTGGTGCATGGGGCCTAGTCTTTCTGTGGGCTGTCTTGAATTTAAACATCATGGATGGAATGGGATTGTGCTGATTTTGCAGTGTTTTTCGATTTTTGGGGGTGTTCATGGGGAGGGACATGCCATGTGGCTGGTGGCCATTTTGAGTGCAGCTACAGGCACTGGCCATGTGCTGGCAGGCAAGTGGCCATTTTGAATGCAGGCTTTGTTGTTAGGCCTCCAACCATTTTGCCTACTTTTCAACCTTTATTTATGCCCAGGGGTAGTGAGTCTTGCATGGGCCTAGTCTTTCTGTGGGTTGTCTTGAATTTAAACATTATGGAGGGCATGGATGGATTGGGATTGTGCTGATTTTGCAGTGTTTTTCGATTTTTTTGTGCTCTATAACTGAACTGATGTTCCTCTGTCTTCCATTTTTTTTAGGTGCACAATACTCAAGAGAACCACCAGTGCCAGGAAGAAGTCCTGCAGCGGTGTGTGTGTGCAGCATAACGTCACGCGACGTCACGTCTGGCCTCAGACAACTCTACAATTCGTGCAACTGCGGCCTGCTGTCTGACCTGCTCTGAAGAAGATGGCCCCAAAGAAACTTCTCCGTAGCTCCTCTAGCAAGAAAGTTGCTAGTAAGGAGCAGAAGAAGCAAGTTACCAAGGAGGCTGGTGTGCCACCCACCACTTTTTTTGGGAGCAAAAAAAAAAGTACGCCTGCAGCAGCAGGATCTGCTGGGGACCAACCTGAGAGCAGCACCCCTGCTCCATTGGGTTCAGTGCCTCCACCACCACGCCAACTTAAGTCAAAGCCCTTGAGTGCTTCAGAGGCAGTCAGTGTACTTCTCCAATCACCATCGACCAGTGATGTTGGCTCATCGCAAGAAAGTAGCAGCAATGTCCCTGAATCAACACAGGTTGTTGTAACTCATCTGACAAGTGTTGAACAACCACAGCCGCAACAACAACACCATGTGCAAGTACACGCCCAAGTACATGTGGAAGGAGAGGCAGCAAAAGGAGATGCGCAAGCAAAGGTGCATGGACGTTCACAAGTGCCCACAATAGTTGTTCCTCCCGAAGTAGGGGCACATTTGGAAATCGACAATGAAGCTGAGGTATCATTGGAAGCCACTCCTCCTGATGATCATTCATTGTCTTCCACATCCCTAGCAAGGAAAAGATCAAGGGGGGTGTCTACATCTTCTTCAAGCCCACCTCGTTCTGGTGCAAGTGATCTGTCTTGGGAACCACGACAACTGCGGTCTGACAGTGAGGCAGAGGCACACCATGATCTGCCACCGGTACCTAAGCGTAAAAGGAAGGTCGTCCAAAAACTCAAACCTATGGAGTGTGATGAGGCTCAACAAGAAGTGACAGATACTGCTGGTGATGAAGCCTCTCACGATGACGACGAGGCAGTCATCACAAAGGTCACTGCAGCCCCACCGGGCATGCAGCAAAGAGACATTTTGACCCTATCCCGAGAAGCTGCTGAGCGTGATGATGATGTCGGCGAGGAGGCAATGGAAATGGAATCATTAGATTTGGAGTTAAGTAGTACACCAAAACCTACCGCTTCCATATTTCTTCCTCGCAAGAAGGTACCCACCTCGTCCTCGACCTCAATTCGTGGTGGTGAAAGTGCAAAACGTACTGAAATTCGGCAATCCACATCCTCCACTTCATCTGTCATTAGCAGCAGGACCACCACCACCAGTATCGCCGCCTCCTCCGGCCCCCGAAGACATTTCAAGTCTCCAGTTTGGGACTTCTTTAGTGTTTGCCCAAAAAAGGAAAACGTAGCCATTTGTAGCCTTTGTAAGCTTCGATATAGTCGTGGTAAGCTTGGTTCTAACTATGGTACCGGAGGCCAGAGAGGTCATCTTGAGAGAAGGCACCCTGTCGAATGGTTTCCGCACCTAGAGGCGGTCAAGAAAGCCGGAATTGCACGTAATGAAAACGTTGATTTGTCATCTGCTGATGACGAGGAGGTAGAAGAAGACGATTCAAACACTTCACTTACACCCAGTTCCCATGTCAGCAGCACACCCCATGGGAGCCACACTAAGAGTGTGGGAGAGAGTGAGACATCAATGCGGAAAAGTTCATCAGCGAGCGTAACTGGGTCGAAGAGATCATCATCATCCCGTAAATCATTGGTCCAGGGCAACATTAAAAAGATGTTGTTTACAGAAGCGCAATATGAACGCAACCACCCAATGACCCGTCTGTATAACACTAAGCTGGCTAAAATGCTAGCTCTGGACCTTCTCCCTTTTTCTTTTGTAGAAGGGGTTGGTTTTCTAGAATTAGTGACAGTGCTCTGCCCTAAATGGAAGGTTCCTAGCCGGTTCTATTTTGCCCGAGTTGCGGTTCCAGCACTACATGAAGATGTTCTGAAGTTGATTGGGGCAGCTTTGGAGAAGAGTGCTGTTCACACTATACATCTGACAACAGACATGTGGACCAGTGGCGCAGGCGCTGATTACATGTGCATCACTGCACACTGGGTCTCTTTTTCAGGGGCTAAAGCAAAGCTAAACTCAGGTGTTGACACTAACATTGTTTTTAAAGGTGCTCGGAAACATGCAACACTAGCCATGTTTGGTTTGGAGAAACGTCACACAGCAGAAAACATTTTGGATGTCTTTAACACAAAGGTCCTTAACTGTCTGTCCCCACTAAAACGCAAGGTTGGTTATGTTTCCACAGACAATGGCTCCAATATAGTTAAGGCCATGAGGGACGGTTACTATTTCAGAGTGCCGTGTTTGGCGCACTGTATAAACCTGGTTGTCCAAAAATTCTTGGGTAATAAACGCAGTGCAGCGTACAGTGTATTGGACAACTGCCGAAAAATTTGCAAGCATTTCAGGCATTCTTTTAAGGCCCGCAAGCAGCTGAGGAGCATGCTATATCAAAGTCAAATGCCAGTGAAAGCACTCATCCAGGAGGTGGTAACACGTTGGAACTCAACCTTCTACATGCTTGAGCGTCTGTATGAGCAGTATACGCAACTCGATCAATTTTTCTTGAAAGAGGGTATAGAGGAGCTGAGGATGGGTGGGCCGCAATGGAACATAGTTGAAAGCCTAACACGCATGCTTCGTCCTTTTGAGGTCTTCACACGTGCAGTCAGCAAGGAGGACTCTAATTTGGGAAAAGCTATCCCATTGTTGTACATGCTGGAGGACCAACTGAAGGAGGTGTGTTCTGTGTTTCGAAAAGATGACAAAAAGAAAGACTCTTTGCTTCTGGCTGAGACATTATTAGAGCTCCTACAAGGTGATGAACGTCTTCAAAAGATCCACTCAGAACAGCATTACATTTGTGCTACTATTCTGGATCCACGCTACAAAAAGGCGCTGGCAGGCAGAGCATTCTTTCCTTTTGCTGATGAAGATGTTACAAAGTACAAACGTTGGCTAGCCTTGTCAGCCAAGAAGTTTGAAACAGAACGGCTGGAAATTGAAGGAAATGGCAGTACATCAGCAGGCCATCCCCAGTCAAAACAATCCACTTCTGCACCTGTGGCTGTGGCACAAGTGACCTCTCAGCCGTTAAAGACACCGGCAACCGCATCATCTGCACGAAAGGCAGCAGAAACATTGGAGGCTGAAGAGGATTGGCTAGCTCTGCGTGGGTTTGGTTCTCAAAAGGCCAGAGGCACAGCAAGAGCTACGCAAAGTGGAGGAACCTTGGAGGAGGACCTTGAGTCGATGGTGAAGGACTATCTGAATGACTCCACAGAGGTCTATGTTAATTCTGACCCATTGGCGTATTGGCATGGGAAAAAAGAATTGTGGCCACAGCTCACCAACCTGGCTTTAAACTACTTGTCTTGCCCACTCGCAAGTGTGTCTTCTGAACGGGTTTTCAGTGCGGCTGGTGGGATTGTAACTCCCAAACGGAGCCGCCTCTCGCCCAAAAATGTGGAGAGGTTAACAATGATCAAGATGAATCAGCACCTCATACCACCAGATATAAGAGTACGAGAGAGCGTGCCGGATGAAGAGGAGGTGGCCAGCACCATAGATGAGGGAATTTCTACTCTGTCAGGTGGCACTGACCTCACCCGGGCTGAATTCGCAGAGTATGATGACGAAGCCTTATTCTTATTCCTGGACCGTGATTCCGACTTCGAGCCCTGAAAATGAGACAACGAATCAATAACTTTCTTTTTCATCCTTATTCACTTTTATTCCTGTGTGTCTGTCTTTCTTTGTTGTGCACAGTTAATATAATTCAAACTTTAATCAGATAATCACAAAGACAAGCCCATCAGCAGAACTGTCTTCACTTGTTTGCTAATTTATTTGAAGGTGCCGCAGTCTGCATTCCTCAGGTTCACAAGTTCAGAAGAACATGCTCCTCTATCCTCCTCCTCCAGACTCCTATTTCCATCAAAGCAGAGGGCTGGTTTACGCCCAATGAAGAAAGACTCAGCACTTGTGGGGGTGTTGTTCTACCTCTTTGCAGGTGAGTTGACGGGTCTGGGGCCATTGCTGGGAAGCACTAAAAGTGGTTTGTGCCAAATCCGAGGCGGAAATTTTTTTGTGTTTTTGATGACTTGCTTGCCTTTGAGGTGCTCTTAGGGGGGGTTCCGTCTGTTTGTGGGTGAGTTTCATGGTCTGAGAGCATTGCTGGGACACTCTAATCTTGATTGCATTTGCTTTTCAGGAAATCCGTCGTGCCAACCCCGACTTATGGCCCAGCTACGCAGCGCGTTTGGACCGAAGGCCCAGAAATATTGCAAGTATGAGAGTTTGCTTTTGGCCTGTTTGGGGGTGTTATACTTCTTGGCGGGTGGGTTGCCGGGTCTTGGGGCATTCCTGGGAAGGTCTAATACCGGGTAGAAGTGGTTGGGACTAAATCCAGGCCGATTTTTTTTTGGGCTATTTCTGACATTTTGCTCTATGTAGCGTTTTCGGGGGCCTGTTTGGGGGGCTTCCTGGTGTTTGCGGGTGAGTTTCGTGGTCTGGGAGCACTGCTGGGACACTCTAATCTTGATTGCATTTGCTTTTCAGGAAATCCGTCGTGCCAACCCCGACTTATGGCCCAGCTACGCAGCGCGTTTGGACCGAAGGCCCAGAAATATTGCAAGTATGAGAGTTTGCTTTTGGCCTGTTTGGGGGTGTTATACTTCTTGGCGGGTGGGTTGCCGGGTCTTGGGGCATTCCTGGGAAGGTCTAATACCGGGTAGAAGTGGTTGGGACTAAATCCAGGCCGATTTTTTTTTGGGCTATTTCTGACATTTTGCTCTATGTAGCGTTTTCGGGGGCCTGTTTGGGGGGCTTCCTGGTGTTTCTGGGTGAGTTTCGTGGTCTGGGAGCACTGCTGGGACACTCTAATCTTGATTGCATTTGCTTTTCAGGAAATCCGTCGTGCCAACCCCGACTTATGGCCCAGCTACGCAGCGCGTTTGGACCGAAGGCCCAGAAATATTGCAAGTATGAGATTTTGCTTTTGGCCTGTTTGGGGGTGTTATGCTTCTTGGCGGGTGGGTTGCCGGGTCTTGGGGCATTCCTGGGAAGGTCTAATACCGGGTAGAAGTGGTTGGGACTAAATCCAGGCCGATTTTTTTTTGGGCTATTTCTGACATTTTGCTCTATGTAGCGTTTTCGGGGGCCTGTTTGGGGGGCTTCCTGGTGTTTGCGGGTGAGTTTCGTGGTCTGGGAGCACTGCTGGGACACTCTAATCTTGATTGCATTTGCTTTTCAGGAAATCCGTCGTGCCAACCCCGACTTATGGCCTAGCTACGCAGCGCGTTTGGACCGAAGGCCCAGAAATATTGCAAGTATGAGATTTTGCTTTTGGCCTGTTTGGGGGTGTTATGCTTCTTGGCGGGTGGGTTGCCGGGTCTTGGGGCATTCCTGGGAAGGTCTAATACCGGGTAGAAGTGGTTGGGACAAAATCCAGGCCGATTTTTTTTTGGGCTATTTCTGACATTTTGCTCTATGTAGCGTTTTCGGGGGCCTGTTTGGGGGGCTTCCTGGTGTTTGCGGGTGAGTTTCGTGGTGTGGGAGCACTGCTGGCTATATATACTTTACTTTGCAAGAGGTTTGAAGCAAATCCATGGTGGCTGAGGGGACTTAGGGCCTAGCTGCAGAGCGCGCGCGGAGTGATTTGGGAAATTTGTGAAAAAGTGACTAAGTCCCCATTTTTGTACTTTTGCTCTTTGGCTGTTTGGGGGTCTTCTACTCGTTTTCTCCTGGGTTGACGGCTCTGGGGCCATTGCTGGGAAGCTCTAATACCGGATAAAAGTGTTTTGGACCAAATCCCAGGCGGAATTTTTTTTGTGTTTTTGATGACTTGCTTGCCTTTGAGGTGCTCTTAGGGGGGGTTCCGTCTGTTTGCGGGTGAGTTTCGTGGTCTGGGAGCACTGCTGGGACACTCTAATCTTGATTGCATTTGCTTTTCAGGAAATCCGTCGTGCCAACCCCGACTTATGGCCTAGCTACGCAGCGCGTTTGGACCGAAGGCCCAGAAATATTGCAAGTATGAGATTTTGCTTTTGGCCTGTTTGGGGGTGTTACGCTTCTTGGCGGGTGGGTTGCCGGGTCTTGGGGCATTCCTGGGAAGGTCTAATACCGGGTAGAAGTGGTTGGGACAAAATCCGCGCGGAAAAGCCTTTAGTTTTGGCACTTTTTGTAACTTAGGGTTCGTTAGGGTTAGCCCTAGCAGCAGGATTGCATGTGTTTCGGGGTGTTCTAGATTTTTCAAACTGAGTTCTGGGGTCTTAGAGCACTCGTGAGAATGTGTAATTTTGGTTGCAAGTCATTTGAAGAAAATCCATGGTGGGAAAGGGGGGATTTGGCATAGTTAAAGAAAGCCTTTGCCACTATTCTTAACTTAGGGTTCGTTAGGGTTAGCAGTATTTCTATTGCATGTGTTTGAGTGGGGGGGATTTCGAGTCTTGGAGCGATGCTGGCTATGGCTACTTTTGCTTGGTTGCTTGCAAGTGGTTTGAATGCAATCCACGGTGGGTAATGGGTAATTAGGGTACTTCGGCCTACTTTTACTTTCAAAGTAAGTTTTGTCACCAGTTTTCTGCTAGGCCTCGTTTTTTGAGATTTGATTGGGGGTCTTCTACATTTTTGCGACTGGCTTTAGTAAGGGTCTGGGTGGAAGCACTGCTAGGAAGATCTAATTTTGTTCTAAAACACAGTTTACAGTACACCTAGCTTGAGGGGCAAGATCCGATACATTAATTTGCCCATACATCCTTCAAAAGGTGACTCAGAGTACGCACTTTCAAAAACATTGTACTGTCTACTAGGAAAAACAAATTGTGACTTTTTGCACTCCACAGCCTACATGCCTTATATTTATTTATCAGTGGTGTTGTAATATTATATCACTTCCTGTTTTTCGTTGAATAATTACAGGCCGGGTTTCAGTCTCTGCAATGGGGAAAAAAGGATGGAGTCAGGCTTCACAGTAGCGAGCCACAATTCAGCATCAGGCAGGCAGTGGACAGGGTGTCTTCTGGTGACCAACATCGATGGACGAAGCGTCGGCTGCAATGGAGGAGTGCCGCTAATAGGAGGATTTTTTTTCTGCGGGCAACTTACTTACCACTTCCAACAGGACCACTACAACCACATAGATACAGTATCCCTTGCCTTTTTCTCTGACTGTGACTGCATTTCTTGGCTCTCTCTCTGCTTCTACATTGATCCCTTAACACATCACTTAGTCCACTCCACTATCACATCTGCACCACACATAGTCATTTGTAAGTGCTCCTACGTAATTCGCAAGTCGCAGCACGCCCCAGGCCGTAGAGGACTGGGATGGCCCCAATGATGAAGCATGTCACCAAGGGGCAACCCTGGTGAGTGAGGGGACACCTAGAAAAAAAGCAATTTCTCCTTTTCTATCTACTATACCTTCTGTCAGGTTACGCAGCCCCTAAGCGCCTACCGTACTATGAAACTACATTTCCCATGAGTAGGCGGGAGACTTGCAGACTATTTAGTGAGACTATATGAGAGTACCCTTGTATGTTAGGACAGCACTTCACTGATGCCTGTCTTGTCTTCTGTTACAGGTATCCTTTCCCTGCTGACCCTACCTTTACCCATCCCACATTTTTTATTTTAGTTTGTTATTTTTCTCCCCCGCCTAATGCCTCGAACACCCTGTGTTTACACTTCTGGGTGTTGGTGACATTTGGAAGTGGAACCATATTTGCATCGACTGGATCACGGGGAGTAAACCTGACACCTTCCAGACCAACCCCATTGAGTGTTGTTGTGAATGGATTTATAGTGACCAGCAAGGCTCTCAGGTATCTGGCTACAGAGACCTTATGTTGAATATAGTTATCAATATTTCCACCCACGCCCTGTACTGTCGCATTCTTTCTTCCACAGTTGTCGAAAGTACTAATTACTTTTAACTGACATGCATGCAGTTACAGTAGTGTATGCACTTTCAAAGATTGATGGATAGGTTTGTACCCAAAGATTTGTTTATGTTCACAATTGTTCGTCCATGCTGTGCTACTTTTTCTTGTCTCCCAAAACCTTTCCCAAAAACCCCCGTACCCATCCATTTTTCAAACCCTAACCCTCTTCCCCCGGGCTGTGTGGTTTTGATTGATGTGTGACTAAATTACAGCAATAAATCCACACACTTGCTGGGGAGGATAAGGTGATAGCAACAGGCTGGTGAAGAAATCCGATGATATATTCTTACTCTGCTTGACAAAGACCCATGGCTAATGTCAAAGAACTTCAACCGAATTAGTTATACTTTAACATTTGTTAGGCTACAACGTGGCACTGTTCTAGTGTACTTCTGTCACCTGCTATATTCTGTATTGTACCTTTGTATTGCTCAGGAGCACAAACCAGATTTCATTTTCTTTTTTTCATAGGCAAGCAACTGCCACTGTGTCACACCACTAGTACCACCGCTATGAGGAAATTTTATCCGCCCAGGATTGCCAACCTTATTTGCTGTTTCCCGTGGAGCCAGCCCTGGGCCTAGCCCTACTTGCAAACAGAAATTACAGGTAAGATAGGCGTTTGGTTGGAGGTAGTATAATGGAGTATTAGGAGAGACGAGAGATTTGATTGACGGTAGTACTACTAAAGTCCTAGGACTATTCAGGAAAACAAACTTACTGTTATGTTAAACCCCCACCCACCAGACTCAAAAGCAGTAAAAAACAGGTATGGTCAGATAAAGTTTCAAAAAGTATATTTTTATAGCCCTAACAAAAGAATCTCCCGCAAGACCCTCCCTAACCCCAACGATTGTCCTTCAAAAGTCCCCAAAAATCACAACTCCCAATTCCCACCCCCCAAAAGTCTCTAAAAAAGGGGCAAGGGACACTATGGCAGGGTGCTGTTGGAATTAGCAGCCAGGGCATCATGCTCCTTGCGGAGGGTGGCAAGTTCGAAGCGGAGGCCCTCCACCACGTTCTTATAATTATGGACCTCCTGCTCCAGGTAGGACAGTCTGAGGGATAAGCGGCGCCGGTGTGCCTTGCAATTCCTGTGAGGGGCAGCTGCTTTCTTTGCTGCTGGGCGGTGGCGTTTGGCTTTGGTAGCCCGGCTCCGTACCGCTGGAGCACTGCGCTGGCTGGCAGCCCGCACGGAGGAGGAGGCAGCTGTCCCAGTGGACGTTGTTGTTGTTCCAGACTGCGTCTCCTCCTCCTCCAGGGCCACCAGCCGCCGATATTCAGCAACAGTGGCATCCAGCCTCCGTTGCCGGGCCATTCGAGCCTGCTCCTTCCTCCTTGATGGTGTCTTGGATTTGGAAGGAGCAACTACATGAAAAAAGAAAGACATAGTCTGTAACCAATGCTCCTTAAGATTAACACAAAATGATTGAGCAGAAAGTTGTCACAGTACAAGTAGCAAATTGAAAGCACAGTGCATAACTATTGAGGACAGTATCTATGTAACCTCCGACTTCTTCATCCTTGCTCTAACATTAGTGGGAGTTTAAGGAACAAATTCTACGAGCACTATGGACTTCTATTACAGTCGACTATGACAGTACACCACTCTTATTCTTCTTCTTCTCTCTTGTTTAGGACAATTGGTACGTTATCTTATGCAAGCCGGCATAATGCCAGCGCAGTGAACTTGCACCCGAGAAAAACAGACGCACACCATGGTGAGTGAGACAGACTTGCGTTACTGTACCGGTCCAGTACATGCAGGTGGTGAAGCTCTTACTTTTCTATTACGGGTGGCACTGAGAATACTCTGTTAAAAGGGCTACTGCTTAATTAATTTAGCTTTCACCCTACAGTGCAAATGAGTATTAGAAAAGGAAAATGAAGAAGCTAAATTATCTGATTATCTATCACTTCACATGGGATGTATTTGATGACATATGGGATGACTTTAGGTGCTTTGCTTATTATTGAGTGAACAGTGATACCCCCACACATGAATGACGTACTACTACTAAACTAAAGTTATTAAGGGAGGTAGGGAGTGCCCACCGTAATAACTGGATATATGCTGTGCTTGCAGTTGCAATACAAACTACTGCTACTATTCATGGTAGTCTTTGGACAACGTTACAACTTCTTTTCCTTGCCTTTCCTACACTGGAACGGACGTGCGGGTGCGGTGTTACATGCTCTTCAAAGTAACACTTAGTTCATCCAGTGACCGTCTACTCTCTCTAGATTCACATATGCTATCTAAGAGTCAGATAGTACCATGAATGATCCAGGCATCCATCCATTCAAAGTATATTGCACACATACAGTTTCTGTCTCACCCACCCAGGCTGTTCTCCTTCCACCCATCCTTGCTTCATCATTCACCCAGCCATGCACCATACCATTTTCTTACCTTCCCAGCCACCTCGGGGACCAAGCAAACACATATCATTCTTCTTTGCCAGTCATCATTACATTTCTCGTGCTTCCACACTTACTTACACCCTTCTTTCGCTTTTCGTTCATCCCATCCATCAAGTTCACCTCAGATCTGATTGGGATTCTTCTCGCCAAAAACTTCACAGCTAAGTCGAAGTACATTTAGAGGAGGCTACTACCTGCTTTTTTTATAATACACCCGTGCAGAAAGCACACTCTGCAGTCTTCAATCTCAATGACTAAGGAATGTATAGCTTACCTCTGCCCGCCACCACCGTGTGAACCCTCACAGGCATGTCCTTTTCCGGCACTTGCACCGCCTCCTCCCCAGAGTTGTCCTCCTCGTCCAATGCCACCACCTCCGCGCTGGCCCCGTCTCCAGATGTTCCACCTACAAAGTACATTTAATAATGTTAGAATACACCACTCACTACTATATAATATTTGGTCTAGGAGGAAGAAAGAAATGTGAAAAAAGTGTACAATTTAATAATTTTTGACTGTCTACTCTAGAGTAAAAAGGTCCCTTTTTCCAGGGAAGGCTGTTGTCTTGCTGCACTTTTTGGCACAACTGATGAATGTTTGCTTTTTACTTTTTAACACGCACCACTTTTTCTCCTAACAGACAGAACCTTGACTTCTAAGAACACGAGCAGGATCAAGTTCAAACCAGGTGAGAGCTCGGCTCGACCACAAGAAATGTGTCCAATTAATCGTCAGCACTAAGCACTTTTCCATTTTCAGTTACACGTTCACTTTTATGACAAACTTGAATTTAATAAATGTGTTTACTTTTAATAAAGCTTTTAAACTTAAATAGAGTCTGTGGTTTTTGGTCATCCAGACTAGAGTGGATGAGCTAAAGGTTTTCGAATTTTTGCAAGCATGAGTCCGTGCCTCTGCCATCGGTGACTTTGGGAGCTAAATGACTCTGCCACACTATCTAGTCAGTAAGGAGATTGGGGCCGGGGTTCAACTACAAAGTCTGTTATCACTGAGGTATGTGGAAAGTCTAACAGTTACAGCACCTATTATAATTGATAAGCTAAGCGATGCATTATTTAGTGTCCATAGTTCTGTTTGTGCAGATTTGTCCCTGCAACAGTAGTAGAATGGATTGTCCTATCCAAACCAAAAGTAAAGTAGTATCTTATTATTTCTTGGTGGTGGTCATTCACCTTTTTATTGTTGGCAATGGTCAAAGCATAAACATTTAGAATACTTGAAAAGACAATATGGACAATCCCAGAGGACTACACTCAGTGCATAGAGCTATTGCTGACTAGAATGGGAGTCCAATGGAAATGCCAAATGTGCAATCTTAGTTAGCTACACAGACAGACTAATAAGAATAATCTAGTAATACCACACGGAGTCATAGGGATAAGAATTTAGATCCTGTCTACAAGAAGATCAAAGACGATTTAGAAAAAATCGAATGAGGAACGCTAGGAAAAAATAAGTACTCTATATTAAAATTAAAACTTACTGGGGCCAGCAAAGGAGCCCTCGACTGCCCGGTCCTGGCCTGCATCGACAACAGCACCCTCCTCCTCCTCCTCCTGTGTCCTCCTCTTGCCCCTGGGGGAAGCTGATGTACAACATGAAAGAAAGAAAAACAGAAAACATGGATGATATTTATTTCTCAACCAAATCAAACATTTAAAAAAGAACTAACAAAGTAACAAAATATTTTTGCGAAATAGCAAATAGGGAACGACTCCACGGGATATATTATTGACCAATCTCATGTGGTCGACTACGTCATTACTTTAGTATTGCTTGATTTGCGGACCGTCGAATTGGAAACTACCCTATGTAACTCACTAAACAAAGTACTAAAAAGGTTTGCCTAGGATTGGCAGGCAGCAGTCCGCAGCACGCAAAGTGACAGCCAAAGTCCATTGTGATTGAAGATCAGCGACAACACTAAAGTTTCCTACTACATTCACCAGTCATTAAAATACTCAAACTATTAATCCACCACCACTATTTCTTCTTATCGCCATGTGTACAAAGGAAGGACTGGACTTGAGTCTGTAGGGGCTGATTTATAAGGCCCTTGCGGCTCTTTTGCTCCATTGTTGCGTGACTTTTGTGACGCAGCGACAGCACATAAGAGGCGCAATGGTGCGGCGTATATTAACAACGTGACGCATCTGGGAGATGCATCACGTTGTAAAGCCCTGCGCCAATAGGGGTGTTCCGGCGCAAGGGAGGGCGTTCCTGCGCAGGAACGCATCCTAAAAGTGGCTGAGGGAAATCTACAAGATTTCAATCAGTCACTTTGAGGACAATGATGCGTGACTCAAACCCTGCGCCTGCTTGAAGCAGACGTACGGCTTGACGCAGCATTGGGGAGATAGGGCACCCCAGAGAATTGATGGAGCTGCACCATCGTTGCGACGCAACTCCAGCAATGCACCACCTTTACGGCACAGATGCGTAACGCTTTGGTGACGTTTTGGGCCCATGGCGCGCCGCATTGTAATACGGCGCACCATGGGTGATGGTGGCGTGACGCACAATTACTGGCGCATCCCTGCAACTTTGCAGGGATGCGCCGGTAATTAAAAATCTGAACCTTAGTGTGTAGCATTGCGCAGTTCTTTCAACTACACTCATACATAATTTCACAGGCCAATGAAATGAACACAAAATCTAAAACAAATAAGCATAGTAGCAACACTACTGAGAAGGAGAGCAGTGTACCTGAAATGCACAGAAGATTTTGAAATAAAATGTACCTACAATGTAATGAGCAGCATTATTGCTCTTGTAAAAAAAACAAAAATTTGCAATATAATAACACAGCAGGAGAAAACATAGTAGTAAAGACATAGCTACTACTACTCACCAAGCCCGGGGATCTCAAGGCCAAGGAGGTCGAGCAGATCTCGCTCACGGGTCAGGACATCCGTCCAGCGGTGGGTGGCCTGGTTGTAGGTGCGCCAGACCCGAGAGTGGTGGTAAATGGCCTGGCACACCTTCTCCCACCGCTTCCGGCGCTCCCGGGCCCCGTACCCGGCACTGATCTTGCCGCCTCCCATGATGGTCCTGGGGAGGCGGCGCTGAACATAAAAAATGAGCTGGCCCACCTCCTCCGGGGTAAAGATCTCCCGTGGCATCACTAGCTCCCCCCTCAAACGCCCGCACGGGAGCCGGACACGGGGTGCGGGACCCTTCCCCTTCTCGGGATGCTTCCCGGCTCCCTTCACCATGGTCTGGGCGGAAAGGAATAAAGAAAATAGAATAGGGAAGAGAAGAAAAGAAAAGAGTTTACAAAAGTAGTTTAAAATTAACCAAAAGTAGCAGTAAACACAAAAATATAGGGCTAGAAAAATAGAGGGATAGATAATAAGTAAAATAGATAAAAAAAAACTTCAAACAAGCAAAGGATGGCAGAGATTGACAGAGGATACAAAGACCATGCCCAGAACCATAGCAATGAATGAGAAACAAGATGGCCGCGCCCGTTCACGACCGCGCGGGTAAGTTCGCGCGAGATTTTCCTTGCGAACACGCGCGAGACTGTACTGGCAAACCGCGGACTTTGCGAGATTACACTTCGCGCCCGGAAACGGAAATACGTCAGGCAAACAAGATGGCTGCGCCCTTGCACGACCGCGAGGGTAACTTCGCGTCTTGCGCTACGAGCGGCTCGCAAAAACGCACAAAACCTTGCCAACTAACACGCTGCAAAAAAAACAAATTGCATATTCGCACGAATTTGCGGCTTCCGAATCCGATCTTGCGCGTGTTCGCACCCCGCGAACCCCGCGAAATTGCAGAAAAACGAGTTTTTCAAAAGTGAAAGCACTCGGCAGGGGCAAGAGTTCAAACTCATCATTAGTAACAATTCCCGGTAGTGCTTCCTGACTGGGGCCCCTCCAGAATTCAGTTGCTAGTTGCAACAATTGTATGACCCTGCTCTGACCCTCACAGCAGGCTCATACAATAGCTACAAGTAGGCCACAAAGAAGGTCCTGGGGAAAAAAAATGCACTGCAACAGAAAGCAAAATTACAGATAAGGAAGCAGGTGCCAGACTGGAATTTTAAAACAGTGACACATTAATAAACTAACCCCAAATTAATTCATCTGAGTTGAAGCAGGGATGGTGTGCTTGCTTTTCCCCCCCATAATCTACAGTAATGATGAACCAGAGGGTGGCATTGATGTAACAGAGGGTTGCAGTGGTGAAACAGAGGGTGCTGGGAACCTGTGATGATGAACCAGACGTAGAAACAACATAATTCGCGACCGTTGCGCGACGAAATGTAAGTTCGCAATTGCGAACTGGTACGAAACCCTCGCGAACTGGCAGAAATCCTTGCGAACACAAAAAAAAAAAAAATCCGCAAATTCGCAAGAATTCGCGGATTTTGCGGATTGCGAGTTCAAAAATCCGCAAATTCGCGAACGCGAGATCCGCAAAATTCGCTCATGCTTAATATAGAGGCAAAGAGAGATATCTCAGTATTCCAAATATCCCAAAAAGGTCAAAAGAAGATAAAAGTAATTCAAGAGAAAGAGAGGCTAGTCTAATAGTTAGGGGACATTAGTCCTTTTTCAGTGTTTGGTCTTTATTGGAGGCATCCTAGAAAGAAGATGAATGAGGCAATAATGCTGTATTAGTCTCTAGCCTAATGGCATCACGATGAAGGAAGGACTGGAAGGTAGTCCTCTCTTTATTACATGTCCGAGATGACGGATGTTGTTGCGTTAAGGCTGCAATCCTTTAGTAATTCCTCGTCTCATGGTATCATGAAGATGAAGGAAAAGACCAATGGTGATCCTTTCTTTATTACAAGTCTGATATTATGGATGATGTTGAGATGAGGGGAGGCTAGGAGGTTCACACACGGGGAAGAAGGTGGCCCCTGGTAGGGATGATGGAAGAGAAGTAGGGATGATGGAAGAGACGGAGAGATGATGGATGAGAAGTAGAGATAATGGACGAGACGGAGAGATGATGGATGAGAAGTAGTGATGAAAAACAGGGATGATGGATGAGAAGCAGGGATGATGGATGAGAAGTAGGGACGATGGAAGAGAAGTAGAGATGATGGATGAGAAGTAGTGATGAAAAGCAGGGATGATGGATGAGAATTAGGGATGATGGATGAGAAGTAGGGATGATGGTTGAGAAGCAGGGATGAGAAGTATGGATGTGCAATGAGAAGTAGGGATGAAGAATGAGAAGTAGGGATGCTGGACGAGAAGTAGAGATGAAAAGCAGGGATGATGGATGAGAAGTAGGGACGATGGAAGAGAAGTGAGATGATGGACGAGAAGTAGTGATGAAAAGCAGGGATGATGGATGAGAAGTAGTGATGAAAAGCAGGGATGATGGATGAGAAGCAGGGATGATGGATGAGAAGTAGGGACGATGGAAGAGAAGTAGAGATGATGGACGAGAAGTAGTGATGAAAAGCAGGGATGATGGATGAGAAGATGGACGAGAAGTAGAGATGAAAAGCAGGGATGATGGATGAGAATTAGGGATGATGGATGAGAAGTAGGGATGATGGTTGAGAAGCAGGGATGAGAAGTATGGATGTGCAATGAGAAGTAGGGATGAAGAATGAGAAGTAGGGATGCTGGAAGAGAAGTAGAGATGAAAATCAGGGATGATGGATGAGAAGATGGACGAGAAGTAGAGATGAAAAGCAGGGATGATGGATGAGAATTAGGGATGATGGATGAGAAGTAGGGATGATGGTTGAGAAGCAGGGATGAGAAGCATGGATGTGCAATGAGAAGTAGGGATGAAGAATGAGAAGTAGGGATGCTGGACGAGAAGTAGAGATGAAAAGCAGGGATGATAGATGAGAAGTAGAGATGATGGACGAGAAGTAAAGATGAAAAGCAGGGATAATGGATAAGAAATAGGGATGATGGATGAGAAGTAGGGACGATGGAAGAGAAGTGAGATGATGGACGAGAAGTAGTGATGAAAAGCAGGGATGATGGATGAGAAGTAGAGATGATGGACGAGAAGTAGAGATGAAAAGCAGGGATTATGGATGAGAATTAGGGATGATGGATGAGAAGTAGGGATGATGGTTGAGAAGTAGGGATGAGAATCATGGATGTGGAATGAGAAGTAGGGATGATGATGAGAAGTGGGGATGATAGACGAGAAGTAGAGATTAAAAGCAGGGATGATGGATGAGAAGTAGAGATGATGGAAGAGAAGTAGAGATGATAAGCAGGGATGTGGGATGAGAAGTAGGGATAAAGGTTGAGAAATACAGATGAGAAGCATGGATGTGGGATGAGAAGTAGGGATGATGGATGAGAAGTAGGAATGAGAAGGATGGATGGGAAGTAGGCATTATGGATGAAAAGTAGGGATAAGAAGCAGGAATGTGTGATGAGAAATAAAGATGATGGAAGAGAAGTTTATATGAAGGATGAGAAGTAGGGATGAGAAACGGGGATGTGGGATGAGAAGTAGGGATGATGGGGGAAAGTAAGGATGAGACACTGGGATGAGGGATGAGAAATAGGGACTATGGATTAGAAATATGGATGAAAAATGAAAAGTAAGGATGAAAAGCAGGGATGTAAAATGAGAAGTAGGGATGATGGATGAGAAGAAGGGATGAGAAGGAGGGGTCAGAAGTAGCAATAAAGGACGCGATGTAGCAATGAGAAGCAGAGATGTGGGATGAGAAGCAGGTTTGATGGCTGAGAAGTAGTGATGGTGATGAGATGATAGGATGAGGGATGAGAAGTAGTGATGAAGGATGAGAAGTAGGGATGTGGGATGAGAAACAGGGATGATGGATGAGAAGTAGTGATGAAAAGCAGGGATGATGGATGAGAAGTAGGGATGAGGTATACAAAGTAAGGATGATGGAAGAGTAGTAGCGATGATGGGTGAGAAGTAGAGATGAGAAGTAGGGAGGATGGATGAGAAGTAGGGTTGAGTAGTGAGAAATTAGGTTGTCCTAAAATGGATGCTGTGCGGGGTCAAGCCATGTTGCTGGCGCAGCTTTTACTCAGCCCTCTGTGTGCATTTGCGGGCTTGCCCACCTCTGCTGCGCCCGTCCTGTGGCTTAGAACCCTGCCCTGTACACGGCCTCGTAGCTTTCTCTGACATCACATCTCACTTCCAGGCTGAGCTGTGACCCCAACATCCTCTAGGAGCTCCTTACTTGAAACTTCCTCCCCTCCCCCCGATTATGGGGTTTATTACTGTGTTGTTATGTTACCAATTCAGTAGCACTGGACAGTGGTAGTTACACACTATGGGCTAGATTCACAGAGGTAAACCTACACGTTTGTGTGAATTTTATACTTTTTCAGTATTCACAAAAGTAAGTTTACGAGCGTGGCGCATCCGCAGTCAGGGCGGAAAACTTCACTCATAAAAAGATAGTACAGGCCTGCCCTATCTTTTGATGTGCTGCCATCTTCACCATGGCTGCGTAGTCTCCGCACTGGTAAATTTGCTATGAAAATGCAGTTTTGTGAATACTGAAAAAGCGGACACAAATGGGTATGTTTACCTTTGTGAATCAAGCCCCCCATGTGTGCCCCAGAATTACTTTTCCTTAAGATACTAGTACTTTCCATTGCACAGAAATAATCGAGTTTACAAGATTTAGTGGATTAACATTTGGAAATCAGTGTCCCGAAACGAGTATTCTGAAGTGCCCCCGCCAAGGAATTTAAAGGTCACTTGTAATCAGGGCCTGTGTAGTGATTGGCTGAGTGATTTGTGAATGTCACCAAAACTCTGGGATGGTTTTGTTGAGTATAATGCTCATATTACCGGATATGCATTTTTGATATTGGATGTTTATTTTAGCTGAATTATTATGAAATAGGCCTTTTATAGAGCAGAAGAAATATTGATTACATTTTTAGAAACATTGATTAAAATAGCAAGTGAAATACTTGTCAGTACACCTTTGCTACAAGATCACCCGCAGGGACCGCACCAACAGAGCAGGAGGAGGAATCGCCATTGTCAACAGGAATACTCTCAGAGTCTTGACCGTCACCGACAACACCCTCTGCACCGCCGAACACCTGCACTTCCAGATCCACACCGACCCCAACACCACCCTCAGAGGAACCCTCGTCTACAGACCCCCCGGACCCCGACCACAGGTCAGCGACTCCATCGCCGACTTCGTCAGCACACATGCCCTCGCCTCCACGGGCTACATCCTGCTCGGGGACCTGAACTTCCACCTCGAGAACAACAACGACACCAACTCCACCATCCTGATCGACAAACTAGCCAACCTCGGACTCTGACAACTCGTCACAACACCCACCCACTCCGCTGGTCACACGCTTGGCACCATCTTCTCCGCAAGCCCCCACGTCTCCTTCAACCACACCACCGACCTCCACTGGACCGACCATCGCTGCATCCACTTCACCTTCAAGAAACCCACCACACCCAACAGATGCCTCGCCGCTGCTGGGCCAAAGTCACCGAAGACCAGCTAACCACCATCCTCACCCAGAGCCCACCCGCTGACCCCACCAACCCCGAAACCGCTGCCCGCAACCTCAGACAGTGGATCAACGACTGCGCCAACACCCTCAAGAAACCCTCCAACAGTCACACCAACAAGAAAGCCAGATGGTTTACTGAAGACCTCCGGGCCTCCAAGCAAACCTGCCGAAAGCTGGAGAAGCTCTGGCTTCGTGAACGAACTGCGGACTGCCACGCAGCCCACAAGAACGCCACCCGCAGACACCATCACCTCATCAGATCTGCCAAAAGGGCCTCTTTCAAAGACCACCTAGACAACAACGCGCACAACAGCAAAGAGCTCTTCAACATCGTGAAGGAACTCTCCAACCCCAGCTCCAACACCAACGACGTCCCACCCTTGCAAGACCTGTGCGACTCGCTGGCCACCTTCTTCCACCGCAAGATGGCAGACATCCACGACAGCTTCAACGCCACAACCGCCCCAATAACCACTGAGACCTCTGCCCCCATGACCACCATCCGCACCAACCGTCTGCTCTCCTGGACCAACATCAACGACGACGACACCATCAAGATCATGAACACCATCCACTACGTATCTCCGTCAGACCCATGCCCACACCACATCTTCAACAAAGCCAGCACATCCATTGCACCCCATTTCCGGAAAGTCATCAACACCTCCTTCGAGACAGCAACCTTCCCAGAGAGCTGGAAGCACGCCGAGATCAACGCCTTCCTCAGGAAACTCAAGGCGGACCCCAAGGACCTCAAGAACTTCCAGCCCATCTCCCTGCTCCCATTCCCAGCAAAGGTCATCGAGAATACCGTCAACAAAACAACTGACCCGCTACCTTGAGGAGAACAACATCCTGGATGCTTCCCAGACCGGGTTCCGCAGCAACCACAGCACCTAGACTGCCCTCATCGCCGCCACCGATGACATCAAGTCCATGCTGGACAATGGAGAAACAGCGGCCCTCATCCTCCTGGACCTGTCAGCCGCCTTCGACACGGTCTGCCACCACACACTACGAACACGCCTCCACAACACCGGAATCCAAGAGAAGTCCCTGGACTGGACCACCTCCTTCCTCTCTGGCAGAACACAGAGGGTCCGCCTTCCCCCTTCCGTCCCGAAGCCACCGAGATCATCTGCGACGTACCCCAGGGCTCATCCCTCAGCCCAACTCTGTTTTACATATACATGGCACCGCTCGCCCACGTCGCCCATTGGCACGACCTCAACATCATCTCCTACGCCGATGACACCCAGCTGATCCGCTCCCTCACCAACGACTCCCACACCACCAAAACCAACCTTCACGAAGAAATGAAGGCCGTCGCTGAATGGATGAGGAACAGCCGACTGAAGCTGAACTCGGACAAGACGGAGGTCCTCATCCTCGGATCCACCCCTTCGGCCTGGGACGACTCCTGGTGGACGACCGTACTTGGAACCGCTCCAACACCCACCAATCACGCGCAACCTGGGGGTCATCCTCGACTCCACCCTCTCCATGACTAAACAGGTCAATTCCGTCTCCTCCTCTTGCTTCAACACAGGATTTACAAGTGGATCCCCACTGAAACGAGAAGAACAGTCACCCAGGCCCTCGTCAGCAGCAAGATGGACTACGGAAACGCCCTCTGCGCAGTAGCCTCGGCCAAACTCCTGAGACGGCTCCAACGCATCCAGAACGCCTCTGCACGCCTGATCCTCAACATCCCTCGCCGCAGTCACATCACACCCCACCTGAGAGACCTGCACTGGCTCCCGGTCAAAAAGAGGATAACCTTGTAGCTCCTCACCCACGCACACAAGGCACTCCCCAACACCGGACCAGTGAATCTCAACAGACGACTCAGCTTCTACACCGCCAGCTCCGCTCGGCCAACCTTGCCTTCGCCACAGTCCCCTGCTTCCGAAAAGCGACTTCCGGCGGCAGATCATTCTCCCACCTCGCCGCCAAGACCTGGAACACCCTCCCCATCCACCTACGGCAGACCCAAGACCTGCTGAGCTTCAGAATACTTCTCAAGACCTGGCTTTTCGAGCAGTAGCAGCATTCCTCACCCCAGCGCCTTGAGACCCTCACGGGTGAGTAGTGCGCTTTACAAATGATATGATTGATTGATTGATTGCTGTCTGTTGTAAACATGTTATGTTGTGTGAAGTTGAGCTTTTGCTGTTCGATGAAGCACATTCTGTCGGTAGAAGTGAGAGATTTATGACGCTCCTGCCTGCAAGGTGTAGCTAACTGTGGGCCCTGATTCCAATTACAATGTTCAGGTTTTGTTTACCATTCATTTGATATTATTAATATCTGAAAGAGACCTGTACAAAACAATTGTTCAAAATAAGGAAAAACGTGTTATGAATGAAGTGAAATAAAATGGTGTTGAATAAAGAGTGCATACCTTCTTGTTGAAGACGCTGATGAAAAAAGGCAAGAGTGAAGCCCCGCAGAGTGGTCTTGTGGTAACAAAAACTAACTCCACTGTGTTTAGAGTGTAAGTTACAGAGCCAGAGAGATGTACGCAGTGCAAGAAAAACTAACCTGCCTTTGGGACTTCACAATAGTTGGTTTTACCCAGCTATATTACATTGATTTCAATGACTTCGGAAGGATGAAAGGCTGAGGCATACTTGACAGGATTAAAACTTGTGAGCTTTATGTTAGGACGCTGTATTTATACCTGCAGTTTTTACTTAAGGCGGTGCCTTCTTGTATCATTGATGGAGTGGGTGGCGTGAGGGGATCTTTCCAATACCTGTCTGCTGTTTCCACATTTGTTGTGTCTCTTGGCTCCCACAGGGCCCGATGGCTGGCGAGGTGAAGGGGCTGGTGGCCATGAGATCCCGGTGCTCTGGAGAGGCGAGGAGATCGCCCTTGAATCTGACGGCGAAGAGGAGGCCGTGTATTTTGTAGCGCCAGGTAAGAGCGACAAGGTGGGCGCTGTGAAGGAAGTGTCTCTGGTGCTGAAGCCTCCCACCTTTTCAGTGATGTGAGCTACTTATGTTAGATGAAAACAATCTGTGCTTCTTATACTATCACAGCTGTAACTGTGACCACACCAGACAAGATTATATGAGTGGACGGGATTTGCAGGGCTGCCAGCAGTTATTACCTCAGTGCATCAGGCACCGTTGCCAGCATTCATTGATCAAACGCTTTGTCAATAAGGTGTGTCTCTACATGGTTAAAATATAAGAGCCATAGCTGCAACGCCTATTGACCCAAATCAATACTATTTGTAATAAGTCTCCCCAATGCCAAAAGATCATCACTCAACTTTAAACATGTTTTAAGGATTTTAAGATTGTACCATTTTTATGAGTTCTGAACATGCACACATTTGTGTCTCATATATATATATATATAATTAGGCTTGCCCACAGGAAAGCTACTTACAGGTCGCTGGAGAGCTACCAGTAGTTCACGAGTTACTCGTTGGAGAAGCCTGCTCTGGGGGCTTCATATGGGGAGAGAGTTGTAGGCGCCCGCTCGCCTGTGCCAGTACTACCGATACGGATCTGTGGTTGTTGTGTTTTTGCTGTCATGCACAATGTGCCTCGGAGGCTTTAGGGGACACAATTTTCTGATGTCACAAGTATGACATTTCCCTACTATTTGCAGCCTGCCCTCTAGCTGGACGGTCTTCCAGGTCAAATGCATTTTAATAATAAAATATACCAATCATCTAGCAATCATCACAAACTGCTGAAAGCAGCCAATATCTCTAGGTGAAAGTCCAGGGCAAAATGAGGAATTACCAGGAAATTTAACTGAGAAGTATCAATTTCTCAGTAGATCCTTAGGAGTGCGGGGGAGGGGGGCGAATGATGACAACAACAAAAAATAAAAAAAAAACTCATGTGCTGCATCGCCGCTCGTCTGCTCCTCACCAGCACAGGCTCCAAGAATCCCCAGCGGCCAATCCTGATGCTGCGCTTGTGCTGCATGCATGAGAGCAGTGTCAGGATTGGCTTGAGCGCCCTCGATTTGCGCTCCCAGAGAGACTGGGAACTTCTGCCTGCGGTCTCCAACCCGGCAAACCAGCTCGGGTTCGATACAGCCAGGGCCGGACTGGGAACCAAAACCGGCCCTGGCAAAGTGCTCGGCCGGCCCCCCTTCCCTACTCGGGGGTTTTGGAGGAGCCGACGAGCGCTTTGCTAGAGCCAGTTTTCGGCCGATTTTGTTGCCGGGCCGATTTTGCAGCTATGCTGCAAAAACGGCCCTGTAACAAAACCGGCCCCCAGGGTCTCAAAACCGGCCCCCACCCTTGTGGCGCACCGGGGGATTGTCCGGTGCCCGCTATGGCCAGTCCGGGCCTGGATACAGCTTCAGTGTTCATGTCGTTTTGGTTGTCCTGAGACGGCCGGCCAAACCCACATGCGCACTGACAGAAGTGCCCGCCACTCCCCCTCCGGGCCTGCCCCCGCGATGGCCCCACCTCCAAGACTCGCCCGGGAAAGAAAAGCAAACTAATAAACCTAGTTTATTATTATTAACTTTTCAATGTTTGCAGCTGCTTGTGGGGGTGGGGTTGGGTTGACGCTCTTCCGCCTCAGTAGAGGAACCGCCGCTGGACCTGTTGCTTAGAATACCTTTGCTGGATACAGGAGGGCTCATGGGATTATCAAGGGCAGTTCAGTTCCGACCCACATATGAAGCCAGAACATCTTCTAAAGGTAGACACGTGACATGAGCAATTATTTCTCAGCACGCCTCGTGGCTGCACCCAAACTCTCCTCCATGTGTGAAAGGCCCCGCCTGAGCCCCCCTTCTCCAGTGGTTCCATCTCCCTCCATCAAAGGCCTGTCTGAAGCTACACCCCGCCGGGTGACTCCCTTCAGATCTGACGCTCTCTGCACTTTGACGTGTTTCTGTTGCACGTGCGGCTCTCGCCGCCCTCACCCCAAAAGTGCTTCCATTAGTAGGTCGGAGACAATTACCAACTCGAACTAGAGGGGGTTGCTAGGCAACCCCCGGCCCCATATAGGATTACATCAGAGACTCCACGTTGTCGCGTCTTTTCGCAACCTAGCTGCACTAGACATTAAAATGTATGACTGACGGCCACGATTCACTGGTGACAAACCTCCCACCGAGAGTGAAGCTCTGTCTCCTGTGGGGTTTCACCCCTCCCCCAAGATATTCTATCATTGCCCACGCCATCCGTACTGTTCTTACCGACCCACAAGGGACAGGCCCCTGGGAAGGGGTTTGGTCGAATCCCGACTGCATTAGTTCGGGCGTCTTTTCATTGAAATGTCAGTCCTAGCGGAAGTGACATCACATGACCGGCTTTGACCCCAGTAACACCACAGCAATGACGTGTCCCAACCTTGTGGTCCTTCCACTGCCTTCTAGCTTCTGCTGAGGGGTTGGAGGGAAAAACTACAGAAAGTAAACAGGGCAGTGGGTTATGTTATGTTAATTTGTTCTTCTTGAGATAAATTCTTTGGGGCAGATTTACGAATTCTGGCGCATCTCTGCTAATCAGCAGGGACGCGCCAGAAGAAATGCAACGCATCTACCCACCCGTGCGCCACCACTCATGCGCCGCACCGTGGCGCACGGATGGGCAGATGCGTGACGCATCCCCGGCAAAAATGCGGCGCATTGCTGGAGTTGCGTCGCAAGCGCAACGCAGCTCCAGCAAGGCTCGGGGGTGCCCTACCTCTAACATGCTGCGTCAGTCCTTACGCCTGCTTCAAGCAGGCGCAGGGTTTTGACGCAGCATGGCCCTAAAAGTGACTGAGTAAAATCTTGTAGATTTCACTCAGCCACTTTTAGGAGGCGTTCCTGCGCCGGAACGCCCACCACTGCCATTTCTCATATGTGCGGTCCTCCTGTTTTATCTAAAATTAACTTTTTTATGCACATTGCCTGGTGCGGAAAATCCTAAACACAATGGCGCAGATTTACAAGCCCCTTGCGACACTTTTACGCCGCCGTTGCGTCACTTTTGTGACGCAGAGACGGCGTAAACAATGCGCCATGTTGCGACTTATTTACAACGTGACGCATCTAGGCAGATGCGTCACGTTGTAAAGCCCTGCGCCACATGAAACCTGCGTCAGGTTTCATGTGGGTGTTCTGTCACAGGGTGGGCGTTCCCTCTCAGGAAAGCCACGTAAAACTGACGCAGTGAAATCTACAAGATTTCACTGAGTCAGTTTTACGACGCCGCTGCGTCAAATCCTCACGCTGCTTGAAGCAGGCGTAAGGAGTGAGGCACCATGTTGAGTATGGGCGACCCCTGTGCATTGCAGGAGTTGCGTCGCGCTTGCGATGCGACTCCAGCAATGCGCTGCCCGTACGCCACAAGATGCGTCACGCATCTGCCCCTCCTTGCACCATGGTGCGCCGCATTGTAAATGTGACGCATCTGTGGTGGCGCAAGGGGGGATTACATGGCGCATCTGTTCTGGCACATCCCTGCTGATTTGCAGAGATGCGCCAGAAGACGTAAATATGCCCCAATGATTCTCTGCAAAATGTCTGACAGACTCCCCATACATCACCTGTTGAGAATAAAGTAAAGAAAAGTAGTATCTAAAAGAATCCTAGTTTAAGACAGGACTGGCCTGGAACAGAGCACTTCAATCAGGGGCCCCATAAAGGCTGGGGCCCAGGGCCAGAGCTCGCTTTACCCAGGTGTTAGACGGACCGGGAGGGTCGGCCGAGACTACGGGGAGAGGTCTCCGGGGAGAGCCGTCTCCAACGACTGTACAGACAAGTAACTTCCCCCCCACAGACGGACACCACACAAGATTGAAGGTTAACGAGACTTTATAGGCAATTCTTAGGTTACGATGATATGATACAAGGAGGTCTGGACTCAGGGGTCCCCTCGGTTCTAGTCTCTGGCTTAGGAAAGGGGTAGCGGGACAGTCTTTGTTACCAATGAGTGAAAAAATAGCTCTCAATCCTCGAGCTCGGCGTTCTAGATGATCGGGCCGCGGCGGAGCCAGGCAGGTCCCGAGATGGGCGAAGGAAGACGACGGTCCGCGGCGGAGCCTGCAGGTCCCGGTGAAGATGACGGTTACAACGGTCCGCGGCCACGCCAGCAGGTCCCGACGACGATGAAGGATAAGAAGGTTGCGAAGGCTGTGGCAGCGCCAACAGGCAGGACGATGGTGCACAAGACAGAGCTACGGCAGCGCCAGTAGTCCGTCAAGGATGAGTTCCTCTTTACGTCTCTCGACTCCAAGATACAACTGCCTTCCTGCTCTGGAGCTGCCCCAGTTATAGGGCTGGCGGGCTTTGATGTCCGGACCTTCGCACTTGGAGGTCGGGAGGTCCGGGATGAGGGAGTCCAGACACCCAGCAGGGGGGTGGAGCCAGCGCCCGGGGAGGCGATGGGCGAGCGGCACTTGGCGGGGGAGAGCCATCGGCACCTCTTTCTCCCATTGACTTGCCAAGTAGCCCGCTCACCTCCTGGGTGGAGGGTGGTGCCGGAATGTCTGAGGCCGGCCAGGCCCAGGGTTGAGGTCGATCGGGGGCCAGGCGGCCTCGTGGTGGAGTGTCCAAGATGGCGCCCCAGGCTGGGCGCGTGGGCCGGCAGTGGATCGGACCCACGAGGTCAATATGCTCGAGGGCAGGGGTCCCTGAGGGGACGGAGGACGTGCAATGGTGGTGTGTGGTACTTGCGTGACTGGACTCAGGCCTGGTTGGGCCGGGGGAGAGCGGCCCTTCATGTGGCCTGTCCAACATGCGTCCCCCCCAGCTGAAGGCGGGGAGAGTTACCCATCCTCTTGGGGACTCTCCTCGTCGAGGCGGAAAAACCGGGACAGGCCATCCGCGTTGGCGTGATCTGGCCCAGGCCGGTGTTCGACTGTGAAGTCCATACCTTGCAAGGAGATGGACCAGCGTAGCAACTTTGGGTTTTCCCCCCGCATATGCATCAGCCACTGCAGGGGTCGGTGGTCGGTCTGCACCCGAAAGTGGGTGCCAAAAAGGTAGGGCCGGAGCTTCTTGAGGGCCCATACCACAGCGAAGGCTTCCCTCTCTATGGTGCTCCAGCGTTGCTCCCGTGGCAGGAGTCTCCGGCTGATGAAGGCCACCGGTTGATCAAGGCCTTCGGTGTTCACTTGAGACAGGACTGCCCCAATGCCCTGGTCGGAGGCGTCTGTCTGGACGACGAACTCCCGGCTGTAGTCTGGGGCCTGGAGCACAGGGGCGGAACACATGGCGGCCTTCAATTGTTCAAATGCAGTTTGACACTCTGGGGTCCAGTTGACTTTCTTGGGCTGATTCTTTGACGTGAGTTCTGTGAGGGGCCCCACTATGGTACCATAGTCTTTCACGAACCTTCGGTAATAGCCCGTGAGGCCCAGGAAGGCTCGTACCTCGGTTTGGGTGATGGGGGGCTGCCAGGCCTGGATGGCGGCAATTTTCAGCTGCAGAGGGGCCACTAGGCCGCTTCCCACCTGGTGTCCGAGGTAGGTTACAGACCCTTGCCCGATTTGGCACTTGCTGGCCTTGATCGTGAGGCCAGCTCGCTGAAGGGCTTGCAGCACTGCTCGGAGGTGGTGGAGGTGCTCGGTCCAATGGTGGCTGTATACAGCGATGTCGTCTAGGTAGGCGGCGCTGAATCCTTCGAGCCCCGCCAGGACCTGATTGACGAGTCGTTGGAATGTTGCTGGGGCATTTTTCATGCCGAAGGGCATGACCGTGAAATGGTAATGGCCATCGGGGGTGGAGAAGGCAGAACGTTCTTGCGCTCGGGGTGTGAGGCCGATCTGCCAATAGCCTGCTGTCAGGTCGAAGATGCTGAGGTAACGGGCAGCTCCCATTCGGTCGACTAGTTCATCTGCCCGGGGGATGGGATGTGCGTCTGTTCTGGTGACCGCATTCAAGCCCCGGTAGTCGACGCAGAACCGGAGTTCTGGTGTGGTGCCGGGGGCAGCTGCTTTGGGGACCCGTACGACAGGGCTGGCCCAGGGACTGTCTGAGGGCTCGATGACCCCGAGCGTGAGCATCTTGGTTACTTCCTCCTGGATGCAGGCCTGTACCCGATCTGGCACGCGGTAGGCCCGGTGGCGGATAGGGGGGCTGTCCCCGGTGTCCACATCGTGCACACACCAGGAAGTGACCCCTGGGGTGAGGGAGAACAGGCTGGCGAACTGTGACAGGAGGGCTTGACACTCTTGGCGTTGTTCTCTGGTGAGGGCCTCCGAGAGCCGGACCCCATCCACGGAGCCGTCTTGCTCCTGAGTCCGTAGGAGGTCAGGGAGAGGCTCGGAGTCTTCTTCAACCCCATCGTCTGTGGCCATCAGGAGGCTAAGCTCCGTTCGCACAAAGTGGGGCTTTAGTCTGTTAGCGTGGAGGACCCGGAGAGGGTTCCGGGAGGATTCCATGTCGATGAGATAGGTGGCAGGGCCCTTGCGCTCGATTACTTTGAAGGGCCCCGTCCATTTGTCTTGTAGGGCGCATGGCTCAGTGGGGGACATCACCCATACCTGTTGGCCAGGTTCGAATTCAATGGATGAGGCATTCTGGTCATACCATTTTTTCATGTCCTCTTGACTGGCCTCTAGGTTGGCTTTCGCTAGTTCTCTGAACCGCCGGGTCTGGTTGCGGAGGGTGAGGAGGTACCGGAAGACATCTGGAGGGTTCTTTAACGGAGGCATCTCCCAGCCCTCTTTGACTAGGCTGAGCGGCCCCCGCACTGGGTGTCCATATAGCAGTTCAAATGGGCTGAAGCCTAGGGATTTCTGAGGGACCTCTCGGTAGGCGAAGAGGAGGCACGGCAGCAGCACATCCCACTGGCGACGGAGGGGCTCTTCCAACCCCCCGATCATCCCCTTTAGCGTGCGGTTGAACCGCTCAACAAGTCCGTTCCCTTGGGGGTGATAGGGGGTCGTGAATCGGTAGGTGACCCCGCACTGTTGCCAGAGGGATTTCATGTATTTAGAGATAAAGTTCGTGCCTCTGTCGCTGACGACTTCTCGGGGGAAGCCCACACGGGAGAAGATCCCCATCAGAGCCCGGCCGACTACCGGGGCTGTCACAGTTCGCAGAGGAACAGCCTCAGGGTAGCGGGTGGCGTGGTCCACTAGCACCAAGATGAATCGATGGCCTTGTCTTGTGCGCGGGTCCAGGGGCCCCACAATGTCTATTCCGACCCTCTCAAATGGGGTAGTGACCACAGGGAAAGGTTGCAGGGGGGCCTTTAGTTTGCGGCCGCTCTTTCCACTGGCTTGGCACGTGGGGCAAGATCGGCAATGCTGGTGCACATCGTTCCTCATTTTGGGCCAGAAGAAGTGGGTCACTAGGCGACTGTAGGTTTTATCCTGTCCCAGGTGCCCTGCCAGGGGGACATCGTGGGCCAGGTTTAGCAGAAAGTCTCTAAAACGGAGGGGCACCACTAATACTCTGTTGGCCCCCAGCTCGGCGATTCTTTGCTCGCTGTACAGCAGATCATTGTCCCAGTAGACCCAATGAGTTCCGGGGGTATCCCCTGCGCTTTGGGCGAGCGCTTGCTGGCGGAGTCCCTCGAGGGAGGGACAGGTCTTCTGTTCTTGGCGAAATTGTTCTTGCGTGGGCCCTCCTTCTTGAGGCCACTGTTCGAGGTTAGCGAGGTCGGAGGGTTGAGCTGGTTCGAGGGGGATGTCATGGTCGGTGGTTTCGGCTGAGGCGACCGGAGGCGGTGGCGCCGGCCATTCGGGTTCTTCTGGGCGGTGGTTGGCACGGGCGGCCATGGACCGGGTGGTGACGCACGCCCAGTCTGGGACGCCTAACATCCCCAGGTGTTCTCTTCGCTCCACGGCTGCCCACGGAGAGCTTTCAAGGTCATTTCCAAGGAGGCAGTCTACGGGGGCGTCGTCTCGGACTGTTACTTTCAACATGCCGGAGACCCCTCCCCATTCGAAAGGGACGCAGGCCATCCGACACAAACTTTCCGAGTTATCGGCTGATCGTACAGGGCAGAGAATGTTCGGTAGATACTGTTCTGGGGTCACCAGGTGACAGCGGACGGCTGTTACACTGGCCCCGGTGTCACGAAGGGCTTCGGCCCGGCGTCCATTGATGCTCACCCATTGGCTGTACTTCTGGGTGTTAGCGGGTAGGGGGACCCGCGGGACCATGTCTTTTCCCCCTAAGCATGCTAGAGCCATGGCGGCTGGCTCCCACTCCTGATGCTCTTGTTCGTATTCTTCCTGCTCCTCGGAGATCTGTTCTTCCCCTAGGGCCGCGGCGGCCACTTGGCGGGGTCTTGGGCTCTGGTACTGCGGGCAGTTTGGGTCGTTTGCGTAGTGGCCGACTCGTTGGCATCGGTGACACGTGACATTGGCTCTGTACCCCGGTCACGCCGGGGTGCTGCCCCGGTTGGCCGGGGGGGTGGTGCTGGTTGCGGGGACGGTCGGAGCGTTGTCTTTTCCTCGCCCTTGGCCCCCTCCTCCTCCTCTGGGTCGGTGCTGACCATTGTTGTTCCGGTTCTGTTCATAGAACCCATTCCGGCCTACTCTGGTGATCTCCCACCGGTCAGCTTCTGCTGCGAGCTGCCGGGGATCTGTTAACTTGCTGTCGAGGAGGTGCTGGCGGAGTTCAATGAAGCAATTGTTCGACAGATGCTCCCACACCATCAGATTGAACAGTTGTTCGTAGGTCGTGACGTTGCTTCCTCTGATCCAGCCCTCGAAGGCTCGGCTGAAGTAGGTTACATAGTCCACCCAAGTTGTACCCGGGATGCGGGTGCAGTCTCGGAACCTCTGACGGTACATCTCGGGTGTGAGGCCATAGCGGGTGAGGAGGGCCGCTTTCATATGGTCATAGGAGGTCATCTGGTGGTCCGGGAGCTGTAGCAGGGTATCGCGGCCCTCATTGAGGAATCTCCCCCATAGACCGGCTCCCCAATCGCTTCTATCGATCCGGTGTGCAGTCATCGCGATTTCATAGGCCTTAAACCATTGCTGGATGTCGTCCTCTCGGAAATATTCTCGGACAACATCCTTGGGGATGTGTACCTTTTTCTCTGTGGCCCCTGAGGTGTGGGGTCGCTCGGGCACCCCTGCTTCTTTATTCTGCTTGCGCAGGTTGATCTCGGCTAGGTTCCGTTCGTGTTCGTACGCCAGTTTCTTTTCCTCGAGCTCCCTTTGTCTCTGTTTCTCCTCTCTTTCTTCTCGGAGACGCAGGTGCTCTAAGTTGATTTTGTGTTCGGCCAGCTTGAGTTCAATGTCCATCTTGAGTCGGGCCATTTCCAGCTCGTGTAGTCGGGTTCTTTCTCTTTCCTGGATCTCGTCTTGCGAGAGACCCGTTCTTTGCCCTTCAGGGGCCGTGGTGGTTTTCTCTGCGGTGCTTTGATCGGGGGTTCCGGCAGCCCCGGTCTCTGCCCAAGATTCTAGGGCATGCTTGAAATCGTCTTTGGTGCTTAGTCCGGTGGTAGCGATACCCAGTTCGATGCAGAATTGTTTTAGTTCACGATGGCTGTACTCTTCCAGTTTCTCCATTTGGAATTTCTCGGTTGATCCGCTTTCTTTAGTTGTCATTGTGATTTCGTCGTGGGGTGAGCTACTCTCTGTACGTTATGCGGTGATTCGAATCGCGCCTCTGGCCACCAATGTTAGACGGACCGGGAGGGTCGGCCGAGACTACGGGGAGAGGTCTCCGGGGAGAGCCGTCTCCAACGACTGTACAGACAAGTAACTTCCCCCCCACAGACGGACACCACACAAGATTGAAGGTTAACGAGACTTTATAGGCAATTCTTAGGTTACGATGATATGATACAAGGAGGTCTGGACTCAGGGGTCCCCTCGGTTCTAGTCTCTGGCTTAGGAAAGGGGTAGCGGGACAGTCTTTGTTACCAATGAGTGAAAAAATAGCTCTCAATCCTCGAGCTCGGCGTTCTAGATGATCGGGCCGCGGCGGAGCCAGGCAGGTCCCGAGATGGGCGAAGGAAGACGACGGTCCGCGGCGGAGCCTGCAGGTCCCGGTGAAGATGACGGTTACAACGGTCCGCGGCCACGCCAGCAGGTCCCGACGACGATGAAGGATAAGAAGGTTGCGAAGGCTGTGGCAGCGCCAACAGGCAGGACGATGGTGCACAAGACAGAGCTACGGCAGCGCCAGTAGTCCGTCAAGGATGAGTTCCTCTTTACGTCTCTCGACTCCAAGATACAACTGCCTTCCTGCTCTGGAGCTGCCCCAGTTATAGGGCTGGCGGGCTTTGATGTCCGGACCTTCGCACTTGGAGGTCGGGAGGTCCGGGATGAGGGAGTCCAGACACCCAGCAGGGGGGTGGAGCCAGCGCCCGGGGAGGCGATGGGCGAGCGGCACTTGGCGGGGGAGAGCCATCGGCACCTCTTTCTCCCATTGACTTGCCAAGTAGCCCGCTCACCTCCTGGGTGGAGGGTGGTGCCGGAATGTCTGAGGCCGGCCAGGCCCAGGGTTGAGGTCGATCGGGGGCCAGGCGGCCTCGTGGTGGAGTGTCCAAGATGGCGCCCCAGGCTGGGCGCGTGGGCCGGCAGTGGATCGGACCCACGAGGTCAATATGCTCGAGGGCAGGGGTCCCTGAGGGGACGGAGGACGTGCAATGGTGGTGTGTGGTACTTGCGTGACTGGACTCAGGCCTGGTTGGGCCGGGGGAGAGCGGCCCTTCATGTGGCCTGTCCAACACCAGGCCTTAAAACGTCTCTGGCGGAGACCTGGCAGAGAATGTTGCCGAGGCAGCAGGTAGGGGGCAATCTGAAAAAAGAACATACTACCTCCTGCTCATGTGGCACCTGGCTCCCCCCCCCCTGTCCCCCCCCTCCCCATCTCAACACAAGAGCAGTGCCAGTGACAGCAACGGAGAGCCGAGGGTAGCTACTGCCGACCTTGGCGACGCCTACCAATAGCTCATGCTGGTGGGTCTAAGTTAGTGGACTAAAGTGACAACTGTAGTGGCCTATATATGACCTCATGGGCACAGGTCAGGCGCGCAACACCCATTGGACTCACCGGGCTTTAGCCCCCCGTCGTGTCTCAGCCCGGGATGAGACAGATCCCGGGCGCACACACAGAGCCGCACTCGAACGTTTCGCAGGTCTTTAAAAGACTATTTGAATGTTAATTAGGCCTTGTTGTTGTTTCACCCCTTGTTGGAGGCCCTGCAGCTCCACTCTGCCTACTGATTAAAGGTTCAGCCCCCCCCCCCAAATTTTTTATTAGCCGCCCCCCCCCCCAAATGTGGCTCTAGTTGCGCCTCTGTCACAGGTTCAAATACCGACGGGCCCCCTCGGCCTTTCATCATTCTTAGGTCGATAAAACGAGTACCATTGAAATACACATGTTACGAAAACACATGTTATGTTACAAGCAATAAACTCCTCCTTTTTCTATTTCTTTAGGGAAATTCCTGGGGCCGCAGCACCTGAGCTACGGGCAGCACGTGTCGGTCAGGGTCCGAGTCCCTGAGGACCAGGGCGTCTTCCCTCCCATCGCTCTTTCACTGGAGGGAGATGGCAGGACCCTATCTCTCACCGCCTCTTCCTCCGAAGACTGCACCCTCTGCACCTCCCACCAGAGGGAGCTCGTGTTCAGGTAATGTAATGAAGCAGGGGGCAGAAACAGCAGAAATACCTCCTCAAAAGAAAACAAACAAGCACCCCCTTCCATTAAAGTAATAATCTACTTAGCAGCACCACTCTGAGATAGGGAAATATGACAAAGACAAACAGAATAATAGCAGCAAAAACAGAGATAGTGCCAAGGCTGGTCTCTGATAGGACGGCACAGAGCCTCCGGACAGGAGGAGGGGCTTATCTCTGAAAGGATGATACCAAAATCAGGGTAGGGAAGAGGGGTATATCTGTGGTAGAATGATACATAAATCAGAGCAGGTGGGAGGGGCTTGTCTCTGCTAGGATGGCACAGGGAGTCAGGGCAGGAGGGAGGGGCTTGTTTCTGCTAGGATGGCACAGTGAGTCAGGGCAGGAGGGAGGGGGTTCTTTTTGCTAGGGTGGCGCAGGGAGTCAGGGCAGGAGGGAGGGGCTTGTTTCTGCTAGGATGGCACAGGGAGTCAGGGCAGGAGGGAGGGGCTTGTGTCTGCTAGGATGGCACAGAGAGTCAGGGCGAAGGGAGGGGCTTGTCTCTGCTAGGATGGCACAGGGAGTCAGAGCAGGAGGGAGGGGGTTCTTTTTGCTAGGATGGCGCAGGGAGTCAGGGCAGGAGGGAGGGGCTTGTTTCTGCTAGGATGGCACAGGGAGTCAGGGCAGGAGGAAGGGGCTTGTTTCTGCTAGGATGGCACAGGGAGTCAGAGCAGGAGGGAGGGACGTGTTTCTGCTAGTATGGCACAGGGAGTCAGAGCAGGTGGGAGGGGCTTGTCTCTGCTAGGATGGCACAGGGAGTCAGGGCAGGAGGGAGGGGCTTGTTTCTGCTAGGATGGCACAGGGAGTCAGAGCAGGAGGGAGGGGCTTGTCTGTGCTAGGATGGCACAGAGAGTCAGGGCAGGAGGGAGGGGCTTGTCTGTGCTAGGATGGCACAGAGTCAGGGCAGGAGGGAGGGGCTTGTCTGTGCTAGGATGGCACAGGCAGTCAGGGCAGGAGGGAGGGGCTTGTCTGTGCTAGGATGCCACAGGGAGGCAGGGCAAAAGGGAGGGACTTGTGTCTGCTAGGATGGCACAGAGAGTCAGGGCAGGAGGGAGGGCTTGTCTCTGCTAGGAAGGCACAGAGAGTCCAGGCAGGAGGGAGGGGCTTTTCTGCTAAGATGGCACAGGGAGTCAGGGCAGGAGGGAGGGGCTTCTTTCTGCTAGGATGGCACAGTGAGTCAGGGCAGGAGGGAGGGTCTTCTTTCTGATAGGATGGCACAGGGGGTCAGTGCAGGAGGGGTGGGCGTGTGTCTGCTAGGATGGCAAGGGAGTCAGGGAAGGGGGTTGTTTTTGCTAGGATGGCACAGGGAGTCAGGGCAGGAGAGAGGGGCTTCTTTCTGCTAGGATGGCACAGTGAGTCAGAGCAGGAGGGAGGGGGTTCTTTCTGCTAGGATGGCACAGGGAGTCAGGGCAGGAGGGAGGGGCTTGTCTCTGCTAGGATGGCACAGGGAGTCAGAGCAGGAGGGAAGGGGTTCTTTCTGCTAGGATGGCGCAGGGAGTCAGGGCAGGAGAAAGGGACTTGTTTCTGCTAGGATGGCACAGGGAGTCAGGGCAGGAGGGAGGGGGTTCTTTCTGCTAGGATGGCGCAGGGAGTCAGAGCAGGAGGGAGGGTGTTCTTTCTGCTAGGATGGCACAGGGAGTCAGAGCAGGAGGGAGGGGGTTCTTTCTGCTAGGATGGCACAGGGAGTCAGAGCAAGAGGGAGGGGGTTCTTTCTGCTAGGATGGCGCAGGGAGTCAGGGCAGGAGGGAGAGGCTTGTTTCTGCTAGGATGGCACGGGGAGTCAGAGCAGGAGGGAGGGGGTTCTTTCTGCTAGGATGGCACAGGGAGTCAGGGCAGGAGGGAGGGGCTTGTCTCTGCTAGGATGGCACAGGGAGTCAGGGCAGGAGGGAGGGACTTGTTTCTGCTAGGATGGCACAGGGAGTCAGGCAGGAGGGAGGGGCTTGTCTCTGCTAGGATGGCACTGGGAGTCAGAGCAGGAGGGATGGGCTTGTCTGCTTGGATGGTACAGAGAGTCAGGGTAGGAAGGGGGTTTTGTCTCTGCTAGGATGGCACAGGGAGTCAGGGCAGGAGGGAGGGGCTTGTCTGCTAGGATGGCACAGAGAGTCAGGGCAGGAGAGAGGGGCTTGTCTGCTAGGATGGCACAGAGAGTCAGGGCAGGAGAGAGGGGCTTGTTTCTGCTAGGATGGCACAGGGAGTCAGAGCAGGAGGGAGGGGCTTGTCTGCTAGGATGGCACAGAGAGTCAGGGCAGGAAGGGGGGTCTGTCTCTGCTAGGATGGAACAGGGAGTCAGAGCGGGAGATGCACCGAGGGCCTGGGACATGCCCACACCTGCTGTTCTGCCACTCTGGGGGCTGTAAGTAGGATTTGCAGTTTTCAGTTTCAACAATTACCGACGGTAAAAGCCACCGACACATAAAATGGCAGACTCACTCTCCAGTCATAGTTTTAATATCTATAAGGATGATGGCATGAACAAGTTGTCTCTACATTTTAATCGATAACATTCGTCTAGGTATCCCATTTTACACAAAGAGATTGTTCATATCTAGTCCCCTGTGGGATGAGCAGCGAGTATATACCTCAATAGGACAGGCCAGTGCCCTATAGGATGACACGTTTGTCTCCTGTCTCCGTGCTTCGTTCCTTGAGGGGCCAGAGTGCTTGTAGCCGATGTGTTTTGTTTTTCAGACTCTCAGAGGAGGAAGATGAGGCAGACGTCTCGTGGCCTTCCTTGGACTTCCATCGCCTGCTCTCCAACCTGACTGCTCTGCTGATTGGAGTTGGAGGCAGACCGCCCGGTAAGTGGGTTGCATGCTGAAGGGACCCCCAGTGTTGGATGCAGAATGGGCACCGGGGTTGTATGTAGATGGGGCCCCTGGGTCTGCCTGCAGAAGGGGCGCCCAGGGTTGCATGCAGACGGGGTCCCTGGGTTTGCATGCAGAAGGGGCGCCCGTTGTGGGTGCAGACGGGGCCCCCAGGGTTGCATGCAGAAGGGACCCCTTTACATAGCTGTAACGACCGGATTCTCGGACCAGATAGAATCAGCTCACCAAGACACCACTAACCCAGCCGAAACGTAACCACCTCCCTCCTTAGGACCTATTTACAACAGGTATCTATGTTCCTACCCAAGGATGGGGAATTAGCAATATACAAGCTTAGATCTTCTAAAATACCACACTCATACAATATAGTCTTGCGACCACATGGTCCCAGACTAATCTACCCTGGGGCAGTTCTGATTACTTACCGTTACACACTGACTACAACCAGTGCTCTCTCAAGCCACAATCCTGTGGGTATAGACACTGTATCCTCCCAGTGCTCTCATTATTACACAAGCCACAATCCTGTGGGTATACACATCGACCTCAGTCAATGCTCTCACTAACGCCGATTTTCCTAGAGGCGATCTCACTACACACCGTTTCCCTCTGGTGCTCTCATTAACGCCGCCTACAACGAAGATCACTTTCCTATGAATACTTTTAGCTCTTCATGTTGGGGAATCTCTCACTATCCACTAGAGGTATAATACTACAATATTATGGATCACACAAGAATGGCCGAATTACACGGTGTACAACTTATTCCCTATTTCAAGAGCTCCTCTCTCCCTCATTATTCAGTTACCATTTACCTGGACGGGAGTTGCATCCGTTCACATAACCGCACCTGACTAGAAGAAAGGCTAACTTTACCATAAGATAATAAGACATACACACTGGTTCACTAAGAACTGGGGTATCTTTATTTATTAACAATATCAACAATATAATACTATACTATAACATGTAGCCTGAAAAGGAAAAGGAAAGGTTAGAATGTGTGTGCACGCTAATAAGAAAGGGTCGACGTCACCTTATTAATATGAAGTCTGGACTCAGCAGTCATCTGGGTTCCCTTCTCGTCTGTGCCTTGGCTCGTCTTAGGATCACACTTCTGCAGTCACGGATACACGTCTGCACCGCTATGCTCTGTCTCCTCCGTTTCCCTCCAAGTCACTGGAACCTTCCTCTTATTCTCTGTCTCATCAGCTGCTTTCTCTCTGGCTGTTCTGGACTACTCCTCTCTCCTCACAATCACGGACTGTCTTCACTTTTCAGCTTCGATCTTCTAACTCAGTTTCTACCACTCTGATATTCATTCTCTCAACTAACTGCTTCACTCTGCATGCTCTGATCTTAATGTCAAAGCTCGCCAGCTGCATCAACTAAAATAACTTCAATCTTTCAAAGAGAGTATCATCTTCTCGGTCTTTCTTGGACTTCAAAATGGTGACTGTCTGCCTTGAAATAATTAATTGCATTGATGCTAACGACTAGCTGCCGCCTACAGACTGACTGACTCACTACCTCATGCTTTCGCTAATATGGAAGCTTGACCCTTCATGGAAAGTTACGGCCAGTAACCTGCCGCCCACCAAATTCTTGTACCTCCCCGTACTAAGGACACGTTCTCAGCCGGCCGGCCTGATGTTATGTCTTCGACACGGAGAAAAATACAGTCTTTCGATAAGGGCCAGCCTGAGCTGGTTCTCTCCAAGCGAACAACACCTCGTAACTAAAGCATTACATTTGACCTAGAAGCATCTCAAGCTGCCGGGGCAGAAAGAAAGATGGAGTCTCTCCCGTTTGAGGCCTACAAGGTTCGAAATAAGCATAACTCCATCAGAAGTATACTATTATTCTTATAAAAGGACGGATTACTACTAATACTAAGGAATCTATCCCTTAACATAGATTTATAAGCCCTGAACTAAAGAGAAGGGTTGGGGATTGCAGCAAACACCTTGTAAATAGGCCCTTTCTAAGGTTCTAGTCCTCCTATTAGAATGATAGTAGACTAAAGTCACCTTCAATCATCTTCACTCAAGAAAAGGGGCAAAAAGTCGGTCAGAACAATAGCGCATAGGTGAGGGAGAGGAACCGCTGCTGGGGGGACCAAGTTTGAGGGGGCACACGTGGTGATACCACCACAGAGGGCAAAGGTCAACATGGACAGATGGCACTAGAACTGATAGAACAGACAATACAGAGGACAACCTGGACATGTTAGGGGCACTGGAGGCCCCATGGAGGGCGGGGAGGACAGGAGCTGGTCCTGTGCAAGCCTCGTAAGGACCCCAGTGGTGTAGCAAGCCTCCCCCCCTTTTCAAAATGTGTAGATGTACAGAAATTGAGAGCAAAAAAAACAAAGTGTAAGAGAACACAAGTGTGAAAAGCAATAGTTAAACAAATAAGTAAACCTAACTTTTATATTCACAAAATAGCCCATGTGATATATCAATATTCACAATCTGAATTATGCCATCATAACTAAACCATGTTACTTTCATAGAAAATAATGTTTGTATGAGTTATGGTGAATATTATGTCCATAATATTATTATTGTGTGTGAAAATGGTCATAGAAAACAACTGAATTCTATTTTGTTATTTAGGCCCTTGAGTGTAAGAGTATTGAATTGTTTAATCCAATATGTTTCCTTTTGGCTAATATTCTTGAGTTATTTAACCCAGGAATAATTTCAAGGACATAAAGAATTTGGAACTGAAGTTGTGTCAAATAATGGCAAAAGTACTCGAAAAACTAGCCCATCAGCAAATTGCTAATTTTCTCGAATCCAACGGCGCTTTTCATGATTCACAACATGGGTTTAGAACCGGCTACAGTACCGAGTCGGCTTTAATAGAAATGGCCGACTGCGTGAGATGGAGACTGGATAAGGGGTCTAGAGTGGTGTTGGTGCTGCTTGACTTGTCGGCAGCATTCGAAACCGTCTCCCACCCAGTCCTTCTTGACCGACTTCGATCTAAGGGCATTCAAGGTAAGGCACTGGAATGGCTTACTTCCTTTTTAAAAAAGCGGACTCAGGCGGTATTCACCCCTCCCTTCACCTCGGACAGTCGACCACTTAAGTGGGGAGTCCCGCAGGGCTCCTCACTAAGCCCCCTCTTATTCAATGTTTTCTTTTCTCCTCTAGCTGAGATCATTGCCCAATCAGGTATAAAAGCTACTTCTTACGCTGACGACATTCAGCTTTTGTTCGCTTACAATAACCCTACTCAGTCCACCTTCAACCCCCTAAAGAACTGCCTCAACAACATAGCCAGTTGGATGGATGATAACTTCCTACGGCTTAATGCCGATAAAACTGAGGTCCTCTTCTTCCACCAGCCCTCCCCTCTTGACTCCAATCTTTGGTGGCCCCATGAATTAAGTACACCCCCCTTACCCAAAGAATCAGTGAAAAATCTTGGGGTTAGATGGGACACCTGCCTCTCATTTCATAAACAAGTCCAGATGGTGTCCACTGCATGCTTCTCCAAAATCATGATGGTCAAAAAATTCATTAATTTTTTACCCAATGACACCAGAAGAACTATCATCCAAGCACTGATTACGTCCACCTGGATTACGCCAACGGCCTCTATATTGGACTCGCCTTTGGCCTCCGCCATAGACTTCAGATGGTTCAAAATGCCGCAGTCCGATTGGTCTGCGGCATCTCCTTGCGTGAGCACATTTCCTCTCATAGACGACGTCTTCATTGGCTTCCGATTCAACAAAGAGCAGAATTCAAGGCCTTAACTTTGACCCATCGAGCTGTCAGGGGCAAGGGTTCTGCATACCTTTCCTCCTGCCTTCGTCTCTACAGTAATACCAGACTCCTCCGCTCCAGTTCCCAAAAATTCCTCGTTATCCCCAGATTTAAAAAAGTACGCTCTGGAGGCAGAACGTTTCAAGTATGTGCTACCACCCTCTGGAACAAACTCCCTCCTTCCATTCGAATGATCCAAGAAGAGCTCCCATTACGAAAAGCCCTGAAATAATTTCTATTCTGCTAAATTCCATCAGAGCCAAAATCAGTACACATCCACACAGGAGCGGCGGGACACCCCGTTGGGGTAGCCGTGCGCTACACAAAATACACTAAATAAATAAATAATATTGGTTATGTTCTAGTGAGTTGTTAGATTTGTATTAAGATTCTTATTCCGAATCAGGCTCAAGTGTTCTGTAATGAGAATTTACATTTTTCTCCCAGTCTTGTTGATATACATGAGTCCACATGGACATTTAATGGAGTAAATCACGTTGCTTGTGTTGCAATTTTCTCAGTGTTTACGTTGGATTATTTGTCTAGTTGATGGATGAGTTGTTGTTTTGCCCATTATGACATTATTAGAATGAGTACGATGAGAGCATGTTTTCATACCAGCCCAATTTTGTGTGGAAGTCTTTTTTGGTGCTTGGTTTCTGGTTTTACGTTCTGGTGTGTGCAAATATTGGTGGATTTGCAAAAAAATCCTCGAAACTCTGGCTCCCAATGTAGTAAATCCCATCTTTTTTTGAGAATCTTTTTGATGATGGATGAACTAGTAGAAAACCTTTGGGCCGATTACGATGGCGCAATAGGGACCGCCCGCCACAGGTGCGGCGGTCCCGTCAAACAAATGAGGATGTGCCCGCCACACTGGTGGGCAAATCCTGTATTTTAACATTGCGGCGAGTGGCAGCACCTGCCACAATGTTAAAAAACATGTATTTTATATGCATGTACAATGTGACAGGTACTGCACGGTGCCTGCCACCTTGTACATGCATATATAGGGGGATACCATAGGTACCCCCCACGTACAGCACCCCACCCTTGAGGGCCCGCAATGGGCCCCCAAAGACATTCACCACCTGTATTTTATTTTGCGGCCGCCAAAAAAAGACAGGCATCCTAATACCCACGGCGATGCCTGCACGGCACTGCCGCCATAGCCCCATTGTACCTGGTCCCGCAAGGCGGGCGGAAAAATCCCGCCTTGCAGGACCATAGCGGACAGTCTTTCCGTCGGCCGCTGTACCTTTCCCATTCCCACCGCCATCCTAATTTGGCGGTGGGAATATTCAGGGTGATGGCGGGAAGTCCGCCACCGCCGGGCCGGCGGTCCTCACCGCTGGCCCAGCCGTGGCGGACTTCCCGCCATTGTAATCGGTCCCTTAGTTACTACAACTGGTGTCTCAGATTTCTTCTTGGTAGTTTTTTCAAACAATTTATCTAGTTCCATAGACATAATTTCAGTTGCAGTATCATCTGAGAGATCTTTTGGGTATCCTCTGGCTTCATACCATTTCTTGTGTTCTTCTATGGTTGATTTGCATTTGATTTCGTCTGAAGTTATCCTCTTGATACGCATGAACTGAGATATAGGTAAATTCTTGATTAAAGATGGCGAATGAAAACTTTGATATAGGACACAGTCATTGCGATATATGCTTTTTCAAAAAACACTAGTTTCAATCTTCAAATCCTCCCTTTCTATATGTACATCCAAAAAGGATATTAAGTGTTTCTCAATGGAATGTGTAGATTTATTTCTCGGATACTTTGAATTTAAGTTTAGTGTGTTATTTTCTAGTTCTTTTCTGGTTCCACTCCAGATTAAATAAATATCATTGATGTACCGACAATGTAGCATCATTTATTCATCCCATTCTGGATCTGTAAGAATTAATTCCTGTTCAAATTTCGACATGAAGGTATTGGTACATGCTGGAGCCCCAGCAAAGCCCTTCAAAGTACCATTTTGCTGTAGATAAAACTTATCTTTCCATAAAAAATAGCTATGGTGCAAGAAAAAGTGAAGGATTTCCAGCAGAAATATTTTGTTAGCTTTGTATTCCAGTTGTTGGAGTAGTGTCCATATGACTGCCTCTAATCTTTCATGATGTGGCACGGGACTGTACACTGATGCCGCATCAATAGTGCATAGCCAACTGTTTGCCAATTGATTGTGTGGGAGTTTAATTAACCACTTTAGAAAACGCTTAGTATCCTGTTCATATGACTTCCATAGTTGCACAAAAGCTTATAAGAAAAAGTCCAGGTACCTCCCCAAGGTTTCATGCAATGAACCACACCCCAAGGCGATAGGTCTGAAGGGTGGTCCTAAGGAATTTTTATGGATTTTTGGTAGCATGTACAATCTTGGTCTTCTATGGAATTTCGTCGGTAAAAAATACTTAACTGTATTACTTATCCAATCCAACTCTACCGCTTTATCTAGTGTCTTCAGTAAAATCATAATGATCTCTTGCGTAGGGTCAGATTCCAATGGTAGATAGATAGTGTCATCCAAAACATGTTTAGTGACCTCAGACACGTAATAACTCTTATCCATTACTACCAAGGCGCCTCCTTTGTCCTCTGGTTGAAATATCAAGTTCGGAGTTTGTGATAGTGACCTCAAGATGTTGATCTCTGTTTCAGATATGCTTGAGCATGTTTGTGATCGAAATTTGATGAATTGGATGTCTTTTTTGATGAGGATTTCAAAAGTATCCAACGTTTTGTGGGAAACTGGATCAACAAACGTACATTTAGGTTTAAATTTCAGATACCGAGGGTCTGCTTTGAGAGGAGTAGGAGGTACGACGTTCTCAAAAAAATGACATAAATGTAAAGTTCTCATGAATTTGTAGATTGATATTTCGCTTTCGAGAAAATTCGTGTTATCAGTCAGGACAAAAGATGTCCCTTTTTCCAAAACTGTTTATTGTCTGCTTGTCAGTGTGAATGATTAAATATTAATAACTCAACTTTTTGTTGACTCTAAGTCTTTCCTGACTTTTTCCTTTTCTCTTTCCTCGACGGATTTTGTGGATAAAGTTTATGATTTTTATGTTGTTGGTTCTGGTGAGTGATCTACTTCCAGACCGGTGGATAAAAAAGTCGTAGTTGATGGGATGCATTAGAAGATGGTGTCTTGTCCGATGTCATTCCTTGATTTTGATCGCTCTAGGATAACGGTGGACGTGTGGAAGCTATGTCTTCGTCGGACACAATACTTTCTTCTGAAGATGCTTCTGGTTTCTTGAATGGTCTTCTTTGGGCATAAACTTCTGACCATGTATAAATTTCATAAAGTTTATAATCTATGGTTTCCCTCTTAAACTTTCTTATTTTCTGCTCTTGGAATTCTTTTCTATAAACCTCCAATTAAGCCGAATATTCATCCAAGGTGATTTTCATGTGTCTTGTTCCACCCGTAAAGACAATTCTTGTTTAATGTTGTATATTTCTTTTTCTATTTCTTTTATAGTACGGGACAATTTTTCAATCAATAAAAGTATAAGGTCCAGAGGAGCACTCTTTGAGAATCATAAATCGTTTCTCCATGAAAAGCTTGTTGTGCTGAAACCTAAATAGAATAGGTTTGATCGCCAATCTCAAACCCAGAGGAATCCGTTTCACTTAGTGATATTGAATAAATGTCGATGCATGACGTTTTTGATTAAATTCTCTGCGCATGAAGTATTCAAGCTGTTTCAATTGTTGAGTTGTGGTCCCTCCTGACGTTCCATGAGACTTTGTTTCCTTAACTAGCGCATATATCTCCAGTGCTTGTCCAGATGAATATTTAGTTTAAGCTTCGCATAACTCCCTCCGTTTGGATTCTCAGTTACTTTTTCACGTGAGTGTCATGATTCACGCGAAGCATTTTTGATCCCGGTGCACGGGCGGATGGTTATTACCCTTCATAGCACCTTGTATGGCACAGCAGGTTCATAGTCCTTGCATATGAGGTTCACTGATATAATCAGTTTAACACATTTTACTGGCGATTGCACATTTTTTTAGAGTCTGTTTCCCAACCAAACATCTCTCTGGATGGTGGGTCTCTTCTTGGTTTCTCACACTGTATACTACATGCTTCACTCTCCCATTGCCTCTTTCTGATCACATTGTACTATGCATAAGAATGTGCCTAATACTCAAGCAATCAATCAAGCAATCATTTGTAAAGCGCACTACATACCCGTGAGGGTCTCAAGGCGCTGGGGGGGCGCTACTGATCGAACAGCAAGGTCTTGAGTATCCTCCTGAAGGTCAGCAGGTCTTGGGTCTGTCGTAAGCTCAGTGGGAGGGTGTTCCATGTCTTGACGGCGAGGTGGGAGAAGGATCTCCCGCCGGTGGTTTTTCCTCGTATACGTGGAATGGTGGCGAGTGAGAGGTCTGTTTCCAGAATCCCCTGAAGAAGGCGTCCTCAGTTTCCCAAATGCATTGGGCTTGTTTTATATAAAGAAAATTGTTATGGATTGTCATATCATTTTGAAAATGTAGCTATTATTTATGACAATCTGTAGTTTGTTTGCAGAAATCTTTTAGCTTTAGGAAATGGTTGAAATCAACAATAAAGTCTACAGATTGGTCACTTTGATTAAGTTTAAAAAGGATGAAAATGTATGTTTTGTTTAATTAGCAATCAAAAGCTGTGATAAATTCATATGTAGTGCATATGGTTGTCCATACAAACATAGTTGTCTGGTTCATTAGAAACATTACATATGTGTTGCAGACAGACCACGTTCCAGCATAGCACACGATAACATGATTATTACTATAGCACTGAAAACACGTTTCACATTGATCTAACTTACGGAATGCATCGTATGTGTATCCCGAAGCTTCACAGTGTCACTGTCTTCATGGAAGGAGCTGTGGAACTTCTGAAGAAGGTTTCTGGTGGGACTGAGGGAGCTGGTGAGATGGAGAACTTTGATGGCTGCTGTAGCCTAGGGAAGACCAGCACCATTAACCACAATGGGTGACGTGAGTGCACCCACAGCTTGTGTTGTTCCATTGACGTGTCTAAGATCTAGAAGCCTTCCAGAAGAGCCACAAATTCCCAGTGTACAATCTCGTCATATGAGCTAGCATCTAGAAGCGAGAGGTGCTCATTAACCTCCCACTACAGTCGGCCGTTGCACCAGAATGAGCTATGCCTTGGGGGAAGGGGGTGCCTGTTCACAAATGAGGACATCAACTGTCTAGTGTCTCACTGTTCCAACCAAGGTCACCTCCTAACTTTGAGTGGAGCACTGTGGTTTGGGCCTCGGAAACACCTGAGGAGGAGAACTCATCCAGCTGTGATCAGCGCTACCAGATGATTCATTTGTAAAAACAATAATGAGTTCATGGGCTCTCATCAGGAGGCCTCTGCAGCTTGCGCCACACGTTGCCCCTGCCACGCTGCCATTCATAGTAACAACACAACTGCTAACCATCACACTCCTACAAGTGTGACAATTCAGACTATTTCAGGCCCTCAAAGCTATAAGAATGGCTCGGGCAGCAGGAAATAGTCATTTCTAATGGATATTGAATTAATAAATAACTGTTGTTTTTGTCGTCTCTAAACTAGCCAGACAGCGCCAACTATTGGCAAACTGTCACAAGCGCTGGGGTTGACAATTAAGGGCTAGTGCTGTGCACCGGAAACCACCAGCTAAAATTAAGCACTGGTCTCAGTCACTAGGGAGAAGGCCCAGATAGGGAGACAATGAGTCCAGTTGTAGAGCCCTGTTCATCTGTGGCTCTGGGTGCAAGTCTGCACATCGACATCGCCCGATTGCACGCCTCCCTCTCCCAGCCAAAATTGTGGACAAGATTATGAGTGGCCAATTGATTCAGTTTATCGAGGACAATGGGTTGTTGGACCATTCTCAGTTTGGGTTCCGTAAAGAGCACAGTACTGAGACGGCACTCATCAAAGCGGCCGAAAAAATTAGAGCGGTGATGGACAGTGGAGGGTCTGCGGCATTGATTTTGCTTGATCTCTCTGCCGCATTTGACACTGTTGATCATACTCTCCTGATTCACCGATTAAAAGCGGTAGGTGTAGAAGGTATGGCTTTGGCCCTCCTGGCCTCCTTTTTACAGGAGAGGAGATCAACAGTGTCGCTTGATGGGTTCAACTCAGAGGCCTATGTGCTGCCTTGTGGGGTGCCACAGGGCAGCTCGCTGAGCCCACTGTTGTTTAATGTGTATGTCACCGAACT